>NW_026643107.1:2082951-2777268 GCF_028828005.1 Penicillium manginii
GGGGCTGACGGATGTTCTACCCGTCTGCTGCCCAGGGTGTGGCGCTTTTTCGCAAACAGTTGAGCCAGATGAACCGGGTTACTATGGCGCGAGCCGGAAGCAAACTCGGAAACTCCTCGTCTCCAGGCAGAAAGCAATCGAAGAACGAAATACAGAGCTAGGATCCGAAGGAATACCGACCTTGCAAGATGAGCTCTCGGTGGATGACTCTCATGGGAAGGGGGAGATGGTGGCCCCTCGGCCTATCCAAGGTATTCGATAAAGTCAACACCACCCTCAAATGTCCCTACGCTAATCCAAAATTAAAGAAGGTGCTCTATTGGATGAGGCAGAGAATCCGGACACGCCCTCTATTGAATCGCCGACCCGAACTACCCATGTCTGCGATCGATGCCATGATCTCATCCATCATAATAAAGCGATTGCCGCGCCCAAACCAGATACTCTTGCGATACGAGATTACTTGAAGGAATCTCCCTACAAGGACAACCGTGTCTACCATGTCATCGATGCTGCCGATTTTCCCATGTCCCTCGTTCCACGAATTCATGATGCACTGTCAGTCAAGGGCCAGCGGTCATTAAACCGACGTGCTTCACATGAAAAGTACTATGGCGGCCAGAAACTGCCTAGTCTCAGTTTTATAATCACACGCTCGGACTTGCTAGCAGCAACTAAAGAGCAGGTGGACTCGAAGATGGAGTATGTCCGCAATCAGCTTCGTGCTGCTCTTGGAAGAGCAGGGAGGGATGTTCGATTAGGCAATGTCCATATGGTTAGTGCGCATCGCGGATGGTGGACAAAGCAGGTTAAGGAAGAAATTCGACAACATGGCGGTGGTATATGGGTTGTTGGAAAGGCAAATGTGGGAAAGAGCAGCTTTATCGAAGCTTGTTTTCCTAAGGACCAGCGAACCATCGAAAACATGGCCCAATGGATTGAAGAGCAACGAGAGAAAGCTGAAGTCCCGAACCAACGACAGGCATATCTACACGATCCAAACAGCATTTTACCCCCTGCACCTCACGAAGACCAATTCCCTGTCCTTCCGGTCGTGTCTTCCATGCCAGGAACAACGGTCTCGCCTATTCGCATTCCTTTCGGTCGTGGCAAAGGCGAGGTTATTGACCTGCCAGGCATGGAGCGTGGCCAGCTCGAGGACTTCGTTCGAGACGAACATAAACGGGATCTGATCATGACCAAGCGAATAAAACCTCAACGATGTACCATCAAACCCGGTCAATCACTTCTTCTTGGCGGTGGACTCGTACGGCTCACTCCCGTGAACCCGGAGCACACGCTTCTTGCTGCTTGTTTCATTCCCATTGAAACTCATCTTACGAAAACCGAGAAAGCCATTGAAATCCAAACCGAGCAACGAGCATACCCTGGCACAGTTCTGATGAGTGAAGGGACTGGTAGCACCATGAAATCCGCCGGGAAATTCGATTTGAAATGGGATACTACACGCTCAAATCTACCCACATCTATTGCCAAGGCAGTAAAGGATCGCAAAATCCCTATTCCCCAGCTGCCATACCAGGTTATGTCTGCCGATATTCTTGTGGAGGGCTGCGGATGGATTGAAGTCAGTGTGCAAATTCGCGCCAAACACAACCCCGAAGAGCCGCCCATTTATCCTCGAGTTGAGGTATTCACCCCGAACGGCAAACACATCGGGTCTCGTGAACCAATGGAATGTTGGAATTTTATCGCTGAGAAGCTCAAAGCAGACAAACGGAAGAGACCGCGTATGAGGTACCGTTATAGTTGAACCTGATCGGCGACCCACAAAAATGTACACTACAAACTAGCATAGCCACTGGTGTTTTATTGTCTATAGATACTGTAATTATACATCAATCTCTGTCATCGTCGATTTTCTGTCAATGTCTGAAATGTTCTCTCGTATCCCCAATGTATTGGACTGCCTCAGGGTGCTGCAGCCTGGGGGTCCCCACTGCTGTGGAGACATTTCAATGGTTCTCCTGACTGCCAAAGCTCTTTGCTTCTTCCACTCTCGACGATCCGGCCCTTGTGAAGAAGCTCCAATTTGAGATCTTCTCTTTGATCTAGGTAACATAGGTAAGAATGCAACTCCTGATGTCGGACTCTCTTTAATCTGCGACTTTTAATGAGCCAGAAACACCAAATTCAACAAGCAAGTTGCGTCACCGCCTCTTCCGACACGTACTTTTTAACCAGGAGAAGGGGGAAAACAGAAAGGGATATCTCTACACGCAAGATGTTATCTTCTCGTGCTCTTCAGAATGTTGAGCAACTGGAACGTCCCTTCCGTTTTACTCCAACTCCGGATTATAACCCTGAGACCAATCCTCAAGGTCTTATTTCATTTGGCATGGCAGAGAATGTGAGTGTGCTTATCAAATGAAGCAATAGAGTTACTCCACTGACCATTTATCAGAGACCAATGAGGTCTGAAATTGTGAAATACATTAACGACAAAGTAAATATCTGTCTTTCCGGAACACATCATTGCTTCCATGACCAAGTCCGGGGATCTTACATACTTCTAGGTTACGTTCACACTTGACTCAGTCAGCTACCGCTCGAGCGCCACTATAAATGCTCGTCTTCCGGGAATTGCTGCAGCTCACTTAGACAAGGTCTTGGGCACACATTCACCAATTAATCCGGATCATGTTTTCGTCGCGGATTCCCCGACGTCTCTGGGCAACATGCTCGGTTTCAACCTCGCAGAGCGGGGAGAAGGCATTATCGTTAATCGCCCCGTATACGGCCGCTTTGAGCTGGACTATGGTGTCGAGGCGGGCGTTGAAATTGTCTATGCCGATACCACAACCGATGAGGCTTTTACGCCGAACTCTGTGGCTAAGTACGAGCAAGCTTTAATTGAAGCCGAGCAGCGAGGCATCAAAATCCGTGCGGTACTCCTAGTCAACCCACACAATCCTGTCGGTACGTTCATTCTATCACCAATCATTGAATTTTGAGGGTTTCGATAGATTAATCGAAATCGAATCAGGTCGTTGCTATCCCTCTGACACCCTGAGACATATTGCAAGGTTTTGTGACAGAAAGAGTCTTCATCTTATTAGCGATGAGGTATATGCATCCTGCGTCTTTGACTCAGGTGATCCTGATGCGGTGCCATTCACTTCTATTTTATCGTTAGATCTGCAGGGCTTGATCGACCCAAATCTTGTCCACGTTCTATATGGATTTAGCAAGGTGAGTCGGATTCCAATAAAAGAATTTCATAAGCCTCCGGGGCTCTGTTGAGATTTATTATAAATTAGGACTTTGCTTCTGGGGGTCTGCATCTTGGCTTCTTGGTAACTGCAAATGAGCAACTTCGCAAGGCATGCAAAATGGTTCTGTAAGTTTCAGGATCTCAGGACGAACATTTTCAAAATGATCAGCACCTTCAACGATTGATCAAGAAATGCTAATATAAGTCTCGCACTTTTAGGCGGCTTCATGGTGCTTCCCAGGCTGCAATTACGATCGGGACTGCTATCTTAGAAGATCAAGACTTTGTAAAGAGCTTCCTAGCTAAATCTCAGGCTAGCCTTGCAGCAGGCTATCGCCTAGTGACTTCTACACTTCGCGAAGCAGGTATTAACTACATGAAAGGAGGGTAAGTATCTTTTCACATTTATCAAAATCTTTGTGTCGGTTCTAATTTTCACAAACTAGCAACGCCGGATTCTTTGTTTATGTCGACTTGTCCCCTTTCCTCCCCGATATTGACTGCTCGGTTCAAGAACGCGAATTTGCTCTAGCACAGCAGCTTCTTGATGAAGGTATTTTCTTACATCCTGGGGAGGAGCACTCTAAGGATGCGGGGTGGTTTAGGTTGGTATTTTCCAATGACGAACTAGCTCTGAAGGAAGGGCTGAGGAGGTAAGATTTATCATACATTTCTGCATTTTGCACTGTCATTCAAGGCCTTGGCTGACCCTGCCATGTAGGATGTTGCGTGCTTTGAATTTATAGGCTTTATGGTTGTTTGTGCAGATACATGGAGGCCATACTGGTTTAAGGAGGGGCGATAAAGGAAGGTCTGGGGATCTATTGAGACTGGCCAAATACGACCTTATTCCATAGAGTAGATATGAGTACGGAGCTCAATAGTTAACGGCGATCGGTCCAGTCTTTCTGGCAGGCAGCTTCCTTCAATTGCAATGTTGTAATAGACCAAGCTGCTTATCACACCAGGCTTTCGGCGTTGGTTTCAAGTTTTCATTCTCGGCTATTGGTGACGAATTCCCGAGGTAATCATCGGGGATCCAAATAAAGATAAACCAATCAATGTTTTGGAGATCAAACTGGACAGTGTATTGTCATAATCTGTGTAAAGATATTTCATGCAAATTTGCCAAGCTTGTATCACTTAAGACCAAAGTACCTCGTTAATCTTGGTTACCCCTCATTATCACCCAGTGCCCATTACAAATACAAAATCATAACCATTCGTTCATCAAGATCGCTTTACTTCAAAAAATGTCTACCATGTCGAATTTACTAGCATCGGCTGCGGTTCCGGCCTTCAAATGCCCAAAAGGAACCAAGATGCATATTTTGGATCTGGGTATGCTGGAAGCAGATGAATCATGGTTAGCTAAAATTGAATATGGGCCGCTGCAGATTCTTACGATGCTGTTAGGATCCTCCGCGGTGCAAATACCAGCAAGTTGAGTGACCTTAACCCAACGAACAAGCGCCGTGAGCTAGTGCTGCTTTCAGCTCTTATCGAGCACCCCGATGTCGGTCTTATTCTTTATGACGCAGGTTGCGCAGAGGATCTTGAAGTGGTATTTGATAGCTTTCTTCTAGAAATTTCCGGAAAGCTACTAATAAGATTCTTAGGCGTGGCCGGCTCCTTTAACCGATGTTTTCCCACGAACCCAGTACTCTGAAGCGCAAAGGCTTCCCAACGCAATTAAGGCCACCGGTAATGATATAAAAGATGTGAAAGCAGTGATTATAAGTCACCTTCATCTCGATCATGCGGGTGGACTTGAGCATTTTGTTGACACCGATGTGCCAATCTATGTTCACGAGGAAGAGTTCAAACATGCCTGTTGGGCTATTGCGACCCAGGCTGATCATGGTGTCTACCAAGGACATTATATGCATTTGGAAAAACTGAAATGGGAAACTTTCACTGAGTCCGAACTGGAACTTTTCCAGGGCATCACTCTTCTTCATGCACCAGGTCACGCGCCTGGACTCTGTATGATGCAAGTCAACCTCGACAATGACGGTACTTTCATTTGGACTACCGATCAGTTTCATGTTTCGGACAATTATGAGCTCGGTCACCCTCATGGTGGTCTAGCAAGGGATCACAACGCATGGTACCGCAGCCTTAATATGACTCGACGGCTACAGAGATTGTACAAGGCTAGGCTCATATATGGCCATGACAAGCCAACAACTCTCAAGCTTCTAGGCGAGAAGAAGTTTTTTGAGTAATCGTGATTCCAATGATGTAGTATCTTGAAGCTTCTTCAAATAATGAATGGCATTTGAGTTATTTCAAGATCCTCGTGTTTACATAGATTTGAATACATCAGATTCTATCTACTCGCTATATTCCTTCATAACAGTTGGTATCACCAGTTTCAGTCGTGACAAATCCTTTATTGCCTCAAAAGCAGTTTCAAATGAATCTGCAGTTCCAAAAAAGCCCAGTTTTCTGGCCTTTCGCATGCTCAAGGAAAGTGGCCAGTCCCCGAGAAGAGCCGAATCCGACATTCCAAATATTTGAGCACGCTTTTGCTCGTCAAACGGGTCGATGACAAGTCCATGATCTTCTGACAACTTTTTCCATGCCTCTTGAACTTCTGTCTTTTCGGACCATTCTAGAAGACTGAAGGTCGAACGAGTTGTCCCAGTGGGTCCATAGCTACCAAAATGTCAGACAAGTGGCCAAAGCCGGTTTATAAAATCACATACCCTCTGGGAGTATCCACATGTCGACATGTAGTCACCCTGTATTTTGAGGGATCTGCCTCAGGGGGATTCCACGGAATGTTAAACCAACTAGCAAGGTATGGCCAGAAGCGCCCCCAAGTGAAGGACTGTCCATCTTGTATGTTGAATGCCTCGTTAGCTGCTTTATCAGTCAAGACGGCCCATTCTTCAAAATGGGCATTTAGCAAGGCGGTGCTTTGACAAAATTCACGATCCCAGGCAGCATAGTCACCAGGAAAATCCAGAGGCTTTTTCAAGTAGCTTTGGATGGCCCCATATATAGCGAGCCCAATCATAAAATTCAATGCACCATCACGAACAGCTCCGATAATATATGAAGGGCGGACTACATTCCATGCAGCGCCAGTCTCTTCACAGTACTTTACCAAGGCATCTTCCTGTGGATAATAGAAATTATCTTCCAGGGTAATTCGTGGATCGGACTCAAACGAAGGGTTGGTGGCTGGACCCATATGAAAACCATAATTTTTAGCTCCTGTCTGAAGCAGGAACCGTCTAGGCTGGAGGCTTGTCAGTCTAAGGCCATTGAGGAAATTTCTCAAAAGATTGGCTTAGCACCCATGGATCGAGTTAGTAAACACTTCTCGTAGTCATAGGATAAATCATTTTTTGCAACATACAGTTGACTTCGGCCAATGCACTAGCGTCTGACCACATCTCCAAAACACTGCCCTTTTGCTGGGTCTGCATATAAGAGAAGAAGAACACATGATCACTGTATAGATCCTGTTAAAGGGTGTCATTGTCTTAAGAAACTGTGATCGTACTTGCATTTTCTGTATATTTACTTTCAATCGGTCTGCAATCTGCGCTGGCTCGGAAAGAAAATCGACTGCGATGTGCTTGACACGTGTCGCACCCTCGCCCAAATCCTCAAAGAAATTATCAGGCGGAGGTCGTCTTGATAGGCAGTAGATTTGGCTCCATCGCTTAGGATTAGCCACCAGAACACGGACCAGGTGGTATCCTGAAATTCCGTTGGCTCCAGTCACCAGCGCAGTCAAATTTGTGAAATTCGACTCATCCGGAAAGCTAGGCAGCCCATGTAGTGAGCCCTCAGAATACACGACATTTTGAGCAGTCATTTTGGATGCTCTCGTGAGTGGCCAGAGAAAGTACTATGTTCTTTACAAGATGAATGGCGGTCTCCTCATTTTGAAACCCCAAAATACCAACAGGTCACAGGATGATAATTAGCCCCTCTTTCCTATCCCCGCATATCTTGGGAGACTCAAATCCTTCGGTGTTTGCCTATGTATTATTTCGGCTTTCCTCCGCCGGTTGATGCATGCTGCGGGGGTGGCGCGCTCAAATTTCGATTGCATGAAGAGGCCAATGCAGCTAAACAGATTACATACTAGTATTATTTACGAGAAATTTGTTTTTCTTTCTCTTGCTCTTAGGCTAAGAAAATACTTGAGTCATGGCATCTGCAGGAAAATCCAGGAACTATAAGGAACACGCGTCAGTTATCCACCCAAGGAGGGTTCCGATACTAGGTGACTCTGGGATTGTATACATTCCAAGGTTTTTATTGCAGCTTCTAAAAATTATAAGAAGGAATTTTTTGTGGAATATATGTGTAGGAAATCGGTCGGGACAATGGCATCTCTTCGCAAGGGAATTCATGCCTCGGCTTGAATCACCTTATGTGTGTGTGTATGTGGCTGGCTGAACGACACCACGACCTGAAGAAACAGAACCTTGAGTGAATAGAAAATGGCCCCAAGCCTGCAGATTGAAAATTTGAAGCCCATTCAAAGCTGTATTAAACATGCAAAATTAACCGTAAATGGAAAGTTTTGAGTAAAAAAGATGGTTATCTGCGCCATTCAACTCAGTGTGAGTCTGATCACCAAGTGAATTTTGCTGCATTTCTGAGTCGCCACCATACTTCAGCTGAGCCACTCACTATATTTTGATCTAGATAATATTTAGCGCTCCGTTGGGAATCGCTTAGGATATGGGAGTGGGTGGCTCAACGGGGTATAAGTAGCATTGATTCCCGACGAGCTTTTCAATCTTCTCACTGCAACGGCCTAGTTCTTCAATCACTCGAGTTATTTTGATACTCTATTCTCCCTCATCTTTATATCAGTTCATCTATCTCGCCTCAATGTCGAATACCAACGAGAAATACGTCTTCGGTAGAAGTAAAAAAGAATCACAACGGTATCATAGGCGAATCAAACCCTGCCAAGTCAAGTTCACACCTAATGGAGGGAACCAATATTTAGTCTCGATTCACAGCACAATCTGCTGGTGAAGGCAACAAAAAACACTTTGATTCACCCATCGTTTCCGAAAGAAAATATCATCTCAGTTGCGGATATAGCAACTGGGACCGGGTGAGTCCTCTACCTAGGTATCCCTACCACAGATGTCGGCCCCTTGCTAATTCTAAGAAGAGTGTGGCTCCGAGATACTTCAAAGCTCTTAGGAAAATTCGATACCACCCAACGTTACTATCATGGGTTCGATATATCGCCTGATCAGTTCCCTGATGATAAGGGCAATATCGAGTTTTCTGTTCACAATATAACAGCTCCGTTCCCAGAGGAGCATTGGAATCGCTACGACTTGGTCCATGTACGATTGTTGATTGCCGCTATTGACGAAGACGAATACAAAGCCGCGATCACCAACATTCATCAAATTCTAAGTAAGCAGTTCGTAAGCATATCTCATGCTTCGTCACATCTTACTATTCTGCATGGTCGCTGATCTAGGTAGAACCTGGTGGGTTCCTCCAATGGGAGGAAATCGACGAAGTCACGTACAAGCTCGAAAACAACACCGTCTTTGAGGAAATTTGGCGATGCTTTGACTCTTCGTTCAAGGCGGAAGGGAAATGTTTCCGGGCATCAGCAAAGGTTTTTGAAGAGTGCATGGCAGCTGGTTACTTGAACGTCGAGCGGCTAGCCTACAGTTCAGACTGGGATAGTAACCTGCGCCCTGATACCGAAGCAAGATTTGTTGCAATTTTTGAAACGTTGTATGCAAGCCTTTTGTTGCGGTCCGGGCAGGTGGATGATGAGCTGGCAGCATCAAAGCAGGCTGGAGAACTGATCAAGAACTATCGACACCTTTGTGGGAATGGAAACTCCCCGCCGCTGAAGCTGATGAGGGTTATTGCTCAGAAGGAAACCGCTTGAACAAAATTCGAAGCTCTAATACAATCATTATCTCGTAGTCTCTTCTAGTTTTAGGATCCTATAACTTTCAATTATACAGTTTTAAAGGCAATAATTCATTTGTATCGTAACACAATTAGCACGTGCAACAGTACTAAAAGTGTTATTTCAAGAATTTAAATTTGACCATAACTTCGAGTGCCTCTTCCAAGGTTCCACGTCATAATCAGCTGCCCAGATTTTTCTATAACATTATATCAGTTCCAACAAAGACGTTCAATGATGTCTCTGTGGTCCAGATGGAGGGGGTACTGGGCCGGGGTGGAGGAAGCCTGTGAACAGGCTTTTGTACTTGCGCAGTCTTGAACGAAAATGTAGCAGCCTTTGAATCAAGGTCTCCATCTTCTTGCATGATCAGGATCCAATTATCCCGCATTATTCTCGCTTCGCCCAATCCAACTCCGTTATCCACCTATGCATCTGGCGTTCGCTATGAAATTTTACATACTCGTCGACGAGGAAGCACGAGGTGACTTACGCCCAGATGATTACAATCCTGCCAAAATAGGCAGAATCAAAATCCCGAGAAATCCTAGAGATAGCAGATTGGTGGTACAGTACAGGAAATCCGTTGAGTATTTCCTTGCCGTCACGACTTGAAAGCAGTCTAATAATCCACATCTGACCTCTAATGGCAGTCTGGGAAATCTGTCGCACTCAATGCATAGTTATGCAAATAAATTTTAATCTTAGGAACTTATAAATATCAAAATCCGACGTCTCATTTCTGAGTTTGTTGAGTGAACTCCATGGAAATAAAATTTGCGGGACGCACAACTGCAACTCCAACTTTGAGCCGCATGAATCCCTGCTTGACTTCATCGGGTGTCATAGTATCATCTTCCTCAACTCGAACAAAAAATGCCTCCTCGGGTGTTTCGCCCACCAGGGCTCCTTTCTTCCAGATCTCATAAAGGTAATTGGTGAACCTTGCTTTCAGAGACTGCCAGGTAGACGAATTGTTCGGATGGAAAAAGAAATATCGGAAGCGCGGATTGAATAGATCGCTCGATGGCATCAATCGTTCGGCGGACATTAATGTGAAGAAAGTCACAGTCTACATTCGCTAAGGTCCTGTTCCCCCATACAACTGTGGCTCGCCCCTTAAAACGTACGAAACATGCACATTGACAGGTGCAGGAATTTCTGCCCGGCTGCGACTAGCAAGTCAGCGTCGAATAGCATCGGGACTTCTGTGAGCCATTCGGTGGTGGGAATAAGATAGCAAAAAGATCCTCCATTGTTGAAGTAGCTTCGCATAGCAACGTGAAGTGTATCTGTGGCTTTGAAATCCCCGCTTGGTCGTAAACTCCGCTCAAGTCTTAACTCGAAGCGTCTCAGTTATACCACATGCATTATCAGCGGCTACAGCAAATACTGGAACTGCTGTCTTTTTCTGAGCGACACTTTCAGGTTCAAGTTTGTCCAGGTGGGCTTGCATTCTTGTAAGAGTTATTCTTTCTCAAGGTGAAAATATTGCAGAAGTTAAGATTACTTAGAACAAAGGCCAGAGAGGCATATTTAAATTACAACTTGAACGTTAGGTACTCGCGGAGCTGCTCGCTGCGGAACATTCAACTCAGGTTCCTGAAGTCATCTCCACAATTTGCGAAACATGGATATTCAGTTAGACTGTGGCCCAATCACAATGTCTTCTGTATTATCCCCCGGGCCATGTAGAACATGCCACATCATCGGCGCAGCTGAATCGATAGATCAAAGGTATACTAGTACCTAGATAGCCCCTCCGAGTCCCCCTCCAACCTTGAAAGGATGCACCTCCTTCCTGTTCTGAACCATGAGACTACATACAAGTCGGATCATGAAGAGGAGATTTTACGCTCCTCAAGAAACAGTCTTTGACTTCCTTGAAAAATACACGTGCAATCTCCTCCACGTGCCTCGCTACCGGTTTTGCACTGGCAGAGACCAACTTGGTTCAAAGGCGAGGCCTAGTGCTGAAATCGGTTAGCGATGTCTCTCAGGGTCGCATAAACAGGTTCAATGCAAAGTAAACATTTGTTTCAGCCCTTATCTTCGATGCCGTGTGGCATGCGGAAAGAAGATAAATGGACGGGAGTGGTCAACTGCTAGCTATGTACTCCGTACACTGTACTAACTACTAGTATCAAATCCTCTATGCTGCCCCGGTGATCCTGTAGCGCTGAGCGAACTTGAACTCACAACGCCAGTCAGATAAATCCCATGTGTCGGCACGTTCCGGATCGATAGAATATCAAGGCCATTTTTTGCACCTGGAAGCGCGGCAAGTGTCAAAATGAATTACAGCGCGTCACTGAGAATCAGAATTATTGATCATTCATCTTCCTACAACAAGGTTATTCTGAGAGATAGCCCTCTCCACCTGGGCAGGTGTGATACAATTTAAATTTGCCCTTTGATAAATCTAGAACCATGAAATGCATTTATTTTGAATTTTTTAGCATAAGCTCATAAAACATGACTCTTTAGACGGACAAGAACATTTATATCCCAACCTGAACAAAAGCATTTCTACTCAACGTTGGCGAAGGTGAAGGTAGGCTGGCCAGGGACGGCATTCTCAGCCTGGAGACCCTCGCGCTTCTCGCCTGTACCAACAACCTCACCAGTCTTACCACCCTCATCAACAGCAATGACCTCAATCAGCTTGAATCCCGAGGTACGCTTGAGGCCGTCAACCATCTCAGCAAGGACGGCGAATTCGTCGAAGGGTAGCTTGCGCTCAAAGACGTTCTCGGGGGACTCGCGGCCATTCACCAGGCGACGCTTCAAGGTTTGAACGAAAGGCATAGCCTTCTTCATCTCACCAAGCTTGCCGACCTTGGCGTTGAGCTCCTTGTCGTTGAAGGAAATGTTCAGAGCGTCAAAGGCATCGCGGACGAGGTCAATGTACTTCTCTTGCCAGACGGGATACTTCTTGGCAGCGAAGATTGTGAGCTGCTTGGGCTTGCGGGGGTCGAATGCTGACGTCTTGCCCTTGGACAGCTTCTTGGCGAAGCTACCCTCAGAGGACAGGATGTTGGAGGCAGTACCGCGAACGTAAGCCTGAGCGGCGGACAGCTCGTGAGAGGGCTCGGGCACAACAGGGAACCTGGCAAAGTGAATGGTCTCGGGCTGTTATTGAATTAGTATTGAGGGTCTCTGAGGGGTATGGGTGAGACGATATGACTGACCTTCTTGAGAATCTCGAGCCAGATGTACTCAGACCAGTGAGGAGCGATAGGAGCCAACATGAGAGCCTGCAGCTCAATGTAGCGCAGGACAACATCCTTGTTCATACCAACACCAGCGGCGATGGCAGACTCACGGTAGGTGTCACGAGCGCTGGTAAAGTCATACAGACCAGACTTCAGGGCGAGCTTAAAATCAGTGCTGGTAGATAGGTTAGCGGCGGAGCCCATTGGGGATTTAGAAGAAAAGCTTACTTTTGGTAGTGCTTCTGTGTCTCACGGACCAGGCTGTTCAGCTCATTGTCGAACAACTTGTCAGCGAAGGCATCGGCCGGGCCGGTACGCAGGGACTCATCCTTGGAAACCTCCAGGATCCATTCCTTCAGAGTGTGCAGACGCAGAATGTTGCTGTTGGCAACACTCTCCTCGAAGTTGGCATCCTCGATGGAGTCTCCGGCGTCAGCGAAGGCAACACGCGTGGCTGAGCTACCATATTTGTCTACTGAATCCTTCAGAGTCAGGAAGTTACCAGTACTCTTACTCATCTTCTCTCCGTTGAGGAGCAAGTGTCCGTTAGCGCGCACGCCCTTGGGCCAGTACTCGGGTGGGAATAGAGCAACGTGAATGTATAGGAAGAAGGTCAAGTGGTTTTGGATAAGATCCTTTCCAGAGACACGGACGTCAAGAGGGTACCAGTACTCGAATTCGCGGCGCATCTTTTGCAGAGCCTCCTTGGAGATGCCACATTTGGAGATGAGCTCGTCGCTGATCTCACGGCGAGTAAAGATATAGTCCCATACCTCGTCGATCATCTGGTCGGCGGTAACGCCCAGAGGACCAGTGGTTTTACCATAACGGTCGCCGTGCAGAAGCTGAGCGATAGTGTAGTAAGCCATGTAGACGGTACTATCACTCAAACTCTCGACCAGGAACTGTTGATCCCAAGGCAGCTTGGAACCAAGACCGTAAGTTCGGGCACAGGCCCAGCGGTTCAGCCACGAAAGGTTCTTCTCGAACCCGTTCTTGGTCTCGTTGGAGTAGGTGTTCAAGCCGTTCAGGACGTGGTTTAATGTCTCCTTCTGCCACTCAGGATCGTTCTCACCATAGTTCAGGAACCACTGGCCGAGGTAGGCAACAACACAGTCGTCACCACTGCGACTGACAACCTTGCCCATAGGGTCGGCAAAGGGGAAAGCATCGCCGCTCTCAATGAGAGCCGCGCGGATCTTGTCCTTGACAGCGCTGACAGGCTCACCCTTAAACTCGCCCACGAGCATGGTTCCCTTATAGAAACCCTCCATGTATGCAAGCTCCTTGGCCTGGGCCAGCTGGTTAACATCCTTGGGGGAGTTGATCTTTAGCTGCTTAACGAGAGCAGGGGCGGTCAGGTTACCGTAGGTAGGAGTCTCAATAACGGGGTGGATCTCCTTCTCGGCCCATTCCTTCTTGATGCCGTAGAACTCAGCCTTCTTGATCAAGTCCATGAGAGTGGCATAATCGTCAGGGCTGTCTGAGGGAACGGAAGTCACAACACCAGTACCCTTGGTAGCAGAGACGCCATCCATGGGCAGAATGTAGACACCCTCAGTGTGGAACGACAGAGGAGCATTGATCAGAGTACCGACAAAGTCACTACCGACCGTCTCGAAGACAAGAGGCAGATCATCCTGTGACTTGGGGAACTCGCTGAAGAAGTGGCCCTGGAAAGCCATGTTCCAAGCAGCACGCTTAGTCACGACGATGTATTCCTTCTCCTTCAGTTTAAACAGACCGTAAGTAACCTTAGGACCAACAAAGCAATTGGTCTGACCATACATAGTCTCAGGTCGAAGGGTTGCAGGTACAAAGTACACCTTGGCGTCATCTTCGATGTTGCTAGTCTTGACAAGTTCAGCCAGCTTGGGGGGACCACTCCTTGACCTGGAGCTTCAGGGCAGTGTATTCCTGGGGACCAATACCCTCACCCTCAGTTCGATCGTGGTCCATACAAGGCTGGCCATCCTTGGGAGAGTAGATGGTGTATCTTTGGCCGTACATGATCTTGTTGAGCTCGTGCAGGCGGTTCATCTGCCATCTCACGAAAGCGTCGTAGTACGGGTTGGCATCGGTAGTAACGAATTGACGGCGCCAGTCGACGCGGGCACCCATGCTGTCGAGATCACGGATGGCGAGGGGAGGAAAGTGTTGCAGCCAGTGGTTGGCATCGGCAAACTTGTGAATATCCTCAAGAGGAACACCAATGGCCAGCATGATCTGGAACTGGTACTTCATCTTGACGGTCTTGGCAGCGGCCTTGCTCTTCTTGCCGGAGAACTTCTCGGCTTGCTCCTTAGCCTCGGGCTTAGACTCCTGGGTGGGAGCAGAGGGAGCAGCAGCCTCCTCCTCGCTGTATCCTTCGAAGTTCTGTCCAAAGAGCTTGACCTCGTCGCGCAGCTTATCAGCACAAGCCTTGATGGGCATACCAGTGCAGTGGAATCCAAGAGGGAACAGGGCACGCTTGCCCTCCATGCGGGCAAAGCCAGTCATGAACTCGACCTTACTGGCAGTGAAGGCGTGACCGGCGTGGAGAGTTCCATTCATGTAAGGATAAGCCATTGTTCCGAAAAACTTGGGGTGCTTCTCGCGCATCTCGGCGGGGGTCATGGAGCCTTGGGGGACCTCATCGAAGGAGGGGGCGTCGACTTCGAAAACCTTGTTGGCCTTCCATTGCGCCTGGTACTTCTTCTCAATTGCGATCAGGTTGTCACGCTTCTCGGTCTAGAGTCATCTTAGGTTAGCAACGGTCATGAACCAAAAAAAAGCGGGTGCATGCAATGGAGGGGGAGGGGCAAGTCAACATTTTCGAGCTTGAGGGTGTTCTTCGAGCTGTTGCTCGGGTCGAGCTCAGCGGATGCAGCAGCGGCCGCCATGATTGTAATTCAGCAGGAAATGCCCTAATTGCAAGAGTCCTGAGGGGCAGGGAACAAATATCGCGGGGTCCACTGATATAAAATCGATTGTGACTCAGGACGGTAAGGCGGCCGTATTGTAACACTCCAGCGGTAATCAGAGGTACGTGCCGTATGCAATACTAGTACAAAAGCAAGATAAACGAAGGGAAGGTATAGAAATTATGGATTTAAAGATAAAACTAAATATATTTCTTTCCAATTTGATAACTTTAAATCCTTGGAATCTCCAAAAAGTCCAATTGCTGTCAAAGAAACCTCCCGTACGGCTTTACTTGCCAATTACATCACGTGATGGTTATGCCGGAGCAACTTCGCGGCGCCAGAGTTTCCGCAACAAATTTCCCCAGATCTCCGACAAGCGTTACCAGCTCCTCCCAGGCCCATAATCATAGCGGTCTGCCTATCGACACTCTCTTTAATACCCGCCAATCCCGAAATCCTCCTCGCACCGGGGATCAATCCCTTTGCGCCACATTCGCCATCATGGTCAACCTATTCAAGCGTATGCGGAAGCTGAAGACTGTAAGTGCAACTGACAACAACCTTCTGCAATCAATTGCTTTCAGTGCAAAATGATATCGACGTACAAGTGGCTAACTCTTTTCTTCTAATCACAGAGGGTAAATACCCCCCACATCCCCTTTTAACCTATTTCTCCGAATCTTGAATTCCGATATCCAACCCAGCCCATCGGACCGAACCACCAGCCAAGGCACCACAACTAGTAAAGAAGCAATTCTAACCCAAATCCCACATAGATTCTCGATATCCGAGTCGGAACCGGCGCCGCCATCTTCCCCAGCGTCGCCAATGCCTCCAAAGATTTCCCAGCAGTCACCCGGCTACACCTCACATACGCGCAAAAGATCTACGGCGGCCACCAAGGCGCGCGGCATTTCTGGCGCAACTGCCTCCCCCGATTGAAGTACTACAACCCGGGCGTTGCCATGACAGTAAAACAGACAACGGACCAAGACATTCCCGCCACACTCTCAATCTACTTCGCCGACCGGGTCGGCAGCACCGCGACAGCCATCGCAGGCTCACAGCAGATCACCGACAAGCATGCGCCGGCCCCCGGCGCCGGCGAGAAGATGGCCACCGTCAACGTGAAGGATCTCACCTACCAGGAGATCTGGAACCGCGTGCAGACTTCCACAAACGCCAGCGAGGTCCCGGCCTCAGAGGAGGATATCGCCGAGGCGAAGAAGTTCGCGGCTATCGAGGAGAAGGCTGTTCACGATCGGGAGCGGATACGGGCTAAGCGGCAAGCGAAGAAGGATCAGGAGCGTATGCTTGCTGAGGCCCGTGGCGAGGTTGAGAAGTCGCAGACTGCTTAAGGGGTGCAGCGTCGCTTCTTGTTATCGTTGGCCCTGATTCGGAGTTGGTTGTGAATCTTTCTGGTCCTCCTTTTCTTTCCAATGCCCTGGTACCCGTTGAGGGTGGGGAGAGGAGACCACTTGTAGCATAGCATCGTTGTTTTCCTTATGACTATGTACTATTTTTGGGAATAATTATTCTCGTGTCTAGGATAGATGCGGATTGTAAAATTGGTTTTGCAAAACTTTCGTTTATAAGTGGTATCAAGTTAGACTCAGAAAGGTGCAGTGCTCATACAGCGACTTGGACAACTCGACCATAAACATGATGCTGGCCGGTTCATTTCCCCAGCTTGCTGGTAAGTGGAGGTCTTTATAAAATCACAGAGTAGAAGTAGTACATATCCAATCTCAAAGGACATTGTTCAAGAATTGGCGAGATAGTCTTATATACACCGCAGTAATAAGACAAAGAGCAACCGTCGCGAGTCGTAGAGCCACCCCAAATGAAGTGGCTTAATGCAAGGCGCTTGAAAAAAAAAATAAGAAAAGAACCCGACATGGTTTCTATGCATTATCGGGGTTGTAGCTGGTCTCTCCCAGCATGCCACCATTGGTCGCAGAAGGGGTGGGCGATATCGAGTTCGCTCGACCTCCGGGTTCAGTGAGTGTTGATGGTCCTGCTTGGGAGTGACCTCCCGTGGCTGCTTGTAATCTTTGGTCCAGAGCCTTAAGGGCCAAAGCCCTTCGGCGCTCCGCCTCTTCACGCTTGCCTGCACCCCTCGATGCTGCGCGCTGGTTGCTCATAAGAGATGGTAGACCGGCTTCGCCTCTTGCCAACACTTGCTGATTACCCGAAGCGATATCATCGTCGGAGAATGGTCGGAGAACCTTAACCGCTACCAACACTGCATAGATCTGATCGGCGACAAAGGCGATCGGGGGTTGCATAATATCGGGGAAGAGACAGGCGAAGGCAAAGGTCTCGCTAGCATCGCCTTTGATACCGAGGCCGGTGGTCGACATGCCAGTTAGATCAGGCTGGCGTTTGTAGAATCGCAAGTATGTCCAGCTGGTAAGGAGGCCGAGCCAAGCCAAAACGGCAGCGGTGTCGGTTCCGATAATGAAACCACTCAGGGTATTGAGGAGCAGGAACAAGGCCGGAAAATGCTTCACACGCATTCTAACCATGCCTTTGAGGATTGCGACGGTGTGTTCAGGGACGAGTTGCTTGAAAGCGACGAGGAAGGCGCCTTGAATGGAGACGCCACCGCAGATCTGGGTCAAACTGTCGCCGAGGGAGTTAGGATCTCAGATCGGGGAGCATATGGATATGGATTCTGGGACGGAACGAACGATCGGCTGGAGGAACCTCCGGCAGCACCCCATAACAGATAGATGGGGATTATCACGGCATTCGGAATCAGCGTAACAGCGGCGACAAACTTGCTGAACTCGCGGGAGCCCCATGCGCGCTCGAGGTATTTCCCTCCGTAGAAGATGGTCGCGGCATTGAGGAGAACGGTGAAAATATTCTGTTCGACGAAGGTGGAGGTTATGAGAGTCCAGGGGTAGTAGAAGAAGAGAGAAGGGACCAGCGTGAGGTAAGGAATGATTGGTGTAGTTTGGAGGCTGCCGGCGGAAGTGTCAAGTTGGCGCCATCGGGCGATGTTGTAGAGGAGGGAGAGGGTGAGCAGGCTGACGAGGCAGACGCGCGTAGCCGGGGGGGATATTGACTCGGAGCGGCATGTTGAGACGCGGCGACCGCGGGGGGATGAGAACCAGTACACCTGGGCGCTTTGTGTGATCGGGGGAATCGTTGCTGGGGGTTCAGCTGAGGCGGTCAGAAGTATACGTGGTGGTGGGTGGTGGTGCTAAGTCACTGTATGGGACCTCGGGATGCACAAAGTAGAGTACCTACCTACCTAGATAGATGGGTAAATTAGAATTATAGATAACACGCAAAGAGAGGATACCATAATATTGATTTAATAGACTTGACTTATATGTATCATATTATGGCTGAGATTGTGGTGATTTAGTACTACTAGTACTACTAATAACTAAGCTAATTGAGGCCTAGAGAAAGGGGAAAACTACTGGGTTAGTCTTCAGCATACGAGTAGTGACTATACTAGTATATTACTAGTAGTAGTAGTAAATAGTGGACATACTTACCTAGGTAGGTATATATCTATATACCTACTAAGTACCTAGGTATATGGCATACTACCTACCTAGATAGATAGCATATCATATACTCCCTACTACCAAGCTATACCTAGGTAATATACTACTATCTTAGTGGAACCAAGCCTAGGCGCCCTGACCACCAGATTTGCCCTGCAGAAGGCTGCAGACACGAGCAAGTACCCGGACATGCCATATAAACCTCCGTATATTAGGCTACTCCGTACTTCGTACTCCGTTACTCACGCTAAGCTCGATCGGCAGCCCCACTAACAGCCACACACATATTACTAACGAGCCACTGCGGCTGAGCCAAGCGAGTGATTCTGCGAGATTTGCCTCTGGCAGGTCTAGGGTGGTCTCCAGAGTTGGTCTCTTAGTGGTCTGGTTCGTGGCTGGTGCGCTTAAGCTCTTGTCACTTGGAACTTGAATGTCCAACCCTTCTTCCCTTTCTTCCCTTCTCTACCTAGGTACCTAAGGTAATTCTGATGTTCATGTTCCACGATCTCCATCTCCATCCCTAACCCCGATCTCCCTAATTTTTTTTATCTCCTGCCAACATTCACCACTTCCCTCTCCTTCATTTCTTTCTCTCTTCCAACTCCCTCCACTCCAACCACGCCCCCCTTTTCTGCCGGACTCGGCTTCCGCCCGCGTTCCTGAAGCTCATCTCCACGCCTCCACTTTCGATTTTCCCAGGCGTTTGACCTTCCAGCTTTCCTTCGCCCCTGGCATGTCGGCGCTTTGAATGGTCGCACATGTAGTCATGGCACAACCCGACCTTACCTCCCATCACGTCAACTACTTAATATGGCGGTATGTCTTCCCTTCCTCCATCCCCCGATTCTCCGATTCCTCCGATGCGCCTCCCGCAGATCTAACCCGCTTCCCCGTAGGTATCTTCAAGAATCAGGTTCGTAGCGCGCTCACCCTGGGATCACCACCACCACCACCACCACCGCCACCATCATCCCATCCCATTGCATTTCTAACCAAATCTCCCTTCTTTCAAACAGGTCATGGTGATGCTGCTGTCTCACTGCAGCGCGCATGGTTCCCGGATCCGCAGAGTCTTCCCTTTGCGCGCCACATCAAGACCCATGCTCTCGTCTCGCTGGTCCAAAAGGGCCTGCAGTACCACGAACTGGAATCCTCGCTTGACAAGGTATGTGCGCGCGACACAACACTTTGGAGCCACCACCTTGTCTGCTTCGACTTCGTCTTTTCCCCCCGCATATTCAGGCGGCTCTATCAATTACACAGACCTAATTGGATTTCTACAGGAGGGAAACCCCATTAAATTTACACCCACTGAGTATTTTTTCGGGCCGGAGCCGTTCGAGGCCAGTGCCTTGAAGCGCCGGGATGACGATGGCACAGACCATCCGGCGGAGCCCGCGCGTGACCGCACAACCAATGGACACTCACTTGATTCCAGGTCGCGCAAGGAGACGAATGGCGATGAGTCTATGGAAGTCGACGATGAGAGCAAAGGCTCGGTGGATGGCGACGGAGATGTGAGCATGGGGGGCCGAGGAACAGGCCCCGGAACCCACCCTTTCAACCGGCAGCAGCGCCGGCGTCCAGATCTCCCCCGCCAAGGCCGCCGATTTGGCGCCCGACACCGCCCTCCTGCATGCCCAGGATCACGTGCTCACCACTCGCTGGCGCCCCCGGGATTCGACCCTACTTGTCGCTGCTGGCGATACCTTTTGTAGCTTATGGAAGCTATCATTATCCTCGCCCCCGGAACAGAATCGTTTTCTAGACCTGAAAGGTACCAATGCCTATGTATCCGGCGTGGCCTGGGATGCCCTCGGCTCCAAATTAGCCGTGGCCACTATCCGCGATACGGAGAAGGGGGCGATTACCATGTATAATCCCGAAGGTAATGTTGTGGATCTCCTGCCTGATCTCCCCCGTTTGATCAATGGTCTGCATTGGTCAAAAGATAGTCCACAGTTGGTCGTTGTGGCGTCCGATGAACGATCCTCGGAATTGGCTCTTTGGGATGACAGCCGCCGGCCGGATGTGTACCCTCCACCACAGGCCATCGACAGTCACGTCTACGAATTGGCCTGGTGCGGACGCAATCTGGTTTTCGCATGCGGAGATGGGGCTGTCTACCAATGTGAGGTGGACGATAACATCCGCCTGACAAAAACCTACAATTCTCGGGACACCGACACCGCTTGGACTTTTGTTCGTTCCGTTCATACATCATCATACTCTGTTGCAGTTGCCGCAAGCTCTACGAATTGCTCGATTTGGATTCCGACACATGATATTTTGATCGAAAATCCCCACCAAGATGCAATCACTGCAATTGATATTCGACCTGCTGAACACCATTCACAACAAAATTCCACAATCACAATCGCCTCTTTTTCAACCGATAACTTTGTCCATGTCTGGGAAGTGGACCTTGACTCGAAACAACATAAACGCATCCATCGCCTACGCCTAGGGTCATCAACCCCTGCTTTAGCTGGCAGCTTCTCGCCGGACGGATATGCTCTCTGTGCAGTCAGTGAACAGAAGCTCCTCATTTGGAATGCCGAGCGCGGCGGGGAGCCCATGGCTATATGGATGGCCCCCGGCCCAGAACAAGTCAAGGAAGACCCCGATCACCCCACGAATGGACAGAATGGTCACGCAGCAACGGCCCCCAATCGAGATCTATCTTGGGATCACGACGGCAAAAAGCTTGCGTATGGCTTCGGCGATCAGGTAATACGCACTTCCCCTAGGCAAATTATGCCGAAGCTAACTCTTCTAGATGGCCATCATCAATCTTCAGCGGTGACTAGGGTAGCTGGCTCTCCCATTTAAACGGTTGACCATGTGCTACAATACAAATTTCAAGCCGTTCCATTCCCTCCTTTACCAGCAGCAATATGTTGCTATTTCTTTGTTCTTCTGGGTGTGGTCAAGGGCCATAAAACCGAACTAATTGATAAATTACCTCCAATCCTCCAGCGGTGCTGATACGGGATTTTCCGCCATATCTTTTACACCAAGGTGGCTGCGGGCGAATCACTCGACAGGGGCCAACAGAATTCTGTTTGACTCCTTGGCAGAGTCTTCCAATCCCCTCATATCATACCGAAGCTTTAATGGGGTTCCTTCTTCACCTTTCTTACATACTTTCTCTGGACATACATTCGTGAATTTAGAAAATGCATTATGGCATGCATTGTTTGGGAATAGGCTTGGGTACGGCGAACGATACGGGTTTCTGGCGATGTGTGGTATTTTTTTTTCTTGTTATTCTTGGGAGGTTGGGTTTGTGGATTGAATCTCACTGTTTCTCGTGAATTTTGAAGCTCAAAAATGCATTATGAACTTGATTGGATCATGTCTTTTATTTCTTGTCTCTCGTAACGTCATAACAGTAAGTACTAGTATATATAAAACAGTCCCAGAATCAACTGGCCCAGGATCTCCGAGACATTTCCTCCTGCTTTTCTCTCGGCCGCAAGTGCTGCTCCTGTCTTTTTTCCCTCCTCATTTGTCGTGCCTGCGATCGAACTTGGAATCCCTCTTCAACATCCCGCCAACCGCGCATCCAGGCTGTGAGGCCGTCCAAAACAACCTCTCCATCAGTTTCCGTGCCAACGTCTTGTCTAATTCCCCGTATCGCCCATCGTCGCCGGGCCTCTTGCCGTGTCTGGTCACGCGTTATGCGACTCATCTTTTGCGTTTCGCGCAACCGGTCGATCCAGTCTTGAAGTCCGCGCACAGTGCCTTGTATTCCTTCTAGCTCGATCGAATCTTCTACCAGATCACTTTGTCTGAGAGAAAGTATGGGCATCAGCACTCGTTCCTTTATATGGCAATATAAATGACACTCACAATTCTAGAACCTCATCTTCCAATTCTGCCACTGAGCGCGTCAACCCGCGACACCTCTCTTCAAAGAGATCTCTGATTTCGCTAGATTCCTTGCGCCGCTTATTTACCTCCTCGTTCAAGGCAGTGACCTCGCTCATAAGTCCCTGCAATTGGGACAGTAATTCTTCCTTATTTATACCATGATTCTGATCCGGCGCAGGTGGTATTGATTCTTCCGCCTGGGTTATGATATCAGATGCGACCGATGCCGAAAGCTCATTTTGGCTTTGACTGCGACTGCGCACGATCTCCTGCATTGGCTCCTGCATCGTCCCCTGCAGTGAATCCCCGAGAAGGCGTTCCAGCGCGTCGAGATGGTGGTGTATACTTTGCGCGCTTTCCTCGTCCAGGCAGGAAGGTGATGACGTGCATGTGCGGCGCGCGAGTTCCTCAAGGCGCTTTGGCCATGGAATCTGTAGAGTCTCTGTTGTGGAACGGAGCTCGGTCCGCTCGTTGTCATGGGCTGCAGTTTCTAGCCCTGATTGATCGTGGTCATCGAGCGCATTGAGCAGTGCGGTTTGATTTTCATGGCGGTCGGTATCGCGATGGATGGCTCTTTGGCTGTAGGAGATCATTTTGTGTTGGAGGAGGAGCTTTTATATGTGCAGATCATATTACCACCACCACACCCCATTCCTATGAAATTGATGAGAACCGGAGGTGAGGATGGTAGTATGTATGGTTTTCATTCAGCTAGCCTTTAGGTCAGCTCAGCCAAGCAGGGCTATCGATAAGCGATTCTGCGATAACATCGTCCCGCGCTAGCCCATTTCGGTACTTATATATGCTAGTTGCTGTCTTTCGAGTCTTTTCTTAGAGGAAAGAGACAGAGAAAAGTCCAAAGCTTGCTTGGTATGTTGTGTCTTTCATTGATGGTAGTTTTTTTTATTACTATTACGGAGTACTACTTGTACATACGACCTACTAACGCCTGGTCAGCATTGGAGTTGACAATCCCTCCCTCAGCGGCACCCGGCGCCAGAGCCCCACACTCATTGGACTCATTCCATCTTCATTTTCCCACCGCCAATTCCCTCTGTCACGCGGCTCTATCTGCTCCTCCAGTCACTACACAGGGATTACAGCTGATCATGGCACCTCCGGTAAGACCTAGTCTCCCACTACGACTTTCGCTGGGGTCATTTCGGGACAAATTGGCTAATGCGCACCCATATGACTCAGATTGCCAATGTCCCGTCGCTCCAGACGGCGCAAGAGGTCATCTTGAAGTCGAGAAACTCACAATTTCCCCCGAACCTACTGCCCATTACCGCCTCTATCCCGGCGGATCTTTTGACCCCCACTTTGGCGTACCTGAAGATTGCGGAGAAGTGAGTGGTGACAGTCCCTTGCGCCCACCTGCGGGGAGCCGCGGGGAAATCCTGGGCTACGATCAATTAACGAGGTGATACAGTTCGCGACTATCATTCTTATACGAGAGTGCGGCTACTACTGAGACGATTGGACGATACAGCTTTATCGGCGCTGGTGGGTGATCTCTCGCGCAAATCATTCTTTGGCTTGTACACATTAACATTGACTCACTCAACGTTTCTGCAGACCCCAGAAAGGTACTCAAGACTGGTCCCGGCCATGGCCACGAGGCCGACCCTCTCCCCTACCTCGAGGAGGAACTCTCCCAATACCGTGTTGCATCGGTTCCCGGTCTGGTACTTCCGCCTTTGACCGGTGGTGCCATTGGATATGTGGGCTACGACTGTGTCCGATACTTTGAGCCGAAAACCGCCCGGCCCATGAAGGATGTTCTGGGAGTGCCAGAGTCATTCTTTATGCTGTTCGACACCATTGTTGCCTTTGATCATTTCTTCCAGACCGTCAAGGTTGTCAGCTATGTCCCCATCCCCGCCAACGACGCCGATGTCGAGGCCGAATATCGCAAGGGTCAGGCGGCCATCCAGAAGACCATCGAAACCCTGTTGCAGGACCGCACACCCTTGCCCCCACAGGGCCCTATCAAGCAGAACCAGGAATACACATCCAACATTGGCCAAGAGGGCTACGAGAACCACGTCAAGAAGTTGAAGGAGCACATCGGCAAGGGCGATATCTTCCAGACCGTTCCCTCACAACGGCTATCCCGGCCCACAACACTGCACCCTTACAACCTCTTCCGCCACCTCCGCACCGTCAATCCCTCCCCTTACCTTTTCTACATCGACTGCCAAGATTTCCAGCTCGTAGGCGCCAGCCCCGAGCTGCTTGTCAAGGAAGAGCGAGGTCGCATCATCACTCACCCAATTGCGGGCACAGTGAAGCGCGGCAAGACCATGGAAGAGGACACAGCTTTGGCCAACGAGCTGCGTAGCAGTCTGAAGGATCGTGCCGAGCACGTCATGCTTGTTGATCTAGCCCGCAACGACGTAAACCGAGTCTGCGACCCAAACACCACACAAGTGGACCGACTGATGGTTGTCGAGAAGTTCTCCCACGTCCAGCATCTCGTGTCGCAGGTATCCGGCGTCCTGCGACCAGAGAAGACCCGTTTCGACGCCTTCCGATCCATCTTCCCCGCTGGTACAGTCTCCGGTGCGCCCAAGGTGCGCGCCATGCAACTCATTGCCGAGCTGGAAGGCGAGAAGCGCGGCGTCTACGCCGGTGCTGTCGGATACTTCGGATACAACATTTCCAGCACCGATGGCTCGAGTGAGGAACCCGGTGCGATGGATACTTGCATTGCACTCCGGACTATGATGGTTAAGGACGGCGTTGCTTATCTCCAGGCTGGTGGTGGTATTGTCTTTGACTCGGACCCTTATGACGAGTATATCGAGACGATCAACAAGCTCGGCGCCAACATTGCTTGTATCAAGGGTGCTGAAGAAAAGTATCTGAGCATGGAGGGTAGCCAGTGAGCATTTGGGCAAGGGGAATCCTATGGTACAATTTATTACTAGATTTCAGGCACACTTTCGGGCATTCTAGCATGATGTTATGGTCAACCATTTTTGACGATCCACGTATTCTTTTTTCAATTGATGTTTTGGCCGACGGCCTCGGACATGAGTAGATAAATCAGCAATCAACAGTAACAAAAACAGCCTGACCACCCTCTATCCAGCAATCTATCGGGATCTCGAAATGCATAGAATAGGAGACAAACCGCCTAAGGAATAATCAGATCCAAAGCAGCTGCAATATCGCCAGAAACTCCAACAGCTAGATTCTCCTCCTCCAATTCCCAAGGTGCACACCCAGATGCCTCCTTTCCAACCCGGATCAACCGAAATGTTTTGCTTGCAGACCCGGAGACTAGATTCTCATTTGGCCATCGCAGTACACCAGGTGTATTTAGGCCAACGCCAAGTTCAAGCACAACTACCTTTTTAGGTAGACGTGATGCTTTGGCCTTTTCGTGCTTCTCATGCTTCTCGTCTCCCTCCTCCAAGCCCCGCAAAAACTTCTTCCATGCCCGCTCTCGATCTTGAAAAGGCCGAGAGTTGAAATAATTCCCTCCACGAACACAAAGCGTCATCTCCCCACCACAAAATCGACACGTCGGAATCTTAGATTCATCCATCAAAACCTGAGATACGGGATCAATAAACGGCAACGCATCCTCAACAAGCGGATCGGAAAGAACATAAGCATCAGCCCGACACTTATAAAAGCACTGCAAAAACTGATATTGACCCTGCGGCGTCGCAACAAAATCCCCATCAAACCCATTTTTCACAAAAAGCCCATCCGCATTCGACGTGCGTATGAAATGCTTGTTCGGAAATCGCGCCGCCAGACCACGAAGCTTTTCATAGATTGGCGAGACGGGCCATTTGCGCACCATGTCTAGGTGTAGGAAGAAGTAGCCCCATTTCTCGGCCTCACTACTCCAGCCGCTGTATCCGATCACGTCGTATAATCGGCGTAGACCCTTTGCGCGGAATGCGGGGAAGTGTTCTGTGAAGAGGGCGTGAGAGGTGTAGTCTAGTCCGGCTGCGGCTGAGAGTCCGGCTCCTGCTGAGATGATTAAGGCATCGGCTTCTTCTATCCAAGTGCGAGCTTTTCTAGTTTTGGTTGTGGGTAGTGATGGTAAACGTGCTAGTATTGGCATTGGCGTTGAGATCGAAATTGAAGTTGAAGTTGATGTTGACATTGAAGCGGAGTTCAGAGAGCCATTTTCCTCGTCAATTTGAGTATTTTGCAGCGATTGCAACAGGTCCTGGTAAATCTTGTGGTCTTTCGCCAAATAAGTGTTGAATATGACATCTGTTATGCTGGTCACCGGGTGCTCAAGGTGCCATTTCCTGACGGTATCCACAGCAATGCGTGCTGCTATGTCAGAAGGGAAAGCGAATAGTCCGGTGGAGATACAGCAGAATGCGATCACCTTGCGTTGATCTGAAAGAGGCTGCAGTGTTTCTGCAGCATCCAAGCAAGAACGATAGCACGAGGCTAGCTGATCCTCGTGGTGCGGCTGAGGCGTCTCGCGGGGACGCAGTTGAGGTCCAACAGTATGAAGAACTCCGGATGCTGGAAGATGGAATCCCGGTGTAGCTCTAGCTTGCCCTACAGGCTCGGGGTCTGTCTGACAGTCCATGATAAGGCGACAGGCCTGGCGAAGGTGTGGACCAGCAGCTGAATGAATCACATTGTCAATACAGCGGTGCTCGGGGATGAAGCACCCCAGGAGTCCAGAATTCGCTGCGTTGACGATAGCTGTGACATCTGATAGAGTGGTGATATCTCCATTCCAGGAAGATAGTCTGAGTGGATTCGCATTCTCAATGACTGGATGTTGGAGAGTGATTTTTGGGGTAATAGAGGCCGTGGACGTGAGCAGAGTGTGGCTGTTCCGATAGGCGATCACCTCATCAATATCCTCGTCTATTCCAGATGGAATCTCGATATCTGGGTTAAGTTCGCATAATAGCCGACAGAGAGCGTCAAGCTGGTCCCAAGTATCTGAACTAAGAAGATGTTCCCCTCGTCGGTTGGGTGAGTGTGCACACTGGCAATGACTGCAAGCAGTGTCCTCTTCTTTTTGGATCGAGGTGAGATGAAGCAGAGCTCTTTTCAGCTTTATCGATGCGGGTTCGGTGGTCATGATTGATCTGATTCTGAATAAAGATATTATTCTAGCATGTAAGAGAACCCCATATTGTGACCAGTCCCAGTCTATTTATATGGCGTGGCCTAGACTACTAATACACACTTGCAAACATGATGCTTTCTTGCTATCTGGACGGTGATTGGCCAATAGTATGTTTGTCGAAAATTGCAACTTGGACAAACAGCCCCCTCATGACCAATCAAAAGCTCGCAGTGTTTGGGCGATGACAGAGGACGGAAAGCCTCCGCGCCGATAGTGGCCGGGCAGAATCCTGGATCTATTTATGCATGACCTAGGTGAGATATTGATCTGATAATACTAGCTACTATCTAGATAGGTACGCGTATGTAATAATCACTAAATAAGTACTACCTAGGTACCTTTTTCAAGATTAAATATAGAAAATTGATTGGGTCACGGTGAGCCCTGCTACCTACCTAGGTAGGTACTAACTACTAACTTGAAGTTAATGTACTATCTATAGTAGACTATGAACAGTAGTATATAAACTTAGAAAAATTACAACTACGCCACTAGTACAAGAATTGAAGTAGTCGTCAGGGAGTTCAAGCAGCATAAGTAGTGATGAATAGAGAACTCTATTAGTTAGAGAGAGTGAAGGAGTTCAAATAGATCTAGGAGACGGCGGCGTAGGCGGTCTAGTATTTCATCCCCGCTGCCATACGGGCATAGCTACCTAGGTGAGCATTTGATTCCACATCACAGCTCCTCATATTCTATTTGTTCAATTTCAAACTTGAATCACATATTATAACCCCCTCTACAACACGAAACATGCCTATTTCTCGACCGGTCGTCGCCATTGCAGGAGCTACTGGGCATCTGGGAAGACATGTCGCCACTGCCTTTCTCTCTCCTTTCTTTCGCAGCAAGTTCTCCGACATCATTCTTCTCTCTCGGAAGGAAGCTTCCAGTATCGATGGGTTTGAATCAACTACGAACTATACTGTTCGCAAATACGACGAAGACAATCTTGCCAAGGCTCTAGAAGGTGTCCAGGTCCTCGTCAACACGGTCGGACCGTCTGGACATTCCTTCAAGGAGAAGCTTCTGCAAGCATTACCGCAGTCAGAGGTGCAAATCTATTTCCCCTCTGAATTCGGAGTCGATCATTATGTCCATGACTTCCCACATCTAGAATGGGACCAGAAAAAGAAACATTTTGCTATGTGCCAACAATTGATCCCGGACCTGAAGGTCTGCCGTCTCTTCTGCGGCCTCTTTTTAGAAGACAGCATCGGCCCTTGGTTCGGATTCGACACCAAAAATGGCAAGTACGAAAGCATTGGGCCAGCGGATCGTCTTATCTCATTTACCTCGCTTGGTGATGTCGGAAAAGCAGTCGCTGCGTTGGCTACACTCCCCAGCGACCTAGCTCCGAGCACGATCCATGTCGGTGGAGACACGCGCTCTATCTCGGAGATTGCTTCCATCATGGGAGCTGCAGGTGCTGGAAATATTGAAGTGACAGAAATACCACTTGACGAATACAAAAAGGAAAAGACGGCCAAGCTTTCTTCTGACCCTGCGGATTACTTGCGGTTCCTGGCGGGAGAGGATAAAATCGACCATACGGATGCGGGTCTCGGTGACGACAATGAGCTGGTCAATCCTCAGCAATTGCTATGGGAATGGACCACTCTTACTGATTTAGCCGAGAGCACAAATGGGAAACCGTGGGAAGATTCTGTCTGGCCGCCGCAGTGATCTCAATGCTGGTTTAACGGTCGTCGCGGGTTCGGCTCTAAGAGTTGAAACACCCAGTTCATATTTGGTGTATTTAGTTACAAACTCTTGTTTATATTAAGCTTCACGTTATCCCTGGCCACACAGAAGCTATATTATGATTGCAAAGATACTCTTTTTGCTGATCGGCCACGCTGATAGGTACTAGTATAGTAGATCTGCTAGTGCGAACAGAAATACCATGAATAATGACATCACTGTAGTTACACCAATTCCATGTGTATAGTCGCTAAAATGAGGTATTGAGTATCTATCTAGAATTTCAAACCTAGTATTTAAGCATAAACAAATTTGGAATGTTGATGTTGACTTGTAGTATAATTGTTGTTACTGTTACATCTAGATGTAACCTCCCGCCAGCTAGTAAGCCCCGCTAGCCGGGCCGATCAAAAAGTCCATCAGAGTCGACCACCTGTGTCGAACGGGTGTCGGGGCTACAATGGCAAGGACCGTGACCGATCCAGCGCTACAGGCTTTCCTTAGGCCTCTGAAGAACGACATCGAACGACTATACAGTCTATCCTCACGTCTCTCACTCACCTATCGCGAGTTAGCCGCAAGTTCCTCGGAGCTCTTCTCACCGACAGCCACAACACGCCTGCCCACTGGCCGTGAAAAAGGTCGTTATCTCGCTGTCTATCTGGGGCTGCATTATCTGCGGGTGGCCTTTATCGAACTACTCGGTGAAGAGCAAGTGGGAAAACACTCACATGTACGCCGCACGCTCGAGAAGGCCTGGCCCATTGAAGACCGTCTGCGCCGGGACCAGGCTACGTCGCTCTTTGCATGGATTGGCGATTGCATCGCGGAGGTGATCCACGATGACCTGGCGAATTCCAAAGTCGATGCGCCGTCCGAGGTCGCCATGGGCATCTCCTTCTGTTTTCCCATTAAGTATCGCGTCCATTTGCCCCGCAATAGCACATGTCATCATGTATTAACCATCCACTAGACAAAAATTCCACAATGAAGCCATCCTCCTGCCGACTGGGAAGGGCTTTGCGCTCGGCGCCTCTCTCAATCTACAGCAGGCCCTATTAGATGGCTACGAGTGCCACACACGGCGCTCGGACGAGGACCCTGCTGAGATGCCTGCCAAACGACAGAAAAAATACTGTCTGCCGAAATTGAAAATCACCGTCATGACTAACGATACCATCGCGACACTTGCATCGCTGGCTTATTCCATCCGCGCGTTGCCGAATACGCGGGTGGTTATGGGCTTAATTTGCGGTGCAGGCTGCAACTCCGCCGTACCCATGAAGCTAGCGGACCTACAGGAAGAAAAGACCCAACATATTCGGGGAAAGGCCCCCGACGCAGTTGATACAGTTGTCTCAACTGAATGGACTCTTCGGGGTGCATCTGCCCCATTGGAAGAACTTGGGATCGTGACCGACTGGGATAAAGAGTTAGACGTTCATTCCGATCGCCCGGGGTTTCAGCCACTAGAGTACCTTATTGGAGGGCGGTACATGGGCGAGCTCGTGCGGATAATTTGCTTCGAATGGTTTCATAAAACTAAAGCGGTGCCACGGGAGTCCTTGCCATTGCAGCTCGTCGAGAGGTTTAAGCTTACGACCGACTTCCTCTCCCTCGTCGTGGCAACAAGCTACTCCGACGTTAAGCTGGCGAGGGAACTATCAGAGCGAATCCCGCCTCCTGAGTCCAGTGATTGGGCATGGACACCCGAGTATGCAGGTCATATTCGCTCAGTGGCCGCGGCAGTGCAGGACCGCTCAGCTGCCCTAGTAGCGGCGGCGACTCTTGGACTTCTGTCCTGCACGCGAGAGATTCGATTACAAAATACGGAACAGCTAGACCCACCGGCAAAGGCTGATTCAGATGAAGAGCAAGAATCAGCTTTCAATGCCACCAAGATCCCTGAGAACGGCACTGCCATACCGGGTTGGAAGAATGGACCCGAGGAATTGGTCGTGGCCGTCTCTGGGGGTGTGATTCGACATTATCCACACTACAAGGAGACAATACAACGATATATCGATCGCCTTTTGATCAGCGCCGGGCCTCAAAGTGGAGGGAAAAGCATCTTCCTCAGGGAAGCCAATGATGGCGGCATCATTGGCGTAGGAGTTCTGGCCGGAACGGTGGCCGGGGAGATCAACGGCATCATCAGCTCATCTCAAGACGAAGCCGCCAGCCAGATGGGCGCACCTAATATCCCATCTTTTGCTACGAAGAAGTGAGAAGGCGAAGCGAGAGATACACCAATGCATAGATAGAATTTGTAGATACATAGGCCCCCTCAAAAGAAAAACATGATACGAACTAGATCTTTGAAAGGGAATTCATTTCTACCAGTAAATCTATCGTACAAACTAACCAAATAAGAGCTACCACCGTATTATGCATTCAATTTCCCTCCAGCGTCATCGTATGTTCATGCAGCATTTACTGCTGGGTCGCCTGCCACTGCTCGGGGGTATAGCATTTGGGAGTCCATGCGTGGATGGCAGCGATTTCCTCCTTCAGCGTTGCGTTTACAAGACGGTGACGGGCGAGCATTGTCTTTCCGGCGAACTTCTGCGAAACAATTACGGCCTGGAATGCCTGGCCGCAGCCACCTATTAAATTGTACCCCAGTTAGTTTGCTTTCCCTTCGCTCTCTCGCAGGCGAGATTATGACTACTCCTTCACCAGCAATTCTGGATCCAGAGATAGACTTTTCTTACCAGACAAATCCTCAATCTCGACGTGGTCGGCCTGCAGCTCGGAGACCAGCTTCGCCTGCAACGACTCTGCGGTAATGCCCGAGGTATCGGCCATTGCGGCGTGGACGGCGGAAAATGCGCGTGCGGAGAGCGAGGATGGCCGGATAGCCGTATGGGTTGGGCGGAAGAGGTATCGGGTGCCTCTACTTAGGACAGTGAGGGAGGAGGCGCGGGGAAACATGAAGGTACGGTGGGGTGTTCGGGGGAGGAAGAGGTTTGACTGGGTCCCGGGCGGTTTCTCAAAGAGGTTGCCCATCGCGGCGCATTACAAATTCAGGGCTCGGCTGTGGCTGGTGGGCACGTGTGACGCACTGCCGTGGTGGATTTGGGGTAACGTGACTATGTGTTCCGGGGTCCACTCTACATATCAATCATAATCAGATAGGATATCCAATGCCGTGCGGAGTACGAGTACGAGGTCAATGGATAACTGGGGGATTGGAGCTCTGTTTACCAGTTTTGCTCGCCCAAGCAGCTTTACAATGAGCCCACAGTGGTCACCACAAGGTCAATTCCTACAATATCTTCACATGAAAATGAACATCTTAAAAGACCATTGGAGAAGTGAGAAGGATATCCTAATGACAAGAACACGTAGACAAATGAGAAGAGAAAGCGGGGAGAAGGGGGAAAGAGATTGACAAGGGGGGGTGGGGGTAGACAAGGAAGGTTCAAGAAGTCCAAATGTAAGGCGCTGGACCAAGGGTGGAGGAGAAAAAGGAAAAGCAAAGAGGGGTGTGAGAGGGTAATGGTCTTGGTTTGGCTTCCCAATGCAACTAACAGGATGAACTATCTCGAGCGAATGCAGAGAGAAGACAGAATGAAGGGATTGGGGCAAGGGCAAGATTATTGGGAGGCTAAGCCACAGGAAACCGATGTGCAGGTTTCCGGACCATTCATGCCCCGTAATAAATCAATGAAAATAAACACATGGTGTGCCAGATCGCAGATTTACAGGTCGATCAAGCTACCGCCATGCTGCTGCTGTTGTTGCGGCTGTTGCGGCTGAGGGGCACCCCACGGGTTACTGTTAGGCTGCTGCTGTGCCATATAGCCTGTCTGCTGAGGCATGCCGGTAAACTGCTGCCCAAAGAAAGGGTTGGTGCCGGTTTGGTTCGCGTGCAGGCGGTCCAGACCTTGACCGGCAGAATTGACAAATGTACCAGGTGCAGTATGCTGTGCCGGAATACGAAGTTCTCCCACGTTGCCAAAGGTATCCTGGCCCTCGCCAGTGGAGAGAAGAGCGTTCAAACGAGCGTGATGAGGGTCTGATGACTGAGGTGGAGTGCTCTTTGGGGGCTGCGGGGCTTGGAAGTTGGCGATGGGGTTGGGTTGGGTGGGCTGCTGCATAAGTGAGCTGCTTGTTTGGTTGAATTGACTGTACTGGTTGTACTGGTTTGTTGCCCGGTCTTCCGCCAAAGAGTTGAGAGATGGAGGTCCAGCCTGTTGCGGCTTATTGAACTGGGATTGCTGAGGTTGCTGTGTGCGCATGGCAAAAGGATTGTTGGAGCCCGTCGCCATAGGCTTAAGGGTATCAGCTGGTTGATTAGCAGACCATGGGTTGTTGCTGCCGGCTGACAGGTAGTTCTCCTGAGGTTGTTGTGGCTGTTGCTGCTGCTGTTGCGAGAACATATCTCCCGGTCCACCATACGGGTTGTTGGTGTTGAACGCCGTATGCTGGGGCTGGAGGGTTGCCTGGGGTTGCAAAAAGTTGTTCTGGGGTTGTCCGTACTGGTTCTGATCGAAGCCGGTGGGTTGTTGGTAGCCATTGCCGTAAGGGTTCATGCCTGTAGGCTGATTCTGGAATCCAGTCGGCTGCGCATATTGATTGTTGAGGAAACCGGTTGTCATAGGCTGCTGAGCGTTGATGGGGTTGCCGAACCAGTCCACGGCACTCTGCTGCTGATAGCCTTGGTTGAAGCCAGTCGGCTGCACCTGAGCAGGAGTATCGTCAAAGAGCGCATGCGCGTTATTCTCCTCCAATTCGCGCTTCCTCAATTCCTCTTCTTCTTGACTGAGCTTGATGGCCTTGGCGAGGTCTTCATCATTGTCGATACCAGATTCCTTGGCGCGTCGCCTCCGCTCGTCCTCGGCCTCCGCCTTACTGGCCTCAATCGCAAGTCGGTATTCAGTATCGTCCTCATCATCGGGGTTACGTCTCCGTCGCTCCCGGCGCGGCGGCTCGTTACCAAATCCTCCACCGCTTCCTCCCTGTTCATCGAGCCCACTGACCCGGGTTTTCCAGAGCTTGCGATCGGATCGTTCGCTACGCAGTCGGTCTTCGTCCAGAACCAACGCAGTGAGTTCCTTTGCCGCGACACGGACTTTTGTTCAATTAGCATTCAACCCTATAGCTTGATTTGAGCGGTATTACTCACCGTTCTGACCCACGTCACGTCCCTCCTCGTCAACATATTGGAACTCGCGCAGTGTCTTGATGATGTACACGTTCTTGCGCGCCCAGGTAACCACCAACTCCGAGCCCTCGTGTAGACAATAGTCCAAGACCTTCAACGATTTGAGGACGTGACGCCAGTTCTTGCCTTTATCGTTGAGACGTTTGTCGATCATGTCCATAATCTCGTAGAACTCGTTCGGGCTAGATGCAAGCCGTGTTAGACACTGTACCCCTGGAACAGATTGTGAGTCGATTCTTACCTCCCAAAGGTCATGGCCGCAATCTCGGACATGTCGGTACCCGTCGGGCCCCATGGATCATTGCTGGTTGCTAGAAGACCATTGTTGTTAGCTTATCTGTTGCGATTGCGCGTTGCGCAGCCATTGTCATCGGCCCATGACATGGTCATCGGTCGCCGCTAGCCCAGTCAGATCACAGCGACAAGAGGCGACTGTCAACGCGACACCGGCTGCGATGTTTTCTTGACTTCTGATCTCAAGCAGAAAGGAACCAAACGTACCATTTCGGACCTTCACCTGGACTGATGAATAGCCCTTTGTAACGTTTTTGACACTGCGTACTACCTTCGACATGGTGGCGGGATAGTCGCGATTTTCGCAAAAGGTAAGGGGAGGGAGGGGTCGGAATCGCGATAGGAGAGCCGATCAGATGGTTCCGGGGGGGCTTTAACTGGGAGGGCCCTTGATTGCCAAGCTCGTACAGCCCACTCTGTCACCTTACTCCGGATGGCGGCCCAACGCTGTAGTCGTGGAACGTGTCTGCACAGACAGAGAGTATATTCTGTAGGAATTATGAGTCGGCGGACCAGCCACTGCGAGGGGAAGATGAAAGAATTGGGCGCTTGGGTGGAAATGGCAAAAGAGAGATGAGGAGAGTCGAGGAGAGGGGACTGTGGCTGGAACGGGGGAACATAGCCTTGGCAATGACGAGGCGGGTGAGCGCCGATCTGAGGGTCCAACAGGAAACATGCAGCACACAGCACAGGGCTAGGTAGTTAATACTAAGGACATACACTCCAGAGCTTTAAGGTAGACCGGATGATACAATGTTCTTAAATGAGACGAATTATGGTCGATTTTAAGGATATTCGTCATGGTATTCACGATTCTATCTGTCCATGCCCGGGTTTTCCGGCTGTCACAATACATAGTCGAAACCATACTAACGGGAGTTTACCTAGTAGTAAAAACAACTTGAAAACTTTGCATTGGAATAACCCGAAAAGTACTAGCTCGCTGACATGGACATGCTAGCATTGTACATATCTAAAAGGGTCACGGTCTTCTCGAACCCAAGACCACCGCCACAGCTGTGGCGATGGGCCGCGTCAGACTCATAGGCAGCCGCGAAATTTTCTTGGGATTATTTGTTTGTATAGCAAGACACCTGGCAGTCAGGAGTTCGTTCAGAGCTACATTTAAAACAGCTAAGGTCGAAGCCTAAGTTACTAGATACCTAATAGACAGGCTGATATCATTTTATGGGATAGTAGTACTAGCCCTGAAGTACTAGTGGTATATCTCCTCTGTATATACTTCGAATGCAACGGATAGTATACTATACTTGTTCGACCGGCTGGATCTCAGTACCAACAAGGTCCTTTACTCTACGATACGAATACGCCGAGGACAGGCAGTTCCGTAGTAGTTAAGCATTTTAGACCGTGGCCCTTGTAATCTCATTGCTCTAAGCGAGCACCTTCTCGGCGGCGGAGACTAAATCTTGTTAGCGACAAGCTTCTAAATCGGAGTGAAAGATCCCTACCGTTCAGACCGATGTTGTCAGGTTCCACAAAAGCCTCCTTCACCTTGCCGTTCTCCACCAGCAATGCATAACGCTTGCTGCGGTTGTTACCGAAGATAGCGGCGCTGTCAAAGCTCAGGTCAAGAGCCTCGGTGAACTGGCCGGACGGGTCACCCAGGAAGCGGACCTAGAAGAATGCTAGTGAGCGATAATGCTTAGGCACCGAATGGAAGGGAAATTATCACATACACCAGACTTGGCCTGGGGATCAAGGGAGTCGGCCCACGCCTTGGTCCTAATAGAGTTTGCGAATTAGTGTGCCATCCGCGGGGAATGTTATCCGACGCAGCGCGGCGCGTCTCCGGTACTTACACAAAGGGGTCATTCACGGCCACGACAAAGACCGGGCCGGCCTCCTTGAGCTTGGGGTGATTGATGTAGCCGGGGATGTGGCTGGCCGAGCAGGCGGGGCCTGGTTGCGCGAAGGTGGTTAACATGATGTCCCAAGCTTTCCAAACGGAGTGGTTCGTTTCAATTCCGGTGTGACCTACTGAATGCTGCCGGAACGCCGACGATGACACCCTTGCCTGAAAGCTCCTTGGCGAGGTTGACCTTGTTACCGGGGGAGTTCTCGACCAGGTCAATGTTGGGGATAGCGTCGCCCTTTTGGACGAAGGCGGGCGCGGTGCTGTGGAAGGGCGCGACACCGGCGCGAGGGACACGAGTAGCGAGACGACGAGCGGCGAACATGACGGCGAAATTGAGTCAATTAAGAAAAAGGTAAAAGGGTGTAGAGTGAAGGAGGGAAGAGGAAGTCAAGAGTAAAGAAGTGAGGTTGGAGCTGTGAGGTTGAATTGAGCTCTCTAGCAATTTCGTCATGGGCGGAAGGCGCGACGATCGTCATTTACCGTGGAGGGTCCCTTTCGGCTTTCCATCTTTCTTTCTTCCACAAACCCCAGAGGATCCCCCAGAGATCTCCAGATTCCTTCAAATTATGATTTATTTTCGGTCTTTTGGTTCTTTCACCAAATCAATGGAACCTCCCTGATCGTGTAACCCGTATCTACCAAGACCGTTCTCACTTATGGAGTCAGCTGAAAAAAAAAAGACCGAGACACTCCCGATGGCTCGAATTCCTCAGGGATACCAACGGGTTCCTATTTATCACCCACCTGATGTGTGACTGAATGGGGGACGATGATCATGTTGATCATGACCATGCTGATTATCGAGACGATAGTTTCTGACCATACCGTTCAAGATTCTTTCCCACCGCTAACTGCCAACTCAGCCAGTGGACCTGAACACGCCGGATGGTAAACGCACACCCACGAGGAAGGCCCACCGATCCCAGCGCGGTGGAGCCCGTTGTGCTCCCCTCAAACCATGTCTTAACGCTTCTCTTGGCGAGTAACATTTTTTTTCCCTTTTCCACACCTACGAAGTACATGCGAATCCGAGAGCTAGCCATGCAGGCTTCCCTCCTCTTCCCCCCCCTCCACCCCTCCACCTCGGTGCGCACTGACATGTTAAATTAAGCACGTCTGAAGTTTCTTTGATGATTATGGTGCAGACTGCAGAGTATCTGCGTATGCGTATCTGGGGGAATGTAGGAGTCCAGCCCTGCATTCAGCATGCAAGTAGAGAGGAGTGGAGGTGGAGAGGAGAAGATGATATAATGTGGTATAATAGAAGCAGTCCACCACGGATGAAATAAATACCTAGGTATAAATAAGTATCCCAAAAAATAAAGATTAATCAATAATAATTATAATAATCAATAATGATACAGTGAAGACTATTCAAATCCAAGGTACCTCCCTATACCGCGCAGGGCCATTCCCACTAGTAGGTAACTTTGGTACACCCGCTGTACTCGAGTCGACCGCCCCCCCTCCCACTTCCCCCAATTCTCTTTTACATAGAGAAACTCTTCTTCTCAGCCCACCTTACCCCAGCGACCTGCTGTTTTTCTTTCCTTTTTTTTGCTTCGATCCCGGTCGTCTCTCTCCCGTCGAATCGCACCTTTGCATAGCAGCCCGGCCCCCCCCGGGTTCTGCCTGACCTGCTTTGCCCGGCCTGCCGACTTTCGTTCAATCGACCCTTCTAGGCCATGGAGGGTCAACAGCCTCAGCCCCCAGCGAGTGGGAACTCCTCCGACTTTGTGAGTCTCAAGATCCCTAACCCTGTCGTTCAGGCTAACAGTATGTCTAGGTGCGCAAGCTATACAAGTAAGTCCGCTATTCGCCTCACTCGCCGACTTTTCATCCGCGCGTCCTCTCTCTCTCTCTCTCTCTCTCTCTCCCCTCCACCGCGACCGTCGAGATCTCGACCAGATGTTGACTATTCATATAGAATGTTGGAGGATCCTTCCTACGCGTCGATCGTACGCTGGGGTGATGAGGGGGACAGTTTTGTCGTCTTGGAGGTAATGCGCCTATCTTGTTGGACGGTCGCAGCGGTTGAACTGACTTGGGCATCCAGTGCGAGAAATTCACCAAGACCATCCTGCCCAAACACTTCAAGCATAGCAACTTCGCCAGCTTTGTGCGCCAACTGAACAAATACGATTTTCACAAAGTTCGCCAAAATAACGAAGAGAACGGCCAGTCACCGTACGGCCAAAATGTATGGCGTCCCCTCAAGATCTTTCGCGCCTTGGGCACTTCTCCGGCCCGCTCGCCTCAAAGCGATTTTTACTTTGGCTCACACACTTTTCTCTCCTAGGCCTGGGAATTCAAACACCCCGAGTTTCGTGCCAACAGCAAGGACTCTCTCGACAACATCCGTCGTAAAGCCCCGGCTCCTCGCAAGCAAACCCAGAACAATGACGACTCCGCCCCGACTCAACAGATCGACCTACTCAACCAACAGATTCTCGCACAGCAACAACAGATCCAACACCTCTCGGATCGTTATGCGCAGCTTACGGTGGACCATCAACTGATGCTACAGGAGGTCATGCGGGTACAGAAAACAGTGTTGAACCACGAGAACGTGATCCACCAAGTGATGAACTACTTGCTTACGGTGGATGCGCGTCAAAGACGGGATAGCAAGGCTGTTACATTCCAAGCGCAGGGTTCAACAATGAGTCCGTCTCAAGTTGGTGCTGTGGACGACGAGCCCTCATCGCCTCTCCAACAGGCCTCGAAACTCTTGAGTGATATGAATGCGGAGATCCAATTCAACCTTTCTGGCGTGGATGCGAATGACCCCCAGAAGGCCGCTGCCGCTGCCGCTGCTGCCGCCGCCGCCGGTGTCGCCCCAGTGGCCACCCCGGCAATGGATGTTGCTCGCAATGGAGCTGTTCGCCCACCCACCACCGGCGCTCCTACCCCGATGGTATACCAAAATAAGATTTCTGGTGATCTGGAGCAGGTCGTTTATCCTGTTGGTGCAACAAATGGAATCGACCCTATGTATAGTGAACATGTCAACAATGTGCCATATCCAATGCCGACAACCAAAGCCGAGGAAACCGAAGTCCGCCGGCAATATCCCCCCCGATAACCGAAAGAAAAGCACCAACGTCGATCCTGGCTGGGTTCGTAGTCCACAGATTCTTTTGGTTGAAGATGATGCGACTTGCCGGCAAATTGGTGGAAAGTTTCTTTTCTCTTTCAATTGTGTTATTGACACCGCGGTATGTTAAGATTATAATACTCCCAGCCATGGATTTTGGAACTAATAGCAAGCAGTTGGATGGTTTGGAGGCCGTGAACAAGATCCAAGATGGCCAGAAGTACGATCTCATCCTTATGGATATCATCATGCCCAATTTGGATGGTGTCTCTGCTTGCCACCTTATCCGACAATTCGACAGGACTCCTATTATCGCCATGACCTCTAATATCCGAAGTGATGATATCCAGCTTTACTTCCAACACGGTAAGTTTATTAATGCTTTTCCTCTCATTCGTACCCTTGTTTCTAACAACGGTTTATTACAGGCATGGATGATGTTCTACCGAAACCATTCACTCGAAAGAGCTTGCTCGGTATGCTCGAGAAGCATCTCGTGCATCTCAAGACCATGTCCCAGGGAGTTGAGGCTCCCCAGCCTCCCCCGGTTACCATGGCTCCCCAACCTTCCGCGACCCAGTCAATCAAGGAGGATAGCTCCCCTGGTCAATCCCCTGCCGGCTCTATAAACAACTGGCAATCACCCGGACAATTCCAGGGCATGCAGACCGTTCCACCAACCATGCCGACGGTGCAAGGGCAGTATGTGGCTGCAGCTGGCGCTGCGCCACCTGCCGCCGCATATACTGTTGATCAAAACGGAGTCCAATACCCTGCACCTGCAGTTGCGGTGCCTTCATCTGGCCCTCCAACTCGCCCACCCCATCGAAGACAAATGTCCGACATGTCTAGTGCCACCGACAGCCAAAACATGGCTAAGCGCCAACGCATGTACGCCCCACCGCAGCAACCTATGATGGCCGTGCAAGCCGGACGGCCTGGTTAAGACACAATTGTTTCTCATATCCTTCCCGCACCTCACATCTCCTCCGCCTGTCTATTACCTCACGATTCCCACTGTCTATAACGAGATCTCAATCGTATATCTCCCACCCTCACTTTTTTTTGGCTGTATTGTCTTGGTTACGGTCTTCCTCCCCTTACAGGTCATGGCGTTTCTTTGTTTTCCCTTATTGAGTTGCTGGCAGAGTGGGTGGCGAATTTTGTGCGTTTTCACGTGTCAGCTCTTTGATATACCTTATGGGCGAAATTGTTTTGTCAGGTACATATTTTCTACAACCATCTTCTTCTTTCTTGTTTTTGCCACTTTGGGCCATGTCCTTGGGGGCCAAATTGCATCGATATTTTTTGCTCCCGTTCCTTGGGTAGAATGGGGGTCAGGACAGGGAATTGTGTGGATGTACTCATCATCACTTTGAACAAATCCAACACTTTCGCGTCTCAATCGTAATACAGTGAATGGGAGACCCCACTAGAACCGAACAGCGGACAAACCCGCGGATCGTCCCATCTGTATATCATTAATTTTAGCGTGGGACTCTCAACCGATGGTCTAGACCATTGATCGAAACCTTCAGGTTGATACGCCGGCAGCTTTCCGCGAATACCTGGTCGCGTCGTCTCCTTGGATAAACAAAGGAGTCAAGTAGTCAGAATATCCAATTATGTTCTTCCTTGTCTAGGGATCATGGAGCCACTAAATTATAAAATTAGAAACCGCCAACCCAATTTCATGTAGAGCCAGTTAGTTCATTGCTTGATTCAGGTTCTTGATTCTCTGAAGGATCCGAATGCTCCCCTGCGCATCGGCTCGGGTCTAGACCGCGTCGACCCCCCACATCCCTTTAACCTGCGGCAAGTTAATATTCTTAGCAGCTATGTTATAGGCATGGATTGTCCTTTAGCCTGATCGGCTTGGGGATGATCGGCCTACCCTAAGTATGTACGCATGCATGTAATGAATTCGCGCTATCCCTATTTGCTGGAATGCAAGCCTCGCCCTATGTATCACAAATGCCAGGCTTATTTTAGTGAGTTGGTCAGGGAGGAGGTAGTGAGACAGTACTCCGTGTTTTTGTTGGAATCATGGCCCATAAATCAAATTAGACCAATAACTTGGACGATTATTTTCTTACTCAGACACGAGACTTGTGTAGATGATACAGTCATACTATACAGTGCCTTACCATAGAGCGGTAACAATACAGGGTTACCGTGATCAAGTCAAAGACTGCAAAACAAGGTAGATATACCGAGACCTGTGAAGTAATTCCAATCTCATTCAGAACTCTCTTCTCCGTCTCTTACTCGGTCCTTTTAAGAAATTTCAATTTTATGGGTCATCAGTCAAGTTGGTCTATCATCGCGACTTGTAGCTTGTGCTGAGGCGGCCAGGTCCCGTGACCTAGAATAAAATCAGTGCAAACCATACAAACACATCAACAGCGAGTGGGAGTCATTCCGCGGCTGGCGGGGGTTTTTTGTGCCCTTCTTTGTTAGCGACAGCATTACTTGTACGTCTTCATCGCGACCTCTTTCGCTGCTGCTGAGATCGCATCCACTGACTAGCTCCAGGATTTTTGAAAAAAATGGGTCCCAAACAAAAGGGAGGCGGCTCCAAGTCGCGGGGTAATGCGACAGAGGAGGTGGAAGAGACCCTGCAGGCTGTGGTAAGGTCTTCTCGCTGGGCAAGGTGGGAGGCTAGCTACCTGTTTGCTGCCTTCGTACTTGCGCCCGACCGAAAAATATATGGTTGCTAACAGATTATGGTTGGATAGGTCCTCGCGGATACCTTCGAAACTAGATTCGAGCCCTTTACTCTTGACAAGCCCCGGGTATGTAGGCCCTTGTCTGCAACATATTGAAATCACAAGCGCTGACGAAGTTTTATATAGTGTCTCCTACCGCTGGCAAACACACCCTTAATCGAATATACGCTGGAATTCCTGGCCAACGCCGGCGTCGAGGATGTCTTTCTATACGCAGGTGCTCATTCCGATCAATTAGAGAAATACATCAAGTACGATCACTCGAGTTTAGATCAAAGCTTAAAGAAAGAGACTAACTATATGATTCTAGTGCCTCCAAATGGAAAGCCTCGTCCTCGCCCTTCAAGCAATTGACCTTCCTCAAATCCGTTAGTAGCAGTGTTGGAGAAGTAATGCGAGACTTGGATTCCAAGCACCTCATCACAGGAGATTTCCTCGTTGTCAGCGGCGATGTCATCAGCAACCTGCCCATCGAAGCCGCTCTGAAGAAGCACCGGGCCCGCCGCGAAGCTGACAAAAACGCGATCATGACTATGGTTCTACGGGAAGCTGGCCGAAACCACCGCACCAAATCCACCTCAATCTCTCCGGTTTTCGTGATCGACCCTACCAAAGACCGCTGCCTTCACTACGAAGAGATTGATCACAACTCCGAGGAGAGCCATGCTCGCTTGAACATCGATGCCGAAATTCTTCTGACACATGCCGAGCTTGATATCCGGCAAGACTTGATCGACTGCAGCATCGATATCTGCACACCAGACGTTCTGGGCCTCTGGTCTGATAGTTTCGACTACCAAAGTCCGCGGAAGCATTACCTGTTCGGTGTGTTGAAGGACTACGAACTGAACGGCAAAACAATCCACACACACATCATCAAGGACGCTTATGCTGGTCGAGTCCGCAACTTGAAAGCATATGATTCTATCAGCAAGGACATTGTCTCCCGATGGACTTATCCTCTGTGCCCCGACACCAACTTACTCCCCGGACACACCTATGATCTGCGCAAGGGCAGTTTGTACCAAGAGCAGGGCGTTTTTCTTGCCCGATCCTGCGTTATTGGCCGTCGCACGGTAATTGGACGCGGTACTAGCATCGGCGACCGAACAACAGTCCACTCTACTACCCTGGGCCGCAACTGTAAGATCGGAAAAAATGTTAAGCTGGAGGGAGCCTATATCTGGGACAACGTCGTTGTCGGAGACGGTTCTGATATTCGTGGCGCGATCATCGCAGATGGTGTCGTCATTGGCAAGAATTGTACCATCGAGTCCGGCGCTCTTCTCTCATACGGCGTGAAAATCGCCGATGGCATCAAGGTGGAATCTGGCAAGCGCATCTCCAAATCCAAGCGTGATGGTAGCGCAGCTCCCACTGACGTGGAGGTGGTCGGTGAAGGCGGAGAGGGATATGAGTTCATCCAAGGCGAGGATGAAGATGAAGACGAGGATGATATTAGTGTCGCATCCTCTGGACTCGGTATGTTCGAATTCTTCCCAGACGGCTGTAGTTACAGCTATAGAGACGGTGCTAACAATTCCCTAGTGTATCGCATGCCGGGACTTTCGCTCTCCTCTGCCTCAATCTCTACATTGTCATCCGAAATGTCAGAGGGCTCCTGGGGACGCTCTGCCCGAAGCAGTTTCTCTGACAGCGCCGAGCAAGACAATTTCAATGCCGATGCAACAGGCAGCGTCCTGGAGAGTCTGCGTGAGGGTGTCTCTGCCGACGTGGTGCAGCTCGAGCTTGTTAGTTTGCGTATGACTGCCAATGCCTCGGACACTCAGGTTCGCCGGTCGATTGTCACATCATTCATGCAATACATCGAGGAGCTCATGGCCAAGGGCAAGGGTGCCAGTCAAGCCATCCACCAGGTCTTCTCGCAGTACTCCGAGGTTGTGGACCGAACTTTGTTCGATCGGAATAAGGATGAAAAGAAAGATCAGGTTGATCTACTTCTTCAGCTCCAGCAGGACTTGGTCAGCCGGGAGAAGGGTGATACAGTTCTTCTGTTTACGGCGAAGGAGCTGTATGAACTCGAGCTGGTAGACGAAGAGGCATACGAGCAGTGGTGGAATGATGAACGGTCCAGCGGGAGCGAGGAGATGAAGAAGGTGCGCAGTCAGGCACAGCAGTTTGTGCAGTGGTTAGCCGATGCGGAGGAGGAAGAAAGTAGTGAGGAAGATGATGAGGATGAGGATGAGGATGGGGATGAGGAAGAGAGCGACGATGAGTAGTCATGTGCTACTGGTATTCTCCGATCGATTGCCACTTTTTATACCACGGCACAATCTCGCGTTAGACCACCCAAAAGATTTCAGTTGACAACGAATTCCATGATTATGAGTGCAAAATGATGGTGCCGTGTATTGTACTAAGTATAATAATATTGGTGGTTCTGCTAGTGCTCAGGTGTAGTTATGTGTAGGTGTGATGGTGATGTCTCAGGCATCCAACGGGATCTCCCGCACTGGCGGATCACTTTGGAAGCAACACCTCCAGGACTGGGCTCTAGCAAATATCCTATGAAGACTGAGACCGATCCACCTGTGCCATGTCAGTGAACCAGTGAGTCAGAATACTACCAGGCTTCACTCTGCTGAGAGATACTTCTGCCTATTATTTCATTTTTCATTTAATCGCCCCCAAACAACGAGTCATTCGGCCTTTTTCCCTTCCCCCCTTCTTCAAAGTTCCCCACTCCCCCTCCGAACCACCACTCGAACCGCTCAATTTTCCCGGTGACGTTGTGGCTCACCCTCTTTTCAAACCCCTTCACCCCGGCTTCCTGCCACCCATTTCCATCACGCCTCCTTCTACGCGGAAGAGAAAGGCAGCCGAGGCGGCGATTACGGACGACCAGCCTCACACCGAATCCGCCACCAAGGCTGCCCACGGAGACCCCCCCCTTGTCGGTCGCTCGCGCAAGCCCAAGCCCAAGCCCAAGCCCGCCTCGACGGGTCCCGCGACCACCTGCCCCCAGTCCACCGAGTCGGGCAATTCTACGAGTTCCACCGGTTTGAAGAAGAGGGAGCTCGCTACCCCCGCGACCACTGAAGCCAGTATGGACTCGGACGACGATTTCATGAGCGATGTCTCTAGTCAGGACGACTTCTTGGACATGCAGGGGAGTGATGATGAGAGTCTAGGCGAAGGTACGTATCTGACTGAGACTGGTCTGAGGAACTTCCCCTCGATCTAAGAGGGATTTCACCCTGTTTCCATCCTGATCCCACCCATCTCGATATCATGTCATCAACTAACCTAGTTTCTTCCAACAATAGACTTTGGAGATTTAGATACCGGCTTCTCCGATGACAAGGACCTGCTCAAACAGAAACGGAAGCCCTACGAGGTCGAATTCAAAGTCCTCGACCCCCCCAGAAATCGAACGCGAGCAGCTTGTACAAATTAACGAAGTTTCCGCTATCCTTGGCCTCCCCCCAGAGTCGGCTGCAATCCTCATGCGGTTTGGTCGATGGAAGCAGGAGAAACTGATTGAGGGGTACATGGAGCGCCCGGAGGAGACATTAGAAGAAGCTGGGTTGGGAAACAACTTTGAAGGCACCGCGAAAACGGAGGTCGTTCCGGGTTTCAGCTGTGAGATTTGTTGTGAGGATGGCGATGACGTCGAGTCGTATGCGATGCGCTGCGGGCACCGGTTTTGCGTCGACTGCTACCGGCACTATCTCGGACAAAAGATTAAGGAAGAAGGAGAAGCCGCCCGGATTCAATGTCCCGGAAACAAATGTCATCGCATCGTCGATTCGAGGTCACTTGATCTGCTTGTTACGGACGAGCTCAAGGACCGGTAAGAGTCACACCCTCCCATTTCGAATAGAGTCATGGTTGACTAACATACATCTCATCAATAGGTATCGCACACTACTCACACGAACCTACGTCGACGATAAAGATAATCTACGATGGTGCCCGGCACCAAACTGCGAGTATGCTGTTGACTGTGCAGTAAAAGCCCGCGACCTGCGACGCATAGTCCCAACCGTTCGGTGCAGATGTAAACATGAATTCTGTTTCGGCTGTTCTGTTGCCGATCATCAGCCCACCCCGTGTACACTGGTCAAGATGTGGCTCCAAAAATGCGAGGACGACTCCGAGACTGCCAACTGGATATCCGCCAACACCAAAGAGTGCCCCAGATGCGTATCTACGATTGAAAAGAATGGCGGTTGTAATCATATGACCTGCCGTAAGTGCAAACACGAATTCTGCTGGATGTGCATGGGTCTCTGGTCCGAACATGGCACCAGTTGGTACAACTGCAACCGCTTTGAAGAAAAGTCTGGACATGATGCTCGCAGTGCCCAAGCTAAGTCGCGCGCGTCTTTGGAGCGCTATTTGCATTACTATAACCGCTATGCCAACCACGAGCAATCGGCAAAGCTGGATAAGGACCTTTACCTCAAGACCGAGAAGAAGATGACTAGCCTGCAATCACAATCCGGACTATCCTGGATCGAGGTTCAGTTCCTCGACACAGCATCGCAAGCACTGCAACAGTGCCGTCAGACCTTGAAGTGGACATACGCTTTTGCGTTCTACCTCTCGCGGAACAACCTCGCGACAATCTTCGAGGATAACCAGGCTGACCTGGAGATGGCCGTGGAGAACCTCAGCGAGATGTTCGAGAAACCAGTCTCGGAACTCGCTGACCTTAAGGTGGATATTCTGGATAAAACCGCATACTGCAATAAGCGCCGGGTCATCTTGTTGAGCGACACCGCCGAGAACTTGAAAAATGGTAAGTCATACACGTCCCAATCATATCTCTCCATGGTCATGGAAGAACTTTGCGCTAATATTCCACAGGAGAATGGTCGTTCAATGTCGAGTGGTAGCGATACCCTCCAATCCAGATATAGACGATCTCAGATGAGAATTTGACGACATGAACGAACTTCCTTTCGACTCTGCCCTTTCTTCCCCCACTCGTACCACCACTTCCCTACCTACATACTCACCTACCTACTCATGTATGTAGACAGACATCTCCGCTTTTCAACACCACCCCTCCCACCAACCTTCGCATCTTTTAATTCTACCCACATGACGCATAAGCCCCCAAGGAGTCGCGCAATTTGGGCAAAGAGCGCATTGAACCCCTCTTATTTCTTCCTGAAAACCATTGAAACGACCCAGCATGTTCTGACAGATGTTTTTGTGTTCCCACCCATTGATTGTTTCTCGAGACTGCGGCGCCGGGGTGTTGAGACATTTTTTGTAGGAATTACCATGGCCATTAAGCAGTTTTCTCTATATTCTTCTTATGACGAGGCAGCGATTTTCTTTTTGAAACTATTATTTTCTTTGGCATACTACCTGGAAGATCTTCTATAATAAAATATTAGGGTAGCCTTCACTGTAACTTCAAGCAAGAAAGTGTGTTCCAAGGTTTGAAAGGTGAATTGTGTTGTGCAATTGCAATCCCGAACATAGTAGCTTTGAGGAACACAAAATCCGGGGTATGAATGGTAGTATTGACTGTGCTAAACTACAAGGCCTCGTAAGTAGTAATAATTACTAATAGTCACTAGAAGGAACCTTACACCAAGTATTCCATCACTGTACCTAAGTAGGCGGTATACAGAGATACTGTCCCAGCCTAAGCAACCCAGCTTCTATACCTATCTTTAGAAGTTCTAGAGTAGTACCTACATACCTATGTATTTTCTAGTATTCTACTTTCCTCTTCTTATCCTAGCCGCTATCTACTGACTACTAGTATACAACATCGGTCGATCAGCTTAGAGTAATATCTCTCAAATTAAACCGAATTCTACAGTTCTGTTACTTCTTAGGGATTTACCTCGCATCATCAATTCCTCCAATTCACCCCAGTCGCTGATTCCTTATCTTTACCTTTGAATCGAACCGCAATCCGTGCCTGTCACGGTATCAAACATCAGGTGTGAGCAATTTTGCTCACTTACTGTCTTTTATCACCTTGATGGGTGCGAACGCAGAAAGGCTAGGGGTCCGGGGAGCGCCTAGCTCCCTGGTAGCAAGTTAGTGCCGTGCCTTCCTCGACTGTCTCTATACTTCCCCTTTCTATTCCGATCCTAGTTACACCCCTCATTTCAGATCATCAAAACTTGGGTTGCCTATGTAAGCCCCGAAGAGCCTTTGATATGCAGAGGCGGAGATGGTGGCACGTGCACCCGTTTGTAGTCCCTGTCCTGGGGCAAGACCGCCTTCCCCGAACCCCCGGGCCTTTGTAATATGTAACTCATTCCCCCATCCATGTCCATGGATAAAATGGAAGAAATGAGTCAAGCCACTAGTACCTCAGCCACGAGAAGCAATGGAATTGACCAGCATCGTCCTTTTCCCTGTGATCAATGCTCAAAGTTATTTACGCGGAGTGCAAGTAACAGATTCCTATCTATCTTCTTTGCGGAGCTCTAACGCGGATATGCAGGAAAACCTCCAACGGCATAAGCGCGCACGCAAGTCTGCATGAATTTTCCTTTATGGACACCAATCACTAATATTCACAAGGTCACGGCGGTGCCTCGCGCAAGAGCTTCCAGTGTAATAGATGTCATGCCCGATTCTCTCGAAGGTCTTGCGTTGTTTCCATTCTCCCGCACATTGCAATAACACTGAAAATTTTGTAGTGACGTTTATAAACGACATGGTGATCGTTGTCACGCGACAGGACTCACATCTGTCGATCAGATACCTCAGCCGCAGGTGTCGTGGGAGGCCATGCCAGGTATGCATACCCCCGCGGCAAGGGAGGGCATACCGTCACCATCGACCACCAGTCGCAACCCAGCCGAACGTGTTCTGATCGACGAAACCTTTTGGGAGGATCATGGTACATTTGCTACTGATATACCCCAGAGTTACTCCTCTTCCTCGCCGAGGTATGCTCGCCTGAACCCGATCTGTTTTCATCGCCCCCGATGCCAAGGGGGCTGGCTCATCGATTGAAATTACTTGTCTGACAATCGAAAACTAACCCACAGTAACCACGCCAATGGCGAAGAAACATACGTAAAACAATATTTTGAGCATTTCCACCCGTCTTTCCCTCTGTTACATCGACCTACATTCACAGTGTCCTCGACACCAAAATTACTGCTGACGGCCGTGACTGTCATTGGGAGCTTATTCTCTCCCAACTTGTACGATCATGAGGAAACCCGAGCTCTCGCACACTGGCGTCAAGATGTATGGCAAATTGGACAGGAAGAGCTCCAGCAAATGGTACATGGTGAAACCCTACTATTCTGTCTTGAGAGCGATTATCTGATCAAAATTGTAACAGGTGTCCTCGAATTGCAGTGAAATCAGACAGCCTTGGGTCATGCAAGCGTGGCTTCTCTATATAATCTATGGCGTATACGCAAGCGAAGCAGGCCAATTCCAAACCGCGAGAAAGAGGCTTCGGCAACTTATCGATGTTTGTATCGTCTTCTGCAAATTCATTTCCTCCCTTGGGCTAGTAGGCTTACCTTTGATATAGGCCGTGCACGAAATTGGCCTGTTCCAACAGGGCATCGCTATGCCAGACGCCCAGTTTTGGATATACCAACCTGATTTCAATTCACCCAGAGATGAGTCGCAAACTCTCTACACACGATGGATGTCCTATATCACCACTGAATCGATGAGACTGTCGCTATATACCCTCGTCTTCTTGGATTCACACACTTTTTCGCCTTGCAATTCTCGACCCTTGATGTCACCGATGGAGCTTGGCTGGGAACTTCCCTTCCCTATCAGTCTATGGGAAGCCAAAAACTCTCATATATGGCTTCTGAGATTCAATGAGAACTTCGGACCTTCGACCTTTTCAATAGCCAACAGTTTGTTGCACGGGCCACGCGGCCTGGGGACGGCCTCTCTGACCATTGCTACTCAGCAACTCATGACCCAAACACCGGACTCGGAATTGCTATCAGCACTAGAAGCATCCCCCTTTGCCGCATTTTGCGTTTTGACGAATATCGGTGCTCTGGTGCGAGACTTTACGCGATGTTACTATCAAATGCCACCAAGTCCGTCTGATCCGAATCCGTTTCATATACTTACCCAGGCTCAGAACAAACAAGTACACACCGCGATAGAAGCAATCGCGAAGATTGTCAAGAAGCAGGCTTACACTGGCGACAGCCCCCAGTTTCTCCTATGGAGGACGAATGAGCTCTTTCTCTCTTCTATCAATATCAGCTTATGTCGCCCGGATCAACTCTTGATAGCAGGCATTGTGGATAACAGTCTGATAGCCGGGATGGCTGCATCCACTCACCTAACCCAAGGGAATCTGGTCGCGATTCGGCGATCAACACCTCTTGTGCCTCATCATGTCGGCGGCGACGAGGGAATCGTGGCTCTTCTGAAAGACTTATCGGTGGCATTGGCCAGCATATCCGGAGAGGAGCAGGATCAAGTGGCACGTGAAGCTCCTTGGGTTACCGTGGCCAGTTACGGTGTTTTATTATGTATATGGGGAGCGCTTAGACGCGCAAGCAGTGATATCCGCCACCACTTGGACACCTTCAACGAACTTCCAATAACCTCGGAATCCTGCATGTTGATCTTCAACACCCTCATGGAGTCGGCCCTTTTCCATTCTCCGACCGAGAATGACCGGGCGGCACGAGACCCCCGCTTGTGGACCATGGACCGAGAGGCTTTCGTTAGTCTGCTCGATGAAGGCGAGTCACTGTTCGTCAATTTGATCAAGGCATTCTGTCAGCGGAGATCCTTGTGGGGAATTGGACCATCAATGCTGGCTGTGTTGGGCGAAATTCCCGGTACTGGAGCTGAATGAACTGTGGGGTGCCAAGGTTGTCATCATGAGAGTGGACGACAGGGTATTGAACCTTATCAAGTGAGTGGACGAGTAGCCACGGCCCCGGGGTAGAAAGTGGACGGCGAGTGGAGCTCCACACGTCCGGTTCGGGCTCCTTATCGTTATAAACTCGCGAAACAGCAAACAACGAACGGCAAACTACCTATAGCGGTCAAAGCTTTGAACAATTTTTCAAATTGACTGCAATTCAAAGAGCCAGAATGACATCATCCACAATGAGAGTTGGCTGGGTATGTTATACTTCCATAGATTGACTGCCCATCTACTAATTGGATAGTATGGCCTCGGATCGATGGGGCTAGGAATGTCGCTGAATCTCCAAAAATATCTCAAGAGCAACAATCTACCCCCTCTTCTTTACAGCAACCGCACCTTGTCAAAGGGTGATCTGCTCCAAGATGAAGGAGCCGTACCCGAAGAGAAGTTCGAAGATCTCGTCCAAAATTCGGACGTTATTTTCACAATGGTAGGTCAGAACCCTGGTTGTGACATGGTGTGCGATGCATTAACTAAGGAAAAAAGATCTCCATGGACGACGTCCTAATCGAACTATTAAACAAGGCGTTGGTCGCGGGCGACGCATTGAAGGGAAAAATCTTTGTAGACACTTCTACTATTCATCCAGATACGTCGGAATGGGCCGCATCGCGCCTCAGTGAACATGGCGCAGCATTTATAGCAGCTCCAGTTTTCGGCGCTAGTCCCGTGGCAGCCTCTGGGAAGCTGATATTCGCGGTTTCCGGGCCTGCTAAGGCGGTTGAAACAACCAGACCATTTATCAAGGACGTCATGGGATGTAGTATAATCGGCATGGGGGAAGACGTGCGAAAATCAAGCCTTCTCAAAATATCTGGGTAAGCACTCACACGACATTTGGACCTCAATGGCCATCGACATTGAGCTAACCTACCCATTTCTAGAAACATTCTTGTAATCAGCTTCATGGAAGCGATTGCCGAAGCGCAGGTATTTGCCGAAGTTACAGGGATTGGCAATCAGCAGCTGGAGGATTTCATTGGTAATATGTTTGGTCCTGTACTCGAAAGCTACTCAAAGCGTATCACTACTGGGGCGTATGCACCGCCGCTGGACACACCTCCCGGGTTTGCAGCGGCTCTTGCAAGTAAAGATATGAAACATGCTCTCTCCATTGCTGCCAGTCATGCAACTCGTCTTCCAACCCTCGAAATTGCATCAAGTCGTCTTACATCAGCGCGGGAATATGCTGGTGAGTGTTTGGATAGTTCAGCCATTTATGGAACAGGGCGAATGGAGGCGGGTCTACCTTTTTGGAGCGAAAAGAGTCGGCAGGGAAATTGATTATCTTGGTCTTGATCTAATAGAAAGTTTCCAAGGGGTATCTCAGATTCGCTCAGCTCTTCCTAATTTGTCTCGTCGCGTAAAAACCGGTTCGGTACAGCACTAGTTAGCAGCTAAGAGCGTTTGCCTGATAAAGCTGATAAGCCTGTCCACTCGCCTGAGGGTCAAAATGGAGCTCCACCGGAAGAAGTCCACCTCCACAAATTCTGGGGTAAAGCTTGGAGCTTGGCCACCTTCCCCAAAGGCTGTCTCACAACCCTTCCGATAACCTAATATCAGACGGGAGATTTAAAGAGGAAGCCATGGCTAGATGTTTCTGGTATTCGAAGCGCAGTTGTACAAAGGTGCATCAACCGAGACAACATGACCACCGGGCCAAACGATATGAAGCTGTCTGAGGTTCCATCAAAGCGTGATACAGAGCAAGCGATAACGGACGTCCAGGATGGAGACCTGAAGCAGCACGAGATACGAGACCTTGATCCTGCTCTCCAATTCATGAACGCAGAGGAGACTGAGTATACCCCCGACGAGGCTCAATATGTTTTGTCCAAGATCGATCGAGTTCTCATGCCCTTGCTCTGTTGGGTCTATTTGATTCAGTTTGCGGATAAAACATCATTGAACTATGCTTCACTTATGGGAATTCGGGAAGACACCCATTTGGACCCCAACTCGCAGCAGTACAGCTGGGTCTCGAGCATTTTCTATGCTGGATACATATTTTGGGAGTACTTAGTATCTTCTCCTATTGCAATTACCTTCCAGATTCTAATGCATGACCTTAGATTCCCCACCACTTATCTGCTTCGCCGTCTACCTCTAGGCAAATACACCTCGGTCAATATCCTGGTCTGGGGGATTGCACTCGTCTGCCATGCCACCGCCCATAACTATGCGAGCCTACTGTGTGTCCGCTTCTTCTTAGGCGCATTTGAAGCCACAGTGACACCGGCCTTTGTCTTATTCACTTCTTGCTGGTATAAACAAGAGGAGCAGGCCAAACGCATGGGCCTATGGCTGAGCTGTAACGGACTGGCCCAGTTACTTATTGGGCCCATCGCCTACGGCCTAGCCGGTGTACAAGGAACCACTATCGCTGTGTGGAAAATTCTCTTTTTGGTACTGGGCCTACCCACCATCCTAACAGGTGTACTATACCTCTGGTACATGCCCGACAACCAAGTCCAAGCCCGGTTCTTGAATCACCGCGAGAAGCTTATTGCCATTGATCGCATTCGGGGCAACTTTCAGGGAATCGGTAATCAAGTATGGAAGTGGTCCCAATTCTTCGAAGCATTCCGCGATCCACGTACCTATCTTTACGTACTATTCTCGCTACTGATGAACATACCAAACGGGGGAATCACCACTTTTGGCTCTATCATCATCAGCTCCTTTGGATTTTCCAATCGCATGTCCCTGATTTTGAACATGCCAATGGGCATTGTGGATATTACTTGCAAACTTGGATTGACTTATCTCTCCGATCGGTTCTTTGATCGCACCCTCTTTGCCATAATCGCTATTCTGATTCCCATGATCGGCGGTATCATGATGATTGTGATCCCAGTTGAAGCCAAAGCTGGCTTGCTCATTGGATACTACTTCATCGGTGCCGCCGGAACTGCATGGTGTCTTGTGATGGTGATGATCTCCAACAACACCCTAGGATACACCAAGAAAGCAACAGTGAATGGCCTCCAGATCGTGGCCTACGCAGCCGGAAACTGGATCGGTCCTCAGACATTCCGCTCAACCCAAGCACCTGAATATTTTGATGGCAAGCTGATGGTCGCAATCATGTACGCTATGGCAGCGGTCACTCTGGTGGCAATTCGGGTGATCAACATCATAGAGAACAAGAGGCGCGACTGTAAGGCGATCGAGGAGCCTGACACTGCACATGCTACTCCTGGGTCTGAATTCTTGGACTTGACAGATTTCGAGCAGCCAGCATTTCGCTATGTGCTCTGATTTTCTACGCTTGAACGGGATTCGTGGTCTTCAAGTTGGTTGCCTTCATTCAAGCTTTTGCTGGCTGAGCTTGGGTATCCAAGGTGGAATATTCTATTTGCCAAAGTATACCGTACTAGTATTTGAATTTATAGGATATCACTGAGATAGTAGAAACTGAAATCAGCGCAGCTCTTGTTTGAAATATTCATAGTTCTTGTAATCACGTCGAAGCACAAGCTGTCAAGAAACCCTGGAAGCAAGCACACTTACAAATTTTCAGCTACCTTCCAGGGTTGCCAACATCCTCTCCAGCTCGAACGCTACCTAGGTAGGTATGGGTGCGGAACACATGCTCAGGTATCATACAAAATACCTGCCCAGGTGTTCTCGTACCTTGTGACAAGTCAATTTGCCCGGCTTCGCGCGGCGCCATGTTGCACGTACATACTAGATAGTAGTTACTATTTCGCTACTGGTAGCTGTCAACTGACTAGATGCCGACTTCTTAGTTCTTTGCATTTGATTCTAGTAGAGATAATCTGCCTCGCTTTTCAGAAGCTTTGTTGCTTCGCAGTCACTATTTCGGGGGCATCTCAGATGGTGCAACACTGAACTCTCAGGTTTTGGTAAGCTGGAATCCAGCTCTTTCTAGTCGTATCGCATATTGTTTTCGCGGATGTTATAAAAAGGTAGAATATCTCAAACAATGATATAACAGAAGATGCCCAGGTGAATTCCGTAAAAGTTCCATTCGGGCAACAAGTGCGCACGCACATGTTTAGCTCTGGACGTCTGTATTTCTGCCTTTACAAACAACACATGCTCCTATACCTCCTCTGCCAAGCTTCGATTAGCGGCGACACTGCCATTGGCGATAGGAACAAACGACGGCATGACCGTTGACTGATCCACGTTTGGATTATTCGCCTCCGAAGGGGCTCCATATCCACCACCACCTGGAGTCTCAATGACGAACCTGTCCCCAGGTTGAACACGGATCGAATTCTTGCCACCAACGGAGATCTGTCGCCCAGCCTTGGTGATCCATGTGTTTTTCCCACGCTTGCCATCCGCGCCGCCTGCCATACCGTAAGGTGCGAAACTGCGTCGCTCAGAAAGAATGGACACAGACATCGGTAGCCGCAGCTCAACATCTCGGATGACACCTTCTCCTCCAGGATACATCCCGGCGCCGCCACTCCCATCACGAAGACAAAAACGACGCAAAATGACTGGATAGCGGCGTTCTAGTGATTCGGGGTCGGTGATGCGAGTATTGGTCATGTTGGTATGTACGCCGCTTGTCCCAGTCCAGCTGGGGCCTCCGCCACTCCCGCCAGCGATGGTTTCATAGTATCCGAATCCATTCTCACCGTCATTACCGAAGGTGAAATTATTCATGCACCCTTGACTAGCAGCACAGATCTTGAAGCTCTTGAAAATAACGTCGACGATCCGTTGCGAAGTCAATACATTACCGGCGCAGACTGCGGCTTCGAAGCTCGGCCGTAACAGTGACCCGTCGGGGATAATAAGCTGCACAGGTTTGATGCAACCCTGATTAAGGGGAATATCAGAGTCGACCATACAGCGTAAAGCGAAGATGACCGCCGAATTGCAAATCGCAATTGGGGCATTCCAATTTCCTATTTCCAATCAGCTGTTTGTATCTCTGAGGTAAGTTATCAATGTCGACGTACCATAAACCTCCGAGCCGGTTCCTGTGAAGTCGAAAATGGCGGAGCCATCTAATGGGTCAATGGTTACTTTGAGCATGATCGGGGTTCCGTCGTCCATGTAGTCGACCGCAGATATTTCTTCTCCATTATTATCTTGGGAAATATGCTTCAGGAAATTCCGCACAGCGAGCTCGGCCGAGTCTTGAATTCCGCGCATGTACATCTGATTCAGTTAGTCCGATGGTTCGATTTCTCCTTGCATCGTCAAAGTATTTACCTGAACTACATCCATAGAATATTCCTCGATCAGCTGCCGCACAAGCCGGATACCACAGTGGTTTGCAGCAACCTGCGCTTTCAGATCTGTGACATTATCCTGGAAGCATCGGGATCCACTAGATCCAGCAAAACGGGCAGGCTCCACGCACAGCATGCGGTGGAGCTCTTCCTCGTCGAAATGGCCAGCGTGCACCAGCAAGTACGAATCAAAGACTGCACCCTCTTCAGACAAAAGTTTTGACAAGGGTGGCATTGAGCCTGGAAGTATGCCCCCGACCTACGGACCGTATCGTGTTAATCAATGGGCCCATCTCTCTGAGTATAAAGATAACTTACGTCGGCGTGGTGACCGCGAGAAGCAGCCCAAAATATTATATCTTTCCCATCAGAGTCAAAGACAGGTGTAATGACCGTGAGGTCGGGAAGGTGGACACCTCCAAATGCTTATTATAATGTGTCAGCTGCCGAAACCACTCGAAAGGTTGATTCGAGGTACTTACCAGGTGTGTTGGAGAGCAAAACATCACCATCCTGCAACTTGCCTTGCCACTCGGCAATCTGAGATCTGACTGCAAAGGCCATACTTCCAATCATAGCGGGTACATGGGGTGCATTGGCGACAAGGTCTCCTTCGGGTGTGAATATTGCACACGTGAAATCCAACCGCTCTTTGATATTGGCACTGATGCTGACATTTTGTAAAACACGTCCCATTTGCTCCGCAACGCCCATAAACCGATGGCGGAAAATTGAAAGCTGAACTGGGTCGATGGCATCTGTGCTTGCCACTTGGGGGCCTGAGGAGCCCACGTCCAGGACGAGTACATCTTGTGTCAATCTCGCCTTTGAGTTCGGGCTGACCACGATTGTCTGGGTTTTGTCAATCACTATGGCCGGTCCTGAGATCTGATGCCCATCTTTCAAGTTATCAAAATGGTATACTGGTGTGTTTACCCAGCCCATTGAATTGAAGTAAGTGGATGTCCATGATTCGGGAACTGGAGCCACTGATCTAGAGGCCAACTTGGGATGGGGATTCAAAGGTGCGGCCGAAGGCTCGGAGAATACACTGGAGCCAATTGCTCTAGCGCGAATAGTGTCAACATAAACTGCCCGGTTGGTAGGAGTGAATCCAAACTGCTGATGGTGGGCTTTAATAAAGTCTTCCCGAGGGTCGTCAACTTCGGAGGTACCCAGGGAAACCATGATTGCAGTCTCGCTGCCATCATATCTCATATTCAGGAAACGGCGGACCTGAACATTTTTGAATGGTTGCATAGACTCATTGCCTCGAACAACATCTGCAAGAAGTTCTATATCATCGTATATCTTTTGAGACGTAGTTTGGTCAAAGGCTTTTGCGCATACCCGCTCCTCCTCGTGCACAAGGTCCGCCAATCCGATTCCATAGGCAGAGAGGATAGATGAGTACTTGTGGATCAAGACTTTCTTGATACCCAAGGCTTCAGCGATAGCGCTGGCATGTTGACCCCCTGCACCACCAAATGACGCAAGGTGGTGCTTTGCAACATCATGACCTTTGGCCTCGGTTAAACTTCGAATGGGCCCACACATTGCAGAGTTGGCGACCTGGATGAAACTTCAAGGAAAATATTAGTGGCCAAATCTGATATTTGTATTGCTTAGTTTGACTCACCCATCTGCAACCTCAGCCCACGTCAATGATTTGCCTGTCTCGGCGTTGATACTTTGAGTAAGATCCTTGAACTTGGCAAGAACAACCTCTCTATCCAATGGTTCGTCTTCATTAACACCAAAGACTGAGGGAAATTCCTCTGGAAGCAACCGTCCTAGAGCTAGATTGGCATCAGTCACAGTCAGAGGACCTCCTTTGCGGTAACAGGCTGGTCCAGGATTGGAGGTGGCACTTTCGGGACCGACAGCCATGAGTCCATCCTTCCAAGTCAGTATGCTTCCTCCGCCGGCTGCGATGGTATTCACATTAAGTTGTGGGGCTTGAATCGCGATCCCGGCAGTCGTTGTTTCAAAGATATGATCAAGTTCGCCGTTATATCGGCTGACGTCGGTACTAGTACCTCCCATGTCAAATCCAATCACAGGAGTCTGCTCTTTTGTGTCGAAGCATGTTTGCGAGAATCCAATAACACCTCCTGCCGGCCCAGAGAGAATTGAGTGCAACCCCGAGAGTTTTGAGGAGGGCACTAATCCTCCATCTGACTGCATGAACTCCAATCGCGTCCCGGACTCGGACTGGTCGATATTGGGGAAATTTTTCGAGAATTGCTCTAGGTATTGTTTGATGTTCGGAGTCAGGTATGCGTCAACTACCGTGGAATTTCCGCGGGGAACAAGCTTTGGTCGTGGAGAGGTTTGATGTGAAAGAGAGATGTATTCGAATCCAATCTCTGATGCCAATTCACCGATCTGCAACTCATGAGTTGGAAAGATATAGGAATGCATAAGGCAAATCGCCAAGGACCGGAAGCCCTTGTTATAGATATCTTGCAGATAAACTCGAGTACTTGCCAAGTCAATAGACTGAAGCACTTGGACAACCTCGCCAGAGGTGCTAGTAGCAACGATCGACTCGACTGGTTCTGGAGATGGCAGCTCCACGGTGCGGAGATTTGAATCGCTGCATGCCCCGACTGTCACGCGCTCTTTGACTTCAAAAACATCTGAGTATAGAGGCTTCGATCGGCGGATTGAGAGATCAAACATGTACGGTCGGCTTTGGTTTCCAATATACAAGATATCTTTGAAGCCTTCAGTGACAAGCAAAGCCGTGCGCTCGCCTTTGCGTTCGAGTAGGGCGTTGGTTGCAACCGTTGTACCCATGCGGATCCATTCTGTTTAGTTAGCCAAGACGCTCATGATAATTCTAGATGACGGCTCCTACCAACGTCCTTCAGGTCTAGTTCGGAGCCTCGAGGAAGTGCAATTTTATAGTGTATCTCCAAAACGCGTCGAATTGCCTCGGTCGGTGCATCGGCATAGTTCTTTGGGTCGACGGACAAGATCTTCACCAGAATATCTTCCCCATTGATGACTTTGCAAATGCAATCGGTGAAGGTTCCTCCGCGATCTAGTCACACCATTTAGTCAATGCAATGCACCAGTCGATCATACTTAGAAGTTCGACACTCACCAATAGAAATGCGCAAAGGTTTCTTCTTGGCACCTTCAGGCATATTGGATATGACAAGAAGATCAGTAGAATATAGATAAATTGGCTAGACGATCAACACTGAGGCAGAACGGGGTAAGCGTATCTATTTGAGGCCTTGGATGGCTTATCGTGGTTGAAAAGTATGACATGATAGCTATAAGCACTGGACAGACTCGTACCTTGACAATCATCCGCCCCATCCTGCCCCGCTTCGCGCATCTCTCCGTGGTGGAGCTGGTCGAGAGGGGAAGGAGGAGCAAGGGAGGAACGCGATGATAAGGCGTGCGGTGGAGCTCCACCACTCCACCGAGACCAGGGTGAGCCGCAGTTTGGGTGAGCACGACACAACGGATTGTCCACCCTCTATTCTGGAAGCGAAAGCCAAAGATGCAGAGGAAATATGGGGTGGAATATACGCTAATGAGGATGACCCTCATAAATTCACCGATTCCGCGCCTCTGAGTCTCCGTGGTTTGATAGGCGAAGCACTTTGATCATTTTTCAACATTTTCAACACTGTTTCCCTTACCCAAAATGGGATCTATCGGTAACTATCATGAGCTCAAGGCAGGCAATGGAGTTGGAAATGGAGTCAAGCCTTATAAAGTCGTGGAGCAGCCCAGCCGATATCGTCGCAAAATCCGTATCATCGTGATCGGAGCCGGCGCGAGTGCGTTGAACTTTGCCCATGATGTCGACACAAGCCCGTTAGATACCGAGCTGGTGCTTTACGAGAAAAACCCAGAGATTGGTGGCACTTGGTATGAAAATCGCTACCCTGGATGTGGATGCGACATACCTTCCGTCAACTATCAGTTCTCATGGGCTCCCTCCCCTGACTGGACCTCCTTGTAAGTGCAATCCAGTACTTGTATTATCAGAAAAGACAAGTGGGCATCGAACTTACCATTGAAAGTTATTCGGGTGCACCTGAAATCTTGAAATATTTCAAGAGCGTTGCCGACAAGTACGGGCTTCGAAAATACATTCGCCTGGAGCACAAGGTGGTAGGCGCATTTTGGGATGATCAAGATCAACAGTGGCATGTCAAAGTCCAGAGAGGAGATAACCCCGAAGATTTTTTTGAGGACCAAGGTCACATATTGATCAACGCAAGTGGCGTGCTGAAGTGAGTACCTTTTTCTTCTACAGCGGTGAAATAGCGAGGCTGACGCACTCCAGCAAATGGAAATGGCCCGCAATCAAGGGCCTGGAATCCTTTCAGGGTCCCAGACTTCATAGTGCAAATTGGGACGACAGTGTTCAATTACAGGGGAAGCGTGTGGCTGTTATTGGGTCAGGCTCATCTGCGGTGCAAATCGTTCCGAGCATTCAACCAAGTAAATTTCGCCAGTCCAAAGCGCGAGAAGTATACTGATGATCAACACAGAGGTTTCATCTCTCAAATGCTTCATTCGCAGTGCCTCGTGGGTGACTGCCGGATTTGGTCAACGATTCGCAGGAAAAGGAGGATCCAATTTCAAATGTAAAGCTTCCACTAGGCCGGCCTCATCAAACCTCAGTCCGGAATACTGACAAGAGCAGATAATGAGAAGCAAAAGGAAATACTGCAGAACGACCCTCAGAAATACCTGGCATATCGCAAGAAGATCGAGTCTGAACTCAACTCTCGTTTCCGATTCATTCTCAATGGATCCGAGGAACAAGCCAATGCGCGAGCTGTAAGACTCTCGTTTCAACCCAGTACACTGCTTGTCCTTAACAGGTATCTGACAATGAACTTTTTTTAGTACGCAGAGAAGGATATGCGCACAAAGCTTGCCGATCGTCCGGAAATCGCAGACTCGATTGTTCCAAAGGACTTTGCAGTGGGCTGCCGAAGACCTACACCCGGAAACGGATACCTCGAGGCGCTTTGCAGCGAGAACACCGAGGTTTTCAGTCAATCAATTGAGGAGGTTACCCCCAAAGGCATCATGACTGCAGATGGTGTTGAGCACGAGGTTGATGTTATCGTGTGTGCTACCGGATTTGATGTCAGTTGGCGGCCATCGTACCCGACAATTGGCCGAGAGTCTCGCAGTCTGAGTGAGGAATGGGAAAATATCCCAAGAACTTATCTTTCCATCACAGTTCCACATTTCCCCAATTACCTCAGTGAGCCTCTCCGCATCCTCAGCCCCCAATTGCCAGGATGCTAATTCTGACCGAAAAGTTTTCAACGGACCTTTTGGGCCCTACGGCCACGGAAGTTTTCTCCCAATTACGGAGACCATATCAAGACACTTCCTCCAAATGCTTGAGAAAATGTCATCCGAAGGTGTGACATCTTTTGAGCCCAAGGTGGAGGCGGTAGCGGATTTCTTTGAACACCACCGAAACTTCATGCCTCGAACCGCTTGGACATCTCCCTGTCGTTCCTGGTTCAAGCAGGGAACGATCGATGGCGAGGTGATGATGTGGCCGGGTTCGAGAATTCATTTCTTTGAGACCATGAAGCAGCCCCGTTGGGAAGATTACAATCTCAATTTTACAACCTCCAACCGGTTTGGCTATCTTGGTAACGGCTTTGCCGCACGCGAGTTTGATGGAAGCGACCTGTCGTGGTATCTAGGTACGATTGATGGAAATGAAGAGGCACATCTTCCCGATGAGGACTTTGAGGCCTTCATGGTCTAGCAAACTCGGAAACAGGCAAATGAGACATAGTTTGAATACTAGTCGATACGGACATGTGGATATTACTAGCTTTGCAAATGGAAGAATTCAGACAAATCAAGAGTCGCAAACCTTGGGACCTTGCCACGGGTCTGGCTGTCTCCCTGCTCACCTCCAGTACTATATCCATGGATGTCTTTCTATAACTATTTCTGTCGGGGACGAGGAGAGTGTATTTCTACTCTCTTTTGTCGATCGAGCCGGTTGAATCTGGTTCGTACCAGAGCATTCGCGGCTAGTTTGTTGATGTCCAAGTTGTGATTGTCTGAGCTTTCAGATGCCAAAAGACTGACAGGATACAAGGGACATAATGCCATGATTCTGTGACTTTGATAAAAGTCCTATTGTAGTCCGAGTCCTTACTCAATCATACTATGGACATGGCGGGAATGGACCTCTCCCATTGGCCCATTTAGTGCGGGGACAGCAAACAGATAAAGGCAGGGTACAGAAGTGGAAGGCACGATTCACTTGAAAGTACCGAAGGCAACAACAACCAACAAACAAAACAAAAAGAAAGAAAGACGCCGAGTCCTGAAATCGATCTTCTGACCTGGTACAAAAAACAAATATGGCAAAAATGTGGTTCAAGGCAGCTACTAGCGTTTCATTAATCAACCTAACCACTCTTTCCCCCAAACGGGTAGGGCCAAGACCCCTAGACCATTCGGAGCTACATGACAGGATGGACTCTTTCCCAATCATAACCGAAGCATTGCCTTCCAGTGACACAACGTCATGACTGGTCACCTCCCAGTACATTCTTGCCATGTTGTAGCTCTTCAGACGCACAGGTCACAATTTCTTGCAATGCCGGTGAGTGACGAAGCATCCTGTATATCATATATGATATCAGAGGGCTAGGTTTTCAGCGTTGTTCTCGGATTCAGGCGTCTTTGAGCCTAGTTTAGGGAGGGTGCATGGGTCATATTTGGTGGCATGCGAGGGCTCGGTGGAAAGATCTGATGTTGTCCATAGCTTGAGGAGCGCTGCTTGACCTTCCCCGCCCAGTCCATAAATCACCGCCTGCTGTAAAAGTTGGAATATAGTAGCCGCGAGTTGTAAAGGGTAGTTGTGCTTTTGAGCAAGGGTCATTACTTCTTTCTGTCGATTTGGTTAGTCACGTCAATTTCAGCTTTGAAGAGGATGGACATACCAGCTTGTCTCGGGTCTGTATGATGGTATACCCAGATAAAATATCGCCAGCCACAATCCTCGGTGCAAGCCTTTTGAAGGACTCACTGGCACCAGCGGCGTTTGAAATGATTGATGTGAGGGTGCTGGTCGAAATGCCGAGTTTATGTCCGAGGGCCAGAGCTTCAACCGCTGCTAAGGTGTGGACAGTCTCCAATAACCAGCATATCAGCTCAGATGAGCGCGAACTATTGGAGCGAGTCTGGATATGTGTTGCTTCTGAAACCAGAGCTGGGTTTTGTGCTAGAAAAATCCGAACAAGACTGGCATCGTCATCTTTTTCGTATCCCATGCGCGCGGCATATTGATAAAGTCGTTCCGTTGCAGATGCAATATAAAGAGGGAAATCCTGAAGGAGACCTTCCGAGGTCACAATTCGCTGATGCAGATGTCAGCTGGATATCTTTCAATGTTTCACCTACGGTGTTTCGATTAGGTAGGGACAGAAAGCATACCATATCCTTAACAAAGATACTGATAGCAGAGTGAGGCGTCCAATCATTGGAGAGCATGTGAGGTACTCGGTTTTCAAACATCCAACTACACGCTGGGCTTTTGAGAACTGTTTCATAGAATTCTTTTGTGTTTAATCCCAATGTTGCAGCTATTCCCATTGCCTCTGCAGAAACCGCAATATGAACACCAGCAAGGTGCTGATTGATAAGTTTGACCTTGTTCGCGGCACCTAGTCCGCCCTCAATCTCATATAAATTGTCGCTCATTGACTTCAAGATTGGCTGAGCGGTATTCAGAATGTTCGTTGGTCCCGATGACAGAATGGTCAGCAATCCTCGAGCGGCTCGTATCGTTCCACCAGACACAGGACAATCCAACAATTGAATGTCTGGCCTTTGGAAGGTCTGGCGGATACGACCCAGAATCTCCACTGGAAACCCTGGAGCAACTGTTGAGCACAATATGACAATCGCGTTTTGTGTCAGGCCAAATACTGCGCCCGTTGAGTTGGCGAAAAATGCATCCTCGGTCTGCGTAGAATTCGCAACCATGCAGATAACGAATGATGCACCTTGGACGCATTCATTTGGACTGGTGGCAGAGGTACCACCCATGGCGAGCAGTTTCTCAAGGGCCATGGGATTGACATCGAACCCGGTCACAGCGAAACCGTCTTCTATCAGATGTATGGCCATCCCCAACCCCATGGCACCCAATCCGATGAAGGCAACCTTTGGTTTAGGAGCCATTGTGGTCGTAGGTTTGGTTAATTAGAATGTTTTGATGGCGAAGTGGTGAAATTACCCAATTTCTTCCTGTCAACAAGCTCGGGAAATGAGTGCTTATTCGTACTAAATATCCCTTCCTTACATCCATACTAGTATCCATTCCAAGTCACTAGATCCAATCAAATTAATTGGAACTTGAAGGATGTTGAAAATGAGCTCCACCAGTCCGCCACTCCACCACTCCACCGTCACTCCACCACTCACTTCCCCGCAACAGCGGCCATATCGCCAAGTCGATATGCCCTGGTTCCTTCCTCAATTCTGTTCCCAGGCGTATTTTGATTCATCAGATAACAGCCTCTCATTACTGCCACCCATCGTCCAATCCTCGATACCCAGCGTCTTCACCTACGTGTGTCAATTGCTGTCAGAGGATGGAAACCAGGAAAATAGTGCATGCATGCGCTATCGAGGAGAGAGAGAAGGCCCGGAAGGTAAAATGACTGCCCAGGGTGGTGCCTAAGACCAAATCCCCAACAATTGCCGGTGGTAGTGGCTTCCAGCTGACGTTCACGTCTCTTCGGGCCTCCCGATAGCAATAAAGCGCATGGGAGGAACAAGTTACTCCTCTCCAATATCCTGCACACTAATCCACGGCGACTCTGAAGCCGTCCTGGTTGACACGCCTAGGTCAATTTCCCAGACCGAAGACCTAGCCACTTGGATCAAGAAAGTCGCACCAGGGAACAATCTACGCTACGTATACATCGCCCACGGACACGGAGACCACTAGTTTCGAATTTTTGTCCTCCACAAGCACTGGCCTAATCTGCGTGCCATTGCTATCTCGGGCACGGTCGAGCACATGAATGAGCAGATCAAGCCTGGGATACTGGAAGGAACATGGCATACCCTGTTTCCGGGAGGACAGATCCTGGCCGCTCTGGAGCTAGCTGAACTGAGGTAGTTGACTCTTTAATATTCAGTCTTGAACACCACGATTTTCGCGCCACCGAAGTCGGAAATACAGATGCGTATAACACGACCGTACTCTATGTGCCCAGCATTCGACTGGTCATTGTGGGAGATGATGTCTATGGTGGCGTTTCCGGTGTCGTCAAAGGTTTAATCAGAGATATGTGTATGATAACCTAGAAGACCCTGTATGACGAAGAGAAAGCAATCTCCAAGGAAGTAAAGATAAAATAAGGAGTCTTTGTTCTCAATTCGTGCCAGTACATATCATTTTGAGACACCGTCACTGGGTGGAGCATACTAGTATACCTCTCGAGATGTCTTCTAATAAAACCCCGGAATTAGACGCACGAACTGAGTAATGAAGACCTAATAATTTGTATTGTTTATTTCGGTACTACACGAATTTGTATGCACCCAAGCACTAACTTGAAGTAAGGCTTTTGACCTAGTCTAATTAGTTGACGGTCGACAATATCTGATCACGAAGCCCTCATTTATATATTAATCAAGCATGTAACAACCTGTTCATCCCGTTGCGTAGACAAATCCTAATATTGTGGGTTTCACCCGATTGCGGTAAAATCCCAAGGCTCTAGAATGGATTATTGCCGTAGGGCCTAGTTTAGATATTGCTTATTCCAGCAGGGCTACGTACGGATTCTTGACAATGATAACCTTCGTCACAAAATAAACGCTAACTGCAGTAGATCGCTATGGCAGGAACTACTAGAGGCTCCGTACCGGAGGTAGACGGGGATTTATCTCCTGTCATGTAAGAAGGGCAATGCGATCGTTTCACGTTAGGCACAAATAGCCAGGGCAGTGCCTTTTGCAGGGTCTATCTCTTCCTGGAGCATCTGGTTGGTAGCTTGGGCAACCATAGATATCACTTGGGTGAGTACTCAGGGGGCTTGTCTCTGCCCAAATTGGAACTTTACATTTTCCCTTACCGGAATTATAGTCAGGTGGGACATGGAAGTTGTTCCCAGGTGCAATCTTACGTACGAATGCGACCAGCAGGGGTTAGTTCAGTCCACACGGGCTTACGCCGGACCTCGGCAGGCCGACCGGCAAAGTCGCGTGGTCGGGCACAGCCCCTGGTTGAAGATGACCTCGTATTTCGTTGATGAGACAGTGAAAAGATTCACCACATTCCATTTCTTGGCTCGGGCGATTTTCTCCAAAAATGTACCAGGACATACTAGAGAGAGGCGGGTGATGGAATAGGAAAGGAATGAGGGATCTTACCATCAGATAAGAATCTTTTCAGGGTGTTGCTTTCCCAAAAGGGAATCCTGGGCACCCTGGGAACCATTGTGTGTGTCTTTCTGTCTCTCCACTTTAACAAGATTTCCAACGGCCTTCTCGAAGCGATCGCTGGTTCCATGAGTAGATGTTGATGAAATTGTTGGGTGCCTTGATCCACTTGAAAAGGGAGAGGACCGACTAGTTTCTCCATGCTCAGCACACTAGTCCCAGCCTAGGAGATCGCAGACAGAATTAAATGAAGGGGGCGTCTTATCAGATTGATAAAAGTGACCAGTGTCGTTACGGAGACCATCGGAGAGGTACTTAGCCAATGTGTGGGTCCGTCATAGTGCAAAAAGGTACCGGTCGGTACCGATGCGGGAGTGGGAAGGTACTGCCGATACCAATATTACCAATACACCTTACCTAAGCTCCGTCATCGGATCTTGGGATACTCTGGAATAATCACGGGGTCTAGCCTGGCATTTCTGAATAATCCATCAACCTACATGGACAAGCAGAGATCATAATCAAGGGGGAAAATACACGGGATCGCACGGAAGGTCCGTATGAAATATATTCCAACCATCTACTTTGTCATCATCGCCAGGAGGCAAGCCTGGGAGTTACTGGTAGTGCCCAGGTGCGTAGTAAGAGTAACTCGGAGATCGGGATATTGGGAAATGGGGCCTCGGAGCCAGTGGAATCCGGCGAAGGTCGGCCTTAAAATAATTTATTTTTCTTGACTCCGTTACTCCGTAGTGACTTAGATTACTAGTGTCTGGGGGTCTAACTTGGATCTAAAGAATTTCCTTCCCTTTCTTCTCCGTGGATCTTCCAATTTTCCTTGAGAATTATCAAAGAAGCAAACGATCACGTTCAACAAGTTGCGACCCTAATCATTAATCTCACTCAAGTTGTGGTGTTGAATTGCTTGTTCTGTTCCCCCCTGGTTCCTCCCGTTGTGGGCATCCCGGGCCTGTTTTGCTCCACGGAGAACCCGTTTACCTCATCATCCTTCACACTTCTCAACTTCACCTCCCTGCGCACCCTCAACCCTCCTCTCTCGCCATCCCTACGATCCTCTCCCCCCTCCGACACATCCTTCTCCCGATTTGCGCCAGCTGCGCTTTGAGCTAGCGGAGCTTCATGGCGGCCACCGACCAGATCACCGATCCCGAGTTTGAGTAGGTGCTTCTCCATGAAATTTCCTCGGGCGGCTTTGCGATGGCATCGTGGATCACAACTGTGACGGTCGGATTCCTCTCTACGAATTGACCATCCGACCCGTCATTTAATGTTATTGTCTGCTTGCTGGCTTTGTCCGCTCAGTAGCCTCGGCTTTTCGTGGCTACTGCGATTCTCTTCCCTTTCCCTTCTCCTTGGGTCTTTTGATGGAAGCTAATTGGATTCCTCAATAGCTACGAAGCTCTTCCCTCCAACTATGGCCTAGGCCGGAATATGCTCGCGGGTGCCTTCGCGGGAATCGCGGTATGTTGGTAAAAAGAAAAATTGGAACGCGGGCGGTGATATTCTTGGAGCTGACAATCTCTTTCAAGGAACACTCGGTGATGTACCCGGTTGACCTGCTGAAGGTGAGTCCTGCGTCGCAGGATCCTTGAATCCATAATGCAGAGTTCGGATGGACGCTGACGCAAATTTTTGCCACACTTAGACTCGCATGCAAATCCTGAACCCCTCTGCTGGTGGCTTGTACACCGGTTTGACAAACGCGGTCTCGACAATTTACCGCATTGAGGGCTGGCGAACACTTTGGAAGGGTGTTTCAAGTGTGATTGTCGGCGCTGGTACGTTTATTCGATTTCCGGGCTTCTGATGACCGAGTAGGCATTGGTAACTAATAATTCTTGGCGACTACAGGTCCGGCACACGCGGTTTACTTCGGCACATATGAAATTGTGAAGGAATTAGCGGGCGGAAACGTCGACGATGGACATCACCCACTAGCAGCTGGTAGGTGGACTGGTTCTTGGGTTATACCGGGATAAGCATGACTGACAAATGGGCTCTGAATAGCACTGAGTGGTGCCTCGGCCACGATCGCAAGCGATGCGTTGATGAACCCATTCGATGGTGAGTGATTAACTGTTACAGACATCCACAGAGCGCTGGAACTAATCCCTTGAAAAACAGTCATCAAGCAGCGAATGCAAGTCCACGGCTCCGTTCACAAGTCTATGGTGCAATGTGCCAAAACCCTCTACCGAACTGAGGGTCTCCAAGCCTTCTACCTCTCCTACCCTACAACCCTCTGCATGACCGTGCCCTTCACTGCGACCCAATTCGTTGCCTACGAGTCGATCTCAAAGATAATGAACCCCAAGGGAGACTACGATCCCTTCACTCACTGCATGGCGGGTGGTCTTGCCGGTGCCTTCGCGGCCGGTATCACCACTCCTCTCGACGTGGTGAAGACCCTTCTCCAGACTCGTGGTCTGGCCGAAAGTGAAGAAATTCGCTCGGCACGCGGCCTATGGAACGCGGCCTCCATCATCAAGAATCGCTTCGGATGGGCCGGGTTCCTGCGTGGCATGCGCCCCCGCATTATCTCCACCATGCCTAGTACCGCCATTTGCTGGACATCTTATGAGATGGCCAAGGCGTACTTCAAGGAGCAAGGCCTCGACTAGAATAATTCTCGACCTGGTCAGCGCCTGTCGATTCAAATGCCATCTCCCAGTTCGGTAAATCGCCTCGACTCGCTTCTCACTTCGGGTGTCGCGCATACACCACGCGACCCCATCTTCAATTTTTCTTACTCCATTTTCCTATCTCTTTTATTTCTCTGATATCTTGAGGCGACACGAGTCTTTTTTTTCGGCATCTGGCCAGGTCCTTGGGATGCAGGCAGAGCCTGCCATACCCTGGGGGTGTTGCATCTTGGGCCTGAAGAGCCCGACTCGATCTTCTTGCATGTTTGGAGCTTCTGTTGACCAAAAAGCGATTCTAGCACTGTATAGTTTGGAACCAAAGGGGTTTGGAACGGCATCAGTAAGCCGGCCTGGGGTAACGGATCTCTTTTCTTCATCTCTCTTAACCCTCCCCCTCTCCATATCTCCCCCTCGTCCGATGTATCCTCTATCCTTACCGGCGTTAGAATGTGGAACCTCGGGTTTGATTATCTTATGCGGGCTGGGTTCTGTTGCATCAATATGTGTTTTAGTGACTGGTTCTTTGTTTTCCGTTATTTTTCTTGCATGTACCCATAGACGTGCCACCACGAGGAATCTAGATGTGATCAGATGTTTATTGCTTTGTTTCAATCTTATTGTATTCGATTCTAGTGAAATCTCCCTACTGCTAGTAGCAGTTTAGTATATAAGTACAGTCATAGTGTCGGCTGTGTCCGCATGCAGCAATTCGGCGGACCGACGACGTCACGCGAAAACTCCTCCGCTCCGGGAGATCACCGCTGCCCTTTCTCCCCGCCAACAACTTGCAGTGACATGGGTTCGGGCCTTCGTTTTCCCAATGATGCGCCCACGGCCCGCGTCTTCCCTACAGAAGACGTACGATGAATGCTATTTGCTCTGTTCAACTGCGGTCTACTTTGAAGGCCAGGTAGGTGCCCCGTGACCTCCCCGCTGCTTCAATTGCTCATGACATCAGAACAACGAAGAGGAAGCATTGAGATCCTGGCGGTCCGCTCTCGAGACGATTTACCATCACAATGCTCGCCGGGTCCCATCGAATTATACCCCTAAATCCGAAACGGAAAAAGCCCTCCAAGATTCCATTCGTGCACTAGAGGCCCAATGCCGCGAGCGGGTCGATTTGCTATCGGCCCTGCGTGAGAGTCGGAAAGAAAGCGCTGACGCCAACGGGGCAAAGGAACCAACAACTCTTACCAAAGGGAAGTCTCCAGCAACTATGCCCGCTCCATCATCTTCCAGCCTTCCTGGCTGGATCGGGGACGGCACCATCCCAGCAGTTGGCTATACAGATCTCTCGAAACCAGCCGCCATACCGGGGAGACCTCCCCTTCCATCGATGGGGAGACACAGTTCTGATACTCTACAACCCTACGATGACTCCCTTCCATCTGGCTTGTCGCCGGCCGGTTCCCCTGCGCTACGAATGAACTCCAACTCCTCCGACAAGACTAAATCCCGCGGGTCCAGCCCTGAGCGACGAAAGATGATGCTGACGACGCTGCGCAACAAGGATGGGAAGAAGAAAGACAAAACGACCAAGTCGAGTTCTAAGCGCAAGGAAACCCGGCCGGCCGCCTCAAAAGCTGCTGGTCTCGCATGGGGCAACCTCTACCGTTCATCGTCGATCGATAAGCCTTCGAAGGATGCGGCGGTGGCTTCATCTCGAAGTCTTGCCAATGATGCCAGCGCTCGCCGAGATGCTGATCCAAAATCAAGCTCTGGGGAAGAACCTTCATTGGCGCGGCCACGTCCGCTGCAAATGAATACTTCCACGGATCGGATCCCACCTGCAAATTGGCGGGAGCCTAAAAATGCGCCTGTTCCACGATCTTCGCCCCGGCCAACTTCTCAAACAATCCCGCGCCAATTCCAAGCGGACTCTGAACCTCGTCGGTCCCAGCCTTCGGCATCGGCACCAGTCGTAATGCCCGACCCGAAAGCTTACGCAACCCCGTCATCGCCCGGCTCAAAACCATCTATCAAACCCAAGCCTGTGGCGCTGAGGTCGTCACTCCAGCCCCCACCACGCGTGACGCAAATGACTAAGTCAGAGGGCAATTCCCGGTCAGTAACTCCTCGAAAGGACTCCGAGGCAACTACTCCGAGCAGCAAGCCACGGACAAAGTCTGCGCCGAGGACAACACAAAGTGGACAATCATCCTATATATCACCATCGTCCGGCAGTGATGATCTTCGGCGTGGAATGAACCGAATGGCAATCTCGGGGGCGAACGGTAACAGCAACAGTACAGTTCAACGAAAGCCACCGCCTGCCAAGCGCCGTGAGACACCGCCATCAAGCGACCAAGAATCCTGGGGACGGCACTCGTCCGAAGACGACGCCGATGAAGACGAAGATCAAGAAGCCCAAGATATTGTGGCGATTATGAACAAATTGCCCAAGGGTGTTGATCCCCAGTCAGCCCGTCAAATCCTCAATGATATCGTCGTTCGCGGCGACGAGGTACATTGGGAGGATATTGCGGGACTGGAGCCGGCCAAGAAAGCTCTCAAAGAAGCCGTTGTCTATCCGTTCCTCCGGCCAGATCTATTTTCCGGTCTACGAGAACCAGCTCGTGGCATGCTTCTTTTCGGTCCTCCAGGTACTGGCAAGACCATGCTTGCAAGAGCAGTGGCTACGGAATCAAAATCAACCTTCTTCTCTGTATCTGCATCAAGCCTGACATCCAAATGGCACGGCGAAAGTGAAAAGCTTGTACGCGCTCTGTTTGGACTGGCTAAGGCTCTGGCGCCATCTATCATCTTCGTCGACGAGATTGACTCTCTTCTATCTGCGCGGTCATCGGGCTCTGAACACGAAGCCTCACGCCGGTCCAAGACTGAATTTTTGGTTCAATGGTCAGACCTGCAGCGTGCCGCTGCTGGCCGCGAACAATCGGCCCGGGACAAGAAAGAAGGTGACGCCAGTCGGGTACTTGTATTGGCAGCCACCAATATGCCCTGGGACATCGACGAAGCAGCGCGTCGCCGCTTTGTCCGTCGACAGTATATCCCATTACCTGAACACCATGTCCGCGAACAACAACTAGGCACCCTACTCAGTCATCAACACCATGAGCTGAGCGCCGAGGATATCCAGGTTCTAGTCCATGTAACAGAAGGTAAACTCGTTCCCACTAAATCCTTGATTAATTCTAGAAATCTCTCTCTAATTTGATTTCGACAGGCTTCTCCGGCTCAGATATAACAGCACTTGCCAAAGATGCCGCCATGGGCCCTCTTCGCAACCTCGGTGAGGCTCTCCTCCACACGCCTATGGACCAGATCCGCCCAATCAAGTTCCAGGACTTTGAATCTAGCCTGTACTCCATTCGACCTAGTGTCTCATCTGAGGGGCTCCGTAAGTACGAGGACTGGGCTAAAGAATTCGGCGAGAGGGGCGGCTAGTCAGCCCTTACCATTACTGGTCTTTCATTTCAACTCCAATCTCGTCTCTTGCAGAGACATTTTTGGAATTTGCAGAATGAAAGCCAAGGTTTGGAATCGGTAATTATGACGTTACGTTTCTCTGTTTTCTTGTGGCACACGCGATATTCTACACAACACTCGGCCGGTCCGATTCTGGTCACGTTTATGCTTTGTTCTGGTGTTTCCATTTCATGTTTCTTTTTCTTTCTCGGAATGTGGTGTCTCACTGTTGGGCATTTGATACCAGGTTGAGTTCGGCTTGGTGGGCCATGGTGCATGGGAATTCTTGGTAAGCTCTTTTAGAGATCCTTGATTACTTCGGAAGGCTTGGTGGTACTAGTTTATGAGCATGGAGTTTAGTGTGATATTGAATAACTTGAATGATCAAACGCCTGGTGACTCCTAAACAATGCGGGATTCCCATCCCGGCAAAAGAACCAAGAACCTAATCAAAGGAGACTCTTTCTCCGAAGCAGCTGAAGAGGCTCAGAGAAGCATCTCGATTTGAAATAAATACGGTGCATTGCATTAGTACTTAGCCATTTGATATTCTAGGCGGTCCAACAAAGCAATTCAGTAAATAAAACAAAAGACACTTCGAAAATTAGTTATGACAAGCATCTCTAAAAGATCTAGTTTGAATTGCCATGTCTTTTCGGCTGCCGCGTGTTATCTCAGCTTGTGAGCCCGTCCGCAAGGCCTCACGTCATCACTCCGCTTCCTACCGCGTCACGTCAGTCTGAGTGCTAATACACGGCAGCGTTTGAGCGGAAACTTCAGTGGTGACTCTATTTTCTTTCCCTTCTCCACTCTTGGATTTTGAAACCTACCATCGGTCATTCCTCGCAATGCTGTTATTCGATTCTATTTTGAGAGTCTATAATAGTGTTATCAGCCCGCCCATAACACCGAGAAAGAGGGACGATGCTATACGCATCGGCCTCATTGGGGCAAGTAACATAGCGTATGTGTGTCGTTTTCTCGCTAAATTCCCCTTTAATTAGTATTGGCTTACCTTGCTAACTCATCGTCATGTTTCAGACCGTTCTCAGTTATCACACCAGCAAAATCACACCCCGATGTCATTGTTGCCGCCGTGGCTGCGCGCGATATAAAACGTGCTGAAGCATATGCTCGGAGGTACGGCATTCCAGTTGCTCACTCTACCTACCAGGGTAAGTTACCTAGGTACTAGTATTTCACTGCCCCTGATACATAGATTGCCCTGTGTTGATCTGCTATGCTTCCAGCCCTACTCGAAGACCCATCCATCGATGCTGTTTACATTGCATTGCCAAATAGCCACCACTACGAATGGTCACTCCGCTCAATACAGGCCGGCAAACATGTCCTACTAGAAAAGCCGTCCTGCGCCAATGCCACCGAAGCTAAGAAGCTATTCAAACATCGACTAATAACCGCTCCGAATGCACCGGTCCTTTTAGAAGCATTTCACTATCAGTTCCACCCTGCATGGCAAACTTTCTTGTCCCAAGTACATCAATCCCCTGGGTCCATCGAAAGTGTTTCGTCTCAGTTCTACCTGCCCCGTCTAGCGTTGGGGAAAGACGATATTCGCTTCAAATACTCGCTTGCGGGGGGTTGTTTGATGGATGTCGCAACTTACTGCGTGTCTAGTGTACGTCAAATACTGGGACGTCAAATCAGATTGACCCCAGTCGAGGTTTATTATCGTCCTTTGTCGATATCGCGCAATAGCTCGGCAGAAGAACCACAAATCGATGAAGGCGTGACAGCAACATTTCTCACGCCAGACTCCAAAGCCGTTCGAATCCAGGGAGACCTAGCCTCTGCAGGAGGCTTGTCCTCTTTCTTACCCGCTTCCTGGGCAAAGGTTTTACCAACCCTGCGATGGCCTACGAGCAAGGCCGTGTTCGAGCCGGTGCTGGTTGAGTCTATAGCGCAGGAAGATGGTGTTCCACTTCAACACCTATCCAAGCGAAGTGTCACGATCTGGAACCATATTTTTCCTTTCATCTATCACCGAATCGATACATCGGACCAGCATACGCTTCTACGCGGTGAAGAGGTCATCAAATCCTGGAACGAAACCAGCTATCAAAAGGCCTACAATTGGCCCGGTGGAGACAGGCGTGCTGCAGTATACAAGGACTGGTGGTCTACATATCGGTGCCAGTTGGAGGAATTCATAAACAAGATAAAGGGTCGCCAGGGGTCAGCGGTCTGGATCGATGGAGAAGAGAGTATTGCGCAGATGGAGACTATTGATAGGACATATGAGAAAGCGGGACTTGAGCCTCGTCCTTCTGGCGATTTCGAGATCTAACTTGTGCCATGCTGGCATAGGAAAGATGGCAGAGGAATGGATTGAAAAAAAGAGTCGACAGAATTGAGTTGAACACGCCTGAGGCTTCCAAAGAAAATTGATTACTTCCACTATAGAATAGAATTCAAGTCAACAAGTATAGTCAGATATGAGGAAATGCAGTAGCGCTAGGCCGAATCGGGACCAGCCACCACAGCCTCATCTTGGCATTGAAGTCATCTAAGCGTCATTGCTTTAAGTGTGGCGTGCTAACAGTCCCGACGTCATCAGGGAAGAATATCCCCGCGTTTTACAGTACGCTGATTTGCGGACCACTGGGATGTTACCAGGTTTAACCATGGTCTGAAGATAGTTGGCAGAGTAGTACATACAGATAATTATTTGTAGCTGTAAATAGTTTGTGTAGTTTGCCTAGAAACCTGGGCGAACAATAGACGACGTCATTCACCTGAAGCATCACTGGATCATCCTGGTCTATATAATGACCCTGCCTGGACACCAACTCACTGCACTGTTTCCTCATCCTCACTCACTCCAATAAATCTTTACTACTTTTCTCAAACCCATCAATCCACCATCAATCAATATGTCTGACACCGGTCGCAAGGATTTCTCTACCAGTATGTGATATGTATCTACCTATTATTCACTCTCGATGCAGCATTCCTATCATATTGGCCCATGCTAACAACCCCTCTCTCACAGAGGCCAAGGAGGAGATCACTCCTGACTCCACCAAGTCCACCCAGGACAAGGTCAAGGAGACTGTCACCGACACCACTGACCGTGTTGCCCGCGGCTTCCAGACCGATGACAGCAAGGGTGGTGCCCAGGAGACCTTCGACAAGGCCCAGCGTGCCAGCGACAACAATGTCCACGGCGGTGCCAGCAACTCCATGTAAGACAGCCCCTCTCTAAATCAAACGTCAACACCAAAGTATAGATGCTGATCATTTCTTCACAGCGGCGACAAGGTCAAGAACGCTCTCGGCATGAACAACTAGGCACTTCGTTCCTTGTGACACATACCCAGCCGTGGCTACGATCTTCTGAAGATGTGACCGCCATGATGATTCAGTAACGCGTCAATGATACCATTTGTTTCTAGCTTTAGCTAGCTCCCGGCTCAACACAATACCGATCTCACAGTCGTGAATAAGAATGGCTATTTCCCCTGTAATAAGAAAGTAAATTCATCGTCTATCTACAAGGCTCCCAAACATAGTTTCTCGCTGCCGCGTGAGTTGGTCCAGTTCACGCTCAAGCTCTTTGTATTTGGCTCGTGCTTTCGGGACATCCCTAGGCAGGTCATGGAAAGCTTTGGCACGCCTCTCAAGAGCTTTGACCGTTTCCTGTAACAGGACCACGTTTTTTTCTTCCGTCATAAGCTCTTCAATGGTAGGACCACGAGGCTGATTCCTTTCGAGTGATGCAATGCGATCCTGGTATTCTCCAACTTTCGTAGTAAGCGTTTTCGTCCCCCGTGTCCACTCTGCCGTTAAGCTTTGCGTGTCCGCCGGCGTTTCGTATGCCTTGTTGGTTTTGAGCTCCTCCAGATCAGCCTGTAGCCGCGAAAGCTCTCCCTGGAGATAACGATGCAGCGTTTCAACCTTATCCAGTTGATCTTGGGTGTCGAATTCTTCGGCGGTGAGCTCGACAATAGATAGACTGAGATCTTCGGGCTCGGGATTCAACGTGTTTCCCAGGACAACCGCTGAGTCGGCAAGGTCATCCAAGTCTCGCTTTCCCTGTTCGTCTAGACAAATCTCCACTTCGTCTAGTATCTCTTTCTTTTGGAGTTCATGTGGATCTTTGCGCTGAGTTTCTTCTCTTGTTTTGAAGGCACGGACTGCTTCTTCGCGCGCACGATGTTGTAGCGATGCTTCCTCGTCTGCGGCCTCGTTGGATGTCGCCATAGTCAAGAGAACGCGTAAAGTATCTTCGTTGCGCTCAAATTGCGGTACAGGCTTTGGAGCATATTGTCGGCCGAGCCAGGAGTTCACATATGCCCAGTCCTTGGCTTGAATGGCAGCCTGTCGTGCTTTGGTAGGCGAGACGAGTGGGCTGCCATCGAAGGCATCCATTGTATGAACGAGCAACTGCTAATAATCCGAGTGGTCTTGTATATGGAAAGGATCAATTCGGGGGGGTTCGTTAAAACCAACCCATCCATGGATCCGTAGTTATTGGAATTCGTTCCATTCCCATAGAATGGAATGTTGACGCGATAAGAAGAGATACGCGGAGCTCGGGGAAGGCGGTCTGCTCGCAACGTGGAAGAAGTGGAGTGTACGGAGGTGGCCTAGGTTTCCCTTCCTCCCCGCCATCGCTTCGCTGGCTACTCCACGCCAACAATGACCAGCTATTTCCCCGCTGGTGCCAGCAATGGCAATGGGCCCTCCCCTGCCTCGTCGCCGCTATCGCCGCCAGCCTCGCAGCGCTCGACTGCTCTATCCAATCGCCTAACCTCTGTTCTGTCGGCGTCCTACGCCGACTCCGACATTCGAGATTCGCTCGAAACCCTGAGCTTACGCGGAATCCACAATACTGCAGGGATACGACGACAAATACGACTCGATGTACAAAAAGAAGTGGTGGATTCCAACGCGGAAATTGTGCGAGACTTTGGCAAAGTGGCAGAGGTACGACAGAGCTACTTCGAACCAGCGAGAAAGAATAAAGCTAATAATCGCTTTCCATGCAGCAATTACAACGAATCGGGTCTGTCATATCGACCTTGAATCAGACATGTGATGAAATGCGTAAGCATATCGGCCAGGCGAAGCAAGATACTACACCTGTGCTGGAGGAAGCCGGGGCCCTCATGGCCCAGAGGAAGGAAACCGAAACAAAACAGCAGTTACTAGATGCCTTTTCGAAACATTTCCTCGTACCGGAGGAGGACTTGCTTATATTGACCTCAGTGGAAGAACCTGTTGACGATCGCTTTTTTGATATTCTTGCCCGCGTGAAGCAAGTACACCATGATTGTGAGGTTCTGCTCGGCGGCGAGAACCAGCGATTGGGTCTCGAGATCATGGAAATGAGCACTCGAAATCTCAACTCTGCATACCAGAAGCTATACCGGTGGATCCAAAAGGAGTTCCAGTCATTGAACTTGGAAGACCCTCGCATCAGCAGCTCGATCCGTCGTGCTCTACGGGTCCTGGCCGAGCGGCCAACCTTGTTTCACAGCTGCTTGGACTATTTTGCGGAAGCTCGAGACTATGTTTTATCGGATGCCTTCCACTATGCCCTCACTGATGCTATTTCTGGTGGTAATGGAGGTGGTGCTGGAGCAGATCGTACAGTGAAACCGATCGAATTCTCTGCCCATGATCCCCTTCGATATATAGGAGACATGCTCGCATGGGTGCACTCCACGACAGTCTCCGAGCGAGAAGCCCTAGAAGCGCTTTTCGTTGCCGACGGCGAGGAGCTTGCCCGGGGCATTCAAGCCGGGCTGAGCAGCGAGCCTTGGTCGCGACTTGATGAAGACCAAGAAGTCAGTTTTGATGGCCACCGGGCCCTCAGTGATCTGGTCAATCGGGATCTCACAGGCGTTTCTCGCTCCCTGCGACAGAGAGTTGAACTAGTTATTCAGGGCCACGACGACCCTGTTACCTGCTACAAGGTGGTGAACCTGTTGTCATTTTACCGTACCACGTTCTCCAAGCTCCTGGGAACCCAATCGAACCTCGTGGATCTAATGCAGGTTCTCGAGAAGTTTACTCTAAATCACTTCACGGGTTTGATGCGCGAGGAAGTGAGCACCCTCTCAGCTGACCCTGCTGTTCTCATCCCGCCAGAGGACTTGTCACCTCCTGAATTCTTGCTAGATGCACTGGAAGGTCTAACATCGCTCATGAAAACGCACGATGGCTCGGTTGGACCAGATGATTCGTCCGCAGAATCGAACGAAAATCGATTCACCCCTGTGCTACATGCTGCATTTGACCCTTTCTTGACACTGGCACGAGCATCATCCAATGAGGTGAAGGATATAACCGCGCAGACCATCTACCGTACAAATATCCTTCTCGCAGCGCGAGCAACTATCTCCCCATTTGAGTTTGCCAGTGCTACGCATCTGGCCCCCTTATCCACCGCTTTATCTACACTTCGCACAAATCTCTTGGATGTGCAGCATCAATTCCTTCTCGAGACATCCGGACTTCAGGGTCTTTTGGATGCCCTGGAGCCGTTCTCCAAGTCCGGCAAAGAATCTGAGCCTGACGCAGAATCCAATGAGAACTCTGAAAAGCCTCATCTCACAGAGCTCGCGAGTCTTCCTGCTTTCCAGCCGTCGTCGCTGGTTACATCCAGCCAGCAACTAGATGACTTCCTTCCATCCGCTCTCATGGATGCCACTGACAATCTCAAGCGTGTACAAAGCGCCTCTCTTGTCCACAGCGTCACTGAAGATGCTGTGGAAGCATTCTGTCGTGACTTTGAGTTCGTCGAGGGTATGATCATTGCAGCAGATGAAGCTAGGGGAATGACACAGGCGACCCTGGGAACCGGAGGAAGTGTCATTAGCGGCCGAAGCGGTAGATCGGGACGCAAGCCTGGCACCGATGGGGACACCGACGGAGATGCGGATGGAGAGGGCAAGGGGCAATGGAGTTTGCGTCCATTGTTCCCCCGGACTACAGGGGAGATCCGGGTGTTATTGAGCTAGTTTTAATACTACTTGTCCTATCTTCAAGAGGACTGGATGTTTCAGACACCGCTTTGCGAGTCTAGATCTAGGATTCACATTACGAATAAAATATTCCTGTAGATAATTGAGGAGTTCGTGTACGGGGAAGAAAAATTAAAGTCCAGTTCAAGACAATCGTCTCAGTCATACATGCGCCGTGAATGGCCATGTATCCTTCCTCCTCTAGGATTATACCAAGGCGTCACAGCCACAGTATCTTCACAACGCTTCCTCGGGTAGATCATCCTCGCTTGGCTCGTTGGACCTATTCGAAGTCTGCGGTTGTGCGTGACGAGTCCGATCATTCATGATATTTGATCAGTCGATGGCTTCATCTTCGTCTTGAGCTGATAGAACCGAGTGTCTAATTACGCAACCTGCGGAAAGAGTACGTACCCGGTTGTTGGTTGGAATTGGCAAACTCATCATCGACTTTTTCGAACCCCTCGGCATCGTCGACAGCCTCGATAGGCTCCTGGGCAGACATTTTTAATGGCTGGTCTTGAGGTTTGAATGTGTGTTTTCTGGGGATATGGTGGTGTACTTTGGATTGCTTCAAATTCTGATACACGAAAGAAGTAAAGAGATCGTTCTATTTATGCTAGAGATTCCCATACTCTCAAAAACGCAGAGCTCTACCAGCTCGTCATAATTACGATACACTTACGATATGCTGGGGGATTGTGAATGATATTATCTCCAGCTTGAAGATGAACAACGAAGAAACAGGTGATGTCGGTCTACCTGAATTTCGAAAATTTTGTAGTCACTAGGATGGTATGATCTATTTGATGATATAAAGATCTAGATCAACCCTAATCGAGAATGATTTGATTTCTGGAGGCCGCGTTGGGAAACCGCCACCCAGTCCCAATTAATTGGACTCGAGATACAAAATTATTCATCATTTCGTCTCAAAGGGTAGTTATCACGAAAGATGTTCTCGAACTTCTGCTGTCTTGTTTTTTTGAGGCTGATAATTGTCGGTTATTATGAGATTCCAAGGTTTCAAAGGCTCATCGGTCAACTATCAACCGTATCATAATCTATGTCAGGAGTATTGTAAATGAACGGATTGGGATAAAACTGAGAATGGTAGTACCAGTACCTAGGTATATTGCTGAATTCAAGTATGTATCCTAGACTTTTAAACGATACCCTCTAAAAAATTCGAATATATACTCAGTGGCATTAAATGCAGATTTGCCGGCAGGGCATTGTAAAGGATGATCCTCATAGTCATCATTACCCACCGTACTAGGCCAACAGTGGCCATTTCCACTCTCGCGGTAATGCTGAACAATACCACGTTTGCCGGCACAGTCCCAGCTCGCATGCCTGAGTAGCGGGTCCTCTATGACAGTCACATTCCTTGTCCACTTGGCATTCTTCCCACACCCATTTCGTTCGGCCCAGCCTTTGAGGAAATCGATCACAGGTAGCTTTGGGTTGCTTTTCGTATTGCCATCAATGGGTGCTGTTGTATCTCCAGTGCCATGAAATTCGATAAAAGGGTAACCCTCCTCGCGCTTAGCAGGTTTGCAAGGCCCGACGCCGGGGATGTTGTTTGTGTCATAGTAAGCGCCACTGACTGATGCGAACGCAGCGAACCGGCTGCCAACTGTGGCATTGCAGGCAACGACAGCGGTGAAACCGCCCCCATTTGACTTGCCAGCTGAGTAGACTCGACTTGAGTCGATGCAGAGTAAATCCTCCATATGCGTTAGGAGGTCATTGGTGAAATCAAGGTCGTTCGGCAAGGAAGTATTGGCGTTGGGATTGGAAAGCCAATAACCATTTTTGCTGTTTGGGTAGATGGCAATTCCATCTTTGTTGAAAAAAGGATTTGAGAATTGGGATAATTCCTCTTCCTCGTTCATGTCCCGAGTAGCTCCATGGAAGGAAAAGTATAGTGGAGTGGGTTGGTTTTTGTCGTATGTGAGTGGGATGTAAAGTCGATACTCACGATCAGTCCCTGGAAGATGCAGTGTTGTGCTCTTTCCGGGGATGGAAACTTGGACGGGATTTCTCTGCCACAGCCTAAGGACTGGGCAATACCTGCAGTAGCTAGAGCAAGGGGTAGAAGAAGTGACGTGAGCATTTTCCCTTCTTTTCTCTCTTTTTGCAGTGAGTCCAAGTTGAAGTGTCACAATGGAAGAATGCGCAGGGTACTGGGTGACTACGAAAGAATTGTCCTTTCATGATTTGAGGGGCTACGTGCGAATTAAAACCGGCAGGTCTTGCATCCTCGCAGATGGGATTGGGGCGGCCCCCGAGCATGACCATGTAGTACTGAGCAAGGAGATATCCAGTTACTACTCTCGGACATGTCCAAACCCCGCAGACTAGCATGCCCTTGCGCACGACTGGCTCCACTTTCGATCCTTCGTGCAGGCTTAGCTATTGTTTGATAGGTGGCCAACACCAAGATGGGAAAGAGCTGCGATAGGTCTCATCTGGTCTCCGGCCAGTGCTCAGTCAAGCATGACTGGGATTCGTGCAAGCTAGGGCCGGAGATACTTCAAAGGGAGTCTGCCAAGTACATTTGCGCCCCCAATATCCTGCAGGTGCTCAGCATGCCACACACGAAGAACGGTGGCTACGAGAGGAATTCCGTCTCAGAACCGTAGACTGAAAAACTGTTCATTAAGATGGATCGAACAGAAAAAAGGGCTACTTCATTTTCCTCCATCTCCAACTTGGCGATGGCAACTATCTTTTAATAATGTTGCTAAATTTGCAGCCCCATAGCGTGATTGCTGTGGGTGTTGTACTTCCGACAATTGCATCGGCCGCCGTCACACTAAGATTTCTCACTCGAAGCAGACTTAGGATTCCGCTAAGAGAAGACGACTGGGTAGTTCTTGTCTCTGCTATCCTAGTATGGGGCCTTGGAATCACTATTATTGCTGGTATCTATTAAGCTTTTTTCTCTCCCTGGCTACCTACACGCCACTCAGATCAATTCTAATTTGAGACTTAAAAGGCGCCGCGCTTGGGTCACTAGGGGCTCATTCGAAGCCAGCTGCTCCCAACGCGCCACACCACAACACAATATCTCGAGGTCGGGCGGATGATATTGCGGAGCGGGTACGTCGGCCCAGATCAGGAAACCCCAAATATTCATTCATATTAATGCCGAATAATCGCAGATTGTCCTTGGCTACAGCATTGTCGAGAAAATCACATTTGGCGTCATCAAAACAAGCGTGCTACTAGCATATCGGAGGATATTTCGGGGCAAAATCTTCAATGCCGTGTCTCTAGGCATGATCATTGTTTGTACGGTGCTTGCGCTTGCATTTCTTATCACATCCGCTTTTCAATGCAGGGTACGAAATTGGAGTCTACAATACCAATCGTGGTCACATCAACGCCACTGCATCCAGGCGGAAATATCTTGGTCTGGTTATGCTATCGCAGACGTCGTTACGGATTTTGTCCTGCTTCTTTTCCCAGTGCCACTGGTATGGAAGCTGCAGCTTACTCTGTCTAAAAAAATCAGTGTTCTATTGGTATTTTTACTTGGATCATTGTCAACTGCGGTTGCCATTGTGAGGATGGTGGTGATATTGTTTTTCACTTATGGTAGGTCACTTCCGAGTATCGAAATATGAAAAAAGACTCTGACAATCCAGGCTCTTCTGGTGGATATAGAGATCTGTTGGATACAATATCCACAGCCTTAGTTTGGAGCTTGGTTGAAGCATCAGTCGCAATATTTGCCTCGTGTTTGCCTTCTATACGCCCACTCATTCATCGATCATCTACCAGTATCGGCTTAAGCAAGCGATTGTATGGTCAGTCCGTATCAAATCCAACGGGGATGCAGTTGGCGGCGCGACCTAGTACATTATATGAGCTCGAAAATATCGATATTTGGCAAGAATTGTCGGAGGAACTTGGAGAAAGTACTAGTACTAGTAAGAAATAGAATAGACGGTTTATTGACTTAGTAGTCTATTCGGATTTTCATGTTCAAGACAAGAACTATATCACGATCTCTACTAATACATTACGGTCCACAAATTGATTCAAGAGGTCGATTCATGCTAATCGACAGTAAGTTGAGCTGACCCCCCAAAAGACAAAACCAATGCAAAAACATAATACGTGTAACTTGGAAAGTTGGAATCCTAGCTTATTCAAGTTCGATCATACTACCAAGCTCCTATAGTGAATACCAACCTGGCTTCCTATACTCCGATATCAACGTGGGGCCCACTTTCCAAATATAGACTAGTATGGAGTCACAGGGCGATCTGCCTGGGCAGATCCTCACCGCCCTACTTTGCCACCATTCACCTCCACTTCCGCCTCCGCCTCCGGACCTTTGATGCCCCATGTGTACCTGACTCACTCTCATCATGTTCATCAAGTCTCTTCACGAACTCTCACGACATGTCCTGTGACTCGTCATTACGTCGATCTCGTTCTGCAGTTTATTGCGCCCTACACTTTACTTTGCACCACCCTATCCTCATCTTTCTCTCTCTATACCTGATCTAAGTTACGACCTTGTCAATGCTCGTTACAGATCCCACAGAGCCGGCCTCGAATTGGGACTTCGCCCCGGTTTTCGACCTTCTCCGCTCTTCCACTCACAATGGAAGCTCTGGTGGCCATCGGCGTAGTGACTCTGACGCCGTATCCTCACAAGCAGAGAGTCGTCAGCGGCCCGATGTTCAGACTTCCTCACAGAACTTACCTGGTCTATCCAGTGGACTCGGGGACTTTGGGTCGCTATGGGACATCATCAACCGGGACTCAAACTCTTTCCGGGCTTTAGAGTCGAGAGATACGACAATTCCCGTCCCTACTGGCCATCAACCACATGTTCAGCTTCGCCCGGCCATAACAATTCTCAAGCGTGGCCATACCGATTCCAATAAATCCCGCACTTCCTCCACCTCATCTGCACCCATACCTGTTCCCGGCACCTCGAAATACAATCATACTCCAATGGCTGCCACCGGAGCCTCTTCTTTCCCTCGTCTCGCGATCCCGCCTTTAATGGTTCAAAGCAATCTTCGAATACGATGACAAGTCATGATACTAAGCCACAAGCTACCCGAGAGACCTCTCTGGAAGAGGTGAATGGCATACAGAAAGCGCCTAGGACTCCCAAGACCAGAGGGTTCAATGTGTCCGGAGGTAGCAAGCTCAAAGATACACTCGAAACAATCTCTTCCGAAGGCAGCGCCGAAGTTGATTCCGATTCACACCCTACTGTCTTTGACCGACCTTTTTCTCAGAGGCCCAACCACCTACCGTTTACACCAGGCCAAGTGGGCACGCCAGACGCCCGACCTGGCCGCTATGAGACACCTCCATCATCTTTCGACGAGAAAGAGTCAACCTTGAAGTCAGAAACTGTGAAAAAATTCATTACAACTTCTGCGGGAATACGTGTGCTGCCTGTCGACTACAAAACCGCGACAGAGCGCAGAATCGGGTTAATGACCAAGCTCCTCAAGGACTTTCCTGGATACGCCCAGCTCGTATCACGAGTCGGACGCTCTGCAGAGCCATCTCAGGAAGATACCCAGTCACGTCCGATTCATGTCTTCGTCGATATGTCGAATGTAAGTTTTGATATATGGCCTTATCTCCTCCTTCAGACAAACTAACACGCCACAGATCATGGTCGGATTCCACGATTCGGTGAAAGTTTCGCGGAATATTCCGGTATCAACTCGCATCCGCCGCCTCCACATGTCTTTCGCCAACTTCTCTTTAATCATGGAACGAGGCCGTCCCGCCGTGAAGAGAGTTCTTGTTGGGTCAGACCAACTTCCTTCAATCGACGAAGCCAAAACCCTTGGATACGAAGCCAATATCCTAGAGCGTGTACACAAAGCTAAGCACGCCGCACCTCGGCACTCCAAGTTCCGCAAGGCTCCCGGGAACACAGCCCATCAGGGAAATGGCGGACCTGAAATGGTCAACGCCTCCAACGAGCGATGGGTCGAGCAGGGCGTGGACGAAATTCTGCACCTGAAAATCCTCGAGAGCCTGCTGGACACGGATGAACCGGCAACTATCGTTTTAGCCACTGGAGATGCTGCAGCGGCAGAGTATTCTGAGGGCTTCATGCGTATGGTTGAACGTGCGCTACAGCGCGGGTGGAGTGTGGAATTGGTGAGCTTTTCGCAGGTCACCAGCTATTCGTATCGGAAGAAAGAATTCCGAGACAAGTGGCGAGATAGCTTTCAGTTGGTTGAACTCGATTCATATGTGGAGGAACTGTTCGAGTAGGGTACTCGAGCTCATCAGGTAGATAACGATAGCTATGATCCTTCTATTTCGTCTATAACCATGGAATGTTTCTAGCCCTCGGACCGAGAGTCCGTATGGCCGTCTGCTCACCTAAGTTTCTGATTTTGCCTAGACAGTAGAATTCTGGCCCTGTACGACTGTCTTAATAGTCACCTAAATAGGAAGGGAAGTAAACCTCGAGATCATTTCAACTCAAATTGATGTAGCCGAACGTCTCCCCCCCCCCCTTACGTAGAGAATTAATGCCAGCGTTGGTAGGATAAGAGCGTATAAGTGAGAAGAGCTCGACAAGGAAGCTAATTAGTACGATGTGGGTGTGTTGGAGTGATAGCTCTGTTCTCCGCGCGGATTAGTCCCTACTAAAATCTCCGGGTGGGGAAAACAAGAAAGCGAATGCCACCTAAGGCATACTGATAAAAAAATATCACCGATATTTTTAGAAAAAGAAGTATACGAAGAGATATTTCTACTTCAAAAAGAAGTGATGCGGCTGGTGGATTCGGCCAAAGTAGCCGCATTTGGGTGAGGCAGACGTGACGGAGGACAAGCACCCGCCCATTGCTGCCTCCGCAACTTTAAATGCATAAAACCAAGTCCAACCACCGGTGACCTGTCCCACATCCACGCATTTCTCCTCTACTTGGATTACCTGAGTCTATCCTTTGACTGCCAGTGAAATTTTGACAAGAAGAAGAGTTCTTTGGAAAAGGAAACAAAAAAAAAGTGGACAACAAGCATCGACGCAAAGTCTGCATCCGACTCAGAGCTCTCTTCCCCAAAGCTCCCTGAGAACAACATTTGAAGTCGTACGACATCTGCTTCGACAAGTCTTATACAGCTAGATCTCCCATGCAGCAAGAGATTAGATCTATCATGGCACCAACAACCGAGCAAGATTTCTTCGGCGGGGCAATCCGCGGAGTCATCCCGCAACGCTGGATGGACGCAAGGTGAGCAACCCCTCTTGATATAAATCTAATATCACACACTCCTTCCCTCCCTCCAACTTGAAAACATCACATCCCGAGATCCGAATTTGGAAAGAAACCATACATCTCACCTCCATCCACCAAAGCCCATACCCCGCACCCAAATATAAAACGCCACCCCAAAACTTCACCACAAGCTAACAGACCAAACAGCAACCTCCGCGAAATCCCAGATCACCAGGAACTCTTCCTTTCACCAGAGACTCTCTCCACCCTAATCATCGAGATCAACCAGCGCGTCTCCCAAGAAGACGCACTCAGCACATTCGCCACCCTCGCCCACCAGAACCCCACCCTAGCAGCAGGAAGCGCCAGCACAGCCAGCGCTTCACAGGAAACCATCGACCAAGCCGCTGCTCTGTACCACCTGAACGATATCTGCGACGAGGGCGATGCCTTGCAAGTGATTGCTCCGCCGCAGCGGGCCAACCTCCCCCGCTTAACCGCCACCGCGCCGGCCGGGTCATCCGTCAGTGCCTACAAGGGCGTTGTCCAGTTTCAAAATGCGCCTAGACGGCGGGGCCAAGCCCCCGCTACAAATGGGACATCTGCGGCCGTTGCGGGCGCGACTACGAATGGTGCCGGTGCGATGACGCAGTTGACGTGCCACTATCTACTTGTTCGTTTGGCGGCGCAGGAGACGGATCTTTTGGTTTTCTTCAATGTGCCTCATGAGGAGTTTGACAAGGCTGGGGATGCGCAGGGGCTGTCTAGGGAGGAGGCTATTGCGGAAGAGACTGTTGCCGCGTTGGTGGAGGGTTTGGAAATCCGGGATTGGGGCCTGTTTGTTTAAATTCTGATAGTTATCTTGGGCGGAGCGTGATGTTTTCGATATGGTTGGAAGGGGAATACGGAGTCTACAAATGCATAAGGTAGGTCAGGATATGGGCATTGGGCATTGGGTATTGGAAATTGCTCGGACTAGATAGATATTGTAGATAGCTTAGGTAGAATATTAGGTAGACGAATTATATGAAAGAAATTGAATATGCAGTTCAAACTAAGCTCACTAACACCTGCTATGCATAAAATTTTGAAATGCTATGGTGCTCCAGCGCTGTCCAGTACATGTACACCATCTCGGCTCTATATTTTCACACTAACTGCATCAAAATGATGGCACGGTTACAAAGTAAATCCCCCCAAGCTCCTTCGCAACATTGTCCATCACGTTCCGTTGCGTCGCCGGCGTAGCAGCGTTCTTCTTCGGCGATAAATTCCGAGGCTTCGGTTTGATCTGCTCCAATCGACCATTGCAGCTCGGGTTGCCACATCGGCTTCGATTGGGGTCGATACTTTTCGAATGGCGACCATATGTCTGGCTACATCCCACGCAGGACCAAACATACTTGTAGTCGATCTTGTAAGTATGCTTTGTTGTAACGTTGATCCGTCCACCATAGACTGGGTGATCTTTCAAGGCTTCTTTGCATCTGAGTCCCCATTGCTTGAAGCTTGCGCCGTGGGGTTGGTCACGGACATTGGAGATCATGTAGTTGGCAAGGTGGCAGTATTCGTGGGCAAGGGTATTGATCAGGCGATATTCGTCGTCGATGATGCGCTCGGCCAGTTCGATAGAGGCATGGTGTTTGGTGTTGACACGGCCTTCCCTGTCGCGAAATCGCTCACCCTTCCATTGAGCCCGACCTGCGGTCTTCTGGAGTGTCTTCGACCAAGTGATTTTCACACCGCCAGTAGCCACGGCCAGTTGACAGACCTTGCCCTCCGCAACTGCATCGTCAAGGACAGTCAGGAAAGCCTGGGCGAAGTCGTCCTTCTTGTTATTGAATGACAGACGGCGAGCCTTTGCGGCTTTATTCTTCTCTACCTCTGCCTTTTTAAGGGCCGTCTTGCTGGGGGTCTTGGGCTGCTTTTGCATCACTGGCGGTGTTGATCCCGGCTCAGCGCTGGAGGTAGAGTCACGACCGGTGCCATCGGTGTCGGAATCATCAAAATCCTGAAGCAGCTCGATCACTGTTTGGCCTAGAGGCTTCTCTGGTGAATGCTGATCGATCCAGGCGACGGTCTCCTCTTGACTCCAAAAGGCATCAACACTCTCCCTATGTGGTGTTGGTGGGATGCGGTTTTTCTGTTTCGTGGGGGTGCGCAGAAGGGTTTGTGATGAAGTAGAGGGTGGTATGTGGGTTTTCTTCTTCACTCTATACATGTCTTCTGGTGGAGGACTCATTTCAATGACAGATCTATAGAATATAATGAGTATGGATAACGTGGTATGGGGAAGCGGAATATATAGCAACTCACTGTGTAAGATCGGTCTCTAGCTGAGAGGCGGGCCCATTGTCCTCATCAAGGTCAAGTGTTTTAAAATGCGTTGATAGATCAAAGTCGTCGTGAGACAGTTTCTGAGTCTGAGTGTTGTGTCTAGACTTTGCGGGCGAAGGTTTTATTGTCCCCAAGATTTTCGGTTTTGGCTTGAGTTCAGATTCGGGCTCTAGAATCTTCACAGATTCCTCTTCTGCTTTAGTGTTTGGCCTTCTTCCTCTCATGAGTTTCTTCCGTGCAGATTTTGGTGGCGCGACTGGCGTTGGGGCTTTTTCCTCCTCTGTTTCAGGGTCGGATGTCTCATGGTAGCTGATTTCATCATTGTCACTGACTACAAATTCGTCCAGTGATTCAAAGCCATTGTCCCCACAGCTGTCTTCATCTTTGTTTATATGCTCTCTGTGGCTCAAAGACCTATTGAGTTCTCGATTTCTCGCGGGAGTGCGTGTCGTATTTCGCGTTGTTGTTGGTGATCGATGTGGAACGGGGCTTCTTTCAGGTGTATACGGTTCCGTTGCATCTCCCGTTATATCATTCTCCTTGTCGTAGTCATCTTGTTCCACTTTCACGTTTGGCCTTTGGCGTGGTCTCTGCTGCAGCGGGAGCAGGAGGGAGTTGACCTGTGATGTTTTTAATGTTCGCTTCTTCTTCTGCTTTGTTGTTGATCCTGAGGGAGTATATGGACTCTGGCTCGGTGGCTCGCCCGGTATTTGGTCGTCGTCTGGGAAAATGTCGAAGGCGAAACCCGGTCCGATCTTAGACCTCTGTGAGGAACCTTTGGTGCGAGTGGTGCTATCTTTGCGCGGCAGTGCTGGGGTATTTTTGTTTGTCGCGAGATTAAATTCCAACTGTTCATTCACCGTAGCTTTGTGCGGTCGGGGGCGATGCTAGCGGTTGGTGTATTTGTGTTGAGACGGGCCATCTTTGGTGTTGTTAGGTGACAGGATGAGTCCCCCTGGTGATTCTGACAGTTTGCCGCCCGGTCACCCTCAGGTGTATGTCGGTTTATCGCTTTGCTTTCGGTATAATCGGAATTCTCTCTGAGCGCTGATGCTGGAGACGAAAAGCGGTGGTCTGTTGTGGACTGTCAGCGGGTCGTTGTTGACCCGGCAACCACTACCTAAAATTGAACTATACCCAACTCGCCTGAGCTATCACATCACATTGGCCCTGCGATTAGCACAATATATCTTAGTATATAGGTAATGAAGATATATATAGATGCCCAGGTGGGACTGTCGAATTGGCTGAAATAAAACTTGAAGTTAGGATAGACATCATGGGAATGTATATTCCCAAGTGCCGTTCCAATTCGATCAATGTTGGTCTTTAACTTCAAGTGACAAACCCTTAGTAAGTAACTTTGGTGAGTTGCATTCTGAATATAATGTATTACTAGTACTCAGGGGCGCAATAAAGATCATATTCAACTTTCCCCTCGCCGTGTTGGTAGAAACTGAGAACTAAGTGAGAGCTGGCCTCACCAACAAATGCAAATGCAAATGCCGACACCAAGACGAGTGATGAAGTAGGTAGGCATTGTGCTTCACCAATATTCAGGTTGATGTATTCCGTCACTTCTGGCTAGAACCACTATACGATCTAATATATAGGTTCAAGTTGGAGAGGAACAAACTCTTCATGGAGGGAGGTGACTGAATACAAGACAAAGCAAAACCCTCCCTCGTGGTATTGAGAAGTGTACACAAACTTTATATTCTTAATTCCCGCATTAACTTACTTAAGTACCTTGATGATGATTAAGAAAAGGGCAAATTTCAGTAGTTTGATGGGCAAAGAAGAGATCAATCTATGCGGGGTAATACCTGCACGAACCACTTACCGCCATTCGAAAAGACGGCTCCAGGCTGCGGCCCATCTTTGCTTGACAATCTGCCATGCAAGTTGGCTATCGGGATTGAGTTGACATCTGGCAAGACTTCTTTGACCCTTATCATCAATCAGGAAGTTCCACCCATTCCTCGGCCGACTGCGGCCGGGGTGACCTGGATGTCGATCTATCAGCATTATCTTGCTGAAAGATCGGATCGGACTCATCGGGGTTCCCCGCATAGTCACACAAAACGACAGATCTACTAGGTGGAATCCGCTTTAAGAGGAAGCTTTTCTCGTTATGAATAATCAGATTGAAAAGTTCTTCTTATCCGGTCCGGTCACCATAGATCAAAATGCGGCTGTCTCATCTCTTCGTCGCGTCCACTGCTTATCTACACGGGGTGCTAGCAACTACCCAGCTGCCACTTGCAGACGAGACACTCATGATTAATGGAGTCACTTTTGAAACTCGAGCTCGATGGATGCGCCTCGCCAATCAGGCATTGGGCGAGTTGAGCGGATCGCCTTGTCCCTTTGCGGCGTTTGGAACAGTGATAGTGAACCATACAGCTTCCGATGAGGGAGAGCTTATTTGCATGGGTGTCAATGAGAATGGCAAGACAGGCAACCCTTCATCCCATGGTAAGCATGCCACTCTTTGAATTTACCGTGTTATGGATAGAGACTCAAATTACAACAGGAGAAATTGCGGCAATTACGAACTGCACAAATATTCTGACCGATCCTAATGGAAAGTTCCGCCTCACTGCAACCGAGGTAGCAGCGGCATTTACCGATCTCTCTTTATATACAAATGCCGAAAGCTGTCCAATGGTAAGAAATATCCCCGGAATCTACTTAATTGCGGTCCTATACTGACTGTCTGCTCTTAGTGTGCTTCAGCGATTCGATGGGCGGGTTTCCGCGAGTATATCTATGGAACCTCGATTGCAAGGCTTATTGAGAAAGGCTGGGGCCAGATTCGCATTCCATCGGTTGATATTTTTGAGGCCTCTTTTGATCTTCCGTATCCATCTCGATTGATGGCCAATGTCCTTGCTAACGAGACAGATCCCTATTTCTTGTGGCAGTATGATCCGTCTTACCCTTGCCCTCTGGGATGTTCCCGGACTAAGAGCGGAAAGAGCTGCAAGGCTGGTTCGAGTTGAAATGCTGTATTTCTAACCTTGGAAGTCGTGGTTGACTGTATATATAATTTGGAAGATTTATTTGATGTGTCAGATTCTAGGAACAATCATGGTTACGATGCTTATTTCCATGAAGGTTGGTGGTTTCCAACTTGAACTTGAAGGTGGGCAGATCACCATATTGGATGTTCTACCTAGGGACCTACTAGGTAGTTAGTATGTAGTTATCTAGTACTATTAACAATCAACACTCTGCCTAGGTGGCAGGCTGCGAACTCCAGTGGCTACAAGACCGCCCAGTAATATATAAAAGAATCAACAGAATGACCAGTTCCAGAAATGTCTCAACCGAACTGATTTCTCATAGACATGCTACAAAGATAGCCCAACAAAGGTTCCAAGAGATCGACCCGTTCAAGAATCATGGAGTTGACCCACACACACTGAAACGAACCTCACCGGAGATGATCATACGCTGGTGCAACGATTTATACAGCTTGATTCATGGCTACCTACTAGGGAGACTAAAAAATAGACCACAGAACGCTCTTGGTCTAGACTATCTCATACAGAAGAAGTGCATTACCTTGACTTATCAGAATACAGACTATATACGGCATGTCCGCGTCGCATCGCAATCTAAAGCTGCAGCAAATTGACAAGCCACACACGTCAAAGCAGCTGCCATGACTCAGGCCACTCCCGTGCTGCACAATAGAACTTCAGGTTGTCCCGGATAGCCCTCACATGCAAAGAAAATGCGAAACGAATAGGTCCGACGCGAGGATGCTGCATGGGCCCGCACCAACACCAAAGAAATGCGACCGAAAAGACCAGATCAGACCAGACGCCAGATCCAGTAGTCCCGACCGGACGGGCCATGCAGAGCGCATGGACAGAAAATGAGTTCCGAATCATGTCAATCGCAGCGAAAAGCTTCGCGGGCAGAGCCCCCCCCCCTAGTCCCTGGATCGACGTTCCTCGCCACTGCCGATTACTCGCAACAACCACTCCATTCCGCTGGTTTACCCACCCTACGACGACGATCAATCCCTTGCCTGCCAAGGGTACCACCTAATCGGAGAATTGAGTGAGGCTGGGGGTCTAGAGGCGAGACCGTGGCTGTTGGACTACACGTACTCCGTGCGATGAATTCCCCTGATAGGGAAATGTAGGACCACAACAGAGGGAATGGGAGTTCGTACAGAGTATTTCCTCAGATTATCCGGAGTATGTATTTATACTATGACCGCTTGACAGCATCGCGCCCGGACGAACCTTAAAGCTTGTGAAGAGATTCACGATCAGATTCGGCCACGTTACCAGTTCGAGCGTGTCGTGTCGCCTGCAAGCGATTCCCGAGCCGTGCGGGAGAACACGTAGAATGCGGAACATGAGAAAATGTGAGGTGTTCCACCACCCCTTCTTTTCCATTGTAACTACACAACAGGTACTCTGTACATACAACGCTGTTGCTAACAGGCACCAGGGTACAGCCATTGGTCTAACACGCCTGAAGGAACACAGTGGATGTGGTGTCCGGGCGGTCCGTTCGAGCCACACAGCCCCTGACAATGTGATGGCGAGCGTATGCCCCCGGGGCCGTACGGAAGGATATCAGATATCATGGTGGCAATCTCGAACAGATCCGATACCGTTGAGCACGGAGCACGGAGTACGGCGCACTACATAGCCTTGGAAGTGGGTGCTTAAATTCGGCACCAGCGAGGCCGGAGGCATAGCTCTATCCACAAGTCCAGCCACCAAGGACCAAAAGTTGGCAGGAGATCAGCCTTCTCGAAATGAATCAATACGGCTCTAGCCACATCTAAGCCCGAATTGGCGAAGGGGGGATTGGGGACTGCTGTACTGTACTGTGTGTGTGTGTGTGTCCGTACGACGAGTATTGAAACTTGAAGGAAGCGGGTCAATACCCATAAACTTGCAACACTAGGGCGAGTCCACTGAGTAGACGGACCGCTGACTAGACCCTTTCGAAGGTCGATGGAAGACAGGTTATTTTTGGGGTGATCGCCTGTCTCCCCGTTGCTGGTGGCTTAAAAGGGGAGTCCCCAGGGGGAAGAGAGAGCTCGGGAGTCAAGGCAAGACTACGGAGTACGGAGTAGCCCATCGAAAAAGGGGGATGACCGGCAGGCCGAGAACCCCAGGCTTACTCCGTAGATGAGAATTACCAGGTGGAGGATCCGCCAGTGCCGTGCCCCTCCTATCTGTGCTTGTGCAGTGGATGTATCTGTTCCTGCATCTTGCAGGATTGCTCAGTCACTCCATTCGGGTGTCTGCGTGTGGCAGTGGCCATGTTTTGATTATAGGGTACGGAGTTACCTTAGAGTACGGAGTACTAATACGTGGACACCGCAGAGGCGGGTAAGTACTCTTTGCAGTGTCGACGCAGTGTTTGCGCAGGCCGTTGCGTATGCAGGCACTCGCACGACCCCCGGGTGAGGGAGGAGGCCGGTCGAGGCTCCAAATCAGAGAATAGAAGCAATCGGACGATCCACAGAGTGGGACAAGAAGAGTCCAACGGTGGAGATCAGCTGCGACAGTACGGAGTACGAAGTACCGAATTACCATTAGTCGATTACCTAGGTACGGGTATTGGCTGTGTACAGATTACTGGGTATTCCAAGGTTTTCAGGTGAGGAGATGGTGGAGATAAGGAGGTTCCCGATACTATCCATACTACTGGTACTAGTACAGAGCCCTGGAGTACAGTACTACCAGTACTAGTAGGTAGTAGTAAAGTATACTTTGGTGGATTTTAGTTGAAGCGACCGTAAAAATACCTACTAGGCATATCTAGGTATTTTCTGGTCAACCTTGGAAGTTCACTGGAGGTCGGAAGTAGAAAAGCGAGAAGAGCAGATATATACACTACCTACCTAGGTAGGTAAGCCAAAACTTCGGTGGGTTGCATCCATGGATAAATTGAATTGAACTGAATAAAGTAGTACTAGTACTACTACTAGCACATGTCTAGGTAGTGCACATAAAATGTGTACATCCAGGGCATATATACTACTAGTACCTAGATGTACAAGACTACTTATATAACTTCAATCCATTCAAGTCAATGTGTGTACACCCCAAAGTTAGTGCACACAACCTACCAAATTACGGTATTCTATTTTTAAAAACGATCCTAAGCGAAATCCGGTCAACTCGCGATTGAGTTCAAAGGTGAACAGCAAGTTTTGAGGGACTCCACTCGGAGGGCGATGAGTGGAGAGAGACACCGGGGAACCAGTGGCCGGCAGTACAAATGTTGAGACATCGAGGCCTTGCGGTGGCAAATTAAGTTGCTAGCGTAGAAAATCCATGGCCATCCACGAAGTCCCTAACACGATGGCTAAAGGTCAGACCGGGAAAAGCAAAGGGATTCGACGATCTTTGCAATACAGTCAAATCCGATTGAAAAGGATGGTGGTTCTGTCGCTTGGGAGCCATGGAATCCATCCAATTATGGGGTCGGTGGATAGGAGTTTCTCCGATTGTCCTATATAGTCGAGTACGAATCTACTCCGTGGCGGAGGCTGACATCCTCTTTCTCTGTTCTGTCTCTGGGTACTCGGTACAATGTACAATGTACACTGTACACCGTACACTGCATAGAAACGAGGAATGAAAAACATGTGAAGCGTATCCCTGCATGCCAGGTAACAATAACAAGGCACAAACAAATCAGGACAGCGGAGCAGGATGGTATCTGCGCTGGAGATAATCCGGTAATATCATTCGCTACCTGCCATGCATAGTGGAGCGAGTCTCAGGGGCCGTCGTAATTCCCTTGGATTCCGGTGCAGACCAAGATGCTGTGATTGGATGATGATTGTTGGCTGGTGGAGAGATTGTATCCAGATGTGCCCTGTATGGATCTGTGTACTTGTTTCCATACGTACAGCTGTACTGTGGTGAGTGAAAGAAGAGTTGTGCATGGAAAGTGTGTCCCTTCCCCTGAGTGTAGGCGGAGTCACGGTGACACCGGTGAAGGCAGTGGAGACCAGCCATGGAAGAAGTACCTGGTACCTGCATAGTTTGCATACGTGTTGTGTGTATGGTGACCGTAAATTAAACTGGCTCTGGGTAATTCCATTCCCAAAAATAACCATTCGATTTCTATTCCTAATTCCTAATCCCAATCCCATCTCATCCAGCCCTCTCTCTCTCCCTTCCCTTCGCTCTCCTCTTGCTTCTTTCAACCTCCCCCCCTTCCCCTCCTTCTTGACTTTCGCTATTTCCATTTTTCCTTGTTTGTGACAAGGAAGTCTGGAGGGAAAGCGTTGTTTTTTTTTTGGTGTTTTCCCCATTTCACTCGCTCCTTCCATCGGTGTTTTAACGTCAATTGCTGGACTACTCCGATCACCCCCCGTTCGTTAAATTTCCCATCGAGTTTGAGACTCACGGAATTCCGACCCACGCGCTCGACTCTCCCCTGTTCAACGCCCACTACGGACCACGACACCCCTTCGCTCACTCTCGTCGATGCTGCAATAATTGTCCCACCCTTTTCAATAGTAATAAAGTGCATGGGTCGTTGTTGAGGTGAGTCCCCCCCCCCCTCCGTCCTGTCACACATACACAAGGTCTTACACCCCTCGCCTGAGCGCATGGACTGACCTGGTGCATCAGAACTCTACTCAAGTTTTCAATCGCGACCGCCACATCATGTCTGGCTACCAACAAGGCCACTATGATGATGGCTATGGCCACCCGGCGGGCCACGGGGATTCCTATTACCAGGATGAACACGCCGGCCAGGGATACTACGACCATCAAGGTTATGAGGATGGCTACTACGACCAAGGGTATGAAGACTCCCCCGCTGATGGATCAAATGGGATCGTCCCCATCACGGAATACAACTGACATTTTTTCTTTCACTTAGTGGTCACTACCCAGCGGAAGGTGGACAACAGGCCCCTGCTCATGGAAACCAGGGCTACGCCGATGGTGGATACTATGAAGGCGGCCATCAGGATGAGTACTACGGAGATCAGTACTACGACCAAGGAGCTCAGAACCGAGGTCATCGCGGAGAGTCAGAGGAGGATTCGGAAACCTTCAGCGACTTCACTATGAGATCCGAAACCGCCCGCGCTGCCGATATGGACTACTATGGCCGAGGTGATGAGCGTTACAACAGCTACGGCTATGCCGACAGCCAGTATGGTGGTCGTAGCGGCTACGGTGGCTACCGTCCTCCCTCATCCCAGGTCTCCTACGGCGGGAACCGCTCCTCTGGAGCATCTACCCCCGTATATGGCATGGACTATGGAAACGCGTTGCCGGCTGGCCAGCGTTCGCGGGAGCCCTATCCGGCCTGGACCACCGATGCTCAGATTCCTCTTTCCAAGGAGGAGCTCGAGGACATCTTCCTCGACCTCGTCAACAAATTTGGTTTCCAGCGTGACAGCATGCGTAACATGTACGACCATATGATGACTCTCCTCGACTCTCGGGCTTCTCGCATGACCCCTAACCAGGCTCTTCTGTCGCTCCACGCCGACTACATTGGTGGCCACAATGCTAACTACCGTCGTTGGTACTTCGCGGCCCACCTGGACTTGGATGATGCGGTCGGTTTCGCCAACATGAAACTTGGTAAGGCGGACCGCAAGACACGGAAGGCTCGCAAGGCCGCCCAGAAAGCCGCCAAGCAGAACCCCGAGAACGAGGAGGAGACTTTGGATGCTCTGGAAGGTGACAACAGTCTCGAGGCTGCAGAGTACCGTTGGAAATCTCGCATGAACCGCATGTCTCAGCACGACCGTGCGCGTCAGATCGCTCTTTACCTCCTGATTTGGGGCGAGGCCAACCAGGTTCGATTCTTGCCTGAGTGTCTTTGCTTCATCTTCAAGTGTGCCGACGATTACTACTCGTCACCCGAGTGCCAAGCCAAAGTTGAGCCGGTCGAAGAGTTCACCTACCTCAATGAGATTGTCACACCCCTCTACCAATACTGTCGCGATCAAGGCTATGAGATCGTGGATGGCAAGTATGTGAGGCGCGAACGCGATCACAACGCTGTCATTGGTTATGATGACATGAACCAGCTGTTCTGGTACCCCGAGGGTATTGAGCGCATCCATTTCGAAGACAAGACCCGTCTGGTGGATATCCCTCCTGCGGAACGTTGGCCCAAGCTGAAGGATGTCCTCTGGGACAAGGCCTTCTTCAAGACCTACAAGGAGGTTCGCTCATGGTTCCACATGGTCACCAACTTCAACCGTATCTGGGTCATTCATTTGTGCTCCTTCTGGTTCTTCACTGCTTACAACTCCCCCTCTCTGTATGTTGGTACATACCAACAGCAGGTGGACAACAAGCCTCCTAACTACAAGTACCTGGCTGCCGTTGGTTTCGGTGGTGCTCTCGCTGCCTTCATCCAGATCTTCGCTACCATCTGTGAATGGCTTTATGTGCCTCGTCGTTGGGCTGGTGCTCAGCATCTACGAAAGCGCTTCATGTTCCTCCTCGCGGTCTTCGTTGTCAACCTCGTTCCCGGGGTCATCATTTTCGGCTTCCTCAACAAGTTCTCTGAGAGTCTGCAGAAACCCATTGGTCTGGCCCTGGGTATCGTTCACTTCGTCATTGCCCTTCTCACTGCCATTTTCTTTGCCATCATGCCCCTGGGTGCGATGTTCGGAAATTACATGAAGAAGCACGGCCGACAATATGTCGCCAGTCAGACGTTCACTGCCAGCTTTCCCCGACTCCACGGCAATGACATGTGGATGTCATTCGGTCTCTGGGTTTGTGTTTTTGGCGCCAAGCTGGCTGAGTCTTATTTCTTCTTGACTTTGTCCTTCAAGGATCCTATCCGTATCTTGTCCCCGATGCACATCCACCAGTGCACTGGTGTCTACTGGATTGGTAACACGCTTTGCCACTTGCAGCCTCAAATCCTCCTGGGTCTGATGTTCTTCATGGATCTCACCTTGTTCTTCCTCGACAGTTATCTCTGGTACATTATTTGCAACACCATCTTCTCGGTGGCTCGTTCTTTCTACCTCGGTGTGTCGATCTGGTCTCCGTGGCGAAACATCTTCTCCCGTCTGCCGAAGCGTATCTACTCCAAGGTCCTGGCTACCACCGACATGGAAATCAAGTACAAGCCGAAGGTTCTTATCTCCCAGGTGTGGAATGCCATCATCATATCCATGTATCGTGAGCACCTGTTGGCCATCGACCACGTCCAGAAGCTTCTCTATCACCAGGTGCCATCCGAGCAAGAGGGCAAGCGTACTCTCCGTGCCCCAACTTTCTTCGTTTCCCAGGAGGACCAATCGTTTAAGACCGAGTTCTTCCCCGCTGGAAGCGAGGCGGAACGCCGTATCTCTTTCTTCGCTCAGTCTCTGTCTACTCCCATGCCCGAGCCTCTCCCCGTCGACAACATGCCCACTTTCAGTGTCCTGATTCCTCACTACAGTGAGAAGATTCTTCTCTCTCTCCGTGAGATCATCCGTGAAGATGAGCCCTACTCTCGTGTCACTCTGCTGGAATACTTGAAGCAGCTCCACCCCCACGAGTGGGATTGCTTCGTCAAGGACACCAAGATTTTGGCCGATGAAACTTCCCAAATGAATGGCGACTACTCGGAGAAGGGCGAAAAGGATGCCGCCAAAAGCAAGATTGACGACTTGCCCTTCTACTGCATTGGTTTCAAGTCTGCTGCTCCCGAGTATACTCTGCGTACCCGTATCTGGGCTTCTCTTCGTTCTCAGACCCTGTACCGTACGGTATCTGGTTTCATGAACTACAGCCGAGCTATCAAGTTGCTCTACCGTGTCGAGAACCCTGAAGTTGTCCAAATGTTCGGTGGTAACTCTGAGAAGCTTGAGCGCGAGCTTGAACGCATGGCTCGCCGCAAGTTCCGTATCTGTGTATCGATGCAGCGTTATGCCAAGTTCAACAAGGATGAGCGTGAGAACGCCGAGTTTCTCCTTCGTGCCTACCCTGACCTTCAGATTGCCTACCTCGATGAAGAGCCTGCCCTTGTCGAAGGCGAGGAGCCTCGTCTCTACTCTGCTCTCATCGATGGTCACTGCGAAATTCTCGAGAATGGTACTCGCAAGCCCAAGTTCCGCATCCAACTGTCTGGCAACCCCATTCTCGGTGACGGAAAGTCCGACAATCAGAACCATTCTATCATCTTCTACCGTGGTGAATACATCCAGTTGATTGATGCAAACCAGGACAACTACTTGGAAGAGTGCCTTAAGATTCGCAGTGTTCTCTCGGAATTCGAGGAGCTGACCACCGACAACGTTTCCCCCTACACCCCCGGTATTCCTTCTCCCGACAGTCACCCCGTCGCTATTCTTGGTGCCCGTGAATACATTTTCTCTGAGAGCATTGGTGTTCTTGGTGATGTTGCGGCTTCCAAGGAACAAACATTCGGTACTCTGTTCGCCCGTACTCTCGCCCAGATCGGCGGTAAGCTGCATTACGGTCACCCCGATTTCCTGAACGCTACCTTCATGTGTACGCGTGGTGGTGTCTCCAAGGCGCAAAAGGGTCTTCACTTGAACGAGGATATTTACGCTGGTATGAACGCTCTTCTGCGTGGTGGTCGTATCAAGCACTGCGAGTACTTCCAGTGTGGTAAGGGTCGTGATTTGGGTTTTGGTTCTATTCTGAACTTCACAACCAAGATTGGTACTGGTATGGGTGAGCAGATGCTCTCTCGCGAGTACTATTACTTGGGTACTCAGCTGCCTCTTGATCGCTTCCTCTCCTTCTACTATGCCCATCCTGGTTTCCACTTGAACAACATGTTCATCATGTTGTCTGTGCAAATGTTTATGCTTGTCCTGATCAACCTGGGTGCTCTGAAGCACGAGACCATCACCTGCAGATACAACTCAGACCTGCCTATCACCGATCCTCTGCGTCCTACTTACTGCGCTGATCTTCAACCCATCATCAACTGGGTCAATCGTTGCGTTATCTCAATTTTCATCGTCTTCTTCATCTCCTTCGTGCCTCTTGCCGTTCAAGAATTGACTGAACGTGGTGTCTGGCGCATGGCTACCCGTCTCGCCAAGCACTTCGGATCCTTCTCCTTCATGTTCGAGGTTTTCGTTTGTCAGATCTACTCCAACGCTGTTCACCAGAACTTGTCCTTCGGTGGTGCCCGTTACATTGGTACTGGTCGTGGTTTCGCAACCGCCCGCATCCCATTCGGTGTTCTCTACTCCCGTTTCGCCGGTCCTTCAATCTACACTGGTTCTCGTCTCCTTCTGATGTTGCTGTTCTCCACGTCGACGGTGTGGACGCCTGCCCTTATCTGGTTCTGGGTTTCACTGCTGGCTATGATCATCTCGCCCTTCTTGTTTAACCCACACCAGTTTGCCTGGAACGATTTCTTCATTGATTACCGTGACTACATCCGTTGGCTCTCGCGTGGCAACTCTCGCTCTCACGCCTCTTCCTGGATTGGCTTCTGCCGCTTGTCTCGTACCCGGATCACCGGTTACAAGCGAAAGGTCCTTGGTGTTCCTTCGGAGAAGGGATCGGGTGACATCCCCAGGGCTCGTATCACGAATATCTTCTTCAGCGAGATTGTCGCTCCTCTCGTTGTTCTTGCAGCCACCCTGGTGCCATATCTCTACATCAATTCCCGCACCATGTTCAGTGACAACACCAAGTATGCCCCGAATGCCATTGCCAGAATTGTCATTGTCGCCCTCGCTCCCGTTGCCATCAATGCTGGCGTTGCTGGAATGTTCTTTGGTATGGCGTGCTGTATGGGTCCTCTGCTCAGCATGTGCTGCAAGAAGTTCGGCGCGGTTCTTGCCGCCATTGCTCATGCTATCGCGGTGATTGTTCTTCTCGTCTTCTTCGTTGTGCTTTTCCTCCTGGAGTCATTCAACTGGGCACGAACCATCTCTGGCTGCATCGCCATGATGGCCATTCAACGTTTCCTTTACAAGTTCATCATTTCCCTTGCCTTGACCAGAGAGTTCAAGCATGATCAGTCCAATATCGCCTGGTGGACTGGTAAATGGTACAACATGGGATGGCACTCCCTCTCCCAGCCCGGCCGTGAATTCCTTTGCAAAATTACAGAGCTGGGATATTTCGCTGCCGACTTCGTCCTTGGCCACATCATCCTGTTCTTCATGCTGCCGGTCCTTGCCATCCCGTATGTGGATAAGTTCCACTCCGTCATTCTGTTCTGGCTGCGCCCTAGGTATGTTAAACCGCCCCTCATATACCCGATTGATCCAGTGCTAACCTAATCCAGTCGTCAAATTCGTCCACCCATCTACTCCCTTAAGCAGTCCAAGCTCCGGAAGAGACGTGTCATCCGTTTCGCCATTCTCTATTTCGTCATGTTGGTCATTTTCATCGTCCTCATCGCGGGTCCCTTGATTGTCAAGAGATTGGGTATGAACAAGACAATCAGCAAAAGCCTGTGGGGCACTATCGGCCTCACGGCGTCGAGCACATCCAACACCATGTTCCTTCTCCAGCCCATGGACAGTGGTCTCAACGACACCGAGACCTACTACACTGGCAGCAACTTGCCCAAGGGCGATCCGTCTATGGCTGAGTCTTCGATTACCAACCCCACTGCCTCTGGTACTTACGTTGACTTCAAGTTGATCTAATGGCTCTTCGCCATGTGTATGAAAATGGCCTGTACAAAGTTTCTGTCGTTTCATTTTTCACTTTATTTCATTCACTCAGACGCGCTGCATTCTTTTCAATTACCGGCGCACTTGTTGATTTTAATGGTTCGTGTGGAATGACTTGCATTTGAGTGGTTTCCGCCATCGCCCAAAGGGGGCTCTAGACCTTCGTTTGCCACTCATAGCTTGTTTCTTTCCCCCTTTGCCCTACATTTTAACGGAATACAATATATGCATTGCTTCATTTCAATAAACTCCAATTAAACAGAACATCTTCCATTTTACTAGCCTTATTTCTTTTCTCTGTATGTCTCGTAGTCTCAATCTATGTTCTACAGTGTAGTCCGTATACGGCTGTAAAACATAACACGTGACCCATGTGCCTGTTTCAAGCCGCCCGCGGACCCCCGGACCACCATCCGTCTGCCATCATCTCGAATTCGATCGTCCCAATCCTTCTTCGATCCCTGTTGCTGCTGAAACCATTTTCTTCTCCGGTGTGCTCGTGACATAGGCGCACCGTACGATCTCTCATAATGGACCTCCAGGAGACACATCGTCTCCTGTCAGAGTACCTGCACGAACTCGCGAACCTCTTTCACCGTGTCCCCGGCTCCGCCATCTTCCTCCGATATGTCAAGTCCAGTTACCAAGATGATCCGATCCGATCCGCGGTGGAGCTATTTCTCTTTCTCTTTGCCGTGCGATATCTCCTCGCCCCGAAGTACTCCACCAAACCAGGTGTTGTGCCATTGACCGAAGACGAGATCGATGATCTTGTGGATGAATGGATTCCAGAGCCCCTGGTTGGCAAACCGACAACACTGGAGGAAATGGAGGTTGACAAGCGCACTGTTATCGTTGGGTAAGATTGCGCCAAACCGGAGTTGTCGGGTGCTGTTACGAATGAATATCTTGAGCTAACCGATTTCCTTTATTTTTGTCATTGAACAGACCCGTCGGACCCAAATCTAAACTCGCCAACGGACGAACCGTCACGAACCTCAGCTCTCTCAATTTCTACAATTTCAACACCAACGAGGCTCTCAAGGAGAAGGCCATCCAGACACTCCGCAACTACGGCGTGGGTCCCTGCGGCCCCCGTGGATTCTACGGTTCTCAGGACGTGCACATGAAGACCGAGGCCGATATCTCGTCGTTCCTGGGTACTGCGGCGTGTATCATGTACTCCCAGGCGTTCTCGACGATTTCCAGTGTTATTCCTGCGTTTTCCAAGCGTGGTGATATCATTGTTGCGGACAAGGGCGTTAGCTTTGCTGTTCGGAAGGGTATCCAGATCTCGCGCAGTATTGTTCGTTGGTACGAACATAATGATATGGAGGATCTGGAGCGAGTTCTGGCCAAAGTCACCAAAGAACAGGCTCGGAAGCCGCTGACTCGCAGGTTCATTATTACCGAAGGCCTTTTCGAGACCTATGGTGATATGGTGGATTTGCCCAAGATCGTGAGTTTTACCCAAAGAGGACGGAACTCGAACTATTATTAACAACTGAGATAGATCGAACTGCGATTGAAGTACAAGTTCCGTCTTATTCTGGATGAGACATGGTCTTTCGGCGTCCTCGGCCGCACTGGTCGTGGTATCACCGAACATCAGAATGTCGATGCTGCTGAGGTCGACATGATTGTCGGTTCGCTGGCTGGTCCTCTCGTTGGAGGCGGAGGCTTCTGTGCTGGTTCCGAGGAGATCGTTCACCACCAGCGTATCTCGGCCGCTTCATACACTTTCTCTGCTGCCCTTCCCGCCTTGCTTTCCACCACCGCCAGTGAGACTATCAACCTTCTCCAGCACAACCCCGACACTGTATCGCAGCTTCGGGAATCGACCAAGACCATGCGTGCTCAGTTGGACCCTCGCAGCGACTGGGTTTATTGCACCAGTGCCGTCGAGAACCCCGTTCTCATCTTGGTCCTCAAGCCTGATGTTGTTGCATCGAAGAAGCTTTCCCACGAAGACCAGCAATTCCTGCTGCAGGATGTCGTTGATGAAGTGAGTGTTTGAGGAAATGATTGTAGGAATGATTTTATTAACATGTTTGTGTAGTGTCTCGCCAATGGCGTTCTGATCACCCGCCTCAAGACCCTGGAAGACAACTTTGAGCCGAAGCAAGTTTTGCCCGCCGGTCTAAAGATCTGCGTCACCCTCGGCCTGACCAAGAAAGAAGTTGAGAAGGCTGGAACCACGATCCGACACGCCATTACAAAGGTTTTGAGCAAGAGAAAGTAAAGCCCCTCTTATGCGTCTGCCTCTTTGACCTGTTGCTTGAATTCGACCTCGGCATCGAATCACACCTCATGCTTTGATGACCCCGGCACCTCTGCCAACTTACTTTTGGCAACCATCCTACGTACCTAATGCCTCTTCATCCTCTGTATTGTTATGCTGCTTGTTGATATGCATCTCTATTGCTATACTGTACAGCACTGCACCCCTCCCACTTGTTTTTTTCTTCGGAGGCGGTTTCATGACGTTACCGGTGCATGGCTCTAGATTGTTTAATACTATTTTTCACACTTGGCTATCCATAGCTGCACCAAGTGCTCTTTGAAATTCTTGCTTTTCTCCCACAAAATCGTAAAACATTATTCAAGTTGCTCATGTCCTACCTAGCCAAGCGTTACCGCTCAGTAGAAGGAAGAATCTCTCACTATACCTTGCTCGAGCGCATAGATCTGGAATGTTGACATGTTGGCCGTGTCGAATTTTGGTCTAGAACTGCCCATCAGCATCGATTAGACCCCTGGGTAGGAAAAGTGGCTTTCGTTCTCTTCTAAATCCAAATGTGACCTTAACCCCCAGAAAGGGGAGCATTCTACTTCGGAACTGCCTCTGCTCCATGAAGAAAGCCCTTGTCTCCTAGCGACACTTCTCGGAATGAGACCACATTCCACACGACTACCCTGGCCCAGAAACATTCTCAGATCCTCCAACCGGAGATTTTACCCATCCAGCGATTTCCACCCCAAGATCCCTTCCCAAATGGAGCTCACACCCTGCCTAGCTCTGGGCACTCCCTAGCCAGCCCTCCACAAGGGAGAGAACACTGTAGACCTTGACCTGGACTCCATTCCCCAGATCGCCTCATATCGAAAAGTTATGCTCGAACACACCCCTTGTTTTCATCCTGATTTGCCAGAGTCTCCTAGCCGATGCTCTGTCCTTTCAAGGGCGTCATAGATATAACCCATCTGATCTGCATTGATCATTTCTTCCCTCGTGCGAAGGAGAGGACAGCGAGGCTGACCTGGTTATGACTTACTAACCTTAGTTTAATTCTACGATTCGGTTGATTCCGAACTTGAGCTACGACGACAGCAATGAAACGTCTTTCGCAGGCGCTGCTGGCGTTTGCTCTTGCTTCTGGGATCCACGCAGAGGTACAGGGTATGTACAAACAGTCTTTTTCCTGTTTTGAATCCTACAAGGTTGAGCAAGGCTAATGAGAAGCCAGATCCCAACCAATGTCTTGATCTCAATGGCGCTTCTCAGGTCCATACTCCCGCCGAGGTCGTTGTTTGGGTGGATGAGGATGGACATACTCTTCGGACGGAGACCAACCGGCTTCCTGCAACCACCGAGCTGCAAGGCAATGTTAGTAATATGAAGTAACAGGGGAACATTTCAGTTGAGCCATTGCTAAACAAAAATGTGAAGCCACCCGTGACAGTTTCCCATGTCCCATTGTCAACGCATGAACCAGAGACGGTTCGCGTTCTCTCGACAAAGACCGAGACCAGTACCGTAACGATCACACAGGAATTGCCTGCCGTGACAGAAAAGGCAGAGAAGAAGTTACATGCTCAACTCATTGAGCATCTTCCTCCACATCCACCTGGTGTGCCTGCACCTGCGCCTGTGCCTCCGCCACCACCACCTCCTCCTCCGCCGCCGCCATCTGAACCACTACTGTTACCCCCCAATCCCCAACAGGAACCCCACGATGCGCCTCATCATAACCATAAGCCGCATCTTCAGCCTGAAACTCATCTCCAGAAGCGCCGTTCAGGAATTTCTTATTCCCCTTACAGAGCGGACCGAAGCTGCAAGACCCAAGACGAAGTCAACAAGGATCTAGACCGATTAACCGACTATTCATTCGTTCGCATCTACGGCACAGACTGTGACCAAACCAAAACCGTAGCAGCAGCAGCTCGCCTCCACAAAATGCAAGTCTTCGCCGGCGTCTACGACCTCACCGACTTCCCCAACAGCCTCGACGCATTCGAAGACGCCGCAACAACAAAAGATGGCAAAAAAGACTGGTCCGTCTTCCACACCATCACCGTCGGCAACGAGCTCGTCAACGGCGGAACCGAGGCCCCTGGAAAGGTCGCCGGCGCAGTTACACAAGCCCGCACTATCTTACGAGGAAAGGGTTATAAAGGACCAGTGGTTACGGTCGATACGTTCTCCGTGCATCTCAAACACCCGGAGCTTTGCGAGGCATCAGATTACTGTGCGGCCAACTGCCACGCTTTCTTCGACGCGACCCAACAACCGCATAATACAGGACCCTACGTGCTGGAACAAGCCCACGCGGTCTCAGATGTTGCAGGCGGAAAGCGAACCATGATCACCGAGTCCGGCTGGCCTCATGCGGGCGAGTCGAATGGCGCGGCTGTTCCTTCGCAAGAGAATCAGCGGGTGGCGATTGAGAGTTTGAGACGCAGTTTTGCGCATAGGAAGGATGATCTGGTTTATTTTACTGCGTTTGATGATCGTTGGAAGGATGATAATCGGTATACCTTCAGTGCGGAGCGGTTTTGGGGCATTTATGATAGATAATTCTATTGAAGTGGAGTTGAGCGAAATTAATTGTTTGTATCTGCGGGCCTTTTGGCCTTGATTTCTCTTTTTGGCGCTAGTTGGGTTATCTGCTTTGTTTTTGCATGGCGGTTGAGTGTTGGTGTTATAGCGAGGGCTTCTCTTTGCTGGCTCTTTTTTCTACTTGGGTGGCTGTCTTTGGCTTCAATCTGAGCTTTACTTTCCAATGGATCATCACTAGCATTCGAGTCTTGACACCGCTTCATCTCCTACCAAAGAAAGATCAAGTACAGATTCGCTGCTTAAAGCTCGCTGCCGACATGCTCAGTATGTTAAAACTCAGACTAGGTTTACCGGGACTTGATGCAAGCTTCTTCTCCGGAAATCATTTCTATGCACACATGCAGTGGGGTGGTATCTATTGCGCCATTACTTTACAAATTCTCAAAATGCTATACAAGAACGATAAGAACCCTCCTTGAGGCCCAGACCATGTCTAAGATAGCCCTTTACTCCGAGGAACCACCGGCTTTTTAGTCTTCTTCTTGTAGCCTTCCAGCCAGCCACCCTTACCAGCAAGCTCAGCAAGCGCCTTCTGGTTAGGTGGCAGGCCCCAGAACGAACCGCCACCTCGTCCACTCTCGCAAGAATCTCCACTCAAACCCGACCCCAACTTCAAGTAAGATTTACCCTCTTGCTCAATACTCCGTATCAACCCGAGAGTCTCTCGCGAAGGCTGAACCCCGTGCAAATCCATGTCCCGCAGAAACGACATAACAGCGGGAAGATCCCGGCAACCATTCCAGTAGAAATGAACGATCTCGTGGTAGAGTTCTGCGGACGTACCCAGTAGTGCAGAAGCGCGACCTTGAGCTTTAATGCTTGCGCGGAATTGACTGATGAGCAGCGATTCAGGGAAGTGCGTGTTGAGAAGGCGAAATGTCATCAACAGCACACGCGGGTATAATGTAGTGATGACCCGGCCAGCCGGGATCATCGGAGGAATGACGACGCTGTGGTCTGGGGCTGCGGTAGTCGATGTCTTTGCGGGATCGGCATCTCCTTCTATGTAGCGAAGCATGGGGAAAATGTGTGTCTTGCAGACCTCCCAAAGTGCTATGTCGCCTTTGTTCTCTTCAATTGCCTTGAATAACGCTTGCTCGATCCGCTGCGTTTCTTGGTGAACGACCAGGGAAACCGCTTGCCTCATGGAGATTTGTTGTTCAACTCCACTCTGTGGTGGTGGCAGACCGAGTTCTTCACGGGTGTACATGGGCTCGTTTATTGGCTCGACCTCGTCTGACTCGATTGGTATCTCGAGTCGCTGCTCGTTGGCATTGATGCCATTGGGATCGTGGATGTCTTGTTCGACACTTTCTGACGCTGAAGGGTTTGTAGGTGTGACTTTCTGCTGCGCGTTGAGATTCACGATTCCCTCGAATAGTTTCATCAAATCCGCGACATCAGTTTGCTTTGCATTTTGCCCGGTCGTGCTCGGAGCTGCCGCGTCGTTCTCGGCGGAATTGGGATCGGATTCGATATTTAATTGAGCCAAGAGTTTATTGAAAGCTGCTTTCTCGCGCGAAGTCACTGATTTGAACTGGTCTGGGGAAGCCGAATGCCGCGGAGCGGAAGAGCCACGCTTGCGAATGTGGCTTTTGCGAGGTTGAGGGCTGTCGGTATCTTTCGCAGTAATATTTTCAGTGGTTACACTGGCATCGGTCTCGTCATTGGCCTCGGGGTCATCGGTTCTGGTGGAGTAAGTTCGTTGGAGACGGGGAGTACACGGTCTTTGGAATGATCGCAATACCGGTCCGAGAGTTCGGGTTTGGTAAAGGAACGGAGTAGCAGTGTTGGCAGTCGCTGACAGAAGTAATGCCCGGGAAATATTCGTCGCCATTGCTGGTCAAAGGCTAGCTGTGTGTATTGGGAGTTTTTGGTTTCTTCATCTGTTGGCGCAAACAAAAAAGTTCAAAAGTTCGAGACCAATTATAGTCACGTGATCTCGCGTTATGCTCGGCGCGTTTTACCCGCGCTGATTGCTGTGCTACTCAGCTGTGCTTTACGGATACACCTGCAGTTCATTCCATCTCAGTCGGCGTTATGACGAAAGAGCTGTCGGATTTCGAGAAGCAACGCCTTGCGAACATCGCAGAGCGCGATGCCTTGTTGAAGAATCTAAAGTTGGAGGCGCAATCTGCAGGCTTCTACGCCGGCCCCAAAACACCAGGCAGCAATGCGCCCAGACCGAAGAAGAAGGCTGCGCCGAAGCGCGTGAAGGAGGAAGATGAATCGCCTGGGCCTAGACGTCAATCTTCTCGTATTCGCGGAATCGCAGCCGAAAGTGAGGTTGCGAAGCGCAAGGCGGATGACGACTATGAAGCTGCGAAGGAAGCGGAGCGCGCGAAGAAGATGCGCCGGACGGATTCCTTCACGCAAAATGATATGTTTATCGCTGGCCAGAAACTCACTGGCGACAGTCTGATTGGCGTTGATGTTGTTACCAAAGGTGTTGCTGAGCCTTACCTTCGGACCTTTGGTGACGATGATATCAAGGAGACCACGGACAAGGACTTGAAATCACTACGGGAAGAAATGAACAGCATGTCGATCTATGAGACCTGGGACCCGCAAAGTATGAATCTATCCATGATGTTATTACAAAAGCTTGCGGGTGACCATTGACTGACAATCCTTCAAACCATAGGAATCAAAATCACGCCCGAGCGAGTCTACGCCATGACCTTCCACCCCTCCGAGACCAAGCCTCTTATATTCGCCGGCGACAAGATGGGCCATCTTGGTATATTTGATGCAGCGCAAGAGAAGCCCGAAGTTAGCGACGAGGACGAGGATGACGACCCAGACCCAGTCCTCACTACTTTGAAGCCGCACACTCGAACTATTTGCAGCATGATGGTCCACCCATCTAAGCCGACACATTTGTACACTGCAAGCTATGACAGCTCCATCCGTGAGCTAGATCTCGAAAAGACAACTTGTATCGAGAAATATGCGCCTGAGTCAACAAGCGATGACGAGGCTCTCTCTGGCGTTGACATGGCCGCAGATGACCCTAATACATTGTATTTTACCACCCTCCGAGGTGGCTTTGGGCGTTACGATACTCGAGCTCCTATTTCAGAGAAGACAGTTTCCGAATGGCAATTGTCAGAGAAGAAAATCGGTGGCTTCACTCTCTGTCCTTCACAGCCCCACTACTTTGCGACAGCCAGTCTCGATCGAACAATGCGAGTATGGGACCTGCGCAAACTGTCGCACAAGGAACCTGTTCCCGTAGCAATGCACGAGAGTCGACTCTCCGTCTCTCACGCTGCGTTCAACGCCGCGGGTCAAATAGCCACTTCCTCTTATGACGACACGCTGAAACTATACGACCTTGGAGCCAAGGGCCTTTCATCGTGGAAGCAAGGTCACAGCCTGCCGGATGGCGAGTTCAAACCTGATACTGTTGTTAGACACAATTGTCAAACTGGTCGCTGGGTTACTATGTAAGTTGTTCAGCTTTGTCTTTACTTCTCACCTTCTGGAAAACACGATACTAATGTTCACCTGGTGTAGCCTCCGCCCTCAATGGCAACTGAACCCCCAGTCGCATATCCAAAGGTTCTGTATCGGCAATATGAACCGATTTGTTGATGTCTACAGTGGTGATGGTGACCAATTGGCTCAGCTGGGCGGCGATGGAATTACCGCCGTCCCTGCAGTGGCTGTGTTCCATCGCAGCAAAAATTGGGTTGCTGGAGGCACCGCTAGCGGTAAGCTCTGCCTTTGGATGTAAATGTCCACCTGGGTAATTTTTCTGCGCTCCATCTTTGTATGTCTAGATAGGGACTTCGAGCTAGTTAAACTGGGTGGCTTTCAAATGGTGTTGTAGAAGTAGTACACAGGCTGACCTGGCCTCGAGGGCTAGGTTTCGATTATCTGGACCTCGGGAGTTTTGCTTGAGAACTTGAAGGAAGATCTGCTATCATAGTAGTCAAACGATATAATATTCATTGTACATCCCTGAACAATTCCATATAACCTTGGAATTTGGTACTCCAGTGCTGGTAGTCTATTTGTATCTGTACTTTTCCTTGCAATGATTGCCCAGGTGGTACCTACGTATTTCAACGCGAGAGGTATCCATCCAAGGTTGACGATAATCATGATGATAACTACTAGTAGAACGCGACGGACATGCATTCAGATAATGTCCAACTGAACGAGAACAAAGAGTCCATTTCGTCTATTTGAGTAAAATATCAAGGTGTATATACAGGTTCGCTATCCAGTCCCTCGGAAATCGCGAAAGCGAATTGAGAACAACCTCAGAATCCAGAACCAGAAATAATCAAGCTCCATTTTAAGACCCAGGGGCAAAAACCAATTCTTATATAAAAGAACTTTTGTCTTCCTTTTTTTGCTCTCGTGGCTCCTGTGTGTGCTTTCTTCCAAGAGATAAGCCAAGCCGGGCCAGAGGCGGGGAGGTATTCAAATGGGAGAGGACATTGGTGAAACCTGAAACACAACTATAGAGAGGGGGAAGGGTATCAACACCGTGACACATGCTGCCATGATATAGAGAAGGGATAGAAGAAATATGTGAGAAGGCGGGACGAGGAGCGGAAACGGAGAATAGTGGCAAAGGGGGGAGGGGAGCGTGGATTTCATGAGCACGTAGAGGGAGAGAAATGAGAGAGGGACAGAGATGGAAATGAAATCATTGATCATCGATCAGAACTCGTTTCGGAGGTCTTCGTGGGAGTGGTGAGATTGATCGCGGTCCTTCGCTTTACGTCGGGACGGAGCTGGGACGAAGTCGAAGAAACGATATTTGCTGGATGTCTCCTTGGTAACACTGGATCGGCGAGCTTTGGCATTTTCCGAATATTCCAAGGAGTAGGTGGATGAGTTCTTCGAGCTTCCGGTGCTGTCGCGAGCGTCTGACCACCGGGGTATGGAGAACGGCATGCGACTCTGGTCCCAAGTGGCCGATGATGAACTAGGTGGCGTGTCGTCTTCCTCTGGAGCATAGTCTGTTGATCGACGAGGCATGGCAGGACGTGGTGCGAAGAAGCCAATTGATCCACGCTTATCTTGGGGGAATGAGATTGTGCCTCCAGCCTGTGCATCTGCGGCCGGAGTGGTTGGTTTACTGGAAGCCTCGTCATAGAACGTCACGGCCCGTTCCATAGAGTCCACAAGTTCCTCCCACTTGACCTCGAGGGCCCCATTCGGTCGCTCCGCTTGTTCTGCTCCATGGAGGCATTCTTTGGTGCGTTCCTGCAGACGATGGGCAAGTTCATGGAATTTGGCGAGGTTAACGTCCAGCTCTTCTAACTCAGAAATCCGGTCCGGCACCACTTCTAGCCACACGCGGATTAGGTTGGCATAGCATCGAGCGTGGTCAATCAAAAACGGGAGACTCGGGAAACCTTCACGTGAGGTAGATGGCAGCCGTCCCAAAATCTGTATAGGAGTAGTGTATGAGGGTGTTGGAATAGGAGCCGGTTGGTCCGCGGAGATGCTGCAAATATCATCGACAAATTGCTTGAAATCAGATCGATTGCCAACTAGGAATTTGTTCATGGGCTCCATCCACGGCTCTTTGTTGCCAAATGTTGTCATGTTTGCCAGACCCTGGAGTGCCTTGGCAATAAGAGTGAGGGTGCGTTGGGCTCGAGGGCGAGGGTGATCTGGAGCGAGGTTAGCTAATCATATCATAAGGCAAGGGTTAATGTGCGTAGAGCGAAATTTCCGTACCCTTTAAAAGCCCAAAAAGCTTAGGATTTAAAATGGCAGGACAAAAGAACCGCAAAAAGAGAAAGCCAGAAACACTGCTATAGGTCACTGTACGGAGGAAATCACCATAGCGATCCTCTGCACAGGCCCTGACATGCCGGAAGATACGCCTTAACTCGGGAGGGCAGTTATTGTAGGAGTTCGCAATGGCCTTCCAGACCCCAGTAGTAAGAGAAATCAAGGATCGCCAATTGCGATCAAGATCCTCGGTGCGTGCTACACGCGACGGGTCAACTTCACACTCCGGGTCACTCTCGTCAATTTCACGCAAGCGCTCTCCAATTGTCACCTCCAGATACTCTTTACCAAGTCGACGCATGTGGAGATCGAGTGCTTTTGTCAGAAGCGAGTTTCCACGGAAAAGAAGGTTTGCTTCCACAGTTGCTGTTCTTCCCATATCTCTGACCAGGATTTCGCGATCGTGGCTCGGCTCTCGGGTATCATTAGAATGTATCCTTGTTGTATACCGCAGTCGATTGGCTGTGGATTCCTTATGGACGCCGTCGATTTCGTCTTCGACCAATGCCGAAATCCAGTCGACTGTCTTCCCGGAGACCTGGTAGATATTCAAGAGCATTTCTGATAGCTGTGTCAATTCAAATGACATCAACTGGGCCATATTGATGGTGAGGCCATTTGTGAAAGAGTGAAGGAGTTCCTGCATAGGTGCGTATTCTGCAAACATCAAGACGACCGTTTCTTCCATTCGCGCTTTCATGAAGATTTCTCCGACGGCCTGATCACGATCGTCTAAGATGGGCCACCACTTTTCGGTGTCAACGCCCGGGTCCAGTTCATCAAGTCGTAAATCCACCTTACCAAAGATCGCATCCTTGGTGGCGATTTGGATATCATCGAGCATGTTGACAGCATTGACCTCCTGGGTGGACGAGTATGTTCCCTGTGAGACAAGAGTCCAATCTCTCTGCGTTGGATGCATTGTTTTGACCAAAATAGACGCCTGGGACAGCACAGGAGGCACATCGTTGAAGGTGAAGTCTTCTCGCCAGAACGGATTGGTGGTACGGTATTTGACGGCAGTTTTGGCACGAATCTCTCCATCCAGGAGCACTTCGGTATAGTAGTCGCTAGGCTTGGGTGGAGAAGGCGCGGCGGCGGCAGAGTATCCGTGGGACCGGGATTGTTTCCGACTCCGTGGGGTATCCTCTTCCTTGGCACGAAAAAGCTTGGCCTCGGTGATTCTCAAGTTGAGAATTCTTTCGATTCGGAAAAGGTCTTTCGCAGGAGATTCTATGCTCTCGGCTTCCGGGGTCTTGTTTGGATCTTCCTCTTCTGTTGGAACTTCAGGGCCATAAAGCTCCGGAATTGTGAAAGCTCGTAGAAGAACGAACCAGACTTCAAACAGGACACGGGTTTCTAAAGCGAGATAGATAGGACGCATGGCGGAATCGATGACGGGGTGAGCTGTATATTGAGGATAAATAGCAATGCAGAATTCATCGTCGAGTACAGAGGAATCCAGTTGTTGGATGGAACAACGCGAGAGTTGCGATAAGTGCACAAGCGCCACGGGAGAAACATCGGACTCGGTATAGAGCCTAAAGACACCATTTTCCTGCAAAGTGCAGCTGACTTTCTGCCATGAAGAAGACAGTGCTCTTGACTGTCGGTATGTTGATACACGGCGAGACGAGACAGGTCGTGCGCCAGACGCAGTTGGTTTATCCCAGAGAAGCATTTTGCCAACCTTGATGATGGCCGCGTCTTTTTGCGTAGAAGACTCGGAGTTTCGACGACGCTCGGGGATTCGTCGGTCACCTATCACAACCTCCTGTGGTTTGGTCATTTTGTTTTGAACGCCCTTGGGGCGAATGGGCTGCCAGCAAAGTAGCGCTGCAAGCCATGAGTCGAATGTTTCGTTGACATGTGGACGGAGTTGTATCCCGAGTCCGGATGTAAAGGTGTGAACGTTGAGGTAGGTTGTTTGTAATTCGGAATCGTAGTGTGTCCGTACTCGGCAGCCTCGGAGATCAGGTATTAGAGTCTTTGCTAATGCTGGCTCACCCTTGGCCTGGTATATAAGACTACCGGTGGCGACATTGATCGCACAGTATCCAGATGTCCAAGCATTTGAAGCAGATGCGTTATTTGCGTTGTTTGTCGTTGTTCGAAACGACAGGATTCCATGCATACGGCCACAGGTTGTCTTCATCAGTTGTAGGATTTTCGCAGCGTCGGTATTCGAGAGAGGGGATGCAAAAGCGGCTTGGGTGTGAGCTAAACCGGGAGATTTGGCGAGTCGCTGGCGAGCCGATCCGGGGTAATTCGGTGAGTGGATAGATGGGAAACCAATGCTAGATGAATCGTCCGTGGCCTTCGTTTCGGTGGTTGTAGGTTTAGGTTGGGATGAGCTGGCCGCGTTGACGGATCCGATGCGAGCTCGAGTTTTGAAAGTATTGGAGGGGAGATCACTTCGCTGTTCATCCAGGGTCGCTGTTCGTGATCGTGTGCGCTGGTTTCTCGTTTCAATCGACGTGTCTTCCTCGCGTCGCTCGATGGTGCGCGACCGCATGGTGGTCCGTGGGGAGGGCGCACTGCTGGTAAGGTGCTCTGGTTCGGATAAAGGGGAATGAGATTCCGGAGTCACGGTACGAATGCTCGCTTCTCGAAAGCTGTCTGGGTAGACCATACCGTGGCGATCTCGGGAGGATGACTTCTTGCTAGCCCGGCGTTCTACAGGGCGGCTATGCAAGGCCTGGTGCATCGAACTCCGCTTCCCGGTATTATATCCATTTGGATTGTCAGACTCCATCCTACCCGGTCGTGAGCTCACTGTGGGCGGACGGGAGTGTGGTAGGAAGACCCGCGCAAACGGGGAGAGGCGGACGACTCGGCGCGGTCCAGGACGACGTCAAAACGGTCGAATGTGTATATAGATAGTACCCGAAGAGGCGTTTGTTCAGCTGCGCGTGAACAATTGAATATCGCTTTTGTCGAGGAAATTGCTAGAAGAAAACATGGAGACCAGACGGCGGTAAGGTGTCGTAATCGTACATTCGGTCGAGAGGGCGGGAAGCGACGAAACAGAGACAAAGGAGGCGCGGGTCACCGTCGTTTGTCTGAGAAATGCAGAGTCTAACAGATACGGTGAGCTTCCAATCCTCCAATCGGTCGAGCGAAACGGTGTCGCTTCCGGGAGGTCAGGTTAGTTATAACCCGAGGTAGCCCGAAGATATGAGGGAATGGGGCGTGATATCATTCTTATTGGGATATGGGAGGGAGAGAGCGAGAAGAGAGAGAGAGAGGGGGCAAATGAACAGGGATGGGGGTCTAAAGGCTAATGGATGGGAGAGAAGGCAGCGCGCGCACACATAAACACACACATACCTTCATCAGTCACTTTTAAAATCGAAGGGAGGTGGTCGAGCTGGTATTGGAGGGGAATCGGGGGGTCGCGGTTGAGGGGAGGGGCTGTTTGTGGGAGAGCGAGTGTAAGTGCGAGTGCCCGTGAGAATATGCAGATCGCCCAAGGAAGACGGCCCGGATAGATGGGCGAAGGAGCGATGCGCCGTTCCGAGCGATGGGCGATGACGATGGGGGGGTTGAAGTTGAAGGGTGAAGAGGGGAGGGGAGGGGGAAGAGTGGATAGGCGGGAAGCTGAGTTGTCTACACTCACTCTCACTCTCTCTCTCTTTCTCACTACCAGAGATTACTAGAGAACCACAACCACAACCACAACCACTCACTAATCAGAATTACGCTACCCAGCAGCAGCACACTCAAATTTACATCCAGCAAGGACCCAAGAGTATTTCTATTCTCTATTTCCCTTGGATCATCACCCTTTGACCGTATTGACCGCATTGACCGCAACTCTGCCACCATGACTATGCGAATTCTACCACTTCCACATCCAGTGCTAGTCTCTCTCATTCGGGATGATAGACTTTTGGGGAGGGGGCAAGATACTTACGAAAGTGTATCTCTCAGCAGGCATGAACAACTGCCTTCCCTATTGCTTTGTATACATAGGATTGTCATATCAAGTACTCCATCCTGATTCTTCATAGGTATTGATACCGAACTTAGCCAAGCCAATGGTATCGCCTGTTCCATTTCCCCGGGAGAACCTCGTGTATTCTCAACCTTCGATATTGGCTTCCACTCAGGCACTTCGTACTTTGCCCCTTCACTAGCGCCCTTTCCGCCACAGCCAAGCTCTCCCTTACTCTCCATCTCCCTCTCTTTGCTAACTGTCCTCCCGGCAAAGTATCGGAGATTTCTAATTTTATGATTTTTGGGGCGGCTTCATGATTCATGAGCGGGCACAAACAAGCCAAGGGCCTGCTCAGGCGTCGATCGGAGACTCCATCGGGGCTCTTCAATTCGCCTTTGCCTCTGCCACTTGCCTCCCCCCCTGTCGCGGATATCCCGGATTGTCTCTGGTCTCTCTCCACACGGTCTAATTTCAAAAGTACAGAGCCCATGCGCCTTTCCAGTGCAGCTTTGCCGACAGGGGTTGGAGGGGGAGGCGAGGTACGGAGTACAGGGTACAAACTTTCCGGTGGAGGCGGCCTAATGGAACAATGTAATCACTACCTATAAGATGAGGGACGGGGTGGATTGCACCGGCGCGCCAATTAAGTGAGGGTAATCGATATCCGCTTGACCGTAAGTCTCTTACCGAAAAAGGGACCATAGTGGGAATTTCCCGAGGATGGACCCGCTGGGCGTCCTGAGGGTTGGCCAGTGTTCCCTTGAGGTTGACGGTTTAATATTCTGCCCGAGTACGGAGTACTACGCACCTAGGTAAGGAAAGAGAAAGCACTGTTTGAGAGTGACACAAGCTGTGGTAAAGAATAGAATATAGTGTAGATGCTACGTTGAGTTCAAGTTGAATACCTACCTACCTAGGTAGGTAGGTATTGGAATGTCTCCGGAGTGCGGAGCACAGAGGACGGAGTACATACGGAGTACACCCTACGATAACAACTCAACTTGAACCCTTGCGCGATCTAGAGCCCTAAAAACTTTGGACTCTCGGCAGGAGTTTTCAAGGTCATGAGACCTCTTATTTCTAGATGCTCCACTAAAAGAAAGCCACCGAGTTCTAGATCCAGCGCTCTTTTATGTGGAATCCCCGCATTCACACTGGTCGCCTTACTGCCTTACTGCCTTGATGCCTTATCAAATAGGCGCCAGAGACCGTCATAGGTCCCAGGTGACAAGAGGGAGCTCTGGTGACTGCTTTCACGCGGGCATGATCAGATGCGACACATCGCATCCCGCATCCATAAGCAATCTTGGAACTTCCTTTTCAACACAGCTTCTTCCGCAACCTCCTTAGGTTACCCTTGATTAGCGAACCCGCGAACAAACTCTTTCGCGTCGAACGATAGCCGGTCTTCGTTCTCCGCATCTCCTTGTTGACGACAACCCAACTCATATTCTCGTGGCGATGACATCCGAGAACGGCCATATCAGTCCCAGTCTGATATAAGATGATGTCCTCCAATATACTCTCGCGCTTCCTTCCCCCAGCGGACTCCCCTTCGGTCTATCAGACGATTCAACAACACGATGCCGGCTCCGATTCATCCGACATCGAACAACGTGCGGGGATGACCCACGGTCACGAAGAGGGCATGCAAGACCCTTTCAGCGATGGGGAACTTGAAGATGCCCTGGCAAATGCGGGTGGCAGTCAACTCTCGAGCCCACGGGCAGCTTTGCTCGGTGATCGAAGGTCCCAGCAAGTTACCGACTCTCACGCCTCTCCGTCCGTATCCCGTCGTCGAAAGCCGTCAAGACCGCGATGGATGACACAGGCCTCACCACAAGGATATGAGTTGGATGACCGGGATGAGGATGTGCCCATGTCGCTGTTAGTCGAAGGAGATGATGACGAAATGTTGAAGGCGCACCTTCCTCCCCCGCCTCATCAGATGCCCAGTCACTCCAGAAGTCCAAGCCCCCAACTTCCTCCTCATCATCAGAATCAACAATGGGAAACTACTCGTGGTCGGCAAACGCGAAATCCTGAAGCTGCACACCCTATCCGACAGTGGCTCAACATCCAACAACCAAGTCTCGCCAATATTGATCCCAAGAAGAAAGCAATGTGGCGCTGGGCTAATGTCGAAGACTTGGACAACTTCCTAAAAGACGTTTACACATATTTTCTCGGAAATGGCTTCTGGTCTATTCTCCTGAGCCGCACTTTGAATCTTTTGTATGTCCCTATCTTACAATTCGTCAACCATATCTAACAAGCGATAGGACATTTGCGTTCGTCGTCGGATTCTCCACCTTTTTAACCAACTGTGTAAACTACCACAAAGTCAGAGGAAGTAAGAGTTTGGACGAGATCCTTGTCCCCAAATGTACGGCAAACATGTCCGGCACGGCGACCTTCTTACTTTGGCTGTTCAGTTTCTTCTGGATTGGCAAACTAATCCAATATCTACTCGACATTCGGAGGCTCTGGAACATGCATGACTTCTACCTCTACCTACTTGACGTCGCTGATGCCGAAGTTCAAACTATCTCCTGGCAGGAGGTCGTCAGCCGACTGATGAGTTTGCGTGATTCCAACCCCGCCACTGCCGCCGCCGTATCAGCGAGACATCGAAGATTTCTGGGAAGTCAATCGAAGCAGCGAATGGACGCCCATGATATCGCTAATCGTCTGATGCGCAAGGAGAATTATATGATTGCGCTGGTCAACAAAGACATTCTGGATCTAACCCTACCGGTCCCGTTTCTAAGAAACCGACAACTATTTTCTCGAACACTGGAGTGGAATCTCAATCTTTGCATAATGGACTATGTTTTCAATGAGCAGGGACAACTACGCACATTGTTTCTTAAAGATACCCACCGAAGAGCTCTCAGTGATGGGCTGCGACGACGCTTCATTTTTGCCGGTGTCATGAATATCATCGTCGCGCCGTTCATCGTCGTCTACTTCCTGATGCATTACTTTTTCCGATATTTCAACGAGTTCAAGAAGAGTCCAGCACAAATTGGATCTCGTCAGTACACTCCGCTGGCGGAGTGGAAGTTCCGCGAATTCAATGAACTTTGGCATATGTTTGAGCGTCGCACCAATATGTCCTATCCATTTGCCAGCCGCTACATTGACCAGTTTCCAAAAGACAAGACTGTCCAGGTTGCTCGCTTCATTGCTTTCATCTCCGGCGCTCTGGCATCGGTTCTTGCTCTCGCTTCTGTGGTAGATCCAGAGCTTTTCCTTGGGTTTGAAATCAGCCCCGATCGAACCGTCCTTTTTTACCTCGGCATATTTGGTACGGTCTGGGCTTTTGCTCGAGGATTGGCGCCAGAGGAAACAGATGTGTTCGATCCGGAGTACGCACTGCGTGAGCTGATCGAATTTACTCATTATTCCCCGTCAGGTTGGAATGGCCGGTTGCACAGTGATGATGTGCGCCGGGAATTTGCGATTCTTTATCAAATGAAGATCGTCATCTTCCTGGAGGAGATCCTTAGCATGATATTCACACCCTTCGTGCTGTGGTTCAGTCTGCCCAAATGTAGCGACCGGCTGATTGACTTCTTCCGGGAGTTCACCATCCATGTTGACGGGATGGGATACGTTTGCTCTTTTGCTGTCTTCGATTTCAAGAAGGGGGCCAATGACCTCTCTCAAAGTCGACGAGGGCCCGCTAAGCAGGACCCGCGAGCCGAGTATTACAATACCAAGGACAACAAGATGCTTGCTTCATACTATGGGTTCTTAGAACACTACGGTCCTAATCAACAACCGGCAGGACGACGGCCGTTCCACCCACCACCGAATCTCCCCACACTTGGCTCGCCCTCGGGGATCGATCTTGGGATGGGACCCGATCGATTCGATAATCTCCATCGGCCCGGACCAGCAGGCGGTCATTTCGGCCCACAGTCTATTGTTGGCGCTTCTAGGCTCCGCCCAATGCCCCTAGGTGATCAACGATCGCCAGCTCCATCTATCTTACTTGACCCACACCATCAGCCGTCGACGTCAGGCTTCCGCACGGGCATGCGAAATAATCCCCACCCACGCTCTCGGCTGGCGCTATCACCACACCCCGTCGACGAGGATGAAGAGCGCCCTTCTCAAGACCCTCGTGATTCCAGCACCCGACAGCTGGGGGTAGCGGGTGCATCCAGTGGTGGCGTGGGCACAGGCGAGAGTAGTCTTGGGGACTCCTGGCGAATGAACCCTCCTGGACAAGATGAGGATGTCGACGATGAAGAGGAGGAGGAGAATGTTGATGACATTGCCGGCGGAGCTGGAGTACTGGGATTAATCCAGCAATTCCAAAAGGCTAATACGGAGGGTCGCCGGACGACAGTAGGGATCTAGTTGGGAGTACAGAGTACAGGCCAGATAGATGTTCACATGCTGTGGGAGGTGTCCATGATGGTCTTTTTCTCTCCCTTACGCTCTACCCATTGGTGTGTTTTTTGGGGTTTGTTTTGGAGTTTACTGTAGCGCTAGACGATTCATGAGTCCTTAAATTTACACTTTCTAGATTGACTTCCCTGAATTCAATGTATTCGCAGTACATATCCGTAACTATCTTATAGAAATAACTAGTTGATAGGATGCATGTAATTTGGAAACTAGTATCAAGACTAATGTTCCGGACAGGGCCGGGTGAGACCCTGGGGCTGTCCAGCATGACGGTGATAGGCTATTTGGTTGGACCCTTGCAGATCCACTCAGGGTCCGCTCGTCCGTCTAGTGTTTTGTCGTACTCGCTTCGTTACGGAGATGCCATTGAGGCCCTAAGCCGAACCGAAGCAGAATATAATCTTGCTTCATGATAGGCGCTTTGCAACTGCACGGGGCCAGCCCTGGGGCAGCCCTGTCCAGATGTTCCCCCCCAAATCCTGATAATAATCAATCCCGCCCCATGTTCTCTCCATTCAGCAGCCCCTTGGACTAGCCTAGGGTAAACTGGTGGAAACGGAGGCTCTTGGCTAGCATGCGAGGGCATGCACAGCCGAGAAACAAGGATCATAGAGGCGGGCAAGGCGTTGGAGGGGAAAAGTCAGACCCCAATGAAAACAAATGAACACCAGTGTTATCTTGGCTCATTTCGTTCTTCTATTCTTGTTGATACTAAGGAGAGGCCAAGACCGAGAGTGATCCATCACATGTGGATACCCTCCGTCTCTTATTTGTGGCCCTTTTGTCGTCTCCATCTCGGTCTCGTGACACTGTAGTTCTCTCCCCGATTCAATCGGAGTTGCTTTGCTCGCATTTACTCACTCTTTCCCTTCAATATTTAATATCAACCCCAAGTTCTTCCCCCCTTCCTTCCTCCTCTGCGCGAGGGTGCCAGGCCCGCCATGCTTCGCGCCCGTCGTTACCGAGCGCATCTCGTATTCGCCGCGGTCTTTCTCCTGGCTTTGCTTCATTTCACTCGGTCGCGCGATTGGTCGGACTCGGTCATTCTCGAGTCTCCGGAGGATAAACCGCCGCTTCCCTATCCCAATGCTAAGCCAGACCAGTCAACGCCGCCATCGAAACCCCCCGCCAACAACGATGCCTCCAAATACACCCCGTTCGTGCCCCACGACAGCTCCCCCGGATCGACATTATCTACCGAGGAACTCCAGAAGCCGAAGGAGCCTGTCGTACCAAGCACCCCGGTGAATGCAGAAAATAAAGACCAAATCGCAGACGACTCGTCTAGCAAGAGTAAAGAGCCATTATCAATTTCCTCGAACAAATACGGCGGCGACTCAAGCCCAGACACGAGCGACGATAAGCGACCATCCTCCTCCTCATACTACACAGAGGGATCGCAATCTTCGCAGATTCCTGCTCCCAAGTTGGAGTCGTTGTCGGACGAAGCCGCTGAAGATGATGCACGCTACAAGTCAACACTCCCCACCATCACAGCCGAGAACACGACGCCGCATTGGAAGAAATTCCCTGAGAAATACCCCGTTTCGCCGGCCAATCTGATCAAGCTGCCCAAGGGCCCGAGCATATCCATCCCGAAACTCCAGGCCAAGTTCAAGGATGAGTCGACGGTCGATAAGCAAGAGCGGCTGCAGCAGTTAAGTGCAGTCAAGGCAGAGTTCGTGCATGCATGGCAGGGATACAAAAAGTACGCCATGGGTGAGGATGAGCTCATGCCACTGACTGCGCAGGCAAAGAACCCATTCATGGGCTGGGGCGCGACACTGGTAGACTCCCTCGACTCGCTTTGGATCATGGATTTGAAGGATGAGTTCTCAGCGGCCGTGGATGAGATCAAGAAGATTGACTTCACGACCTCCTCCTTCCGAAACGATATTCCCGTCTTTGAGACCGTGATCCGCTATTTGGGAGGCTTGCTGGGAGCATATGATATCTCTGGACAACGCCACTCCGAATTGCTGGACAAGGCCGAGGAGTTGGCGGAAATTCTAATCGACATCTTTGACACGCCGAACCGCATGCCTGAATTATATTACAGCTGGGGCTCGTTAGTACTCCTCGCTTTCTATATGCTTGTTTTGCAGAAACTAATTTCTTCTTTAGTAGCGAGAAACACCGTGCCCACGCGGCTTCAATGACCTCCGGTTTGGCGGAGATTGGGTCTCTTTCCATGGAATTTACCCGTTTGGCACAATTAACCAAGCAGGACAAGTACTACGATGCGATTGCCCGTATTACCAATCAGCTGGAGGCTCTGCAAGATTCTACCAGCATTCCCGGCCTGTGGCCCATGCGAGTCAACGCCCGGGGCTGTGCTACAACTGCTGCTACCAATGTTGGTCTTGGTAATCCCACGAAGGGGTCGCCCTCACATTCGAAGCGCTCGATGAACACTACTAGTGATCTCGAGTACCCCGGCAGCATGGAGCTGAAACGGGAGGCTGATCTTGACTTGGAAGCTGCGGAACCTGCTACCTACAACCATGGCCCGGGCGGCTCGAACAGCGGTGCAAACTATGGTGGAACTAGCAGTGCATGGGAGTCCAGCAGTGCTGGTGCCTCGACTTCCGAACCCAAAGAAAAGGACAAGTGCGATCTTGGTCTGCAGATGCCCTCATTTGCTCGTGACAACAAGTACACACTGGGCGGCATGGCCGACTCGACTTACGAATATCTGCCCAAGCAGTTCCTCTTGTTAGGAGGCATAAACGACCAATATAAGAAGATGTATACGAAGGCGATGGATGCCATTCGCAAACATCTCATCTTCCGACCCATGACCAAGGGGGGCTCGTGATATTCGTTTCGCCGCGTCCACCGGGCCACTGGCCCTGTTGAACAAGGAGGGTCCCATGCCCAAGGACCTTATCCATGAAGGCGCACATTTAACATGTTTCATTGGTGGCATGGTTGCTGTTGGTGCCAAGATCTTCGACCTCAAAAGCGACATGGAGCTTGCGTATAAGCTAACCGATGGCTGTGTGTGGGCATATGAATCGACTGCGAGTGGCATCATGCCCGAGACTTTTAGGATGAAGCCTTGCGGTGGAGAGATACCCTGTGACTGGGATGAAGCCCATTACGCTAGCCCTTCCCTGGCTGACCATTCTGATTATCGCGATTCAGAGGCCGCAGCTCAATTCCGTAGTGGCGAGAGCACTTACGGAGAGCGCGTGAAGCTGAACGCCGCAAGCCGTCCGTCAAAACCTGCTATTGCCGAAGATATTTCTGTGCCTCTTCCCATGCCAGGATCGCTGAACCCTCATGATGACGGCCTTTCCTGGAAGCGCGATCTGTCAAACCTTGGTGTAGCCCCAACATCAGCCGCCCAACCTGTTGCCAAACCCACGCCTACCCACCGCGCAAGTGACGCGGATAGTCTCTTAAACAGGGACACCACAGGCGTCCCGGGTACCGCCCCGGCAAACGCCCCCTCACGAACCAGTGTTTACGATCGTTTCCCGCCTGGTATGGTCAGTATTAACAGCCCTAGCTACTACCTACGCCCCGAGGCAATCGAATCTGTCTTCATCATGTACCGATTGACTGGTGACAAATATTGGCGCCAAAAGGGTTGGAAGATGTTCCAGTCAGTCGTGAAGCATACCCACACCGAGCATGGCAACGCAGCCATCAACGACGTCACGTCTCAGAAACCTCTGCAAAAGAATTCAATGGAGTCATTCTGGCTCGCTGAGACGCTCAAATACTTCTACCTCCTCTTTGCGGACCCTACCGTGCTCGACCTTGATAAATACGTCCTGTGAGTGTGCTCCTTTCTCCCCTGCAAGTCGGAGTCCTTGAGTCGAAACTAACATTTATCCAGCAATACCGAGGCACACCCTTTCTTGCGCCCGATTTCATGATGGCATTTAGTTTATTATTTTGGTTTGTCTTTGAAAAATGCTGTACTGCATAGTGATACCAGCGAAATGCATATACTCTTTGTTCCTTTTCCTTTATTGACTGCAAGAATGACGCGTAATTTCTTCTTTAAAGTAACGAAAATCCTAGTAATTTATTTATTTAAATTGACCTTATCAAAGATAGTAACCGAGGACCGGAGCTACGCTGGGGTATAAATAATCTGGTTGGTGGCCTTAATCCCAAGCCAGCAGATCCATGACGACTAGGCAAGTAATCATGTTGGGGGTTACTAGTAGTAGTGGGCGTTGTTGACATTGCTTTCATAAGTCAATACAAATTCTGCATATTCGCTCTACCTACTCCGTAAAATAGAAAGAAATTAAACCAACAGCCAATAAATTAACAGCCAAACACGAACTCCGTAGACCGGGCCAAGTGTACGTAGGGAGTACCCGCAGTGGAACTGGAATTCCCCCGCCTCCAACACATTCCGCATCTCCAACCTCCTCCCCGACATACAAAGACGGGATGAGTGCTCTGACACCGCCCCGCAGACGCAGATCGAGCTCGGTGGGAAATGGAGCCCGATGTTTCGGAGCCCGAACAGTTCTGGAATGGTAAGTGCTAGTCCTGGTCTCGGTGTTGGTTACGCTTTGCTCGAGGTTGATTTCCGCCTCTGAACGATCGTCACTGACGAACGCCCGTTCCCAATTGACGCCTCTCAGAACTTGAAGCAATTGTCTCCAAGCCTTGCGAAACGGAAGACCTTATCGACGACGCCCTGCGCGAGTACCTGAGTCTCACGACCGAGCACAAAGGTGACACATTGCCTCTCCCTCGCTCTCTTCCTCCCCCGTCCTGCTGCAATCCAAATCCAAGTGGTGTCAAACATACAGATATAAAGCTCCTCAGCTAACTGCTAGCCTTGCCTGCACAGATGAATGCCTCCGTACCGACTTCGATATCTCGCGCTGCTCCTATAAACTCTTCGCTTCTAGCATCTTCACCGAACACGCTGATTACGTTCGGCGACAGATCATTTACGGCCTCTTGCAAGAGGATGATCCGAATACACTACATCTAATTGCGGCCTTCCTTCTTTTCGATGGTCGGCAAAATGAGATCCCGCTTCAGATGATGAACGAGGAGGGTGCATTTGCACGGCTGCTGGAGCTTATCCAGGCATTGCGGCGGGATGAAATGGATGGTGGGGCGGGCCTCCACCGATTGTGCATGGACTTGCTGTACGAAATGTCGAGGATTCAGCGAGTGAAAATTGAGGATCTGGGTAGGTTACTGCATTTGTACATTTTGATCCTGACCGGGTGAAATGCGTGGCTGACAATACGCATGGGATAGTGCTTGTGGACGATGATTTCATTCGCTGTTTGTTTGATATCATTGAAGATCTCTCATTTGATGTCACGGACCCATATCATTACCCCGTCATTCGGGTTTTGGTGAGTGTTGCCCGTGCCATTTGAGTTCCATGACCACGCTAACGTGAACAGTTGGTCCTCAACGAACAATTTATGATATCAGCGCATGATCCAGTAGATGAAGCATCTTCCTCGAGCCGGTTGACCAACAAGGTAATAAAGATCTTGTCAGTTCATGGAAGTCTTTACAAGACATTTGGCGAGAATATCATCCTACTTATCAACCGCGAAGGTATGACACATTGGCTCCATATATACGACTTTCTGTTGCTAACATACCTTGAACAGCGGAGACATCATTGCAACTTCTCACACTGAAGCTGTTATACTTGATATTTACAACTCCTAGCACCTATGAATACTTCTTCACTAATGATCTCCACGTCTTGGTCGATATTTTGATACGAAACCTCCTCGACTTGCCTGAGGAGGCATCTGCCTTGCGACATACCTACCTACGCGTCTTGTATCCACTTCTCGCACATACGCAGCTTCAATCTCCGCCTCATTATAAACGAGACGAGCTCAGAAGAGTACTGAGCATGCTCGTTCGAGGACAGGTGTCCTACGGAGATGAAACCGAGCATGAAAAGATCCTTCACTTTGATGAGGTTGACGATACTACGCGCCGGCTTGTTGGCAGGTGCGCAACTGTACCATGGCTACGGGATGAGAAACAATGTGATTCTACATCAGCTCACGAAACATCGACCCCGTTGGTCACTACTACCATCGAAACTGTCCTTGATGAATCTGTTCAGCAAGAATCTCCTGTTGATATAGAGCCGGTCAATTTCCCTCGTCCCATATCACGCACGAGTACCATGGCTAGCTCTCCTGATACACAATCACCATCCAGAATGGACTCAATGGACTCGCGTGCTTCATCCGAAACGCCAGACTCGGGACGGAGATTCAGCGCCGCCCAACGTCTGGGTATGCATCTAGAGCCCGCAACATCTTCATCACTCAGCGTCCAGGCTGTAGCTTCTCAGCACGAAAAACCCGGCATCATCACCCCTAGTCGAAATAACGGCCACGCCGCCACCGACCTCATGGCCGAAACACCAACACTGCGCCCGACAAAGGTCAAACCGGAGCCGCCTAAAACTAGGCGCTGGCGTGGGCGCCGTCTCGCCGTCGACGAAGATGATCAACATTCACCCGGTACTAGCAGTGACTACAACACTATCCCCGAGGGCGTGGAGATCAGTCCTACATCCACACATACAGCCCCGACCACACCCATACCCACCGCCCCATCTCCTCTTATTCCCAGCGCAAGTAACAGACGCAACTCAGCTTCAAGCTCCCTGGCTCCTCCCATACCTGGACATGGTCGTCGCTCAGCATCAAACCCACCTCCCGCCCTTCCCCCACCACGTCGCTCAGCCCAAACAACCCCCTCATCCAGCCACCACCGTCCTGCACCCCCACCAGCTGGGGTAGGAAAACATGGCCAAAAGCCCCTCCCCCCGAAAACCAGACGCTCGGGCCGTGGCAAGCAGCACACTCAGACCGATTCGATAGAGAGCGGAGTGAGTAACGACAGCCAGCAGAAAGAAAGCGAAGCCGAGGCCGTCGCTATGAGTTCCATTCCCTATTTGCAAACTCAGCCACAGTTACCCGAGGAAACTGGTCACAAAGATCCGTTCTCGCCGACGTCACCGACCTCTCCTACCTTGTTGGTCTCGCCGGCTGACGCGGATGGGAAAGCGAACGGGGGCTCTGCGGCGCCTATTAGTGTAGAGGAGGCGGTGCAAAATGTGTCTTTACAGTGAGATCATTCAGTGAATTGAATTGAATTGAGTTGAGTTGGTAATTGCGGGTTTTCTTCACGAATTACACCTAGCCCCATTGTTTTGTTATATGTATGCATTGAATAACATATCGCATTGGAAATTGAGAACTGGTAGTGACCAGTAAACCTTTGACTACTCCGGCAGTATTTGTATGTACTTCAGGTTATACAGACCAAATGTTGTCTGTCAGGTAGTCTTTCCTCCAGGGCTTTCTCGGCTGCCGGTCGAAACTACCTTGGAATGGCGCATGACTAACCACTCAAGATTACAAGTACATACATCACCACATTTTCTTCACTTCCATCACTCATCCCCCTCGACCCCACATTTCTCTCCTACCATCGCCCCCCAGAGGTACCGCCGACTATACGGAGTCCCTCCACTCGCATACTTTCAGTGCTCTGAGTTTCTGTCGACCCACTCGCCATCATGTCACTGTCAGTGGACTTTGGCCCAGCTACTACCCCACCGAGACCACGAACCCGCCAAAACCGAGCCGCTACAGAACAGGAAATGTTCGATCTTGAATGCCAAAGGATCAATAATGACCGTTTCAATCTTCCATATGCTGTCCATCTCATCGGCTCCTCGGTCGCTGGAATTCGAAAAGTCATTACGCAAAAGTATGAAGATACTAAGCATGGCACCCAGTATTTGAAGTTCAGTAATGTTCCTCCAAATATTGCTTCAAATCACATATCCAAAGGCTGCCGCCAGTCGTACGACGCCTTGTCGCGAATTTTAATCATTACGATCCCTGGGCGAATTCATGATTCGGCAGCTCCACACTTTGCCTTTGCGCTCCAAACGGCCATAGTTGAGGCAAATTTGGAAGATGAGACCCAAGCAACTGGCTCAGGTCGAGTGAAAGGGAGTATGTGCTATAAAGAACCAGATGGCTCATGGATCCCATCAACTCCTCCTCCAACCGACGATACATGGCCTTCTGTTGTAGTTGAAGTTGCATACTCTGAATCATCGCGAAGACTCCATCTTGACGCTAGCTGGTGGCTTGCCAACTCCCAGGGGGAGGTGAAAGTCGTAATTCTGATTTTTGTTGACCCAGAACGAGCGAAGCTCACTTTCGAGAGCATCATCAATTCGCAACCGATCATAACTCTGCGCAATGGCCGGCCCCGATTTCAGCCAGTTACACGCCAAAAGATTGAGGTTTCACGTCCCCCGGGCGGCTCAACAATGCCAGTCAGTTGTGTGCCGGCCGAATCTCTGCATGTATCTTGCGGAGAACTACTCCGCCGTGCGCCCGTTCCGCCAGAAACTGACGCCGATATCCCGGTACAATCACTGATTAAAGTCGCAACAAAGATATGGAACATCCAGCATGTGTAGCTTACTTTCTTGAATACCTATGTATCCTTAACCGCGAGCTTCAACTATCCCATCTAGGACCTAAGGCTGCCTTGCACATGAATATTAAAGAATTGCCAGACATTATCCGGTATATATGCCTACTAGTAGTAGTAACACTGGTCAATTTTCAGCTATTCGCTCTAATTTGGGAGGTCACGGTAGCCGGCTTGATGATACTCTGATTAGGGCGTTTGTAGTTTACTAGCAGAGCACATCCTTCTTTCTACACTAGCACACCCGACGTTTACCCAAAAAAGCGCATGTATCCACACTACCGCCCCGGAGCAGCCGTGCTGACATCAGACACCATCTCATATCTTGAAAAATATAAATACTCAAATGATCCCCCGCTCGAAACATCAGTGTACAACTTATTGATCAGAAAGAATTTGAAAGACAACTACTAGTAAAGATGGACCTGGCCCATCTAAATTGCGCTGTGCATACCCCAGATCTCTCTGCTCCGCCTTCTCACTCCATCTCAAGATGGTCCGACACGGGAATTCTAGGCCACCCAGTGTCAATCATCACTCCAGAGACAGAAGATGATATTCGGGCTGTGTTGGAATATGCCAGTAAGAACGGGCTTCAGGTATTTCCTGCTGGTGGTGGACATGGCTCGTTTGTCCCCATCACTTCAAAGACATTATACCTTGACCTGAAGAAATTCAACAAGGTTCATGTCGATAAACAGGCTGCAACAGTCACCCTTGGAGGCGGTGCGATCACGAAACAACTGATCCAGGAGTGCACCGACCATGGATTTTATACAACCTGGGTTAACAGCCAGGCAGTTGGGGTTGTTGGGAGTATCCTCGGTGGAGGAAATGTAAGTCTTCTCACAATCAAAAGCACCGGGCGATAAGAACAATTAATTCTCATGCTTCAACTAGTCAACAATGGCCGGTTTACACGGAATGATGATTGACAACGTTCTTTCAGCACGATTAATCACCGCCGGAGGAAATATATTGCAACTCAGCCCTTCCTCAAAGGGTGACGACCTCGCCCTATTCCAAGCCCTCTGCGGCGCAGGAAATGGACTTGGCGTCATAACCTCATTAACAATGAAGATATACCCAATTTCCGATCTCCGATTGTCTCAAGATGGAGTCTTTATCCGCAAACTCATCTTCCCGGCCCCAATGATCGACCTCGCTGCTACAGTCTTCAGTAAACTCCAGCCTCCGCCTCCATCTCTGGCTGCTGTAATGATATGCGCCAGAGCTCCCCCAACTGCACCAAAGCCAGGGGCACCAATGATCATTCTCACTGCGACATACTACGGCCCTGCCGAGGAAGCCGAGCAAGCTGCGTCGGTACTATTTGACGAGGAAGTTGTTTCAAAAGCCATCAACGCACAGACAGAATTCAAGCCGGTAGCTCAACTCAATGATGCCTCTGCACCTTTCGATACGCACGGTGACTTCAAAGATATCCAATCAACCTGGATGAAAACAACTAATCCAGAGGCCATCAAAAGTGCCTTTGAGAAATGGCTCGAGTACACTACCAAACACGAGGACGCGAAACGAACCGCCCTTGTCTTGAGCGGCTTCAATACTAGGAGACAAATGGAGATCGGCGCAAGCCCTGAAGGACATGGTAGATATTTTGATCATCGTGACAAAGGCTTGTTGGCTATAATCATCAGTTGGTTTGGGAATGAAGATACGGCATCGGCTGCGGCGGCCTTTGCTGAGGATATAAAGACGATCTATAGGGAGCATGACTCGTCGGGTACGGCCAGGACTACCCTCAACAATATTGGACCTACAACTCCGCTGAGCGAGCTGCATACCGAGGAACGAATCCGAGAACTGAAGAGAATTGGTGGTATTTGGGATCCATTAGGGTTATTTTGGAAACCGTGGAATAGGGACTCAGAGTGAATTTACAGCCTTCGAGATATCTTTTATAATGTAACGTTGAGATCTACTACTAGGAGCTCTCATCATATTACCATCAGTGCTGCCCGCTACTACCTCAATGGAACCCCTGGTGCAGTTCAACATCAGGGCTCTCATCGTTCAAAAAAGCCACTAATGATGAGTATAAAGAGAGTTACAGTAGATAGTATACTGCCAGTACTACCAGAATTCAAGTTATCCCCGTAGAGGAAAGAGGAATTATATCAACGTTTGTAAACAGTGAACTCAAGAACCAAGAATCCAATATATGCAGCCAGAAGTATCAGCCCAGCAATCCGACTCGGACCAACAAAACAAACCACCGTGAAACACAGCGCAGACGCCCAGACCACCACCAGATCAAAAAGAACGAAGCTATCTTCCCCCTCAACAGGAATCCCTGCAACACCAACAACTCCAACACAAAGCGTGAGAAGAAAGATATTACTCCCCGCCGTCGTTGCAACGAGAATCCCGCCCTGTCCACGAAGACCGCCCAGGACAGAAAGCAGCTTCTCTGGCAAGGTCGTAGCAAAAGCAATCACCGTCAAGCCGAAGACAGTACCCGAAAGGTGAAGGGAGTCCGCAATGGAACCAGCACTGTGGGCTAGAATATATCCCGATAGAGAGAGCGCAAGAAGGCCAACGAGAAGTTGGATGATATGTTGATAGAGCGGTCGTGGCGGTTTTCTGTTCTCGCCCTCCTGTTGGGTATTCACATTTCTCAACAGCGGCGAAGTCTCTGCAGCTGGCGCCCTAGTATCTTGATTTTCTTCATCGTCACTGTCACTGCCGCTATCACTATCCGATAATTCAGGGGCCTCCGCGATGCCATTATAGATGGCGTAAGCGATGGAGACAAGGTATATTGTGAACGCGGCAATGAACATCCAGCCAGTGGCTTGATTCAGCTGGTTGAAAAACGCCAATGTCACGAATAAAGTAGTGACAGAAAGCAAGAGCGCGGAATACATATTGGCGCTACTATCAAATGCCATGCCGCTAGGATGACAAAGAAGGCCCAGTGAGAATGCGCCGAGGATATTGGAGATAGCCGATCCCATGATGTTTCCAAGGGCCAGGGGCCCGCGGTGTTGCAGAACTGCTGCGACAACTACAGCTAGCTGGTGTCACTTTGTTAAAATGGAAACCATAGGTTTATGTAGAGTCTAGAAGGGATTACCTCTTCGTACTCGGCTCCTGCTGTTAGGAGAGCAATAAGGGTTGGCGAGATGCCGAGCTGCTTTCCAACGATCACCGTGTGGTCAAGGAATTTGTCTGCTCCATAGTCAAGCACAAAGACCCCAGCAATCAAAGTTGCTATGTTGAAACAGAGGCTATCAAAATCCATGGGGATGAAGGGTGTCTGCAGGTACTGGTATTAATTCAGTCCCAACGGAGGGTAGCTTCTGGTTGCCTGACGGGAAACCTTACTAATTTGACCTTGAACCTTGGAAACGTTGAATTTAATTCAAGTTCAAGTTGTTAATACTAAGATAGATACCAGTCGCTCTTCAAGCTACGTTATAGCTTCAGTGAGAACCAATATTTACCCACCTCAGTATATACAATGATGAAGAGAAGATTCTAGATTTCGCTACTCACAAAAAAAAGGCAAGAGAAGTAGAATACACTTTCCAAGTTTACTTGCTAGTACCCAGGACTTCGAGCAAGACAACGCCTAGAATAAAAATACACGAAGATTTCTCCAAGAAAGACGAAATAAATCGACCAGGGCTCTTCCCATTTGCCGGCCACTAGATCTTCAATCCCCAGCTCCTCCCCAGACCAACGGCCGTATTTCCCCAGAACGAAACACATTGTCCCACGCCCTCAACCTTCTCCTTCAAAACGAGTCTATCCTCGAACCTGCGGTTCACAAATGCGGCTGTCTCAGTCAGATCAGGCGTCGGGTCCCGAGTCATGACAATTTCCGCACTGGCGTAGATGGCAGACAGTGCCATGCGCTTAGTATACCACGACCCATCAACAGACGAGTCACCAGCCAGGGAAAGGATATCGTTCGAGAGAGCGTGTAGTTCAGTAAGGGAAATGGGGATATTCGAGAGGAGGGACATTTGAGCCAGAGCCTGTAATTGAAGTCGTTAGAATTTCATCTCCATCATCTCGAAGGACTCTGCACAAAGGAAAGCGCGGACCCTCAAAAAGAAAAGAGTAGAAAGGAAGGGAAAATCATACGTCCTGCCATTGATCCTTAACCCCAACATTCATTCGCAAGCGCTCCAATACCAGAATCTTCGACTTCTCCTCAACCGACAAAGCCGCCACATCGCGCCCACTCTCCGCCGCAACCCGGGTAAAAAGCGCACCTTCTTCAACCTTTGCGCGGAGAATTCCGCGCCGTGAAGCGAGCCAGAAGAGGATGAGGTCGAATTCCGCGCGTGGGAGCAATTGTACCGAGACGTCGAGGAATCCTGCGTCGCGGGCGCCGAGGGTGAGGGCTTCGAGGCTGAAGCCGTGGGTTGGGATGTGGTCGAGGGCGGCGGTTAGGATTGCGGTTTGGCTGTTTGTGTATTCGTGGTCTGGGAGGCGGGGGTGGAGGGTTGAGTGGTAGGGTCGGAAGTGAGGTTGTTGTTGGCGGAGTGGTTGAATGCGCGGGATGAGGCGGGATGTTGAGGTTGTGAGGGGGGGTTGTTTGGTGCAGGCGGAGGGATTGGAGGGATGAAACTGCCCTGCGGGTGATGGTGGGGAGGCGTAAGGTGGCCATGGTGGCCATGGTGGCTGTATTGTGTTATGTTATGGAGTGGTGGTGTCAATGGGAGGAAGTTAAAATTAAAAGGTGGAGTGAAGGCGGAGCGGAGGTTAAGCTACGGATTTACGGGAGGGAGGGCGGTCCACTTGAATCGGGATCTGCACGTGCCGCTATCTAGGCTTGAGTACAGAAGCAGAGACATCCATTCTTTAAAGCAGATCGGGATATTTTTGACGTGCAACGTGCAACAAAGATGGGAATAAGGGAATCATAGGAGAGGAAAGAGAAATAGGAAATGAAACAAGAATCAGAAGTGGGCGCCAGGATCACAGATTACATGATCTGGTCCTGAGTGATGCCTGTTGGCTCCATCATCTGGTCCTGGGGAGCCTGGTGGTCCATTCCACCCATCACATCCCCGGAATCTCCCTGAGCCTCAGGGCCCGGTCGGGCATTGCGCTTGGCGAAGGTGATACCCAGGGGACGCTGACCATAAAGGTAGCCAGTGAAAGTGTCTGCAGCATCATTAGTCAATTGGCTCCTGTACAATGATAAAAGCACCGCATCCTTACCAATTGCCTTCTCGGCCATCTCGTCGCTTTGGAATCGGACAACACCAGTTCCATTGGAGCGACCATCGGGAAGATACTGAATCTCAGCATGCTCCACCTGGGCAATGGTCTTGAAGAGCTCGGTCAAGTCACCGTTCTCAGTGACCCATGGAAGCTGTTGCGGGTTAGTGCGTTCCCATCGTCAGTAGAAAGGACTGAACTTACGTTGCTGACGTAGATATCCGAGTTCTTGTCACCGCCACCACTGACTCCATCGGTGAACTCGTTGCCGGGAGTGGCAGGGCCAGCCTGGAAGTTGTTGCCGCCGCCGCCGCCATAGGCAGGAGGGCCATTGAAGCCACCACGGAACCCACCGCCAAAGCCGCCGCGGCCAGCGAAGCCACCACGACCACCGAAGGCAGGGGGACCGCCAAAGCCACCGCGAGGACCGCCGAACCCACCGCGTCCAGGGAACCCACCACGACCGCCGCCGCCAAAGCCTCCACGGGGGACACCGGCGAAACGATCGGGGCGAACCTCGAGCACACGGTTGTGCCAATCCCGGCCATTGAACATGGCAATGGCATTCTGCGCATCGCCCTCATTGTCGAAGTGCACAACACCAGATCCCTTGAAGCGTCCATGGTCATAGTGCAGGTCGACGTGGAGATCGCGACCTGGAGTGACACCCTGTGCGACTAAAGAAAGAGGTATAAAGTCAATTTACCAAGCGCTCATTGATCGAGGGAAAGGAAATAGCGACTCGGCGTGAGTCGAATCGGTTTGTTTTTGGACTTACTAGCATCGCGGAAGAGATCCTTAACTTCTTGCCAGGCAGTCTCGAAGGGAAGCTACAGGAATCCGTTAATAAGCCCTGTGTCGATTTTAGTAGATAGGGGATAGGGGAGTAACAAACGTTCGCCACATAGACGGAATGGCGGGGAGGAGGGGGTCCGCCGAAACCACCGCCGCCGAAACCACCTCGGCCACCACCACCACCTCCACCGAAGTCGTTACGGGGCGGACCACCGACGAATCGAGGCTCGGCCTCACGGTCCTTCGGAAAACGTTAGCCAAAGATTCTCCTGCACAATGTATAGCCCATAACGTACCTCGCGAACGTAGACGAGACGACCCATCAGGTTCTGGTTGCTGAGAGTGTTGACAGCATTTTGTGCTTGCTCCCTCGTGGCGTATTCCACAATCCTATGGCGTATTAGCTGTGAATTCTCGTTGGTGGTAGAATTGAATAGTAACATACCCGCATCCCTACATAATTCGGACAGCCAGGCCCAGCCCGTCAACCCAACAGTCCACGCAAGGTAACCAAACGAGAAAGCAAAAAAAAAAAAACCACGAAAAGAATCAGGGAGTAGAAAGGAACCAGCCGCTCTACGTATTGGCGCCCACCTTCGACATTCCATTTGGAAGCAGTAACACATCGGCAAAGAGAACTTCTCCAGCTATTGCGCGAAAAAAGCCAACGGTCAGCCATGCACATCCTTTCTTCAACCATGTATTCGATCCTTGCTCACCCTGTCTCATAAAGTCTTTGAGATGATGCCATTTCACATCATAGGAAAGATTGCCCACATAGACACGGCGGTCTTGCTGGGAGGAGTCGCGAACGGATTGCATCATATTGTCTTTGTTGTGGGAGCGATTTTCGAAAGGTTTCGGCGCGTAACCACTGCGTCCACCGTAAGGCGAGCCAGACTGTCCAGCAGCACCAGAAGCACTCAAAGGCGATCGCGAACGGCGGTCGTTGCGGCGATAGTCGTCACGATCACCTCGGTCACCACGGTCACCACGATCAACACGGCTGCGAGAGCGGCTGCGCGGGGAGTACGAGCGACGGCTTCGTCTGGGACTGCGGGAAGAACGGCGACGGGGAGAACGAGACCTCTCACGCTGCATCATACGGTCAGAGTCGGGGTAATCGGACATTGTGGGTTTGATGCGCGAGATAACGCGACTTTGGAATTAAGAAAAAGAAATCGGAGAAATGGAGGGAGGGGGGAGGGGGGAATGATCGATGGAAGATTGGAGGTGAGGTGGGAACGGGGTTGTCTCAGCAAGAAACGGCGGGTCGGGGAGATCGGAGAGATCCAGGTCAGGTGATCTGCACCAGCTGAGACAAACAAAGCTCGAGGACCCCCGGGGAAACAGGGGGGGGCGCAGCTTGCTGGGAAATTGGCGCACACACACACAGATGGCTATGTGTTTTTTATTGCAAAATTTCCCCAAAAAATTGAGTTGCGAGATTTCCCATGATTTTGGGAGGGACAAACATATACTCCCAAGCAAGCTGGGCAAAGCTGGTTTGCAGCGGCACCTGTTGGAGGTGGCTCCTCCCCGCACTGACCATCTTGCGATAGTCGAGACCAGGCGCCGCGCCGCGTCCGAAGTCGCATCGATCGCATGTTCCCATTTGCTCGAGAGGAATGGAAGATTGAACCAAACAGGAAATAGGGGACATTGAAAGGAGGATGGTAGATGCAAGGAAAGGAAAGAAAGTAGGAGAAAACATACCTGATATGGTCGATATACGTCGGCTAGACGTGAGGGTAAAGTTGGGTTAGCTAAAGAAAGGATAGAATGTAGGAATATAAGAAAGGGGGGATGGTGGAGAGGAAGAAGAGGGAGCGGGAAGCGGGGGGAAGGAATGAGAAAAGGACTCAGGAGATTCAAATGGGAGGGGGGGAAGGGGGAAGATGATTGGATGGAGGACTGGAATGCTGAGAGAGGAGAGGGAGAAGAGGAGAGCAAGGCTTGGTCACGTATAACAAGAGTATGTAATACGGGAGAGCATGGGAAGAGAAAGAGGGGAAACCTTGGGAAACGGGACGGTGACTTGGGAAGGGGGTTAGGAAAGGGAATGAAATCAGGAAACCTACCCATGGTGTATGTAAGATGGTCAAGCTGAAGATGCGTGGCGGTAGTGGGAGGAGGAGAAGTTGGAGGAAAGAGGAGAAGAGAGGAACAGGAACGGGTTGAAGGTGTAAGGGTTTGGCTTTCACCCTTTCGGTTTGATACTCATGAGGTTGATCTGTCGGAATCGCTCCCCCACCGCCCTCTTCTGCGGGGCTGTACTAGACGTAGAGGATGAAGTAGGTATGTACCTGATTTAGATTGAAGTACTTTGTATGTAGATGTAGATGTAGATGTAGACAGTTGAGTAGATCGATCTTTGCGTAGGAACTATAGGAAACTTGATGGAATTGACGGACTATGAGAAACTATATCAGAACCAAACGGCCAAAGGACCACCTATCATGTACATATAGCCCCAAGTTCATCGATCAAACCCTCCATTTCCCTTTCATACCTAGGTCATAGAGACCCTTTGTCGCTTTGTCTGCTCGAAATTACCATACTCGCCCACTTCGTAATCAAAGGATTCTGTGGTGTCACAGCCTTCTGCACGCCTGACTGGCTGCTCGTATTCAATTTCTGCTTGCACCAAAATGCCACGGCCAAGCTGGGCTTGCATAGGTACTTCGTTCAACTCCCCGATAAGCTCCGCTTAGGACACTCTAGGATAAGTGGTTGTGATACCCTACCGGTCTAGATGGTGCCATGGTGGATCTAGACCGACACCACAACGGGATCCGCATGCCCCACGGCTCCCGAAATGATCTGATCCCACCATGTGGCATGTGGATAATCAATACCTTACCTCCTCAACGTTCGCTGAAGTATGTGCTTATCTTTAACCTTGAGGTTATCCTATATGAAAATAAATGCTGGCTGGACCGAACTCGTATTCATTGCTCACTCCATGGAGTACATAGAAATCTTCGCTTGAAACCAAAAACTGAACAGCAAAAATCCCAAAAAAAATAACAGAAATTGGTGGGAAGTTAAGAAACGAGGGCGCGGATGCTCAACACCCGGGGAATCAAAATTCAAGTCAAGGACCCAGTTGCGCCTCGAACCCAGGACAAAAAGACCCAAACGCCTCAAAGTGATCTAGGTCGTATTGTAGAGGAGGGTGGGAGAGTGGTAAGCTGTACAGCGGATGTGGTCATAGTCAAAGTGGGGGGGAGGATAATGTTGGAAGCAAGAAGCAACCTTTGGAAAGACCAAGAAAAAAGAAAACAGTGATAGTGAGAACTTGAAAGAAATAAGAAAAAAATGCGGCAGGGGGGAATGACAGAAAATATAGGTGACATAGTTAACAAAGATCATGCGGCCACATTGGTTGGTGGGTAGCGACCAGGAATCTTCATGTCAATCGCCACCACACTATCCTGCTTCGGACGCGACAAGTAAGGCCCAGTCTTCGCGGTGCCCCCGGCGCCGTTCATGACACTCCTGTCAGCATACCCATCTTCGAAACCGCTGAAGGGGGCCGAGTCAACGGCCACAATCCCGGCGGTCTTCGATTCTTGCGTATCATCGACTGAAGTCGCGAGGGTATTATTTGTGTAGTCGGTGACATTGGTGTTTGTAGGCGCCGTGGAGACACTCTCGCGACGAGCCACCTGTGCCGGAGCCGAGTGGTCACGGCGGTCTGGCGCTCCAACCACGCCAGACATGGCGACAATGGAGTTATGGTCTCCATCCGACCGAATCTCTCGATCATCTGCATGGGCCGCCTCCGACAGCTGACTCTTCTTCTGTTGGCCAACAACAGTAGTAGGTCCAATCCAATCGCCGTAGTAACTGTCATGACGGCTCATGCGGGACCGAGATGCGGGGCTTTCGTTTGTCCCCCGCTGGGATCCATTACTAGCATCGTAGCCCGTGTAGTATCGCGAAGGACCCGCGGTAGTACCGTCCGGAATGGCCCCTGCTGCGGCGATCATCTCACGCCCAGCCGAACTATCACCGCTCGATGGGGAAAGAGGCGCCTGGAGATGCCGATCAATTTGAACATCACTCGGGAATGCCCCACCGGGCTGGCGGGTGGCGGACATGGGCCGCTCCTGACCGTTGGCCAGAACCACCGACTCCGCTGAATACGGAGTGCGGTCGGCTTCATCATCCTCCATCACCTCGCTGTTGGTAGACATTCCGCTGATGCTACGCACGTGTCGTTGACGGATAGAGGCCTTTCGAACAAAGGCATCGCGTGCTTCGCCAGTCTTGTTGATCAAGCTCTCGATATCTTCGAACCAGGACATCATAGTCTCGTGGGATTCAGCACGGAATACCCATGAGTGACCACGATGCATGGCACCAGTTTGACGACCCTTGAGCATAAACTTGTGAGAGCTGGAGTCTTCCTGGGAGTGTGATCCCAGCTTCTGCTCGGGCAGATACAGTGACATGACTGGAGTCTGCCAGGCGACACGGTCCGCGGACTTGAATTCGTGAAGATGAGTCGGCGATAGAACATACCTTGATGAAAGTTAGCCATGAATCGCCGCAATCTTTGTAGTGATGGGGGATCTTACCAGCCCGGGGTATAGCTCTTGAGATATTTGCTCTTGCGCTCCAGCATGCCAGCTCGAACCTCGGCAGCAGCCGGGTGATCCTTACCAGAGTAAGTGATACTCTCCACGTTTCGCAGCGGAATTCGCGGGTCGACCAGCTCATCGGTGTTGGCGACAAATGCGTTCCACTCGTGATCCTGGGGCATTGAAATCGGGCCGGCCCGCAGTTTATCCACCGTGTCATACGCCTCATCAGCCTCGCGCTTGAGGATGCTGGCGTACGCGTTGTAGGCCTTTTGGATCTCGCTAACAACAATCGATTCGAGTTCACGCCCGGAACTTTCTAGATTCAGAAATGCCTATAGATATGATTAGTTCGGCTAGCGATATATTTGGACGAATCAAGACCACGAACCCGATGAAGGTAATTTTCCTCTTCAATCTGTTTCTCTACTTGCTTTTCGACATTCAGGCGCATCAAGAATGGGTCACCTTTGCCGGAGGTAGCAGAGGGATCGGTGTCTACTAGTCCCAGGGATTCATGCAAATGACGCACGGCCTTGCGCGTACCATCAATCTCCTTCTCGACCGTGTTCTTAAAATCCCCTGAAAGGCTCTTGATCTCCTTGGTCTTTTTCTGGAGGTCGCTTCGGAGGCCCGTCAGTTGACTGATCACTTCGATTTCCACCTCGACGGCCTTGTTGGCCTCAGTATATCCCTGGCGATGGAAGTTTTGTAGAACCTCGGTAGCATCGGCGAGACCACCCGACTGTAGGAATGACGGGGGGAGCGACTGGTTGTTCATCACATGAGAGGCAGATAGGAATAACTTGGAGCGAGTTTCGTAGGATTTCTGCACTTCCTTGAAGAAGACGATCAGGTCCTTGAGGATCTTCCGCCAAGCTGCGCGATCCTAATAGTTAGCGCCGATCGCAAGCGTGGGTGGGCACTGCCATGGGTCATACCTTGAAAGCGGTTCGCAAGCACCTCCGTCGGGTTTCCTGTGGTCGGTATGGGAACCAAGAACGCGCTGTTAACATCTTCTGAGCCATCGGCATTATATTTCTCGCGGTCGCCCAAACTGAGACTTTTGACACTCCCCGCACGCAATGATCGCCGACTTCCGTTGCGCCGCAAACTCCCCTTCTTGCTCAAGGAAGCCTTTTTGCGCAGAGTTCCCGAACGGGATGGGGTCGGCGATCGAGCGTGGGACATTTGCGACGCCGAGCGCTGAAGGGTGGAGGCGGGGCCGTCGAGCACGACCGAGCTGCGGTGACTGGCGGCGTCGAACTCCTCCCTGAAACGGGGGTTATGCGTTATCGTCTGGTCGAGAGGGCCGTAGTGAAAGGCCGAACCGGTACCGGCATAGGAACTGGGTCGGGAGGAGGAACGAAGGGTGCCGTAGCCGCGACTCAAAAGGCCGGGGTCACTGGGTTGCGGGATCGAGTATGCATCCTGCACGGGCGTCTGTGGCCGCGCGGCCATCGCCATGGTGATAAAAGCGGAAGCGGAGAGAGGTAGAGAGGTTCAGGAACGTGGTTATGTGGAGGTGATAGGAGAGAATGAGAAGAGGAAGGTTTTCCAAGTTCACCAAAAAGAAAAAGAAGGGAAAAAGAAAGGAAGAAAGGAAAGCAAAGGCGTCAGGATAAGGAGTAGTACTAGAACGGCCTAGGATGGGATGGCGCGGTTTTTGGTTACCAGGCGAACGGAGGGTCTGGCCGGGTTTGCGGGGGGTTAAATTCGTCGAACAGGGTTGAAGAAAGCAAGATCATCAATTCGCAATGCTCCACACTGTAGACTATCGATAGATCGAGGGGGAGGACAAGATGAAGAGAAATCTTAATCCTATCCTACAGGAAATTGAGCTCCTTTGGACTTCAAGGTGGCGGGGTGCAGATATGTAATACCTTAAGGTAATAATAATGAAAATGATGGATGACGTCTACGAGGGGAAAAGGGGGGGGCAAAAGACTTCGATCGGGGGTAAAGAGAAAGAGAGTGATGACGCCTAAAGCCCGTTGTACACCACTTCACGGGAGTGCCGGCTCGAAAGAGGGGGAATATGAAGTTAAATCTTTGAGATCCTGGATGTGGTTGACGTACTGCACTCTCTCGGAATTGAGCGCCGGCGAGATATTGTGGTAGACGTGGTAGTCGTGGATGACTTCTCATATGATCCCTTTTTGGGCATCTCCTTTTTTCCTCTCCTATTTCAAACCTCCCCCCCCCTTTTTGTATACCCGACTATCTGGCTGCCTGCTCCAAGGCGTGGCTGACGACAGTGGCTCCGCCCCCCCCCTCTAAACTTACTTAACATAATTAGATCCGTAAACGAGTTCGGCCCTGGCACTAGCACTTGGGAAATGAGTTTGATCCACGCGATCTGTGGCTCAGCACAGAACAAATCACCCCTGATCGCTGATGGATTGATGACGTCGGGATCCGATCGATATCGAAGCTCATGCAAATCTATACGGAAGATTGACCTGCCCCTCTCCCATCCCCCTTACAGGGCACAGAACGTGGATACCCGTCCCCGAGGCTTCCGAAGAAGCATGGAAACCTTGGAAGAACATCTGACGATGCTCCAATGCTGTGGGGGTTTGCCCGCTTTGAGCCATCCTAGAGGCCCGTGGGATTTGGAATTGTTCTCCGATAAAGCTCGGCCAGGGTCATGGCTCCTCATCGTGAACCAGTTCCATGGTGACCACTTCTGGATTTCGAGGCAGAATGTGATATCGGGGGAAGGGAGATCTTCATTCGGGAATCCGTGGTCTTGTTGAGTTGCATTTCAGCGATGGTCCTTGGCAATGACATGATCGATGACTGAGGTATCCCAGCTAGTATGCACTGTGGCGGCAAAGACGTACCACAGTGCCAACTTCACCATAGGGCTGAATCATCGTGGGACTCGCAGCACGAGTTGCACTGATGAGTGGCCAGTAGAACGAAGGGTCTTGCTAGAACGATGGAAGTGGTGGTAAGAGTGATGTTGGATATAGCCGGCCCGTCATTGGCCGTCGGGAAAGAACCCCTCCGCACTCCACCGACAGGTGCCAACTGCACTCTAGATCAACTTGAAGGAGCACTAGGCTCTCCAATTGATCGTTGCGCTTCCAATTAAGTTGATTTCCCGCTGCATAATTATATTCCCCTCATCTTTGCGCTACGCATGATTGACGAGTGGTCTGTAATCGATCATTTTACGCCGGGACATACTGGCGCACCGGTCTCCCAATCTACGTCACAATAATTGGATATCAATTCAAACAGAAGAAACTCGATCGGATTGGACGTGTCCGGCATGCTGGAGAACATGATGTAGAAGGGGATAATTTACACAACGCAATTCGGAAAGACAGTGGCAAGATCACGGCATCAAGGGAAAGGGGGAATATTTTATGATGCAGGAACTGGGGATGTGGGAACCTCAATACCATATGCCTCCTTGATCCGCTCCCGGCGGCGCTCCTCGTAGTTGGGGCCGTAAATGCCTGGAAAAATCATGGGGTTAGCCGATCCGTTCAATCTGGAGTAGTGTCTGAGAACCCATGGGGAAATTGACGCACCACGTCCCTCACCCAGCTCCGCGAAAGTCTGCTCAGCGGGAGTCTGGTAAGCCTTGCGCAGCTTCTGGCGGCGCTCAAATTCATCCTCATCCTTATTCTTCGAGTATCCGTAAAATCCTTCGGTGTAGTCGAAGGCGGCCATCAGAGTGGCAGTGGCAGCACCGTAGCCGAGAACAGCGGGGAAAGTGCGGGCTGAGGAGGACCGAGATTAGTATAATCATTCGCGTTGGAAAACAATTAAAGATTTCTCCAATCATGGAAGAATGCTCACCTCGCAGGCCCAGCAGAGCACCGGCAGAGAAGCCAGCCACCGCGGTGTTCCAAGGGTCATCCTTCTCGCGCAAGTTGGCCGATGCAGCCCTCACGAAGGCGTATGTGCCACCCATTCCACCTAGAGACATTGGAGAGTCAGTGCTGAGGTCGAAAATGGCGATTGATTATTCGATATATCTCGTACCGAGCATGGTAATGGTGCCTCCAAATCGAGTAAAGACGGCGAGAGGGCTCATGTTCTGCTTATGCATAGTGACCTGGGCAGCGGCTCCAATAAAGCCGATACCACCGGTGATGGTCAGAGCCTTGATTGCGGTCGAGATCGCATCCTTTGGGTGATAGCTGTCATCCTCAGCGTGGTGCGCCATGGTGTCTGTTGGGGTGGGAGGGATGGGCTGCGGGAGAGACGGAATCGTAAAATGGTGCTCGAAGTTCCCAAGTTCAGTGGCAGGTTTGCGGTGCTGACCGCCTACTCCACCGCCATTGAAGCTTGGGGCGTTCACAACACTCAGCAACATCAAAGAAACCAGAAACACATTCGATTAATATATTTCTGACAATTTGTCTTCTGGATTTTGTACCAAAGGGACTCAAGTTATCTCAGTCCCACTTCACACGGTCCCCAGGCCACCATTGCAGCTTCCGCCGAGCATCTTCAACAGCTTGGCGCCCACTGATGCCCAGTGCGGTGGGCTCCCCGCTGTCTCTCCACCAACGAGTTTCCATCCCATCACCGGTGCGCGCCGTGGATGTGCAGCTTTTTTAAAGATTCTTATGGGGAATCTGACTCACTGGGTCCACGGTCTTGCATAAATCTGAGCCAAAGAGGTTTGCATCGGCACACGCCGGGATCATACAACTGCCTCCATCATGACATACCCACAGAGGGCAGGTAAGTAGGAAGCACAATCTGACACCTACTACAATGATGGATAAATGTTACGAATGCTAACATGTAGTTTCTACCCCCCCATATAGGCAAACTGGCCCCCCCGGCTCGCTGAGGACATCCAGTTATACGATCCAGAGCACCCTCCCGACACCGGTCTCAACTTACTTTCAGAGACACCCCCCCGTCTATTCCGATAAAACAGACAAACGCTACGCATTCATCTCGCCTGACGCATGCAAACATGACTATGTGTCCAAATCGAACCAAACTTTCCTGGCGTGGACGGACCAGCAACACAGACCTGGGACGTCCTCGAAGGTTTCCGCCATGTGCTCCAAATGCCGTTACCATCTGCAGCTGGTAGTCAACCACAACAACGCTGGAAGCTCATTCACACGATCCCAGAAAGGAGATCACATCCATCACTTGGTCTATAAATCCGGGAGACAGAGAGGTAGCACGTCGGTTGAGGAGGTGACCAGCACCGGGCAAGTGGCCGAGACATACCACTTTCAATGCTCCCACCTCTCGTGCTCAGCTATGGTGTCACTCCGAATACTATCACCACTATTAAACCCGAAATTTGTTCAAATGCTGACAAATGTCGATGTGATTCGCCAACGAGCTGACGAGGCGATCGCAGCGAACCCGGACCGCCTCGAGGGAATGACTGGTCCTCTGCCAATAACCGTGTTAGATAATCTTCGCATCTATCTCAATAACTCCCTACATAACAAAGAGCTTAACAAGGACATATCTGCTATTAACAAGCGGTTCATCCTCGCCTATGGCCTTAAGGGTGCTCCCTGCAGGGAAGTGTTGGAGTTTTTGGGCTTCACCTACCTCGTATGATTATTATCTCGTGGTCCCAAAAGATGCCCATCTGCTAAAACCGTATCTAGGAAAATGGCGCATGGCAGCCTCCGAAGCCGGAGCAAGAACCGATGAAGCCTTACCAAAACGACCTCTCCATCTTCCTTGACGACGCTATACTTGAACTGCAAGCCCTGATACATAATCGACCTAACTCGGAGAAACGAGCTGTGCAAATCCAACTCCCCCCGTCATCCTCAAACGATATCCTCCATGCTTTAGAGGCAGCAGACTGTTTGTACTCTCTTTTATGAGTCGAGAAGCCTACGGCTGACTGATCAACCAGACCCGAAATCTCTCCAAGCAAGCACTTTCGACATGCCACCTGCCCCGTTCGTCGTCCCCACACAATCATAAGTGTGAGCATAACTGACAAGCTTTTTCTCCAAAGGTTTTACGAGGATCTTGGGGCCGTCGAAGATATGGATGCTTCGTTGATCGTGGAAGCCTACAACCGTCAAATCTCTGTAGATCCGGCCCGATCATCACTGTATTTGGAATCGCTCAAGGCTATTGGCACTTTACGGCGTGGCCAGGACTGGGAGATCATCGACCATGCAGCGCAGGTGGCCTATGCGGAAGGCAAATACACAAACGACGACGTAATCGAAGCATATAAATATTTTGGGCTCTGGCATGATGATCCAAACATCACGGAAGACACCATCATAGGGAAGTTTTACGCCTTTCTGAGCTCGACTGCTCATGAAACCGAAGCACGACAGCAGCTGTGGCGGATCGGGAATAGCAGAGGCAGCGAACGCATCAAAGCTGCTTCAGAGGATCGTAAGTCTTTTAGTCCCGGGGGGTCCTGATCGTTATTGGATATCAAAAGATTGCTGATCATAATGAGCAGGCGTTTCCACTGTCGAGCAAGCCCAAGTCTTCCTTGGAGTTGATGATAAAACCCCTGATGATTTTATTATCACAATGTATACGGCAAAGGTATGAACCTCAAACAGGACTATATTGCGAGGATACTAAGAGTGGATCGTTTTCTGTAGATCGGTGACAGCCCGTCATGTAAGGATACGGCCGACCGGGCTGTCAAGCTTATTGCGGAATCTCGCAAATCAATCGGGTTGAACCATTTTCTTAATACAGGCGAAACCGTTTCAGGTGAAATGGACATTGGAGATGCGTACCGCTTACTCCAAATCCCAGACAGAACTGCAGATGAAGAGGCGGTCATGGCGGCCTATACAATCTGCATCGATGACAGTCCCGACCAAGCCGAACTTTACAACCGTGCATTGAGTGTAATCGCTAAAGAGATGGATAGCCAATTGCTCAAAGGCATGGCTGGTATCTCCTCTGATGTCAATCAGAACCTGGCAGAATGGCCCGTTGGCTTGCAGAATATCGGCAACACCTGCTACCTCAACAGCCTCCTTCAGTTTTATTTCTCTGTTCGCCCCTTCCGAGACATGGTCCTTGACATCGAAAAATACCAAATGGATTTGAACGACGTCGCAGGATTGGCAAAGAAGAAGGTTGGCTCGCGTAAGGTGACCGGAAAAGAAGTCCAACGATCGCTCACATGTATGTTTCTCACGGCGATGTCTAGCAGTCTCGACATGAAGCTAATTTAAGTTACAGTCCTCGGGGAGCTTCGAACATTATTCCAGAATATGACCACCTCGTCACAGTCTTGCGTGGCTCCTACTCGCGAACTTGCTAGGCTGACTCTGATCAGCCCTGGCAACGAGGAAGCAATTCGTCGAAGGTCAACAATATCCAAACCCCAAACACTGGGGGAAATTGCCGGGGCACCTATTCTGGGGCCACTTGGGCCTCCTCAGCCCATCGTCGAGATGAAGAACGAGCAGCTCGTGAGCTTAGGTTCTGACCAGCAGGGGCCTACAACAGGTGGGAGTGATGCGGACAGTGAAGCAACGTTGGTATCCGAGAACAACGACCCTGCACCACCTTCGCATTCTGCTGTCGAAGAAAATGAGCAAACCCAATCCGAAAAGGTACTTTCTGAAGCCGAGGGTTATGTGAAGATTGAGGCCGGTGACCCTGCTTCGTCCACGCCCGAACATCCCAGCCGACCACCACCCGTTCCCCCAAGGCCTGTCGTCGAAGTCGATCGTCAGAGACAGTTGCTCGAAGAGGTAGAAATCGGTGCGCAGCAGGATGTTACGGAAGTGATCAACAATGTTCTCTTCCAAAGTCAGTGCGCTATCAAACCGCGAAGCGTGGCCAGTGACGGTGAGCAGGTGGACCAAATCAAAGAGTGCGTTCTCTCCGACCCTCGTATTCCCCAGGCCTGGATACTAATAAAATGTTAGCTTGTTCTACGGTGAAAGTCGATCCTACATTTCTACTCAAGCTGGTACCCGATCTAAAGAGGAAAGATGGTGCGATATCAAGGTCGATGTGGCGCATGGTTCGCGAGATATCTACTCCGCCCTCGACGGCGCTTTTGATGCTCAAAACATCAGCGTTGAGAACTCCGTGGCTGAACAATTTGGCTCGATCACCCGACTTCCTCCCATTCTGCAAATTCAAGTCCAGCGCGTCCAGTTCGACCCGGTCAAGAAGAGCTCTTTCAAATCGACAAATCATCTCGGGCTTATAGAGACTATCTACATGGATCGATACATGGATACCCAGAAGCCAGAGATTGTAAACAAACGCCGCCAAGGCTGGGAACTCAAGAAAGCTCTCAAAAGGTGTGAGGAACGCAAGCTAGAGCTCATGAGGAAACAGGTATTGCCCCCCGAAACACTTTTATATAGCGGTCATCGATGAGCTAACCAATAATTAGGAAAACGATGGCCAAGATCTGGCGCAGCTGCTTCGGGGCACTAGAGATGTACTTCGAGAGCTGCCGTGGGAGGAAGAAGGAAATTTTGACACCAACGAGTCACTTAGCAATGAGATTGACCAGCTCGCTCAAGCCGCAGAGGCCGAGCTTCAAGGTAAGCATAGACGTCGAAACCTCCTGGTGCCTACCACTTGCTAATCGTCCATCAGTCCTCAACACCGAGATTGAGACCATACAGACACAGATCTCGAATCAATTTGCCGAATATAAGAACCTTCCTTACCGGTTATACGCAGTTTTTGTGCACCGTGGGTCTGTTTCTTTCGGTCACTACTGGATCTATATCTACGATTTCAACCGTGACATTTGGCGCAAGTATAACGACGAGTATGTGACCGAGGTCCAGAACCTGGATGAGATATTCAAGAATAACGATCCCGCCAACCCGCCCACCCCGTACTTCCTTGTCTATATCAACGACAGAATGAGAGATCGTTTAGTCGATCCGGTTTGCCGTGACCTCGCTGAGCCGATGCCCGATGTGCAGAGTAGCGACGCCAACCTCGCAGGCGCTGTTCAACCCACAAAGGCCTCTCCCCAAGAAGACGTGCCTATGGACCAGTCGACCGATTAGGAATCTTTGACGTGGGTCGTCCATGACTACTATGATCATCGTGGCCGTTATCGACGCAATGTGGATGGATATTGGTAGATATGACACCATCCGAGTACATTTTGGAGCGCTCAATTCACTTTCAATGTTTATCAAGGCATGCGAAGGATAACATGTTCGCATAACTACCAACTCTCTATTTCTTATATGACCGTACGATGTCCAATCCTTCATGTCAAGCATTAACGTCAAGAATACATGTATGCCTGTGTACATAATGAAAGATACCATGAACGAAGAACTTTCAGATTATTCCAGTTTCTCGGATTATGTAAACACACCTGAGGCAGACCAAAAAGCTGGCAGCTGTAGTCTTGATCAGTTTCCTTGGTATCACCAATGAGTTATCTCTACGCAGGTGGTGTCCAGGTGGGCGAATCATAGTTGATATTCACGATCAAGTAAATATTGAAAGAATTCGGTTTGAAACACATGGGCACCAAGGAAAGAGGAGAGATATTTCGAAGAATGGATTAGCAAATTTATTCAATTAGAGCAATCTCTGAGTAGACGTTAAAATAAAAGCTAAGAGCTAAGAGCAATATTGATAGCAAGTCTGAGAAAGAAAAGAACTTCAAAGACATGGCGGAGTCCACAAGGTAAGAGATAGCAAAATTAGACTCCGTGGACGGGGGCGTATCGGGATGTTTCCATCACGGCCTTCCTGCCTCAGCTCTGTTGCTCGTTGGTAGAGTTCTTTGCCCTTTTATCTCTGCCAGATCCACAGGTCCTTTTTCTCGGAGGCTGAGGCGAGCCTTCATTAGACCGCTTGTTTGGGCTGGTTTTCACTGCCAGATCAGTATTCGGGGCAGTATTCGGAGTCATCTCTTCTGGTGCACTGTTCTCCACCAGTTCGACATCTTGAGTCTGAGAAAGAGGAGTATTTCCACTATCTGCGGTATTTGCGGCTCGTTCATCACTTGAAAGAGGGATAGACGAGCCATTGTCCATACCAGTGTCTCGGGCCTCTTCAGCTGCACCGAGATCTGCATCAAGATTTGCATCATCTCCATTTTGTTCGTTGGTTGGGAAATGAGCTCTCGATTGGAGATTTGAGTTCGTCGCTTCATCGCTATTTTCCTCTTCGCAGCTCTGATCAGCGGAAGTTTCATTGGTATCTGCGGACTCTCTGTCTTTAGTGGACAGCTCAGAAGACACTTCGGTTGTGGAGAATGTGGGCTCTTTCATTTCCCTGTCCTTGTCTCTGGCCTCCTTCTCCTTGAATTCCAGGAACATTTTCTGAACAAGGGCAGTCAGCTCTAGGGGCTCTTCACCCCCTTCGCCTTTTAGGGCTGTATCTTCCGATTTGATCATTGGGCTTGGGTTTTGGCTGGTCGGGATGTAGACTGAGGGGCTGCCGTCATCAAATGCCTTGAGATTCCCCCCGTAGGCGAGAATGATTCTCCAGAGTGGGCAATGCTTATCTAGAACTGCATCAGAAAGGTACATCTTTCCCATGTTGTCCTTTTCCAGCGCAGTCCAGATATAAGCTGGCTTGAGGCATCCTTTATGAGCACCAGCAGCGTAGAAGACCTCGTCGTGGGTTCTCGTCAAATCGGTCAACCCGTCGACCATAATTCTCCTGATGCCGGCTGGGGTCAGTGTCGTGGTGCGATTCAGTTTGGAAGGAAGAAGCTTCGCAGGTTTTGCTTGCCCAAATTTGTTGCATTCGCCAGTAGAGGGGATGCTTTTGAATGATGGCAGCATTCGATTACCACCGCGCAACATTCCCCAATCCTGACTAGCAACCTTTGGGAGGGCATCGGCATATCGAGGCTCGTGCATTTTCTTCTGGTTGACATTGACAGCGATTCTCAATTTCTCCAAGGCCCCATCGTCAATCAGTGTCTTCAACTGCCTCTTCACCACGTCCGGGTCTGATCTTTCCTTGAGAAGTTCTTCTGGAAGGGACTGCTTAGTAGCATCGGTGGCATAAGGGTATGCCCTATCCCTAACAAATGCCTGGTACACAGGCTCAGGTATCTGAAAATTTTCAGAGAGCTTGTAGCAGTATTGGTCGACTTCAAAAATCTCTCGGTCAGAAAACGTGGTTTGGCCAGCTTGAAAATTTTTGATAGTCTTTTCTACCCATCCGTCTACTCGGGGAGCCAAAGGATTATCTGATTGGGCCATTTTTAAGAGTGTACTATTGAAATGATTTTTTAGAGATACGAGGATACAGTGGGGATGTCAAGAGGGGATGGTGATTGAGAGGGGGTAATGATGGACAAATACTTCTTGGGTTGTTCAAGTTGTTGAACAAAAGTTAGATACTAGGTGTGAATGGTGAAGAGAGGATGAAGAAGAGAAGAGAAACTTCCAAGGTTCGAGGGGAATGACTTCAGGTTATATAGGGATCTCCAGGGCTCCGTTCACAATTTGTAGTAGTTCTAGCACACTCCAGCCCTGGAGCACATTGAATCAAACTAGGTGAGTAACAAATAAGATTGAGGAAATTTCCCCTAAAAGCTTCACATACGACAAATTGAAGTGGAACTTCGAGCTACTCAGAGCCATCCAGGGCTGGAGTGAAGCTCTTTGATTGTTCCACGTGGATATTCTCTTTTTTGCGGTGTATGTTCTTCACGCATGTCTATGGGATAACTTGATATTACCAGATCTGGTACCATGGGTCCCGACAGTATACTGCGGATCACATGACTGCACATCCCCCAGATCGGAAAGAGCTACCCGCCACCCGCCTCTCGGATGTCCGTCGGTTGTTACTTCGGCTGTTTTCGGCGTATCCTTTTTATACAAGGTGAAATTGCTAATAATGTTCGCAATTATTGTTTGGAATTTATATACGAAGAGTAGATTATTTATATTAATGATTTATTGCCCATATCTCTTGAACCTTCCTTCTATATGAAGCGCTGTGGACTGCGGGCGGCCGGTGTGGGGGGGATGCGGGGAGCGTCGGGAGTGACTGTATCCGGGATTGTTCCGCCGGTCGAGTGCCGCCGCGGATGTATAAGACTGGCTCACTGCCGCCTCTCTCGATTCCTGCTGCTCCTTGTCTTTTCTGCTCCCGCGGCATTTCCTCCCTTTCCTTACCTTTGCACAATCATGCCTTCACAAGTGGCCACATGCCTCCGCTTCGCGCGGCAGTTTTCCGCGGATCCTGCTAAGGTAACATTGACGAGCTCTCCGCATATCTGATTCTGCTTAATACTGACACGGCATTGCTCTATAGCACCAGCGCTTCCTGGCACGAAACTTCTCTAGCAGTATTCAGCGTGCTGCTATCAACAAGGTGTTCTCGTCCGCCGAAGATGCTACCAAGGACATCAAGTCAAACTCCACTGTTCTCGCCGGTGGATTCGGTCTATGCGGTGTCCCCGATACCCTCATCAATGCGGTTCGGGCCAACTCCTCAATCTCCGGCCTGACTGTCGTCAGCAATAACGCGGGCGTGGACGGTTCTGGACTGGGCCTTCTTCTCCAGTCCAAGCAGATCAAGAAAATGATTGCTAGCTACGTCGGCGAGAACAAGACCTTTGAGCGCATGTACCTAACTGGCGAGATCGAATTGGAGCTGACCCCTCAAGGTACATTGGCTGAGCGTTGCCGTTCTGGCGGTGCTGGTGTACCTGCATTCTACACTCCTGCGGCGTTTGGTACCGTTGTGCAAACGGGCGACTTGCCCCTGCGACACAACAGCGACGGAACTGTCGCTCTTTATAGCCAGCCTCGCGATACCAAGGTCTTCGATGGAAAGAGCTATGTCATGGAAGAGGCTATCAAGGGAGACTACGCCTTCGTGAAGGCTTGGAAGGCCGACAAGCTTGGCAACTGCCAGTTTCGCTATGCGGGCGCCAACTTCAACGGCGCAATGGGTCGCAACGCTAAGATGACCATTGTTGAGGCTGAACACATCGTGGAGCCTGGTGAGATTGAGCCTGCTGCTATCCATCTTCCTGGTATCTACGTCAAACGTGTGATCCAGAGCACCACCGAGAAGAAGATTGAGAAGTACACTTTCGCCCCAGAAGAGGGCGCCGATACCTCTGCGTTGGGTAAGGGCGACACCGCCAACAAGCGTGAGCGTATTGTTCGTCGTGCTGCCAAGGAGTTCAAGAACGGGATGTATGCCAACCTGGGCATCGGTATGCCCATGCTGGCCCCAAACTTCGTCGACCCTTCTGTTGAGGTCACTCTCCAGTCCGAGAACGGTATTCTCGGCCTCGGCCCCTACCCCAAGAAGGGTGAGGAGGACCCGGATCTGATCAACGCCGGCAAAGAGACTGTCACTCTGAACCCAGGTGCTTCCTGCTTCGGTAGTGATGAGTCCTTCGGCATGATCCGTTCCGGCCGTATCGATTTGACCATCCTGGGTGCCATGCAGGTCAGCGCCAAGGGTGATCTTGCCAACTGTATGTGATCTTGTACCCTGATTCGTGGCTTTCATTTAAACTAACTATATTCTGTAGGGATGCTTCCCGGAAAGATCAAGGGCTTCGGCGGTGCTATGGACCTTGTGTCTAACCCCTCTGCTACCAAGGTCGTTGTCACCATGGAACACACCGATAAGAAGGGCAACCCCAAGATTGTCAAGCAGTGCGAGTTCCCTCTGACCGGCCCCGCCTGCGTCAGCCGTATCATTACCGATCTTTGTGTCTTCGACGTTGACTTTACCAACGGCCTCACCTTGATCGAGATTGCCGATGGCGTGACCGTTGAGGAGGTCAGGGCCAAGACTGAGGCACCTTTCCAGGTTGCCGACGACCTTAAGCCTATGCTATAAAAAGTGTGGGGTAAATTGTGAATTCGCTGGAGCGTGCATTGAGAATACCGGATATTGTACATAGGAAATAGTTCTCATTTGCGGAGTTTATGAATACGGCAAATCAAATTTAAGATTCCCAATTGTTTACAAAGCATCTTCATTAAGATTCCCAGGCTTCTGAGAGCCACCAATGCATAGTATTCGTACACTCAAATGGTAATACAGCGAATTCAAGCGCAAAAATAAATAATAGTAGTAGTACATGCCATGCAATCACATATAACCCCGCAGTGTCCCAGCAAAAATCGACACCCTAGAATAACCAAAGCGAATCCCATTTATACAACGAGGGAAGAGAAATAGGGTAGTTTTTTGTTTGTATATGGCGAAGAAAAAAGTCGAATCATGACAATCGGAGGATACCACCCAATCTCTTCTTTAATCGGCCGAACCAGTCGCGACTTGGTGCTTCCTCGAATTCACGAATCAGATTGTCATAGTGGTCTGGGTCGCTCGCCGGGTACCGGACTTTTTGCGACAGAGGGTAGCGACGCGCAAAGCGATCACTTAAAAGGGAGGTCAGCGCATTTACTGACGCCTCTGACAGCTCACCAGTAGCCTTGGGTACGGGAGTTTCTTGTGACTTGGGCGATCCCTCTGTGCGTTTCTGGGCTAGGTGTGATTGGAGGTATGTTTGAACGGAGACAGAGGCTGGACGGACGGCATCGGAGGGCCAATGCTTGAGGAGATGGGAGATGCGGGTTTGGAGGGAGCGAGGAGTGACAGACTGTTCAGAGATTAGGATTGTGGAAGAGTTCTTCAAGGCAAAGGAGATCATACCGGCTTCGCCATGTTGGGTGGTGGTAAGTACTTTAGTGCTGAGTCTGAGTGGTGGTGACGGGGGATGGTTGTGGTTGGTAATGAAAGATGAAGGAATGGCACCTGCCTGAGGCTGCCACTTGACTCCGACTCCGACACTCTCCCTGTTGCCTCCTCTTCTTCCAACTTCCCTCCCCCCATCTACATGATATCCTTTTTCTCTCTTTTGTCCTTCTATTTACCCTCCTAATTTGCGTTTTCTTTTGTTTATACTGTTTCCCTCTCCGTCGCCCCCGCTCAGCTCGCAATGAGCTCGCAGCGCTATCAACGGGTTCGTATTCCTTCCCCTCCGCTGATCCGCTTGCCCCAGCCGGGCGCCTCGCTCGGAACTTGACTCTGGTCGGTCTAACATCCTTTAGGTGAACCCCCGTGATGAAGAAGATGACTCCGAGTCCTATCAGTTGAATCCTCACCGATCCGATCGCAACCCGACTTCTCCGCCTCCATCATTCCGCTCCCATTCTCCTTCCCGATCGTCTTCCCCGTCATCGAGACGTTTACTGCAGGGCGATCCGCAACGAAATGACGACGACCAAACTTTAGCTGATGCCTTTGGAAGTGAGGATGAATCCGACAGCGATGACGAACCTGATGACCGACAACGTTTGATGCGTGCCAACCCGGACCTTCAATCACCCGTGGATAATGGCCAGGCTGCTGCGATAGCGGCGTCGTCATCAGGGCCCGGGACCGATAGTCAGGATAATATTCGAGCCTCAGCGCTTGCCCGCCGACCTACAATACTACCAAACTTTACGCCGTCGTCCGGAGCGAGTCGCTCTGTCGCTCTGTCGAATGATGGTGTCTTTGCCAACCTTGCGGCCAAGCCGGAACGGGGCGAGAAGAACGAGGATTTGCCTCCCGTAAGTTGAAATTTATACATATTGGAGCGCTTCCTTTTACTAATGCATCATCCAACTATTCAGTCTTACGAAGAAGCAGCCGCCGATGCCACACCTCCATACTGGGAGACTACGATCGTGGCACCTGGCCTCTCGTCCGATGAAGTCTATGTGGATGGTCTACCCGTCGGATCCATCTTCTCATTCGTATGGAATGCGATGATTTCGATGTCTTTCCAGCTTGTCGGTTTCCTCTTGACTTATCTCCTCCACACCACCCACGCCGCAAAGAATGGCAGCCGAGCTGGTCTCGGTCTTACTCTTGTTCAATACGGATTTTATATGAAGGGAGGCAGCGATTCCACCGGATCAGATGGAGGAGGCGGCGAGCAATACGTTCCACCGCAAGACCCTAATAGCCATAATTTCGATCCCAACTCAGCTGGTGACACGTCTGGAGGTGGTGGCGGTGGTGCGATATCCGCCATTTCCACCAGCGAATGGATTTCGTATGTCCTCATGATTGTCGGGTGGTTCATTTTGATTCGCGCAGTTAGCGATTTCTTGCGAGCACGGCGCCATGAGCAGCTGGTTTTGCAGAGTCCTGATCGTGGTCTGGGTGTGCCCGTCATTGCTGAGGGCGAACGGTCCGAGACCGTTGTCTAATGTCATTTGAGTTCTTGGGAAATGAACGGCGTTTTTGAAAGGTTCTGGAGTATTCTTTCTTTCTTTTTTCCTTGCTATTATATCGACACCCCCCATCTTGCAGAGACTCTCTCCTTTTTGTCTTTTCTGCCTTGGCCTTTCATTCTGCATTTTCTTTTTCCTTGTTCCACGGTTTTGTAACTATTCTGGAGATACCATGTGTTGAATACGTCACACAGCCTCTTATATTTTTTACACTTTTTTTTCCCATATTTTCTTTCGTGTAACCTTTTACTTTGGCGGGGTTTTTTTCTACGTAGATTTTTCTTCTAATGTAATCGATTGTATTCGAAGGGAAGCCCAACGCTGCGCAAGCTGGCCGCGCGCTGCGCCACCTTTGGAGCCCAGGATAGGCAACCTTCAATTTTGTCTTCCCTTGCGTCCCAATTTACTCCGTACGGGCCAACGTGTTACAAACAAAGTTTGTTAGGCTTATGAAATACCGAGCAGTTCCCCATTGACTAGTATCTCCCGAGTTCATACCTTAACAACCCGCCCACTGCCGACGGGACCCGCTGTTTATCATCCCCCTCCGCTCCGTTGCCCGCAACGAAACAACGTGCTACCTCCCAGGACATTGATATCTCAATTTCTTTAGGCCGGCGCACTGCGACCGCGCCCGTCATGTCGACTGTTGTTCCGATCCAAGGGCCTGTGGAGGCGCGCTCGCTATCGTCAATCACCACCATCGCATCGAATCCCCCCGCCTATCCGCGCAATCCCACCCACGAGAAGCTCGATCCGTTACAGCTGTATATCGTGAGAGTTCCTGGTAGTCAAGGTATGTACCCTTATACAATCATTGAATCTGCATCATTGCGCCTGCATTTCATTGTGCGCCCGACTGAAGCAGCCGGCCTATATCTGGGGAACCTATGCTGACTGGTGCCTACGTGCGCTTACAATAGATATCTTTCTATCCCCCGTTAAACCGCCCACAAAATCGAGTGTTTCTGCAGAGGCAATCAATGCGTCGCTCTACTATGTCCATGTCGCAACCCCCGAAGATGATGCCTTATTAGAAGAGGTAGAGCAAGAGCGCGAGGAAGAAGCCCAACGAAAGAGGGAGGCATTGGAAGCCGCAGCTGAGGAGGATCCCTCACAACGCGACTTTGTTCGAATGAACCAAGTTCGCCGGAAGCCAGTCGGAGGGAAAGAAGTTGCACAAGAGCCTCCTGCGCTGCCACCAAAGGTGCCATTGGACCATGAGCCTCTGCAGCAAGATGTGCCCCCGCCACTTCCACAGAGACCGGTTCCTATGCCTGCAGTCTCGGCGGAGAACATGTCATTCGCAGGTACGCCAGTAGCCATTGCGCAATCATTTTTTGACGGCGGAGCGGAGACAGCCTCCTTGGAGTCAGCAAATAAGCCAGTCCTCCCACGACGGCCTCTTCCTCCATTGCCTCCCAGTGAAGAGCCGTTTGGTGCACGCCCCGAAGAGCCGGTCAGGAAAACAAATCGGTGGAGCAATTTTGCAGAAGGCTTGCATGGGAAGGGGTTTGAGGCGTGGAAGGAGAAGTACGACTCATTCTCGGCGGGTGGACGTCATAGTCTTGACTCCAACAGACCTGAGTTGCCGTCGCGTCCATCAGGCGAACGGCCCTGGTCATCACATAGCCCAGGACAATCCCCGAACCGCCAACGCAAGCAAAATCGACCCCCTCCAAGTAACGCAGGCTTCACTATTACTCTCATCCGGCGTGATCCCACCTCAGGTACGCAGTGGAATGTCGCAACCATTTCAAGTCCGCGCGCGGACTCCAGTGCGATCGATATCGAGATATCTACTCCAGGATATAATCGATTCAATGGGTCGCAAGAGCCTTTCTCGCTGGCTAGTCTAGGTGCGAATCTACCAGCAAGTATTCCGCCAGAGCTCATCCGCGCTGCGGGGGCTTCGATGTCACAATCGTTACCGAAAGATCAACCTCCTGAACAACCGGCTGGACCGCGCAAGTTTCATCGACAAGTTTGTGTCTCGAGGCAACTTGACGACACTGCCGGGGGAACAAATGGCTCATCAGAGTTCGGTTCAGGGCATGGACATGGACATGACTCCTCGTCAAAATTGAAAAGTGGCTACTACGTTTTCAACTCCCCCTGGAATGGCACCTGCACCTTCTCTAGCAGTGTGAACGGTCGCAGCTTGAAATGCAAGCATATGATCTCCGGCCCAGCAACCATTCCAGCCCCAGGCGAAAGCGATCCAAACCCAGCAGTAACTGTGGCTGAGCTCCGCTTCAACACGCCTTTCCAAGCGGCGAACATTCGATACCAGGCAACTCAATCACACCATCACCACAACCAATCTCCCACCTCTCACATATCTTCACACCCTCAGAACCCTAACGATGCTATGCTGCAAGACCCCGAAGCCACCTCCAAGCGTGCCTCCCTCTCCCAACTTCTCAACCCAAACAATTACTCCCGACAACGTGCTTACTCCGGCAACTCCGCCTCTCCAACCGACAACCAAAGAGCAAACTTCAACCCCTCTACCCTTATCCGCAAGACATCCCTCCGTGCTTCGCGCTTCGCCCGGCAGAACCAGTTCGGTCACCACCGACGCCGCAGTACGAGTACTAGCAGCGGTGGCGCAGACTCGGACGAAGACCGAATGGATTTCTCCCTAGCCCGTGAATTAGCCGGAGGAGGACTGAGGGGAAAGAGCGCTAAACTGGGCAAATTGGTTATCGAGGATGAAGGGTTCAAGATGTTGGATCTAGTTGTTGCGGCCTGTATGGCTGTTTGGTGGCGCGGTTACTACCATTGATTTTACTCGCCTATTTTGATGCCCCTCTCTATCATGACATGTTTCCCTTTGGTCGGCATATGAGCGATATCTATCTTCATTAGTATCTACATAGCGAGCGTTTTTTTATCGGAAAATTCAGACATTGAAGTAAACTTATTTGTTTGTGGAATTCGTAGCATGATAGAGTAATACTAGTTTCTTCCGTCGGCGTCATTCTGTGACCCACATCGCCGTTCCCCGCTGAATTCTAATCAAGATTATAAACGCCCACCTGTACATATTTATTTTCAAAAAAGATACATATAGTTTCCAATTCTTTATTCATGCCAAAAGCAGGAACGCAATGTCTAGCTCGAGATACTTGATATCCCCAAGCCTTGAAGGTCCTATAGGTTTGCGGGAATCCACTTAGACTCGACCTTCACGTGCCCAACCCTTATCAGTAACCCTCTAGCCATCCTCTTACCTCTTCCAACTCCTACTCTCGAAATTTCAATATTGAAATCGAGCATCACATACTGGCATGAACAACCCAATAGCAGAGAATGTCCTAGGCACTCTCGGCGCAGTATGCTGGTCCATCCAGGCAAGTCATTTCAATCAAACTTTTAAACCGCAGCTAACACCATTCAAGCTTCTACCGCAAATCATCATAAACTACAAAAGACACAATACAGAAGGCTTGCAGGGCTCAATGATGCTACTGTGGGCAGTAGCCGGTGTCCCTCTTGGCGTCTACAATATCGTGGAAGAGTTCAATGTAGCCCTCCGGGTGCAGCCGCAGATACTTACAACGCTGAGTCTACTGACTTGGGCTCAGTGTTTGTATTATGGGAAGGTAAGTGCCAATGACCAATCACTCTTCTGCTCACAAAATAGCTGAAGATACTAATATTTTGCAGGGGTTCTCGGTCAAGAAATGCATTGCTGCGGTCGTCCCGCTTCTGCTTTTCCTAGGCGGCGTTGAAACAGGACTGATCTTTGCATTGAAGGAGGCGAAATCCCGTGGCCTTGAATGGCCACTCATCTTGATGGCTGTGCTGAGCGCATCTTTACTCGCTGCCGGGGTCCTGCGACACTATTGGGACATCTATGTTCATCGAACTGTGCGCGGAATCAGTTTCTTCTTCGTTGGAATCGACGCCGCGGGTGATTTATTCTCTCTTGTCTCTGTTGGTGAGTTATTCGGGATACTAGTTCCTTCATTGTCAGTCAGCAAAGTAGCTAAATACGGATGTAGTATTTGGCCCGGCTATAGATGCACTTGGTATGGTTATTTACGGAACAGAGCTGGTCCTCTGGTTGGGGATTTTCATTTGCGGCGGGATTTTCAATTTTCTGCCTTGGCTTCGGGGGGCGCTCTACAAAGGTTGAGATTCCGGTGGAACCAGTGGCACTGCACCCTATGCCTTCGTCTACTTCTGTATTTCGGACCGTATCTGGGACTGTGGTGGAGCGGAGGGGGCGACCGCGGCCAGCTGAAGCTGAGAACTAGAGCCTGAACTAAATAGGCTTGGCGCTTTCTACCCATTATTGATACCTATGCATTAACTACTCTTATATCAACTCGATTTTTGAGAGGATCTGCCTAATATATCTATTCAATCCCAAAGCACACTCGGAGATCAGTCGAGTTCAAGACCCCGATCGATGTACAAAATTGCATAGAGCAGGCCAACAAACGATCCAAGAACGAAACAGGAAGCACGCATTGACGAAAACAAACAAATCCGGTACGTGCGGGAGAAGAAGAAGGAGAAGAAGAAGAAAGAGAAGAATGCAGAAATAATGCAGATCGCCCAGCCTTTCTTCTCTTGAGGTATATCTTTGCTAACTCGTTATATCAACATGCAGGGGGTAGCCGGGTGCGATTAACCGGTTCCGATGAGCCGGAATCATAACCGAGGATTGCCCCAAAATAAAGACAAAATGGTCACACAAATGGATCAACGGCGGTGAACGTCCATGCCGCCCTGCAGCGAGGACTCCAGGTCGTTCAATTGCCCGCCGCCAGCGGCCGCCTCCTGAGGCTTGGGCTCCTCGGTCTTCCAGCCACCTTGCTGGTTGTCGGGAATTGGGACATTGGTTTGCTGGGTCATCTGTTGTTGCTGAGCAGCGTGGGCCTGGGATTGTTGACGGACTGTTGCACGGAAGCGGACGACCTCGTCGAGGATCATCTTGCGCATCTCGGGGACGTCATCGACAACCTCGAAGTGGAAGTCAAAGGTGGTCGGGCAGCTAGGCTCGTCCGAGGCATCGTGCCAGATGTGCAAATAGGGGTGCTCAAGTGCCTCCTCGACAGAGATACGAGAAGAGGGGTCGAAGGCCAGCATACGATCCAGCAGGTCCAGAGCATCGGGGTTGGCGTTGGGGAAAAGACGGCTGAAGGGAACCTTGGGCATGAAGGGAAGGTTGCGGACATAGTCCTGGGCGCGAGGAGATCCGATGCGGGACAGGGTCTCTTCGTTGGGGGTACCCAGATAGTGCAGGATCTGGTTCAGCTGGTCGACATAGTCACGGCCCTTGAAGAATGGACGGCCGCCCAGCAGCTCGGCCAAGATACAACCGACGGACCAAACGTCAACTAGATAAAGTTAGCCTTTACGGGTCTACTTTCTCCACTCATCACGCTAGGCATATACTTACTGGCCTTGGTATAGCTCTGGAAACTCAACATGATTTCTGGAGCACGGTACCATCTTGTCGCGACATACTCGGTCATGTAACCAGCATTCTCCTCTGGGTCAATCGAAAAGCCACGGGCCAGACCGAAGTCACAAATCTTGAGCTCACAGTCGGCGTTGACGAGCAAGTTTCCTGGCTTCAAATCACGGTGCAAAACGTTGGCGGAATGAATATACTTGAGGCCGCAAAGGATTTGGTAGATGAAGGACTGGAAATGCGCATCGGTCAAGGGCTGGCCGGAGCGGATGATGGCAGCCAAGTCACATTCCATCAGTTCTGTAAGAAATGTCAAAGGTTATTCCTGGGTTCAGGTCTTGTGGAATCGTGTCTTTGACATACCCTCGTAGAGATATGTTTCATTGAAGTTATCCGGTCGAGGAATGTCCATATCGTATAGGCATGTAATCTGAGGGTCGGGGTCAGCGGGGTGAGCCACGAGCGGGAGCGGGGAGCAGGAGAGGAAGTACATTGCGGTGGCCACGGAAATGCTGGAGCAGCTTGATCTCTCTCAGGGCACGCTTGGCGAGGATCTTCTTGCTGAAGACATTGGTGACTTTCTTGACAGCGACGCCTTCGCCGGTCTGGGAGTTGGTTGCGGCGCTAAAGACAAACAGAGAGACAAGGATTAGCCGTGACTCGAGCAGGAGAGAGGGTAAAGGGGTGGGGAGGTCTACCAAACGATACCGTAGGCACCCTGACCCAGCTCTTTGGTAACAGTGTAGTGTTCATTGACGATAAAGTCTTGGTTGAAGACCTTGAAGACCTTGCGACCTTGAAGCTCAGCCATGGCGGCGGCGGGGTTGGTCACGAAGGAAGAAGATGGAGGGGGAGGAGAGTGGGGATAGAGAGAGGAAGAGGAGAAGAGGAGGAGGGTGTAAGAGAGAGTTGGACGGTGGAGATGAAGTATAGGGGAAAAAAGAAGAAAAAGGGGAGTGATGTGTGAGGTGTGATGATGAAGGGCTGAGGAAGAAAGGGAAAGGTGAGCCCCGCTGACCCCGCGGGTACCACGGCTGATCGCTGCCCTTCCCTTGAGGCCACCTCCACTCTAATACATTTTTCTTCACAATTTACATTTTGCCTTGGAATACTTCCCAGAATGTATACGATAGTGCTTCGATTATAATAAGGGAGAGAAGTCAAGTTTTCACTTCAGATACAGCCCTAGAGACTGCAACTTCAAGACGTATATTTGAACCTACTAGTACATGTAGTATTCTTTACCGATTAATTCGATAGAGCGAGCATAGCTATCATATTGTTTCTATTGAATGGTGATCTTCTCTCTATTAACTAGGTACTACTTAATTCAACATTGCTGTCGCTGCCGGAATCTGTATGATATCCAGATATTTGACTGTGATCGGAGATTGGCAGTGCCAGTGCTAGGGGGATGTGCGAGGATCAAGCTCCTTCAACTTCAGCCGGACCCTTTTGCGGGGGAAGTATTCTTCAATGCAGCTCTGTCTCTTCTGTCTCGGTGGACAAATGGGCAATTCCCCATTAAAAAGGGTTCGCTGATCCGGTGGCTGACAAAGGTCGATAAACAACCTCATCAAGATCGACAATTGCGTGTCGCGGCTGATCTTGAGGCTACTCCCTCCACTTTTTCAACATGGTAGAACTAAACTGCCCGAGCCTCCTTTGAAGGAAATAAATCTTCCGCCCGCATCTGCCTCTTTGTTCCCGGTATCCGTATGGGCAACTTTCCTTCGAAAAACACCCGCTCTCCTAAGGAGTTGCAAAGATCAATGAACAATTTCAACATCAACGATAGCTGCTGGGCTTCTGGTTGTGACCCATCAGTGGATGCCCTTCGAAGAGCACCGTGAGCAAAATTACCAGACTCAATGGAAAAGCAAGACCGGGAAAACAACGGCGTCCTAGGTGCTCGGTCGCCTTCTTCATGCGCTCGTTGAGTAACAAACAAAACATCTCATCCTCGAGCAGGTCGCGCGGGACCTCATCCTTGTCGAGCCATGTCCTCAAGTAGGAAAGGCCAAAGGGTGAACCCGCCCAGGCTACAAACCGTGTTTCTTTCGAAATTCCGATCTTTCTCAGTTCTGATGTAACCTGGTCTGCCTTGAGCCGACCTTTCTCTCCCGCAAAGGCTTGTCCCCTCTTTTCTGATTGAAACCAAGAGGCAGCTGGCGATCCCGTGAAATCAAATTCGCAGTGATACCCTCACTGTATTCAGTGTAGCAGCTCAGCTGACGTACTCCTTGGAAATCAGTTATTCCAATCTCCTCCACATGCTCTGAGGTATGTGGGAATTCAAGGTCGATGCATAGCAGTTCAGAGGGCGGTATATCGGCCATTGGGTCATATCCCACTCTCGTTAGAATCTCTGCCATCTGATTCGATCTTGGGTGCCATTGATGGTGAGCCATGTCACAAAAAAGATCCCTGATCTCCGCCTTCGCCTTCGTATCGTCTGTGAGCCTTTCTGGAGTGAATTCCCGAAGATGGGCCTCACAGTATCGAGTGAGCATAAACAATGATTTCTCGCATCGTTCCTTACTGCACTTTGTCTGGCCTTCATCTAGGCCTACACAACGGTAGTCTAAATACACATTGAATAGGTACCGTGCATGGCAAGGCGGGCATCTGCACCTGAGCCTAGTTTTTCTCGGACTGCCCGTGTCTCGGTACAGAACGCCGGTTTCAAATGATTTTAGTGCGATTGGGGACGCCAGTGGCGATATCCTCCGGTCCTAAAGCCTGATATTCAGTTAGATCGCATTCGATACCCTTTTCAAAAAGATATCAGTTACTCACCATTATTGAAGGCTTACACTCCCCATCTGCGCAGTGACCTCTTTGCACGTGCTGATCCCGATAATGGCCATAAACCCTCTGTTTAGTCATTCCTTTACCCTGTATGCTTTGAAGGCATTGGGGTATCTGGCATATATATCTAATATGCTGCAGTGCATGTTTCCTTATTCTTGAAAATTCTTCCGCAGCCAAAACGGCAAACCCAACGAGCATTCAAATGAGCGCCTAGGCAAGGAAGGCACACCACGTTGATGTTGTTCAATACCCGCTTGCAACCTTCAATTGGGCATCCAAACATATCACCCGGTAGATGGATGAGGCTTGGATGAATGGCCCAACCAAGAAGGACGTTGCCGTCCATATCTTTCAGGGGAAATCTGGCATGCTTTTCCACACCGGGATAGAAGTTCCTGTCCCATGCTCGTCCCGAGTATGTTCCTCTGCTTCTTGGAGGATTTTGAACGTTCTCTTGTTTCGCTCAAGCTCCGGGGTTTGACACAGATGTCGAGGGTTGAGGTCCTGGGTCCTTGCATACCACGCTGAAGTGAATACCGCGGTACAGTTTTCTTCCTTTGCTTGTGGGCATGGAGATTTGATTTTCTGATGCGCACTCCTTATATGTTTCCGTATCTCAGCATTTGAAAAGAACTTCTGGTCGCAGCTATCCTCTGGACAGGAAATTTCTTGTACTTCTCTGCCTCATGCACGTGCCTCGCATGAGTAGTCGCCCCTTGTTGTGTTCTGAACATCTTGTCACAGTCTGTCTTTGCGCCGTGAGCATCCGGGATATGTTTCCTTGCCTCGGCTGAAGTCTTAAACATCTCGTCACAATTTTCCTTGTCTACCCACGTACAGGGAACTGTCTTTTCTCCATGTTTCCTTTCGAAGTGTTGATCGAGATAATGCTGGCAAGTGAAGCTCGCCTGACACTGGGTGCAATGGAATGGCCCCATGCTGCCTGTCCTGTTGACGAGAAAGAGGTAAGAGACCCTGTCCATGGCAGACTGTTAATAACCGCGACTCGGGATGCACATGTCGAAAGTTTACCAAAGTTCAGCAGGCCGGTATCGTCGATAATGAGCCGAAACTGACTCGGGAAACCGATAATATGTTAGGTGAAAGCGAGCCGAATGGCCCAATAGACTGAGCAGTAGAAGCATCTTGAAGAGAGAATATTGAGAATGCTGTCAACTTCCTCTGACGGGAAAGACGAGGGGGTTCGTTCTTACCGGATCGAGCAGCAGTAGAACTCGATGAAAATGACCAGCAGAGGCAATAGCAAGAGGGTGTGCGAGAAAGAGAAAAGGGCCGGATGTGCGTGTTTTGTGATTCGAAAGAAAGAGCAGGTGAGAGATGGTAGGGCAAGATGGCAAGAGGGCAAGAGGGCAAAAAGGAAGGTGCTCTGCCTATCCTAGGCCTCGACACGACCTTAGGCTGTCTTGGACCAATTGTTCTCCAGGCACACTTTACCAACTTCACAAACGTTACAAACCGTGTCAAGGCTTCAACTCCCAAGAATTTCAGGAAAGCGATTGATATCTATTTCCAAGGCAAAAGACTTCGATGATGGTACCTGCAAAATAACATTACATCTAATAGGAACATAGAGTTACTAGAGTGATAGACCGATAGATTTGCCAAGATCTTTGACTAAGTACTAGTAGGTACGAGCTCTATCTGTAGGGGTGTTTACCTAGTTGTTAACTTTTCGAATCGCACGCCAGAGACACTACCGCGGGAATGGCCACCGCTTCGTCGGCCTAAAACGGTGCGAATTCAAATGAGTACTCTTTAGTCATCTAAAAAACCTGCGTTCTGCGGACCTTGTCTTCCATCCAGGAAGTTGAAGATATCATTTAACTTAGCCAGCTTCACTTTGAAGGGAGCATGCTCTGTACCTTACTCCAAACTCCTTTTTTCTCTGCTAGTTGGGATTGTATAGTATAAGATTCATGGAATGGACCAGTTGAACATCAACATTGTACTTCATTTCACTTTTCGTAAATAGGCAACAAATAGTTACATCCCCTACAAAGTGCCTACGAGACGACGCTCCTTGCGCAGGACCCGGAGCTTCTCTCTCATCTCATCAATGCTGATCATAACTCCCTTGGCGTGGCTAGAGGGGTCGTCCCGGACCCGAACGTTTACTGTTTTAGCCTCCATCTCCTTTTTAAGATTGTCAGTAATCAGTTCTTTCAAGCTGTGCTTCTTACAGCGAGTGCAATAGCGGAGGAGCATACCTGTTGACCCACGACGAAGATGAAACTGGCCTGGGAGAGGGTCGCATTACGAATCTTCTTTTGGAGGGTGTTTCCACTGGTGTCAACTTCCACGTGAAGTTTGTCGGCGGTGAAGATCGATTTGACCTCTTCGGCGTACTCGTTCAGTTGGGGCATAACTGGAACGATTACGATTTGCTTCGGATTCAGCCAGAACGGGAATTTTCCGGCGAAATGTTCGATCAAGATGCCCAAGAATCGCTCAAAGCTACCGATCTAGAGATGTATTTGCGTTAGAATACCCTTTTGCACGCGGGTTGGAAAGGGATACGCCTCGACGTACAATTGCACGGTGGATGACCACTGGTCTAGAACGGCCAAAGGGCAAATCGCCTTCCTTCACGGCCTCTTCGCTGTTCTTGTCCTTTCCTTCGTTGTTTTGATCTGTTTTGGGAAAGGTTAGAAAGCCGTACATGTGCCACTGGTGGTTGACATGTGGAAAAGGCACTCACATGACAGTTTGAAGTTCTGGCTAGCCTGGTAGTCAAGTTGGATAGTCTATTAATTTATTGTTAGCTGATTGATTGATTCTGTAAGGGGGTAGAGTACGCACAGCACACTGGAATTCGCGGCCAAGTGCATCGCTAATTTGGATGTCAATCTTCAATAGTTAGCTCGTGCCCTTGATGCATGCAATGTTAGAATGCCAACCTTCGGTCCGTAACTGCAATTTGATCAATAGTTAGTTCTCGTGGCCTTGATGCAGCATTTTGATGTAAGCTGGAAATGCCTTATCGGAACTTACAATGCACCATCACCCGGATCAATAGTCCAGTCTTTGCCACAGAATTTGTTCAACGCATTTGTTAATTGCAACTCCGCGTAGTCCCAATCAGAAAGTTTTCCCATGTACTTGACCTCAGGCCTTGTACTCAGCTTCAATTTGACTGAGAGCATGTCAGTTCATAATCATGTGGGGGTTTAATTGGTTTGGAATGGCGTACAAGTGAACCCGAACAGCCCGTAAACACTTTGGAGAAAATCGAAAAGATTCTCCATTTCCGAAAACTGGGTGGAAATATGTTAGTCGAAAAGATAGATTCAGGAGAGGGAATGGATAACAACATACAATCTGATCTTCGGTACAGAAGATGTGGGTGTCGTCCTGTTGGAACTTCCTCACTCGAGTTAGTCCACTAAGCGCCCCGGAGGCTTCATTGCGGTGAAGAACACCAAAATCCGCAATACTAGGTTTTGGTCAATAATGGGTCAACATCTCGGATTTTTCTGCGGAAAAAACAATCATACCGCATAGGAAGCTCGCGATAACTACGCTCGCGATGACCGAACAGAAGAAAGTGGGCTGGGCAGTTCATAGGCTTCAGAGCCCATTGTTTCTTCTCCACATTCAGTTGAAACATATCATCAGCGTAGTGCTGGAAATGACCGGATGTCTAACTTTCGAGTCAGTGGCTGTATTGACCGAGAAAGGTAAAATGTGATGAAACTGACCTTCCACAGGCTGACATCGAACATGTTCGGGGTCTGGACCTCCTGGTAGTTGCGCTTGCGGTACTCCGACCGAAGCAGCTTTTGAATGGCATTGAAGATCTTACAAGGTTAGTAAAGATAGATAGAGCGGGTATTCGACGAATGACTCACTCTTGTACCAGCAGGGAGCAGGAAAGGGGATCCGGGAGAAGCATCGTCAAAGAAGAAGAGCTCCTGCTCCTTGCCCAGTCTCAAGTGGTTGCGCTTCTCTGCCTCCTCGAGGAACCTATAGAACGGTCAGAGTCATTAAGTTGAGATAATCCAGTAATAATTTACTTCATATGGGCTGCGTGTAGTTTCTTGTCTGGGAACGCGACACCTGTTATGAACGCATACTGTTAATTTGGTGAACTTTGCTCGTGACATGTGAATTTTTCATACCTCGAATTCTCTGCAGACTGTCTTGCGACTGGTCGCCGAGGAAGTAGGCAGAGGAGTTTTGCATGATTTTGAAGGTCTTGATCTTGCCGGTGTTTTGAATGTGAGGGCCACGGCAAAGATCAACCAGATTGCCGTTGCGGTAAACGGTGCTATACTCGCCCACGACCAATTTTTCGATGTAGTGCAGCTTAACATCGAGTTAGCTCAATCCACCGGAATCACCCCAGCCCCATAGGCTGCACGGACATTTGACGGCAAATGTTACTTACCTTGTAGGGAGAGTAGCTGAACATACGACGCAAATCGTCCTTAGATACCTCCAGGCGGTCGAAATTCTCCTTCTGCTTGAAAATCTTGGCAGCCTTCTGTTCAAGAGGCTTCCAATCGCTTTCAACGACGGCACGTCTATTCGGATTGGCTAGATTAGCAAAGCCGGACCATAATAAGTAATAAGATATTCACATACCCTCCAGGAATAGCCATGTCGTAGACTAAGAACTTATTAGCACCCTCTTCTAATCCTTGGAAGTTGTAGAGCTTGACATACAGAAACCCTGGGGCGTAGGAGGACCGTGGCTCAAAAGGCAGCCAAAGTGAGCTTCGCAAGACTCTCCAAGACAGTGAGCAGACGAGTGCCAGACTGTATGATATTAGATATGAGCTTGAGAGGAGAAGCAGAGCTCAACATACAAACATTCCGAGCTTCGGGGTCGGAAAATGGGACCAGGATAACGGCAGAGTCGCCCTCAAGGGGACGGTTCAAATCCCAAAGCTCTCCATTGACCCTCGCGATAACAACCTCGGCAGCCACGTCCTTAGGCACATCGCGCAAGAATGAGCCAGGTGTAGTTTCGAAGGCCTTTGCCGGGACCGACTTGGGGTTGCCGTCGCCAATATCGAGAGAAACTTCAATCGAATGGTGGTCTTTGGCTGCGAGATCCTTGAGATGCTTTTGCCACAATTCTTCGAACAGGTTGTTGCGCTCGATCAGCCAGTCGGGGAGGGGCTCGCTAGGAGGGGCTTGCTTTTTGGCGTCTTGAGGCGGGGCAGCAGCAGCAGGATTTCCCTGAGCTTCGGCGGCAGGGCGCACGGGAAGGTCCTTGGGGGCTTCGGAAGCCATGGTGAAGGCCTCTGGAAACAATGACAGAGAAATTGACCGTGAGGTAAGGATGGGGAATCCAAGTCTGACTCTTTTTGACTCAGTTGATCCAGAAATAATAATATGACTCTACCGCAAAGCGGGCGGGCGGTGAGTCATGTGACTGTAAACTGCCCTTACAAGCGATGTACCCGGAACGCCGTATGCATACGAAGTTTCCACCATCCGAAAACTTCTTCGTCCAACCCCAAATCCCGCAACAACTCAACATGTCTTTCCGAGGAAGGGGCACAGGTGCTAACCGGGGTGGCTTCGGCTCTAGAGGCGGCGGTAAGCAATGCTAACTATGGTCGCATGCGAAATAGTCGGATGGGGCAGCTAACGAAATTTTTTTCCGTCCAGGTCGCGGAGGCTTCCAGCAGTCGTTCGGCCCCCCCAGCCCAAGTCTTCGGTACTTTTTACTCCGTCTATACGACTCCGACGATAGATATGCTGACCTTCCTCACTAGAAATGGGCAGTGTGATGCACAGCTGCGAAAACGAGATCGTCTGCGAGTCGATCAACCCCAAGATCCCGTATTTCAACGCCCCGATCTACCTCGAGAACAAGGTACGCCAACGCTCCCGATATAACAACCCATCAATGATTGTCGCAATGAACTAGAGCTAACAAGTTCTTTTAATAGACCCAAATCGGCAAGGTTGACGAGGTCCTCGGCCCCATCAACCAGGTCTACTTCACCATCAAGACCTCCGAGGGTATCCAAAGCGAATCCTTCAAGACTGGCGACAAGGTCTTCATTGGTGGTGACAAGCTCCTCCCTCTGGAGAAGTACGTTCTCCCTTCCACTTTGCCCCTTGGGCCATTGCGAGAAGCAAGAAGGCTAACGATCCGTATTAGGTTCCTCCCCAAGCCCAAGCCTCCTCCTGGAGCTGCTAAGCCCAAGCGCGCCGGTGGTGCCCCACGTGGTCGCGGCGGATTTGGAGGTGGCCGTGGGGCTCCCCGTGGCGGTCGCGGAGGGTTCTCTCGTGGAGGTGGTGGAGGTTTCTCCCGTGGAGGAGGTGGTGGTTTCGGTGGTCGTGGCGGTAGTGGTTTCGGTGGCCGCGGCGGTGGTCGCGGCGGTGGATTCTCCCGTGGAGCTCCTCGTGGTGGTGGCCGAGGCCGAGGATGGTGAAGATACTACTCACCGATTGTATTGTCTTCTTTCGGCGTTTGGGGGATCTGGGAGCTTTTGCAGGAACATTTCCTTTACTTCTTGTGCATCCTGACACAACTGCTTGTTTCCGTGACTGCAGGGACTGTAGAATATATCCAGTCACAAAAAGACGATCTGATTGCTCTTGTTTCGAATGTTCAATGGATGCTTTACAGTATACACATGAGTGCTCCGTACTTGATATTTAATTGTAGCCACGCATAAATCTGGAATGCCAAGCCATATGTGGCTGGTGCGGCAGTGTGGCTAGTTCATTGTGTGCACAGCCTCATGTGGCACACCGCCAGCCCCGGCTATCGCACATCGGGAATGACGTTGACCGCTCTACGGAACTGCGTGCCCGTCAACACTTTCAAGCAGGATTAATTGCCCATTCCTCCTCCCGCAGTCCCCTCTTCAACCCCCTTTCGATCCGACAGCACTTTCAATCTTTTTCCCTGAGCATGTCTCGCAGAACCTCGACCATGGCGTCGAATAGTTCCAACGTCCCGTCCGGCGACGGAGGTTAGTTTGCGATCATCTTTCAACCCCACAGAGACATGTGAAACTCACACGCGCAGGCCAAGAAAAGCAGAAAATGCTTCTTTCTTCAGACCATGGACATTTCAGCTTGGTCAAGTCAGTCCCCGGAGATTTTCCCCGCCGTTAACTCCTACCAGGCTTCCGCTAAACTTTCATCAGGGCCCTTCACCTTGCCGATTTGGTAACTGAGCTCAATGGTAAGCTTTACATCAAGCTCTATAAAATACTCTAAACCTCCTGGATACTGATATTATATTCCTCACAGGATTCTGCGGAGGCAAGTCCGGTTTCTCCAACAACTCAACAATCCTCGGCTAACCGTTGGGAACAGTGATGTCCGTCTTCTCTTCCATGCGCTACTGTCTCGGTGATTCCTCAGACTACGGTGCCCTGTGGGCTGCTCTGGCTTTCATGCCATTCGGTCTATTCTTCGACTTCATGGACGGAAAGATTGCCCGGTGGCGCCATAAGTCCTCACTGATGGGCCAGGAACTCGACTCCCTCGCGGATCTGGTAGGTTAAACTTTTACCCTTCCCCTGACCCTATTAACCGGCCGCTAACCATATAATGTATCTGGACAGATTTCCTTCGGCCTCGCCCCCGCTGCTGCTGCCTTTGCGCTCGGTATCCGCACCTCTGTCGATCACGTTCTCCTCACTTTCTTTGTTCTCTGCGGTCTCACCCGCCTGGCTCGGTTCAACGTCACGGTCGCTGTTCTCCCGAAGGATAAAAGCGGAAAGTCCAAATACTTCGAGGGTACCCCTATCCCAACTACTCTGGGAATTGTCGGTCTTATGGCGTACTGGGTTTCCGAAAGCTGGACTCACGAGAACATTCCGTTCGGTCTGGTTGCTGAGGGTACGATCTTCGAGTTCCATCCGGTCGCTTTGATGTTTGTCTTGCACGGCTGCATGATGGTCAGCAAGACGATACACATTCCTAAGCCTTAAGCTTGAGGTGACAAACCAAGATCTGGTCAGGTAATACATTTGGGAGTAATTGCCTGAAGAGTGTCCCTTTTCTGGACAAGTGGGCATGAAAATAAACGAGAGAAACTCTACTGTTTATAAGCAGGCCTGGACACGATCTCAATATACTTAATTGTGGATGATTTCGGGCCTAGTTGAATAGATGATACCAGCCCAGTACAGGGGTCGTCAATATTCTCTACTCAACATAGAGTAAATGTCTACATCTTCAACGATGTGAAAAAAGCCGCTCTGGAATAGAGCATAAATAGAACGAATATGAATGTCTTCGATTGAATGAATTGGTTTTTTTGACCCATGGTTATAGGATCCGGTCCCAGCCGAAATGGAATCAACATTCAACATAGCCAAGGGGACCATAGAGAGCCAAATACGCGCGCAATGTTGACGAAACGTCAAGAATCGTTACATGGTTCTTCTTGTAGAGCTAGTCATGTCCTCAAGGCGAGCTTCACTCACTCGACCTCGATTCAAGTTGCCCAAGTAAAGCTGATATACCGACAAGCTCTGGAGCCTTGCAGCTACTACTCTCGCCCCTTTCGTTCACGGTCTGGACGCCCCAAGCCCGAATTAATCACAAGCCCTGGAGACAATAAACAGCTAAATATCCTGATAGATTCCAGCAATATGACTTTCGCCGTGATCTGTCGAGTCTGCGGCCACGACGGCATATACAAACGAGTCAGCGATAAAAATGCCAATGGAAACGCAGGAAGACCATATTACCAATGCGGGAGCTGCTATACGTTCTTGACATTCTGGGACGGTCGAGGTATGGACTTTAGCAACCCTTTTTGTGAATGTGGAGAGCCAAGTAGACGTCAAATAAACGGCTACGATCATTCTGTACCTCGTGGAATACATTATGTCTGCAATGAGGGGATCTGCTTTTTCTATATGGAGGAGCGAAATTCGTATGGAGAGCAGATTCAAGTTCCGAAGGATTCTGTGGGGAAGTTCGCTCGCAACTCTTATATTTGATATTACTAGTAGTAATAATGTGTATTGATGCTTGGAAAGCTTCAATCTTGCTTCGATTTATTTTATTTTGGTACCACCCAGGTAAACGAGAAGTAACGCTGTAATATGAGGCTCTTTTGATTTTCAGTGCAGTTTCCAGTTGAATATTGATGTATGATATACGGAGTAGTAGGAAGTATCTTTCGAGTCGCCAAAGCCTTTGTATAGTTTGTAATTGAGAAAAGCGAATAAAAATTTGAGTTTGTTGGCCCGAATATCAACAAGCTTACTTTGGCGACGCTTTCGCAGTCGAAGACGAAAGGCTCTCAGCTCGGCATGCTTTTTTATTCCATTCAAGCCAGTTTCCGAGTAAATCTACACCGAAAACCACTTGTGCCGGTTGCCCAGCCAAGTGCACAAGCCAAAAGGCGACGTTGCATTCTCAGGGGTCAAATAGATGAGATGAAACACCCTATTACTCCGCAGGCAACCATTGATCCGAGGACTCGACCAATTTAATGGAGTGGGTCGGTTCGAGCTGTCACTTCTTAGCTGAAGAGCACGATGGAGAGGTCTCTTCAGGGTCTTCTACTCATTTAGTGCCTCAGGGTTCTCCGTACGGAGTACAGATGTTGCCCACACGACACAAAATCCGTAGCTGGCTGATTAATGGCCGTTCATGCAAGCGAGGCCATCGGTACCTAGGTAAGTTCTAGACCACCAATCCCTACCAAGCAAAGTTAGGAACCCACAGCAGCGAAAACATACGCTATTACAGAGTACATACAGAACGAGTTGAAATTTTTACACCCGCTGCGTTGTTCAATTTTGATCCTGGCGGCGCAAGGGGCTAGATGCACCCAAGATTTTCTTCTGGCAGGAAGTGGGGGGTTGCGACCGCTCTAGCGGACGCCACGACTCCATAAATAACAGGTGGTGAGTCAATTTGCCGGATTGGACAGGTCTGGACAGTGTCGTGCGCTGCTTTGCTTTTCATTTAAGATGAACTGTTTATCTATGCGGCGGGGTGGTTCATCCAGTGGGGTGGATTGGTTATGTACCTTACGGTATGCTTGAGATCCTTGCCTGGTTGAAGGAAACAGGTGTGACAGAATTCATTTTGTATATTCGTCTATTTCCGAGATGGCATGTATTCCGCAAATCCGGGCATAATGTCGAATTAAATTGAAATTCAACTGAAATAGATACATAAGTACTGGAGGCTGAAGTTAGAGGATCTTCGAAAGCCGATCCTGGGGTCACTCCGACTTGGAGTCCTCGCTAGCGATCCTTTGGGCACCATTTTTGGGGTACATCGGCGACAGAGACTAATATGTCTCGGAAAATATAGTGTTTTTCTTTTTCTGGCTTCGGATTCAGGTTCACAGTTGAACTCGCGGGTGGATGTACTAGTAGTGATAGTAGTATATGGCAACTTGCCCAGATGAACATGGAGTACATACTGCTAGTACCTCTACTCTGAGTCAGGCTCATTAACCACGGGATATTATTGCTTGTAGATAGTAGCACTGGTGTAATGATATGTATATATATTCAAATCAATTTCGAATGATGTTGAAAAGTACTAGCGCCTACTACTAGTAGTTCACCTTTAATATTGTGCATCGTATTCAGTCTACTAGTATTTCATTCAATGATAAAATGCCAGAATTGAGTTTTCTTTGAGCTACTCTTGTGCTAATTAGATTGACGATGACGCAGGCTGCAAAAGTGGACTTAAAGACAATTCATCGCTCGGAGACGAATGTGGTTGGGCAAGCAAGTGTGGGTTGGACAAATAGTTACGTAGCCAAGAGCGGTTGTAGGTAAATCCACTATGATGATCAGGCACTCAAAGACCTCATTCTATGTACTCTGTTGTCTTTGATTTTGTCACGGGAATTTCTAGTCTTAAATCTGTACGCCGTCCACATGTCGATGTGCGGATAGACCGGATGATTGGAGTGACTTGGCACTGATATCTGTGGATGTAATATACATACCTAGGTACGGTATGGATACGGCAAAGGAAGTGCATCCTTGGGTGTCTGGTCCACCGCCGGGAGTGTCCGTTGAGAATCCGTGGTAATGCCCCTGCAAAAAAGGGGTTGCACACAGTCGAAATTCGAATGCACTCGAGTGTTCCAGTTCTGAAGATATGGAATATCATGCTAACTAAATAGTAGGGAGATGTAGTATAGTATATGCCCTGGTTGTCCCGAGGCAAGACTAGACGAGGGCTACTGTAGGCTTAATCCCTAGCGCTGGCGGCATCAGTCGGGAAATGGGCTTCATGCGCTAACGGGTTTCATTTCCCTCACAGGCGTAAGTAACCGTATTTGTAAAGGGGGCAAGTACATCTCAAATAAGGAAGCCATTTTCCCACTGTTGGAGAGAGTTGATATGCCCTAGTTAATTCCAATTCGCGTCGGTTAGGGCATTGGCCTCGGAGGGGTTTCATGTTCATGTGGCAAGTGATGATCGCATGAAGATAATAAGAAGGCGCCACAGTCATCTCCCACTCAAGGGCCACAGGGGGTACAGGACAAGGGCCGGAGTGGCACCAGTCAAGCCGTGTCTGGTCAAAGGGGAAAGCGATCGCTGCGGGACCAGGGTCGTACCTGATGAGGTCAGCGTAAACAAGAGATTTGATTGGAGAAAGATGGAGTAGATGTGGGGTCGTTTGATTACCGCCAGGAACACACACAAACAAACGGGAGAGTCCATAAGGTACCTCTGTATGTCCATACAGAGTACGGTATTCTGTACAGCCCTCCTGCAGTTCCTTCCTTCTTCTTATACGATACTAGTAAATAACAGCCAAGTATTGCCAAGTATGTACCGGTACCTCTATCTCCTGGTAAATTAGTATGGGGCACTAAGTACCCTAACCTCTCCGGTGCTCTGGCTCTGGGGAACGGACCCCTATTACACATGTGTACCCTGTACACATGACACACAGACTTGTGTGGGATACTTTGTACTCTCTGTACAGTTATTACAGAGCGTCCACGGATGAACGAGAAGTCAAGCGGAGAACACGCCCGTCAGGCCCCATCGGACTACTCCCCCTTTCGTTCTGAAGACTCTCCCTCCTTCTCTCCATCGACATCCCACTCCCCAATACACGCACCCTCACGCTCTTTACATCGAGGGACCCTCCTTTCACGCCAGTTCCAAACTCGACCGCTTGCTTTCGCCAATCCGATTCCGCCTTTGACCCTTCTCACAAAGCCGATTAGGGGGGCAAGCGCTGTGAAACCGGTCCCTCGTCCACTTGATTCGTTTCACCTGGGGATCCTCCAAACCCCCATTTCTCTCGCTGTTTCCCTTCCAAATTCCGCTCCTTCATATCGATCGATCTATCGTTCCTTCACTCGTCTTCCGCGTCTGCGATAATCCAGGAGCCGAGCTTCTCCCTTCAACGAGGCCCTGCTCGAGGTCTCCGCGCCGACTCGAGTCCCGGAGATTCTTAAGTGACGACGTTGATTGCTTTTTAGTCGTCCTTTCTTTCGCCCATCGAGAAGTTCCCAAGGGTTACGCGGGTCGTTCCTGGTTCTTCATTCCATCCGTTCCGACTGTGTCTGGAGCGGTACTACCTTCCCACCTTCTTTTTCTTTCGTGATCTAGATCTCTCCTCCCTCTTCTCGTCATCATGCGCTTCACCACAGAAGCTATCATGAGCCTCCTGTTGGTGGTCGGCTCCGCCTCGGCCAAGTCATTCCACCATATGGCTATTCACAAACGAGCTGGTAGCAGCTTTGTCGGTTGCTTTAGCAGCGCGGGAAGCCTCAGCGGTTCAACAACTTACATGTACCAGAGTACTGGATGGTGCTCGGATCACTGCACTAGCAAGAGCTCCTCATATTTTGCCACGACAAACGGAAAGCAATGCCTGTGTGGTAACTCCGCGCCTGACTCTTCCGACAAGGTCGCCACCAGCAAGTGCGATACCGACTGCGCAGGCTATCCGGATAACAAGTGTATGTTGTTGATGCTGATGATGGAACCTCCATGATAACTCGATTTGTCTTGCTGATCCAATACTTACTACTTTTAGGCGGCGGTGACGGCTTCTATTCCGTATACAGCTTTGACAACGGTAGTGATGAGAGCTCATCAACCACGGCCACCACCACTACTGGCGACTCTTCCCCAACTAAGACTGATGCCGCAGTGGAGTCGGTCTCGACGAACGCTGGAGGCCATACCGTTATTATAACTACAACCCCCACGAGCGCCGCATCGAGCGATGACAGTGGCTCTAAGGGTGGTGGCACCAACACGGCTGCGATTGCTGCGGGTGTAGTTGTTGGTGTTGTTGGTGTCGCAGCTCTGGCTGGTGGTGGATTTTTCTTCTACCGCTCCCGCAAGCAAAAGGCTGAGGGTGGTGCCGGAGGCGGCTTCTCTGGTAATACTCACCAGCAGATGTCGGACTCGCGCTTCGACGGATCTTATATGGCCGAGCGCCGCCAGAGCAATGGCAGTATCGACGACGACCATGATTTCTCGCGCCGCATTTTGCAGGTCACCAACCCTGATCATCGCTAAGGCATACGACTATCACCACCAATCCTCTTCACTTCATTCCGCCTCCTGCATCGTGCGTTGTCGACACAATCTCCCTCTCATCCGATATCCCACCCCATGAGAGATCTGTTTTTATTCTTTCCCTTCTCTTGTCATATTTTCCTCGGGTTATTTTTAGCGGAGTTATGATATCCGAAAGGCATACGGCTCGACCCGATTCGGTGTCCATACCTGGTGAATTTAGTTTGAATCTGTTTCTACACCGACCGTGCCTTGGCGGATGATGTGCATTTACATGAAGCCTCGCGTGAAGCCTACGCTTGCGAGTTCGACTCGATAAAAGGGGCTTTGTCAACCCCAACCAGCCCAGTCCAGTCAACCGCATCGGAAGGCCACCCACCCCCGACAGGGTGGCGGACTATGAGATACCGTCTTAATGGACTTTGAGGTTTTGGCGGTATTCTAGTATCCGAAAAGGCGTTTCTATTTTATTTTCTTTCTCGGCTCTATCGATGCTCGTTAGAGCAGACTTGTCTCATTCCCACGATTTCCTTTTTTCCCCTCGATTCTTTTTCTCCGGCCTTCCATTCAACCGGTCTGAACAGAATGTTCAAGTGTATTCCCGATTTGCTTTCTTTATTTCCAAGTGCCGTAGAATGGTGCTGTAAGTAGGAAAGATGAGTTAGCCTGTACTTAATGCGAGAATGGATCTGCATACCAACACATGTCACATTGTAGGAGGCCGGCTCAGGCTCAAGGTAGAGTGCATGCTTAGCAGGAGAATCGTTTCCGATCGTTCGAGGTCGAGGTACTGCTAAGATCGAGGACACAAGGATCTCTATAGAGTTGAAAGGAATGTGGGAAGTGCAAAGTGGGACCCTGCAGATTGCCAGCCCTGGAGGAAAGCGTGTCATGCTTTCAATTTTTCTTCAAAGTTCCTAGAAATGATTCTTAATCCATAGAGGGATTCATTGATCATAGATGACAATGTGAACCCGTTCTATCTAGACGAACTTGAGCTCTCAATTCTCAGTTGGTCAAAGTATTATTCCAAATACTCCTAACTAAAACACCACCCGCCCATTCTCCATTTGTCCAGTCCATCTTGACTGTAAATTGGACGTTCTTGCTTTCACCCGGGGTCAGCCAGAATCCATTGTCTGAGAAATAGCCCTGCACCCCAAGTGGATGATCCAACCACACCCACGCAGCCACTCCGCCGTTAGCTTCAACACGGAAATTATGGCCTTCTGCAGAACGGGAGACCTGAAGCTCCGGGTCTTCGATCTTTGCCTTTGCCAATGACTCTGGATGAAAGAAAGATGTATGCGCATTTGTCTTCTTTGGGGACTCGTTGGACGTGACACCGTCATCGGAGATATTCACTCGAAGGAGGGTATTTGACAAATCAAGATCAAGATAGTCATGTCGAAGATTTGTCTTGAATACAAGAGTCGAGTTGATGGCGCCAACGGTGAACGGAATCGTCTTCGATACAGGCTTTCTCGAACCAGAGAGAGGTTTTCCATTCCAATCCATCCAGCTCAGCTTCGCCGTCCCACTGAATGGAGACCAAAGGTCGGACATGACCCAGACTTCCAGATCACCCGTGGTCGAGTTGTAGAAAGAATGCCCGATGACGGGCTGGAAGATGTCTTTCGCACGATAAAAGAGCACCTTCCAGCGACCGTCGGGTTCGATGCTGGACCATGTGGGTGCAGCCCTGGATACATAATACATCAGTACCAACATCCCGAAGACCTAAAAGGATGAGAATTCCATACCAAAGATCTTCAAGTTGCCAATAAAGCGACCCGAGATTGTGCTGTGGCATCCCGGCACCGCGTCTAAAGAAGGCCAATTCGGAGGTATAGTAGTCGGCTTGGAAGACCTGAGTTGTCCAGCACCATGCACTAGAATACCATTTAGAAAAAGACGATCCGTATTCAAAGCTGTAAACTTACCTAAAGTTTGCTACGCTGTCCTGCATATTTGGGATTGGATACCAATCTTGTACCGCAGCAGTCATCTCTTGGAGCCCTATAACCGAAAGTTCTCGATCAGTAGCATTCACTGGTCCTCCAAAGGGATAATGTCGGTTGTGATGAATCACCATATCTGAAAACATAGAGAGCTGGTCATCTGGTATTGCTTGTTTCCAGGAATGAAGCGAGGGCATGGAGATGAATCCGAATTCGGTTGCAAATCGACCAACTGGATAGGAACTCAGGTTGAAGGCTTGGCTCGCATCATAGTTATATGTGTCTATGTACGATCAGTGAATGCGAGGAACTTAGTTTTTGATTAAATGGAGTACTTACCTGTATCGGCGTAAATATAGTCTGGCCCGGAAGTATTGTGATATCGTGGAATCTGGGGCATCGTGGAGCTAAAGTTCAAACTCAAGAATCCGTTGTATGTGCTTTTATCCCATTCGTTAAGAAGTAAAAAAAAAAAAGATTAAAAGATAACGAGACACTCACGATGACGGAATGTAGCTGATCGATTTTGTATTTGAGTAAACGGCCCCAATGAGCAATTCTAGAAAGATATGCTCGTATTCGCGCAGAAGAGTCCCGGGATTATCAGGATCAAAGAAATAGCTTAACATGATCTGCTCTAGTTCGTTGCCACCGACCCAGAGGGCAAGGCTTGGATGGTGATTGACGCGACGCTATTTCATTATCAGTTACCGAACGAGGGGAGAGAGATGTATGACTTCATACGACTTGATAAGTTGCCTCTTCCTGATATTGAGCCAGATAGCTGGCATTGGCGGGATATTCAGCATCGGAGAATTCTGGCGCATATTAATGGTTGAATGGAGTGCCATTTTGGGGTAACTTGAACTCACCAAACTCAGACCACAGGAAGATGCCCATCTCATCTGCAATGTCGTAGATCCAGCTAGGAAGATAGGCACCGGATGACCATACTCGCAGCATGTTTTGATTCTTGTGTCTAGATTAGCTTGTTTTAACCAAAGATTAAAGAGAGTTGGATTCTTACCCCGACAACAACGGCTTCAAACAGGCTAGAAGATAAAATTAGTACATAAATCGTCCGGATATAGAGACCAGACATACTTTCTTATCTTAGTTTCGTTCACTCTTGGCCAAAAGACGTCAGGCGGAACAAGATTTGAGCCCTTGGCATAAAATTCATGGCCATTAACTTCGAAGTGAAAGTTTGAGCCAGGCGCAATACCCCGAGCCTGCTGCTCTTCCGTCACCGGTAGCAGATTTAGAACGACAGTTCGAAATCCAACTCTGCGATGAACTTCTGAAATGGCTTTCTCGCCATGAATAATCTTGATAGTGGCATCGTAGAGCGGTTGTGATCCTAGCCCTGTCGGCCACCAAAGGTCAACCAACCTTGGGTCAATAGCGATACTCCCCTCTATCGTTCTCGTAGATTGATGAATATCGCCCAAAGGCTGATCCAATATTAATTTTCCGCTCGCATCCTTCAAGAAGACACGCAGCGAGGAATCCCGAGGCAAGATGCCTAGATAATCAAGGCTCACATTGAAGACCCAGGGCTGGGACTGATCGGGCGGGATATTGTTCATCTGACCTTTCCGAAATATATCAATCAAAGCATTTCGCACATATACAGGTGAAGCATCATTCAGCTGCACGACCCGCGACGGCTGCCAGATTCCTGCAGGTGATATCTTTGGGGCCCAATCCCAGCCAAAGTCAGATTGCTCCTTACGCATGTATTCTTTGCAGCAGAATTCTTCGGTTGGGGCGCCGTCTGCGCTATTCAAGAGAGCTGTTACCTTCTTTTCAGAAAATGCGAAAAATAAAAGAGAGATTGGGACATACGGTCACCATTTTCTGCTATCTCTTTTACGATCTTGGTCGCGGACCCGAAATTGAGACTCAATTTGGGCTCCTCTTTGCATGAGCGAACTATGTCGGTTACATCGAAGTACCATTGGCGGAACTGGTTGTCTGTATTTCCAACAAATTGATTACAAAGTTCGATAGAGGCAAAGGTGTCAAGACCATCAAATATAAGCCATGTTGAAAAATCCTCGGTTTGGCTCCTATGATAAGTTGAGATGAGAAATGAGCCATTTTTCCTCGACCGAAGGTGGTAACACACATATTAAAAATCACAGCCGAGTAAGTCCAGTTAGATCTCTGAACCCAGAGCAGCTCGGTGTCATTTTCTCCATATAGTGGATCCCCAATCGCACCCGCTGCAAAGAGATCCAGGTGTGCCTGGGATGGTACAGAACCAGGGACTGTGATGTTTAGGCCTGCCAAGGTCCAGTTTTTGTTACCAAGGTCTATTATATTCTGGGAGACAGCAGCTCCTGCCAAAAACAAGATATAGAGTAGTGTCTTCATGCTAGCTTCAAGTTGATCTCGAAGATTGAATCCATCCAAGTGCCAGCGTTCATTTTTGCGGGTCAAGTATTTTATGTCCATTTCTTTTTGGTTTATTGAGGGGTTGGAATCGCATTGACTTTGGGGTAGTATTCCATCGGACATTTGAAAGCGATATTGGAACTAACTAAGCCTCTCCGAGCTTGGATCAGTCTGCTGAAGCTGATCATTTCCTAAAAAAACAGGTTAGGGAATCGGACCTGGAGTTCTCCATACTGACTGTTCACTGCGCCTACTATGTATCAAGACTAAGCTTACAAGCTGCAACCCTGAGCTCCCTTTGAAGAAACGGTGGAGATGGACTTGCATAATTGTCTTGGAAATTTTGTGCACATTCATATTCAAACTGTTTTGACACAGCGGTGGTTGAGAATCTTTTTGAAACTTGTACAGGATAAACGAGATCCCATTAAACTGCTCGGCTCAAACATTCCTCATGTGCAATAAAATGAAGCTATTCCATTTATTGAAACCCAAAAAGCGAACAAATGCTGACATTCCCAAGTCCGTTCCGACTTGGGACTACCCCGTGCGGGGACTCGGTCTTCATTTCGCCGAAGGATTACGACGGAGGGGGCGTCCGGGGCAAAAGCTTGAGTGGCCATGGCGTTGGAGTCAGTGCGCTCGGTCTGGACACCGATTTTAACCCCTTGTCTTGATTGATTTTCACGATTGAACGTGCCCCTAGATGAGGTTCGTATTGTTTATCTCTGGAATTCTGTGCTTCTCAGGCTGTCCTTGGAAGCCCTTGATCATTCACCCGTGAAAAAAGAACAAGTAATCGCCTGGCAAGAAAATAATTGAACTTGTCTGATCCGACTCGAATTGAAACAATCAAGTTCCACATTGAGTGATTAATTTTCAACGATAAGGCCGATCTTTGCCAAACTGCAACCTTCCAGCAATGTAACGATGGATGTTCCTGCCGATCCCCAGGAACAGATAAGTACATATGTACCCATTTCCATTGCCAATGTGTGTAAATCCACAGCATACTAACACATTCACTGTTTTTTACTGAGGATTCCCAATATGGTTGGTGTTTCCCATATTTTGCTGGCCCTAGCGGCGGTTACCAGCGCTGCACCTTCAACTTCATCCGGGAATACCTGCAAGAAGGTTCAGTATGACTTCCCCAAGGGCACGAACAAACACGACCCTCGTGCCGAAGCTGTCAAGCAGGCGTATGCACGTGAGTGGCGTGAATATTCCAAATATGCCTTCCCGAATGATGAGCTTCTACCTCTGAGTCATAACTATACCGATGATCTGTTTGGATGGGGTGCTAGCGTTGTTGATGGAATCGACACTGCGATCATTATGGGTCTCACGGATATTGTGGAGCAACAGCTGAAGCACATCGCCTCGGTCGATTTCACGTAAGTTATGAGCCAGGGAAGGAATTAATCACACTTTCCTATACTAACTTTTCCTCAGGAAGTCTCCTGATATCGTTAACTTCTTCGATATCAATATTCGTTACCTCGGCGGGTAAGATTTACTCCCTCTTATATTAGGTCCGAAACTAAATTCAACACAGCCTTCTGAGCGCTTATGACTTGATCAAAAGCGGCGACTTTCCCAATCCCTACGATGAAAAGCTCGTTGAAGCCTTGCTATCGCAAGCCAAGTCTCTGGCCACCGCTATTAGCCCAGTATTTGACACTGCCTCTGGCCTGCCTGCCTCTACCATGAACTTTTCGACCGGCGAAATAATGAAGAGCACCACAGCTGTCAATGGTACTAAGTACAACAGTACAAATACTGCGCAAGCTGGAACTATGATTCTAGAGTACTACAGACTGTCTGATTTGACCGGGGATGAATCATTCCGTCAGAATGTATGGTTCAAACATGCCCCTAAAATTGTCAAGACTAGATCTGATACTGACACTTCGAATTACAAAGGCTCAAAAAGCCGAGAAATACTTGATTAACCCTCAGCCCGCGCCAGCTTTTCCTGGTCTGGTCGGCACTGAGCTCAACACTGAGACGGGCAAATTCATCACCCTCGATGGCGGCTGGGAAGCTGGCGTTGACAGTTTCATTGAGGTGAGCAAATTTTGAAATCAGGTCCTGGCCTTACTAACTTCTCCAAGTACCTCATTAAAACCTACATCTACGACCCAGAAGATAGTATGGTCGAGCAGTTGAAAGACTTCTGGCTCTTGGCCGTCGAGTCTAGCAAAGATAATATCGCGCTTAGTCCCTACAAGAGACCGGAACTCACTTTCCTATCGCAGCTCGATGAGAACGGCACCATCATGTGGTCAATGGATGATTATGTTAGTCAATTGCTATCAACCACATCAACCACGAAGAGTACTCTGACCTAAATGACTTTCTTAGGCCTGCTTTGCCGGTGGCAATCTATTGCTCGGTGGAGCCTATCTTGATCGACCAGATATCTCAGAGTTGGGCGTGAAAGTGACCGACAGCTGCCACTGGCTGTATAACACGACGGTTACGGGTCTTGGACCATCAAGTATGTGCTTGAATGATTTTATCGTTTATTTGTTTTTCAAATCGGGCTAATACTTTTCTAGCAATCGCCTGGTACAACGAGCACAATAAAGCCTACGACAAGAGTTACAACAGGAACTCCACCGTTCGCTCCTATGCTGCTAAGTACGGATATTTCATTGAAGACCCATCATATCGCTCGTACCCAGAGCCACTCGAGAGTATCTGGTATGCCTACCGCATCACAGGAGACACACGCTGGCAGGAATACAACTGGGAGATCTTTCAAGCGCTGAACACTACCCGCTCGAAGTCAGTCCCCTACGCTGAAGTCACCGATGTCAATGCTCCATATGGTGGGGATTTGGTCAACTATGTTTCCAGCTTCTATTTTGCTGAGGTCCTCAAATATCTCTACCTCAGCTTCACCGAGCCGGACGTCGTTAGCCTGGACGACTTCGTGTTCAATACTGAGTGTCATCCCATGCTGAAGAAGAAGTCTTGTTAATCTTCTCCTCGCTAAAATTTAGTGTTGCAATGGATTGTGCGGTATTGGTCAGAATGCACCTGGGATACATGAAGCATCAATCTTCAAGTTGCCAGCATATGGTTCCGAATGAACGAGAACGAGAACAGAAGTCTCTGTGCTGGTGAATTGAGGTCAAAGTAAATCTAGCGTATGACACATGTACAAATCTTCGAATGTCTTAGAAAATCGATGGAGTACTAGTATCTTAGGCCCCGGGATAATTGCAGCAGCGAATATACATTTCAAAAACATTGGTAGGAGTACTTAGGTAGTTCTACTCAGCAACACTATAATTCCGACTGAAAAGGCGAAGCATTTTGAAAAGGTCAGCGTTCATATACAGTGGGAGTCAACTGCAAGTGAATAAGCTCAGACTATCCTCATTCATATTCAATAGTGTTTTGTATTCTTCTCATAGCATTCAAATCGAAATTTTGGAGACTTCAGAGCAAGTGTAGTGTGCAAACATCTGAGATCGGCACCCTAATGTCAATCCGGGGTACTAGCCCAGCACACGGCAATGAACCGATATGCTTCACCGAAATTGAACCATAGACCACCCCACACTTTCTCTCTCTCTACTCATATGCCATACTCAAGATGGGATTCGCGATGAACCCCGAAAATCAAAGAGCAGTTCATCCCCTCAATCTAAAATGACATCAGGTATCAGGGCCGGGGACTTATGCCCATGTGGAAAAAGCCTCTGAGGTCATCCAAGACCACGCAGGAGCACGACCTTCCCTAGCGCGAAGAGCTCCAACCATGATCGACCTTCAAACCAACAGCGGTTATAGGCCTAATCTTGAAATCCAGCCCGATATTCAGATGAGGTAGAAACATAACCACAACGACAGTATGCACGTGTACGAGGCGGTGATCGTCGCTCCAAAGTGGTTTAGAGGCGCGACCTGTTCGAAGACGCGGGCCAAATGAAGCGCTTCGAAGGACACCTGCATTAGGTAGTACATGTTGACTAGTACATCCCAGTTACTACTATAGGCTACCATGATACTACTAGGCTACTGTCGGTGCCTGAAGAGCGGGAGATCGAAGTACTACTAATAGTATCCGTACTAGTCGGCCAATTCCCGACCAGGCCCGAGCTGGATTTAATGACATATTTACTCCGTACATACTAGTACTACACATGACACCGGATTTTGACAGCGGGAGCGGAAATTGTCTTAGAATTTCTTTTTACAATAATCAAAAATGGTCGGTCTTTGCGGGGGTGCATCGGGTTTAAGCAGGCCGCGTTGGCGTTTGTAGGTTGACAAATCCACATATGTACTAGTATCCCCGAGGGGCAGCATCACTAATCAACATTCTGCAGTATCACTGCAAATATTCCCGCTAGGCCACCATAGGTACCTAAATTCTCCCACTGGGTTGTGCAGCATGCCCTCCCTACGAATGGCAGCCGTTCCTCGATCCAACAGCGCCAGCAGCAATGACATGGACCTTCTGGCCCAGCGGCAAGGGCATGATGTCATCGCGCATGGCGATTGCTGGCTCGGGATTGAGATTCTCTTTCTATAGGTCCTAGAGAGGCGTTGCGTCAAGGGCTTGAGCTAGATTTCCCTTCTTGCAGCTATCCAGCGCTGCTTGCTGCAGCTAGGTTATTGGTTGGGAGCACGATCAGTGTATGATTGGTTGACTGTGGATATGTTGGTTTTGCTGGTCATGCAACGCAATCGGATTTCGGGTCGCGCTTTAGTTCTGCAACACAAGGACGAGAAGGGAGGATATGATCCCAAATCGTGCTAATTAGGGACTTATATCGGATTTGGGATTTGCCACTTCAGTTGGTGGAGAGTTTGGGCCTCGTTGGAATATCGTTGTGACGGTGAACAATTGCCTTTTCTTTGCTATTTTTCTTTATACTGTTATTACCGTTCGGCACTCATTCCTCTCTTGGCTCCATCTCTGTGCATTAAGATCAAGGTTCCTAGACCGCCAAGTTACAAGTCGCATACAAGTCCCTGCAATTAAACCATTCTGTAATTCATGGATGAGGTACATCTAGACCCTCACTCTTGAATCAATTAGATTGTCGTTTGAGGATCTCCAACTAACGCGCGATCCTTGTGGATGTGAGGGTACATGAGGAGCTACAACGGCGATTATGATTGGCACTGCCACCGAAGGTAGCTATTCTCCATAGCTTAGCTCGAGTCCGTCATTCCCATGAATCTTGCTCAGGTGGATGACTCGTCTTCGCAAGCTTCCAAACCCATAAATGGACCATGGAACAAGCATATGTGCCACTATGGAGTCCTCAATTTCCCGCAGGATTCGCAGGATTCATGAAAGATTGTTTGGGCAAGTCTCGGGCCCCGGCAAACTGACGACCCGTGGTTGAGAAGTGAATCGTGGAGCGTTGTGGATACAAACCCTATTCTCCATTTTTGGTTTGATTTTTGCCCTCGTTCATACTTCAGGAACCCTGATCGTTCTAGCCTAAACCATTCCAGATCGACACAACTCCGGAATCTGGTAGGTAGACTGTCTCGATGATGAACGCCGAGCTTGTTAGGTTGATTGAGTGCAGCGACCGCTCCGATGGACATACTTTGCCGTCAATGTTGGAACAAAGAGAGAGTTCGGAGTGTTTACAGGGTGAATAGCTTGGCTACACTCCGTACAAGACCGAGTTACCCCGTCCCCCGAGCCTGATAAGGAGTTCGGATGAAGACCGCGCAAATGTTCGTCCGCAAATATTCGTCAATCTCGCCAGGCAGCGAGTCGAGATCAGCCTGTTTGATGCCGGGATACCCGTTTCCGACCGTGGGAAATGAGAGATCAACCTACCGACCAACCAGAACCAAGGAATAGCGAGCTGAAGCCAGATTTGAGGAATATCAGTCTGCCTCCAGGAATCAGCCCTGTCCAAAGATAGCAGTATAGATGAAGATAACCGCACACATTAACCGGTAATCACCCGAAGGGCACTCAGCCGCAGCACGTATGGCAATTCTAAGGTTGATTACAGTACTGTCTACGGAGTTGATGGCGGAGCACGCCAGCATGCGTCAGAAAGAGAGATGAAACACACGATCAACATGTGGCTTTTCGGGGAGAAGTGGGCGATCGGGTTCTTTGCGTGGCCGCCGACATAAATGCGGGTTAGCATACCTAGGTATAGTACACCCTTTGCTTCTCCGGGAAGGAGGGAGTGCCTTAGGGCCATTTAGTGTCAGATGGGAGATTGGAGAGGGGAAGATAAAAATAAAACCCCCTCCAATGATCAGCACTATCCAAGTACCGTCCACGTGTAAGCGACGCTGAAACCATCAAATAGACCAGTCACAGGGCAGGTACTTACCAACAGTTACTGGGATGAGGTTAGTTCACAGTCTTCGCGCAGATGATGGCTGGAGCATTGCAGTAGTGTGGTCGGGGTTTACAGGATCACCCCTGTCGGTCGACTCCGACAAATTAATATGAAAAGATCCCTGCTAGCTCATCTTGAAGCTGGTGCAAAAGGAGATTAGAACGGTCGATGTTCGTTACAATGGCATTACCTGCTGCGGATCCGATAGATTGGGGATTACAGAGCTAAGATGCGCCGTTCCCACTAGCGATTCCTGGTGGTATCGTGATCCTTCGACCATGTGGTTAACCTCAGATGTGGATCCTGCCGAGTTAACGGCGTCGAATTTAGGGAAATGAGAGTGAGACTAGACCTGGCCCGCCCGCAAAAAAGGCGTAATCCTAGCTTGTAATGCACGGGTGTAATCCAATGTTGACGGCTGAAGAAGCACCGCTCGGCCGTCGGGTAATCCTTTTCCTATCTCGAAACCAGCTGAAATTGAGACGACGAGGGAAGCAGGAACAATGCAATTACTTGCTTTTTTCCTTCGCTGCATGCCATTCGACCCTTACAGTTCAGCTGCCCCTCTTCATGACCCCTTCCCCCTGAGAATGCACATAAGTTTCTCACTAGGGTCGACCCGTTGAGATGGTTGCACAAATCCTTTGAATATACCGGCAAACCCGGTAAAGCAAGAAAAGGGGGAAAAGAGAACCTTGGAAAACAGTCCCCCACAAGACGATCTCTAAATAAATGGCTTACATATGTACATACGGAGCACAGCGCCCAACACGGTACCTTGGCCTTTCGGATATGCTACGCTCCGAAAAACCAACACAAAATCTTCATCGTCATTGGCCAAATATCAATCCAAGCTAGTACATGAGCGCGAGAATAGTTGATTACCCTGCCTGCCCCTGAGGTAGAATAGATTACAGGGTACTTTCAGGTGGGCTCTCTTGAATCTGCCTTGCCTTGCGGAAGCCACATGGCCTGATCGACATCTGCAATACTGAAACATCCTCCATGATATCGACCTGAAGAGGGTGCTATATGAGTCGCGACTGGCTATTCAATAAAAGTCAGAGGTGTATAGTGCTTACATTGATTCCCAAATAGGCATGGACCACGTATGTACATACAAGACCAAAGTTACAGCCAAGTGACTACGTGACTAACCAGGTAAGCTGTACGAAAGGTGGGTAATTGACCGTTCGCATGCTGCCCGATTCGGCGCGGCTTTTGAAGCACGAGCGCCGCCGCCGTTCCTTGGCAGTGTACCTAGTACTTTGGTTTGATGTGGACCAAAGAAGGTCAGGAGAGCAATATGTGTATGAAGTAGATTTTATTGATCCACAAGCATTGAACAGAATGCTTACTCTGAGGCATGTCCAGAAGCCGATTGCTAATACTACGGGCCATGGATTTAACTTTGGTTGGGCTGAGTTTCTTGCAGTGCCCCATGTATACTCCAAGCTCTGCCCTATGGGTTTTCAAGCGTTGTGGGTTTGCCACTGTCTGATCTGTGCGGATGGTGGGGGAATGCGTAATTCAGGGCCTAGCTCTTACAGGGTGTCTTGGTTCCCCGGAAAAGCATCATGGAGGTCCAGGCCACCCAAAGCGGTGGCTCAAGATCCTTGAGACCTGGGCAGTAGGGTTGAGGTTGGTTTCTATTTCGGTGCGGAACATACATTGTGAAAGCCTAGGTATGCCTTGATTGACTGTCATTTGTGAGATCAAATGATTCATGATGAATACAGTGATGGTATCCATCCATGCTAGTCGCCTTCGCCACGGTCGCGAATATGCAGTCTGCACGGTGCATAAGATAAAATTACATATACTGGGGCGTTGACAGAACGTTAATGATCGATGTGAAGTTATTGGGTCCGCGATGCAGATCGATCTCCTTTGGGGGCGATGCTTGGCCCTCCGAGTCGTAAACGCAAAGTCTATCAGCTGGACCCGTCTCCATCATACGATGCTTTTTTGGATTGATTAACCTTCATGCTGGACAACCCATTAATTTACCCCTCCACTACGTTCCCGGGTGCATTCCTGCTGGACCCACCGAATCCATGAGCTTTCGTAGGCCAAGTAAGAGGCAACCAGGGACAGTCAAGGGATAACCTCACAACCGCCGATGGAAGGACCCACACCTCGCGCCCCTAACCACATTGGGTCAAAGTGTGTGCGATTTCGTCACAAGGTTATGAGGCTGACAGTTTTGAACCCTTCGATTTCTGTGCATTTCAGCTAGACTAGTCTGGGTATGCAGATCGGACAGAAACGGCTTTGGGGCCTATTTTGGGGTTTGCATTTCGACGGTTGTGTATACTCCGTACCAACTATGTGTTGTTATGTATGCTTATGCATATGAGCCAAGGTGGAACAAGTCTAATTGTAGTAAACACCATACGAAATTAAAGTTGCGAAGGATTGAAGGTTGTGATGCTGAGCCTCTGGGAATGGGCTATGTTGGAATCCCGGCGCATAGAGGATCAATCAGAGCCGTGGGTTGTCCGGGAGGTGCAGGTGGGCGCATGTTGGACGCGGCCCAACCTCCCAGATTGAGAGTCCTGTACATACATACATACATACATATGCTTACCTAGGTACGATACCGAGCGTGTAGGAACTATTCCGCATGTACAAAGTACATCCGTAAAAGTATGTAGCTATGAAGGGCGGGTTGGTGACTGATTACAGAGAGATATTCGTCAGAATCAAGCTGCACGTGCAAGATGTAACCAACACAGCCAGCAACTAAATTACCAAATACAGCCAAGCGCAATTAGATTACCCAATGGAGTAGTGAGTGCGAGGGCGACCGATTGATTCGCAGTACGGATACTCCGTACTGAAAACCCCCAAAGACCCGACGGTCAGGGCCGGTCCCTCACAGAGTACTAGCCAGCTCCTGTCCACTGGCGTGCGAGAATTCCCCATCCACACATGACTCGAAGTGGAGGAGGATCAAGAAAGACCAGTGTGAAGATCCTCCATCTGAGGTGAGACGGGACCAGCCTTTCCCGTCGCCCTGCCGGCTGCAGAATTGTGAAGATTATACGATTACAATGGTGAAGATTTTCACCTGTTCAAGCTGTTAGGGGCTAACTTAATGCCTTCCTATCTATCTCCAGAGTACGGAGTAACATTGTCCTTTTTGCTCTTACTTACCTGGGAAGGAGACCCACCGCAAAAGCGTCCTCCTCTCGCAACTCCAAACCGCCTGCGCTAAAAAAAATTCACCCAGGTTCACCGATCGGCCGAGGGGGTGGGCGCGTCGAACTGGCGAGACCGTGAGAACAAGTTACCCAGAGCCTCGCAGTGGAGCCAAGGGGGGTGACACTTGACGATTTTGATTTGTCGGAGCGGATTTTGTCCGGGGGTTGCTGTCGCCCGAAGCTGTCCCTTAGGGCGTGATGGTGTGGGCCCCCTACCCTCTGTCCGATAATCCCCGACCTTAGTCCGAGCTGTCTGTTTTCAATCTGGTTGCTCCCGGGTTGTTGGAACCGACTAGACTATACGTGAGTAGTCTGAGAAATGGAGTAGGGGATAAATGATTCCAGGATAATTCTAGGATTTCCTAAGCCTCAATTCTTGAGTCATTTCCCAGGTAGTAAATATGATTTGAAGTAAGATCACTCTACACTCCATACATACAATATGTACATGTACACCGCACCAGGTCTCCCAATCGGGTTTAGGGTAAAAACGGGGTATGCTCGATAACATTAACATACTTTTTTCAAGGGTTAAGGTGGACGGTAGGGCTCCCCTCACGGCCCCGGGATCGTCGTCTAAAAAAAGAACCAACAACAAACCCGAGATGATGACTCGCTCGTTCGCGAACCTGCACGACAGCCATCTGCAGTCGAGGAGGCAATGACGCCCACTCCATATTCAGGCCCGTCAGGCCATGGGGATGAATTCGTGCATACCTGCAGCACCACATGCGGTGCTCGTGTTCCCCTCTACTCCAAACTAACGCGCTAAGTCATTCTCAACTACATGTGGTAGTTTCCCCGGTAATTATATTATACTAGTAGGAGAGGTATCATGTTCCGCTCCTGACTATGGAGTATAGAGTCAATGAGTCGATGAGTCGAATATATGTCGATCGGTGCAAAAAGGGAAGGAGGCGAGGAAAAGACCAGAGAAGAGCAACTAGTGGCACCGCGATTCTGGCTCGCTCGTCATGATCCGCGCGATATAATGAGAAGAAAGTCGTAAAGGGACAACAGGAGAAGACAAAGAGCCCACCAATGTGTGACAGATTTGAGTAAACGAGTGAAGGAGCTGCACCGGAGAACCGGTGTATCAGGTAATACCAACTGGTAATATTCCGTATGGAGTAAAACACCCCATTTGCTCTGTTTTATCGAGTATTTGGAACCTTAGCCACCTGAGGTATCCACTCAGTTAATCGCAAGACTAACCTTTTAGGGGGGCCTGGTCGGGGCGCCATGACCAGGTACTTCGTACCTTTGAGCCACTTATGGGCACTTTTGTTCACGACGCTTAACCCAACTAGGCTAGTAAGCACGAGCAAAGCACGAGTCATTCTGCCCTACGCCGCATGCGGACTAGTCTTCCTTGGCAGACCGGGGCAAATCCCCACGCGAAAGCACACGGCAAGAAGGGGTCACGCCGGAGGGGTCAAGGGGGGGCGGGATCATCCAGCCCCCTATACTAATTTTATCTAATTTTATACTCATGAAGATGAGTTGCGATTGGAATTTGCATTTGCGCGATTCCACTCCCGCACGGCACCAAGTATGCCTTGTGGAGAACCCGCCAGTTCAAGAAAGACCAAAAGAGAAAAAGCATTTGCACTGCGACGGGGTGGAGCCGACCAGAGAGTCCCCACGCCGGGTCCCTTATTCATACTGATCCTGCGCTGACTCTGGAATTGCAATTTCGCTGATTTGTCCGGTATACCCATTACCTGGCAGGCGTGACTATCCGCATCTGTGATTCGTGGACTTCAACTGCGTTCTGTATATCTCGATCCATTTTGGTATTCTGGCAGCCCAAGCGTGCCCCTGCGTCGTGCAGATTACTTTGGACAGTCAATGTGGATGCGAAGGATTTCTTCTGGAATGCTTGAACGACGTTGAATAGTTTCGCCTTGTTTGTTTCAGAATGCCTACTAAGGCGACCGCCACGGCTGCGGGTTGCCACCACCGGGATCGATACCCCTGGCGGGAGAGGAGGGCGTATTCTCCGGATGAATGCCGAGCATGGGGTACAGGAACCTCGAGCGAGTGAACCCAGTAGATTTTACATATACATGTGTACATATATTGGGGTACCTCGCCATGCCTGGGTTAATGGGCAAAATCTATCCGCAGTCGGGCGTAAGGTAGTCTGGGGCAAACCAAGAGGGGTGGGTGGAGAACGATTAACATGAGAATCGGGGTTAGAGGATTGTAAGAGAAATTGCTGTGTAGCGGAGAGTGTCAACAAAATGGACTCTATGTTCTATTTTTGTGTACAAGATAAAGCTGTGCCGCATCGCGGGAACAATGGGAAAGGCTCTGAGATGGGATGATCGTGTTCGAAAGCTCGAACTATAGTGACGTCGGGGCCAAAATCAAGCCCACTGATAAAACTGTAAAGGGGGTGTAACGATGACAGTCAGAGGAAGCTCCCGGACGTTCATTCGCTATATCGAGTAAGGGATCAGCGGGGTGAAACAAGCTACTGTGAACTGCACAGGGCAACAAGAGGGCCAAGATGACAGGGTGGCAGGGCTCACTCACACTGTGATTGAGGCGGATTGGTGACCCACGAGGCAGATTCTATCCCATCGGATCTGGGACCACCTTCTCCAAGCTTTAGGGTATGTCGGATTATCCGATAGTTAATAAAGGACCAGAAGATCTCACCTAAGCCCCCTTGGAAATTGCCATTGAATGATGATTCAAGTTGACAGTAGTAAATATCTCCAGGAATAACTAGATGAGCAGACGGAATAGACCTCGAATCCCTCCCGCAGGATATGCTCCTCCAGCATGCAGCCAGGAATCAGCCTCACTACTCCCCTAGTCTAATGTAACTAGTCTTAGTCCGAGATACATATCTTGTCCAACACCCAACCCTAACACCGCCTCTACGATAGCCAATCGTATAGGAGCTCGCAACACCAAGCCTAATTAGGGCTAGGGGGAACAGGGAGGAATCCCGCGAGTTGCCCAAAGCAGCGAACCATCGCTGTTGCTCCACTCGTGGGGCAAACCCGTTACGTTCCGTGGGAGCTTGGACTGGGATCCACGCGAGATTTGGAATGGGAACTTGAACTTACCAGGACGGTATGAAAAGTGTACTTCCCGAGAGTATCTTCGTCCCTCGACAATACCAGTGATGCCTCCAAGAAATTACTACGCTGACAGAAGCCAACATTGAACAATGACATTTGGATATGTACTTGTGCTAGTCCAATCCAACATCCCAATACCACTCAACCGGTAGCGAGCCAACAGCCTCCCCATTGGCGCCATACAGCAGATCGTCATTGGGGAGCCGTTGACACGGGTCCGCAGTCGGCTCAGCCGCAGTCTTGGGGGGTAGAGTAATACGTACAGTACATACCAACGGTATTATTGTCATAATTTAAAATAAATAAAAATCAAATAAATTATGATTAGATTTCTAAACATAATTTCCCAGATCAATTCGAGTTAGCTCATGCTTGTCTGATCATCCCGCAGAGCGATCATCACCTCCACGCCCGTGCTTGTGGTTCCCTGCGATCTAAGGTTAGCTCCGTATTTTTCCTCATTTTCCCTTTCTTTTTTCTGTTTTATTTTGTTTTATTTTATTTTTTTAACCCATTTTATTTCTTGATTTCCATTTTCAGATTTATTTCCTTGCCTTTTTTAATCCATTAATTTCCTGGAAGTTAAATCATCCAACAGTAGATCCCATCTGTACCAACCAGCCCGGGCTTTCTATATCAGTCCACCCTCCGCCGCTTCTTCACCTCTTCTGCAGCTTCGGATTTCCCTTTCTCTCCGCATCCTTCCTACAGTTACATCACATTCGCCCTGGATACCTCTTGATTCCTATATATCTTCCTCCCCTCTCCCTCCTCCCCTCCAACGGCCTTTCCTTCCCTTTCACAGAATGGCCCGAGGACCCTCCGAACAATCATCAACAGCCACGACATTGTCTTCCAACCCTCTCGTCTCTGTTCTGAACAGCCCGATTGCTTCTAGCTCCCCGTCGCCAGAACCATCTCCTACCCGGTCGTCAACCCCCACCATGGTTGGCCGCAAGAACACTATGTGCCGCAGCCCGCAGGCCGACGTATCCACCTCTGTCACCTATACTCCCACAACCCACCGCATCAGCAAGGCAAAGAAGGGAAAGCGCGTCCATGCATGTGAATATCCCGGATGCACCAAGGTATGTACGCTCTCGATTCCCCATGCGCCGGCGCAATATGCTGACCCCAATCGCAACTAGGTCTTTACCCGCGCCGAACACCGTAGACGCCATGAACTGAACCACAACCCCGAAGCCTCCTACCCTTGTACATATACCAGCTGCAAAAAGGCTTTCCACAGGCCAGATTTGCTGGCGCGCCATATGGAGCGACAGTGAGTAGCCCAGAAGCTCCATGTATGGATTATTGCAGAACGCTAACCGAGTGACAGTGAATTCGACTCGCAAACAGAGCAGGCTCAATGGACAGCACAAACCCAAGCAGCCTCTGTGGGCGAGCCTGTCCCGCGCTGCATGTCTATGGATTCTGGATCTTTGATTGCGGGCAGCCCCCAGCAATCTCACTCCATGTCTATCGGCTCGATTGTGGCACCAGGAGTCCACCCTGACCTTGCCAGTGACTGCGGTATGGTCTGGAGCAACATGGAGTTGCCTTTGCAGCAACGTCCTTCTGTCAACCTGTTTCAAAACCATATCCCAGAAACTTCCGACGACAGCCCTTTCTACTCATCTCCGGCAGAGACCTGCCCCTCGCCTCTATCTGACGCGACATTCTCTCTCCCCACAACCTCCAGCTCCTCCATTTCCTCCATTTCGATGATCGACCAGTATCCCAAGGGTCTTCTCAAGGAGTTGACTTCGTCTCCACTTCAGATGGCCTCCCCACTGCGATGGGACGGTCCGGAGACCGGAATGCCTCCGTCGCATTTGGTTCCCATTTCTCTCGAGGAGAACCTCATCCAACCGGTACGTGGGAACTCCTTTTGTAAAAATTTCCAGAGTGATCATTCATTTACTAAATAATCCGTTTCCAGCCTGTTCAGTGCCACTACCCCTCTCCTTCCTGGTCTAGCGCGGACTGCCTCTCCTACGACGACCCCCAGTCACTGGCTCATTATCAGCCAATGAGCTGGAAGCAGTGGGCGATGTGAAGCCCAGCTTTCGGTCTCTGATTGAGCGCGACCCGTGTCTCATGCACTGCGCGACTCCATCTCACGACTTATGACGATTCTGACCACTCCCCTCCCGGCCGCCTCGAGCAGCCAAGCGCGACCCACGCACCCCACCGGGCGTAGGCGTGACCGGCAAACTTGCCCATGACCATGACCATGAGCTCCCTTTCCCGCGCTCCCCTCGTGGGCGGATTAACAACTGGCCAAACTATGGCTCGGTTGAGGGCGAACAAAGAGATTCGCCAAAACGCCCAACCCGCGCTCCCCCGCTGCATCCGAAGCCGGATCCCCCGGTCTGCGGCTTCGACCGACAGGCGTCAAAGCATCATTCGCAGGTCGGGGATGACCGGTGCGCGACCGAGGAGCCTCCGGTGGAGAACCTCCGGTTCAGGCAGGAGTTCTCCACATTGAGGCCTAAGCCAAAGCCAAAGAAGAAGAAAAAAAACACAAAAACACAAAAAAGAATAATTTCCTTTGTGCCTCTCTTTTCCTTTGTATCTCCTATTTGTGATGCATTGAACTAGACTAAGAATTTGTTGGGAATAGATCCTTTAGCGGGTGTTCTTTGGTGTTGATTCAATGATTATGAAATCCACGCACTTTGATTTTCTGGTTGCTCTATACCCTGGGTTAAGATACGATTACCCTTATGTACCATGTTACTGCGATCTTTTTAATTTATACCAATATCCATTCTAATGTGGTTGCCTTGTCCCTGTGTAGTACCGCAACCTTAGGAAGCATACCCCAAGCACCATGATATCCATAAGCATAAGCCCTATCAAATAGACAACCATGGATCGTTTACTCCGTAGAACTTGAACGAGCCGTGGTTCTGCGATCTTCGCCTTATTCCAAATTCCCGATCCTCTATTTTCCTACTTGAGCTCTAGTTGATTTCAAAGGACTTCAAAGGGCTTGGCAGGTTAAACCACGCCCTAAGCTAAAATCTCCAGAGCAATCAAACTTTGCCATCAAACTGATCGTCGTCGTCTAGACCACCGGGGCAAATGAGCCAGAGGGGAGACCAAAAAAAAACCGCAATTCCAACTCGGCTATTTCGTTCTCCATACTACATTCAATCCGCCAAAAAATCAAATCAAAGGCAGAGCTCCCCCTCAACTTCCGACGATCCGGAGTTCGCATTCGCGTCCAAGTGCTAAAGCTCTCTGCACATCTCGTTCATCTGGTCGCGATCGGTCGATCTCCGCCCTGCTGAACGGGTCTCGCCCCGACTCTTCCGACCGCCAAATAGATTAATTGAAATTGCCTCTCCGTGGCCCTGGTACCCTAATCCTCCCAGACCACCTTAGTACTTGCTCGACCTGCTTTCTCATACGCGAACTCAAACCCCGATTCATCCGCCCTATCTCCTGTCTCCTGCCTGGCGCGGACTCCACCTCGCGGCCCATGGCCCACGCCCACAATCGCGCGATGCCCCTTTCAAGCTATAGGCGAGCTGCGATGCGACACGGACACGGAGAACCCGACCAATGCACCCGGGTGCCATAATTCGATTCCAGCCCACAACGCACTGTCCAGGCGCCCGTCGATCTGGAGCCGGCATGTGTCCGCCGCGGAAATGATTGACAGATGTTGGAGGGCACGGAGTAGGGAGAAACTAAACCCTCTTCTCTCCCTGCTTCCAAATCCAGTTCCCGTGGGCCCCCGCTAGTCTTCTTTTCTCCAACTGACGTGGAAACGGTTGACTCGTGCGGTTGCACTGGAGCGTCGCGTAAGGTAAGCGTATGCACATACATCGTGCGGGCTCGTTTATCATTTCTTAGCTGAGTCTAATTAGTTCTCTCTCGCGCGCCTCCCTCCTAGCTTCGTTCATCTTGCATCGGGGTGTGCGCTCCTTTGGGGATTTTTAAACGTGGAACTATTCCGCTTTTATTTTTTTCGAGGGGGTGTCTCATAGGCTGCTCGTTAATGTTGCTGAGCTGGGCTTACATGCCGCAGGCAGCAAGAACAGGCAGATAGGCGGGCAGGGACCGTAGCAGACAGGGGTGTGTGGCAGATCTCGCCAAAGGATCGGTTATTCGCGTCTGTGATACGATGGCACTTGCTGGGATGTAGGCGAGTGGAGGCGGGTTCGGGGCGTGTCGATCAGGGGGGGGAGGAAGGAGGTATCTCCGTTGTCACGAGGCTCTTGGGCGAGGTCCGTGTGGATGAGATGAAAGGAGAGGTAAGTCTGGATAATTCCGAAGTTGTTGCGACGGCTGCCGAGCAGGATTTTAGCCTTCATTCCCAGGTTTTTCTTTTGTAAGCGTGGTTGGTGGAGAGGGTGAAGTGGAGATTTCGAGAAGTGAGAACTTGCCCGCCTTAGGTAGGTAGGTGTATGGAGTTGTTATGGAGTAAACTCCGTAGACGTACAGATGGACCGCACTTCCGCGCTGCTAGGTGGGGCTTTGCTTGTATCTAAGCTGTCGCCACTCTTATGAGGATAGAGTCTAGAAGAGTAATTCTCAGTCTGGGCTTAGTGAATTATGTTTTGATGGCCTAATTAGCTTCCATTCATTGGGCTGTTCTATACTCCCTCCAAGCCCTAACTCTAACCTAGCGGAATACCCCAGTACGTACTGCTTTGCTCGGCGTTAATAGGACCCAAGGAATGAATTGAAGCTATAACTATCTCCTTCAGCCACCGGTTTACGTTCCCAAGTCTTTTTATCCCTTGAGCTTTCATTTTCTCGTTTCCTTTCTCAGTTGGCACTGCGTTAAATCTCTTGTTCGACCTAGAGTAAACGCCCACAAGATAGAGCCGGACTATGGAACTCTATATTACTAGTATACACTTGTTGGGGAGTTTTTTCATCACAGCGGTACTAGTAGTTTTACACAAAAACAAGGCAGTGGAATAGACGGATAGGAAGAGCAAAGAGTGCTTTATAAATTCAATAAGCACCACGGCTTAGAGTTATGATACAGAATCAAATGTAGATTCTAAGAATGAGTACTCATCCATTCTTCATTCTTATTTTGCCAGAAAATAATTGAAAATCACTAAAACACAGTAGATCGACATGACATTGGTCGCTGATAATATCCCGGAGCTCAATTAAGAATGTTACGGATCTAGGCCGCAATTGTACAAACAATGGTTCTAAGCGTGGTAGGGCTGGGCTAGAGTTTTGATATCGACGGAAAGTAGATTTCCCATTTCGTCTTGGTTCAGCGATTAACGTTGCCCTTGAGGGAAAAGTTCCAAAAAAGTAGACTGACTTCATACGAGCTGTTCAGGGGAGGATATCCTGCTTTCAGGACGAATGAAATTTTGGTCTGGTTCTAAAAGGCCTAAGAGACATCAATGACTGCCCTTCATCACTCCATAATTTTCATCCTATATTGAGTGTCCGCATCGCATTAATGGTCGACTGGCGTAAATTTCAACATAAGCTTCCTTGAGCGTGGCAGCGCAATAAATTCGTATACCTGATCGATCCCTTCATCGTCGATAGTAGTTGTCGTAAAATTTGAATATACAGCCGCCATAACCAATTTGATTTCTGCATCATTAGTCTCAGCCTCGTAGATCCGTAGTTGAGAAACGCACCTTGCATTGCGAAATTACTTCCTAGGCACATACGCCCACCGCTTCCGAAAGCAAAGAAAAGCCGCCTCATATCATGGATATTTTCGCCTGCATGGAGCCATCGCTCTGGTAACCATTCCTCAGGTTGCGGGTAGACCTCGTCGATTCGGTGGAGGGAGAAGGCGCTTGAACTAACTCTTACGCCGCTCGGGATATTATCGTACCCATGTATAGAAGTGCCCTTCTCTATGGTTGGAGTGACGCGGGGGAGTTGCGCTGGTGCAGGGGCATGCAGACGGAGGGTCTCGCGAACCATAGCGTCAAGCAGGGGGAGGGCGTCGATGGCGGAAGGAGAAGGAAGGACATTCTCTCCGTCTTTGTTCAAGTCTGAGTACCGTAGGGACGGAGATATGGTCATCAATTCCTTTCGCAATTTTGTTTGAAGCTCTGGCTGCTTTGATAGCTCCCACATCATGTATGTGAATGTGATACCGGTCGTTTCGTGGCCTGCAACTAAATGGTCCAGCAATTCGGACGCAACTGCTAGATTCAGCGGACGTGGATCGTGTTCCTTTTGAAAAATGAGGCTCTGCTGCAACTGGTCATAGATGACTGGATTTGTGGATGGCAGCAGCTTCTCTTCATCGCTGAGGGCCTCCTCATTCTCATTTTTAGACGCCTCCGTCCTCTCGCAGAGTCCCATGCACCACTGCTCAATAAACCCCATATACCGGTCATCCCGACTGAGAAACTTGAATTTCTCATACTCCTCCAACCAAACCATCCACTCGGTAATATTGAACAGATACCTCGTCCCTTGCCTCGATCCAAACAGGAATGAGGAGATGAAGTCCATCCCAAGGGCTTGGAACATCGGTAGGACATTCAGCACTTCTCTATCATCCCCCGCTTTCTTAAGAATAGGCATCAACCGATCCCTTAGAAGAAACTTTGATATCGTTTGAAGATCACTAGATTCCTGGAGGAACGACTTGGAGAAGGTCTTGCTCAGCATGCGCTTCTGGTGCGCATGCGGCGAATTATGCACCATTCCGACCATATTTGCAACGTGAAAGTTGACAAAGGCATCGTTATAGAAATCGTGCTTTTCAAAAGCACCCGTGTATATGATTTTCAGACCGTGAATGGAATTGACACTCAGTTCCTCTGGGCCGAGCCGGACGATGGGGCCGTACTTTTGATGCAGAGCATAAATGGCGAGGACTTCTTTGCATGTTCTGCGCTTATGGTCAATCCAGCGACTGGATAAGGGGGATGTGAAGTGAGCATTTGGGATTGAAGACAGCGGGGAGAGAAAATAAGGGTATATAACATGGTGATAGATGAGGTAGGAGGCGAGGAGGAACAGGGCGAGGATGAAGGGGATCATGGTATTGCGTGGGGAGGGGTGAAGAGGAGGAAAATCAAGATGCCAATCAGACGGCAGTCATTTCAATTGATGCTCAGTCACAATCGATGTCATGTTTTTCCCATGCAAGGAGTCGCCTCGAGTACCCACCAAAGCAAAGCAATTCCTGGCGTGGCAATAAAACCGCGCCGGTGGGGCCGCAATCAACACAAGGCCCTAACCGTCTAGCTCAAACTAAACAGCGGGATATGCTGCAACCATGCTCTAGTCCAACTACAAATTTTAGTCCAACTACAAATTTCCACTGACCTCAGCTGTCTGAAACGCAAGTTCTGTGCCGCGCGAATTGCTTCACTGCCGGCCAGACGCGTGGAGTGGATTCTAGTATGAGGGGCGTAGGATTCTGCAAAACTTAATGCCACCCTTCTTTTATAGTCACCCGAAGCGACCTTCCGTCAACCCCCTGCTTTTTCTCTGATAATCCTTCATTATCTTCGCCATCTCTGCTCCATTATGCCCTGGATCAAAAACCCTTCAACGGTCGCCATGACTATGGCCGAGGAAGCCCCGTCCAATGGCCATGTCGCCCCTAAATGGCGCGGTACCCAGGCCGACCAAGCCGATATGAGTGCCCTGGGGAGAGATCAGGTTCTGCGGGTATGTTCAAGATTCTATCATTGCGGCCAATACACATGAACTGACCCTGCAGCGTAACTTCCGATTCATCTCCATTGTTGGATTTGGCTGCACATTGATCGCTACGTGGGAGGTTGTTTTGACGTATGCCATCCGTTCCTATAATTGAATTCGAAGACTGAGCATCGTGTAGTCTACTGCAACAAGGCTTGACAGACGGAGGTACTGCCGGGCTGATTTGGGGGTTCCTCATTGTCGCTGCTGGGTTTCTTCTTGTATTCTTGAGTTTGGCCGAAATGGCATCCATGTGAGTCTGCCTGGCCATTGAGGCTTTGTATCCCTTCTAATTCTACAGGGCCCCTACTTCTGGTGGACAATACCATTGGGTATCGGAGTTTGCCCCTCCTAGCTGTCAAAAATTCCTCAGCTACATAACTGGTATGCTCTCATGGTTTTCTAACTCTATTCGCCGAATCAAATTGACAATTTAGGTTGGCTGTGCGCCATGGGCTGGCAATGTGCCATTGTGTCGATCGCCTATTTGGCTGGAACGATTATTCAAGGTTTGATAGTGTTGAACAATCCAGAATATGGCATGGAAGCGTGGCATGGTACCTTGCTGGTGATCGCCATCACGCTGTTTTCGATTATTTTCAACACCTTTTTGGCCAAGCGACTGCCCTTCGTGGAAGTGCTGATTCTGATTCTCCATGTGTGCGGTCTGTTTGCTATCGTGATTCCCCTTTGGGTACTTGGTCCTCGACGCAGCGCGAAGCAGGTGTTTACTGATTTTAACAATGGAGGGTCCTGGAACAGCGCGGGGACTGCCACGCTTGTCGGATTCTCAACTACCATCACTGCGCTGATTGGATACGATTGCGCAGTGCATATGTGTGCGTATCTTCCCCATGATTTTCACGACTTCTGCTGATAATGTGACGATGTAGCGGAGGAGATCAAAGATGCGTCTGAGACCCTACCAAAGGCGATGATAACCTCAGTCTGCACCAATGCCGCCTGTGGATTCCTGGTATTGGTGACGGTCTGCTTTACCCTGGGCGACGTTGACGACATCCTGGCCACTCCAACACGGTACCCGTTTATGCAGGTGTTCTATAACGCGACAGAGAGTCTTCCGGGCACGAACACCATGACTGCCATTTTGGTACTCACCTTGACGGCGAGCACGATCACAGAAGTAGCAACGGCATCGCGCCAGTTGTGGTCTTTCGCGCGTGATCGCGGCCTTCCTTTCTCTGACTTCTTTGGATATGTACGTCTTTTCAATCTATCCTTTTCAGAGTTGAACTCACTGACAGAATAAGGTTAACCCCGGTTGGAATATCCCCTTGAACGCTGTGATGGTCTCATTGGTAGTGACGATCCTTTTGTCGCTCATTAATATCGGCTCTTCAGCCGCGCTGCTCGCCATCGTGACTCTTACTATCAGTGCAATGATGTCGTCGTATATTATCACGATTGGTTGCGTACTTCTCAAACGTATCAGAGGGGAGCCCCTTCCACCGCACAGATGGACGCTCGGTCGGTTCGGCATGGCCATCAACATCGGGTCGCTGTGCTTTCTCTGTCCAGTTTTCGTTTTCGCCTTTTTCCCCCTTACCTCGACTGTTGAACCTGAAAGCATGAATTGGTGTGCAGTCATGTATGGGGGGGATTTTGATCATTGCAGTAGTGTATTATGTGCTACAGGGACGACACCATTACATCCCGCCTGTCGCGCTGGTGAAGCGCGAGATTTAGTTGATACTAGTACTTACGTGTATGATTGTAGCGTTGGGGGAAGCAAAGAAACACTGATTTCTCCTATTGAAAATGGATCATATTTGGCCGTTTATAATTCAGAGGGCATCGAAGGCCCAGTGGCGCGTGGATTTATCAAGTGGAGAAAACCAGCCAGGCTTTTAGTGTTGAGTACTAGATTGGATATTAATGAGCTGTGCTAAATGGAAGGAATGGCTTGGCAGAGTGTTGTATGTACCATCTTGGGCCATAAGTCTGAAGACACCGCCCAATCGGGTAATTCTGCCATATGACCACTCTACATTCAAATATATATATTGCATACAATATGCAATATTATTGCACCAAAATTAGTTACGATATAGATTAATCAATTACAAAATATATGATAAAATCTCAATTGCTAAAACCGAGTATAGTAGCCACGTGCCTTACGAGTCTCGCTTACACGCTGAGGCATCGATCTAATTATACTATCAATTTTATTTTGATCTAGCACATCCCAGGCCTCCGATATACACTCCCTAAATAGCTTCCAATCTGCCTCAGATGTACCACAATGTAGTAGATTAGGATACAGCTCATATAATTTACGTTTGAGCATACGCCACACGAGTTCAATAGGGTTAAGATCTGGTGAGCGTGGCGGCCATTCCATAACATGTATACCATAACGTTCAAACCATCGCTGAGCAACGTAGGAGCGGTGGATTTTAGCGTTATCTTGCTGAAATATAGTTCCAGGTTCATAGTGCTCAATAAATCCTTCTTCAAGTGCTTTTAGGTAGGATTTTGTTGTATAACCACCTCCGTGACCTCGCTGTCCTTCTGAAAAGTCACGCTCCATAATAACAAGTTTTGTACGCCCTCCAAGCCATATTCCAGCCCAAACCATTTGACAAATATCCTTCACATGAACCTTAACTTGTACCATTCCCTGCCGGTAAGCTTCTCCTCTAAGCCGGGTAATATATTGGCCGTTTAAATTAGGGATACGTTGAACGCTGCATTCGTCGGAAAATATGAAGCTTTGTAGTTGGGAATTGTAGCGTTCGGTCCTCCAATTTCGGCAAAATTGGACTCGTTTGCGGGCGTTCTCCCTCGAAATTGGGATACAACGTCTTGCTCGATAGCGCTGGAGGAATTTTGAACGTAGGAATCGCTTGATTGTTGATCGAGATGGATGACTGGGTATACGGGCGCTCAGCTCACTAAGGCTTAGCCAAGGCTCACGGCGTGCAAGTAAACAGGTATATTTGATAGTTGAATACCTATAGACTTTAGGGGCACCTGAACGAGGCAGTGATTTGAGCGTTTGGTGCTCTCGGAATCGTTTGATTGTAGAGTATATTGTTGAGCGTGCGACGTTGAACTCAGCAGCCATTTTAGTAGGCGATACACCACATTCATGAGCGTATATAATAGCTGCGCGGGCCTCAGATGAAAGCTCACCCCCTGGTCTTCGATTGCCACTTATTTCAGTGCCAAACCGACGCATATTGGTGGTGTAGGGGGTAGTTGAAGAAGATGGGTGGGGGGTGACGCGAAAATCGCGCTAAAAAAATAGCGCGGTGTCTTCAGACTTTTGGACCGCCTTTGTATAATGGGACTGAAACAAGGTAGTAAACATGACCTAGACATCGCTTCGCACCGAGTCTTCCCGACTTGGCATCTAGGAGTTACATCGAATAAAAGGAAGGGTCAATTGAACAGTTTGAAATACTCAAAATTTCTCGACCATGTTTTTGACTGAACTATCTTTTCCTCCCTTTTATTCCATATGGTGGCGAATGAACTTCAAACGGAAGTGGGCCCCATGCGGCCCCATTTCCCTCCCGCTGCGGTTGGCGTAGGGAAAGGCTGGCGCCCCCTATGTAGTATACAGCCCGACTCCATATTTCGCCAACTCTATCTCTTAGCTAGCGCGCTCCCAAATTGCGAACTCCACCCTGTCGTGTACCAACGTACGTGAAGTTCATTCCTTTCGTCTTTCTTTTTCCTGATTGGATATTTGCCATAAAGGACGGAGCCTTGTCGTTTTCGATCTGTCCGCTGTCAATTTCTATGTATCATGCGTTGGCCGCCATGCTGAGTAGGGATATTGGCTTAGGGATATTGGCTTGGAGCAGGTACCAGGTATCTGAGATTTTCGAGCTTCGGTCACGACGCCTTGTGTGCATGAGCCGGTCCGTGGCTAGTTCCCAACAGAAGGATTGCCCTAGCTGATTTCACAGCCCAAAAAACTTAATATATCACATTGCGTTGGATCCATGTTAGACTCCTTTGTTTGGATTCTCCGAGCTGCCTAGCCGCTACTATCCATGGAAGCGCCATCGTCATGATGGCCGATTATTCCGAGCCCTCTCCGAGTCTTCTATCTTTGTTCCAACCATTTTCTCCCTGGTACTTCAAGTTCTGCATCACACCTGGGCAAACCACAATTTGGGAGCCGTACCGCAATGGCCATCAAAGTGCCTCCGGGCCAGTCGCCGCCTTTCGAGACAATAGACGACAAGCATCATGCTGGAATTATAATCATTACTGCCGCTATCTGCTTGCTGATATCACTGGTGAGCCTGTTGATCCGAGTGTATGTGCGAAAGTTTCTTAGTCCGCCATGGGGATCAGACGATATCATCTTGCTCGGGGCGACGGTACGTAATTGAAATCCATGGATAGATCGAATTACTTTAAAACGAGCCTAACATGATATCATAATAGATCACTGCTGTCGCTGAATCGATCATTATCTTCCACTCCTCGAGTATCGGATTCGGGACAGATATTTCGCTGGTGGCCGAAAAGTCCGTCAATCATATACAAAATGTACTTATTCATTACCTAATGATTCATCAAATCCGATATAAGGAAGATACTGACGGGCATAGTCCCTCGTTGCTGCCGACATACTCTATTTATTAACTATTTATCTCTCAAAATGCTGCGTAATCGCCATCTACCTGCGGTTGACCCCGCGACAGCGCCACAAGAGTTTTCTGTGGGCGACATTCGGACTGAGCATAGTTGGGGCTATCATTTCCGTGCTGGTTATCTCGGTCGACTGCGAGGGAAATAAGCCATGGGCTATACCTGGCGTACAATGTCAGGATCTAGTATGTATACAATTCTTAAAGCTGCAGAAGTGCCATCCACTTTTGAGCAAAAGTCGTGAACCAAACGAGCGAAAGCCCTAGGGGTAGACTGACAATTACAAATTCGTCCGCTGGCAAGCGATTGCCGCGCTCGACATCTCGATCGAAATTTTACTATTTACCTTCTGCATTGCTCTGATCTGGGGTTTGCAGATGCATTTTTCACATAAAATCGTGATTGTAGCATCTTTTGCCGCTAGACTACCGTGTGTCACCCTTCTGATTCATAAGTACCATGATATACGACAACTAACACAGATCTTACTGCTACTAGGTTAATGATATTCTCCTCTCTGCGTCTCTCCGCTCTCAGGGAATACACAACTACCGAAAACCCTACTCTCACCGCAATCAGCCACACGGTCTTCACCCAGCTACAGCTCAACTATTCGCTTATAGCATGCACAGCCTTTTGCCTGCGCCCCTTCATGAGCGCTCTCACAACCAATTATGGCACAGCTGGCGACTCCAACCTCGGCAGTAGTAGCGGCGGCTACGGTTACAGGTATGGATCCGGGAGACAGGGGAATATGGACCCCTACGCTTCAGGGCGATCGCGGGACTACGAGATGGGGAGAGTAATGGGGCGAGCCGGTCGCCGAGAAAGTGGAGTATTCAGAGACAGGCCAGATGTGACCGATGGAAGGGGGAATAAGACAGTTGTCAGTGAGGCTGCGAGGCCAGAGCACTCGAGGGAGGGAGGCAGTATGCACAGCGGGAGTGATGGACGTACAAGGATGATTATTCGGAAGGATGTAGAGTATTCCGTTTCAGTGGAAACTTGAAAGTCTTATAAACAATTCCCTTCGCACAGCAACCATCGATTGAGCCACATGCAGTAGTCAAGTCAAGTCAAGGAGAGAGAGAGAGAGAAAGCAGTGTTTAGAAGTAGAGGGAGGGTGGTTGTGAATTAAAGTGGGGCCCGCTGACAGGAATTACCCTTTTGGGACTGAACTGCTGCACTGCCCTCGGCCCCCAAAACGCCTCTCCCTTATATTTTAAACAAACCGCGCTTTGACTGACAAGCTTTTGTTTTGCGCCAGTCATTTCTTCCTGTTATCGCAGCCACGACGTATAATCGATTTATCCAGAATGAGCGCACTCGTAGTTACTGAAAGGAGGCCACCAAAGAGTGCAGTCGACGAACACGAAATAAAGCTCCGCAGGAAATTTCAGAACAAGCTTAACCAGAGAGCTCATAGTAAGCACGTCAGAATTGACTCATAATACTGCGCAGTGCTTTGATAGCTAACTAGTACTATCCCACAGGAGAACGACTCGCCGCGCAGAAAAAAGAGAAAGTCAAGCAGGTCCCTTATCAGATTGGCCGTTGGCGCCTCGTACACCCTGAAGATAATCCTGAACAAAAGCCACCTATTCCATACCAAAAAAGAAATTTCGCCAATCATCGCCTGTCGACTCACACTATAAAACACCGTCAAAAGTCAGACTGGACCGGCATAGCATCTACACCTGCTTACCAACCTCAGATGACCCCTTCTCCACAAGCAGACTTTCTGCTCAGCCTCGTCCAGTTTAATGTATACCGAGGCCTTTACGACAATAAGCTAACTTTATCCCGATCGGTCGACTCTCTATTGCCGGGGCATGACCCGGTGTCCTTTGACACGGCTTTCCCGGGCGTTTTCCAAATCATTTCGAGAGCGGAGACACCGAGCTCGCTTGCCTTGACAGAACTACAGGCAGGCATAATCCACGCCCCTTGGATCGACCTTATTCCATTCCGACAAATGCGAGATGTCTTAATTCAACAGCAAAGTCATTACGATCATATCGCGCTTCTACTTGATATACTTGGAAATGTACCTGACCTTGAACCTCTTTCTTCAAGCGACGTGTTCCCGGCCCTTCAAAATGATCCAAAACGCTATACTACTCTCAGTCTCGAAAATATTGAGGAGGACGAAGATGAGATGACTTCATCTCGAGCAGGATTTATTATTTGGGGAGATCCATCCGACGAGAATAATTGGGAGATCACACCAGGATTCTTGAGAAAGTGGTCCTGGATAATGAAGGGATCGGAATATTTGATACGATCGAGTAATAAATGGAGGGCTTTCAGGGGCGAAGAACCGATGAAGCAGGTGAAATTCCAATTCGAAAATCATGAGATATAGTCTCATTAAAGCGAAAACAAACAAACGGCATATCCAATGCGGCATACATGGTAGCTGGGGAGACCAGACTAGGCCCTAGTCGGGGTGGCTTTTACTGGATGTTACCATGTGTGATAGTCGTACAGCCATCCGCAAGACATAGTTGCTGAATTGAATTTTATTCCAGTAAGCTTCTCGAAATTGTAAACTCTAAGATTTTCGGGAGGACAAGCAAGGTAGGGTACACTGTCTCGTGTACTGTAAAGCTCGGGCCTTCTGGTAGATCGGGGATCCCGACCCCGCACAACGCAAACGGAGATCACTCGGTTTAACCGGCTCACTCTGAATCATCGTTTAGTTGTAAATGAAATGACACATATCATACGTGTTGAAAGTAGAGGATCTCGGAATTTGACCATGACTATTCGAGGCACTGCTGCCCATGAAGCTTTGATGCAACAGGCCACCCTCAGCTGACCCCGGGATCTGTATTTCCTTCAGCCATGCTGGTTGCCTTGCTTGTATTTATTTAGTAAAAAGTATCATTTTCGAATAATTTTGATAGCACTGTGAATCATTGTCTCAAAAAAAAATAAGCCTTCGTAGATTCTTTGACCTAGCTGGGAAAGCAGTTCGATTTCCATGCCGTATCTCGATACTACTCCCTGTGGAATGATGTCATATTGCATAGCTTGGACGAATAGCAAACTGAGATGTAAATAGATCGCTGACCGACTCAAATCGCGGGGCAGAACGTGAATGTTCAGTGCTGTGTTAAAGCACTACTAGTAACAACTACGATATAGCATAAAATACTACCGAGAGTTGCAAGAAGTCGATATTCTCGAAGCTTGCTTGTTTGTTGAGCCAAGAAATAAAATGCCAGTAGAAATCATTCACGGAGAGACACATTTCTACAAGCTACAGATCCACACATGGCACATGTACACAGCCTTATGAGACGACACGCGTAGAAGCGGGCGAGGTAGGTGAGACATGCTTTTCGCCCCCCCAGTGTGTACACTTTTTCGTCAGATTATGGGAAGAACTAGCTTTGTCGAACCTGACCAGGTCTTCCAAGAATAGAGCGGATTGACACTCATACCTTCTGACAAAAACGATGTTCAACGTTGCCAAGCCACAGGAATGTGGTATTTAAAAAAGGGCAGATCCGCAAACTTCTATCGGATCATCAACAAGATTCATCAACATCACCAGCCTTCTTCAAGAACCAGTCTCGATTTCTACCACATAGAATCCAAAGCCACAATGCAGTTCACCACTATTCTCGTTACCGCCATTGCCCTTGCTATGGGCGCATCCGCTATGCCAGCTCCTCCCGCCGACACTCGATATGCCCAGCTCCGTCTCTTCGGAGAGCCTGGCTGTTCGGCACAGAACGAAGGCGAGCTCGGTGTCTATGGCGACTATGTCAACAAGTGCAATGTGTTCCCCGGCGACACCCCTTACAGATCTGTGAGCTTTGAATACGCGATCAACAACTGCAGCCGTAAGTAGTCCATCAACCTGATGTACAATGGTTTAAGAACTGACCGGTATGATCAGTGCGTGTTTATAGCGACGTCACTTGCCACTTGGACGCACATGACGTTCCTGTTAAGAGTTGTCTATCTGGCGACAAGGTCTATCGAAGCTACAAGGTTCACTGCGATCACCTCTAGAGCATCCATCCTTTCTTGGAACTTGAGATGATTTGATTGATTCAAGTTCGGACATAGCATGACGATACAAGCGTGGACATAATATTGGCATTTTAATTGGGGTGTGATTGAATAATAGACAAGGACTTCCTAGTATAGTATAGTATTGAATGGATTAATATTTATTACTGAAAATCTGCAGCAACTTGAAGCAAGTCGAAGTGCTGGGTGGGTCGAGATCGTCGTGAATCCCTTCAAAATACCCCTCAAAAAGAGAAAATCGACAAAAGTCCTGTGCATTAATAGCACTAGCAGTACTAGTACTAAGAACATCCGCTAATAGCCGGGCCTTATACCTAGGTACCTAGGTGGTATAGCTAGAGCTATACTCAAATGTGATCTAGACTGTTTCTGCACTTCTTCCCCTCTTTGACCCCCGCGTCCACCCCGCGTCACACGAATTCGATTATATTGCGCCAATTATTCTCCTGCACTGCGCCTTCACCGAACGGAGCATCAAAATCCCTCACACGAGCATCATCCCACTCGGATCCCGGCTACCGCGCCAGAGACCCAGCAGAACCACACTTTCACCAACCCCGCCCCACGCTATAAAAGGCCCCAGGGGATCTCCCATCTTATCTGATGAGCTGATCCTTCGAGGCCTCCGATGGCAACAGTAACAGTGGCAGCAGCATGGTGGTATTTGTCGACCTCGATCAAGATGCCTTCCGGCATCCTGGTTCATTACTTGCCCCGGAGAAACTGAGAGTCGCCCCCGTCGCGGCCAGCGAAGCCGACGAACTGCTCCCTTCCTCCACCTCTACTTCCTCCCTCAGAGCTCAAATCACGCTTCAAGACGCGCCCACTACGACAGTTCATCCTAAACAGACTCCGACATCAAAAACCCCCAACTGCAATGCCTTTTCCGCGGCGTTAAGTTGCTACCCGTATGTGGATCGGACCTCCCCCCCCAATCTTCACCGCGTCCACTTTTCCCCACACGCGAGCCAAGGACTAACACGACTTCGCTGGCGCCTCCACCAGAATTGTCAAGGAAATTGCCCGCGCCGTCGATTTGAATACCCTACACGCCCTCTCGCGAACATGTCGCCAGTTTCTCGTGAATCTAGAGCCATTCCGGCACCAACTCATCCGCGAGACGCTGCGGTGCGAAAATGAGTATATCGAGACCGTCTCGGATATGCTGGACGGCGGGGCCGTCCTCCCAAACAGCGTCAAGTCAGTGCTCAGGCTGTTAAGCCAGGGAAATGGCGAAGCCGGACGCATGACGCGTGGAAAAGCGGCAGATGTGCGCGCGACATGGTCGGTGACTGTCGACGCTGCACCAAGATCGTATGCAGGGTATGTTTGAAGCCACCCGCTGCAGGGATGTGCCCACGCTGATCATATCTTAGAACTGCACGATCAAACCTCCTTCCCAAACAGCCTTAAAGGGCCGAATCCGCCGGCTCTGTCGGACCTGTGGCACGGCGCCGCTCTCCCACCATCTCTATAATACGCCTCCGAACCCGACCGTAACAGAATCACTCGAGGAAGACTCAATACCGAACACGCTGGCGAACAATGTTTGCAATTGCGACGATATCGTCTGGCTTTGTATCCAGTGCGGCCAAACACTACGCAGCAACGACATCACCTACCGACGAGTCTGGGCATGGCGTACCCGATACAGCACATACCTTGGTGGCGGACTGGGAACAGGCATCGGCGAAGGCAGCCAAGGGGTAAAATGTGGACGCGGCGACACATGCCTTGCGGCAAAGGAAATAGAGCTTGAGGTTGACTGTGAAGTGGACGATAGCTCTAGTGATACTAGCAGTACGGGCCGCAGCTCTCCCGCTCACTCCTCACATCACTCCGAATTGCTGTCGACAGATAGCCACGATGGCGAGGAACCGGGGTATTTCCGGCAAGAGGTGATCGGACTCGGCGGTGTTGTGAAGCATAAAGCGAAGAAGCGAGTCATGGTCGGTGCATGCGTGGTTGAGTATGAAGATGAGCGGGAAACGGGCACATATCTTGTTCGAGAGGAGGGCGGCTCGCATCGGGCGTGGTGTGGATGGTGCTCGAGGGTCATTCCGGCCAAGAGCGAGTCTATTCGGGGTTGAGATAGCTTCGCGGCATACTTTCTGCATCTCTTTTGAAATTTCGTAGTGCAGTCTACGCAGTTTACATCTAGCATGGCCTTGATGATCATTGTGTACATACTCTCACCCGACGACTGCGTTGAGCGCAGTTTAATTTAAGAGAGAAAATTGAATTCGGATCTAGTGGATTGCTCAAGGGATTTGCGTCTTCGGTTTCAAACCAGAAATTGGCGACAGTGTACCTAGGTATAACAATTTGACATATCTAATAGATTTCACAATCACTTCACAGTCTTGACTCGATGCTGTCCTTTCTGGACGAAAAGACAAAATACTCCGGTAATGCGTCGCTCCTTCATGCAATCATCAATCATACATATCCCCGGACACTTCAAGTTATCACAAATAATATCAAAAGACAATGTTGAAAAAAAATCAAAACTCGAAACAAACGTAACCATTCTAGTGCGCTGCGATAGCTCGGAGAATACTCTTGAGCTTGGATTGTTCCTTTGGTGGAGATTCTTCGCGACGACGATGACGGCGCGAGTGAGGATCCATGTCTCTGCTTTCCTGGCGGGCGGCGCGACGAGAGATCTCGGGCTTCTTCTCTCGCTCCCTTGACCGGGGCTTGCTGGACTCGGGTTCGTCGCGAGACCGTCTCCGTGCTTTCCTCTCGGGTCGAGCTTCTTCTTGCCGACGCTCCTCACGTCTCTCCTCGCGCCTTTCTTCACGACGTGCTTCGCGGCGAGAGGAAGAGCCACCGGAGCGAGTACTAGGTCCCCTCTCGTCAATGGTGACTTTCTCATCACTCGGCGGACCACTGCTGTTGCTGTGGCTGATCGAATGACGACGCTCAGAAGTTGGGGCAGTAGACTTCGTGCTGTTGACTCGTACAATAGGTCTGGTCGTGTCCGATTGACCATTACCCATATATCGAAGGAAAGCGCGCTTGGGAGCAGGAGCTGAGGAGGCTGCCTGTTTCGAAGATGTGGTCTTGACCGATCTAGCCTGGCCTTGTTCGGATGAACGACGCTTGGGCCTGGGTTCGATCTCAACCTCAACGATAGGTGGTTCCTCCGCTGCTACCGGCTCCTCTCTCGCAGCAATCTTCTCGGAGCTTCTGGTCTTCTCAGGTGGCGAGACTCCACTGCGTTGACGGTCTTCACTGATAGCTTCCTGCTTCCTCTTCTCCTGGATCTTCCTCTGCTGCTTGTCGTCATGTTCCTTTCGGGCTTGCTCCAAAGCCTTGGCCCACCGATTAGTGAACAAGCCACCGTCATTCTTGGGGCGGGAAAGCTGCTCCTTGCGGCCCTCAGAGGAGGTCTTCGAATGTCGTCGCTCTCGTTCACGGTCTTCACGATAACTGGACGAACGTCTCTTCTTTCTGCGAGAACCTTGCCTAGTTACCGTAGGATCCATGGGATCCATAAGCTCGCCACGAGGTCCCTCAGCGGACTCCCCGGGAGGAATCTCATCAGGTGCAAGTCCATCAGAAGCGGGTGCCCGGGGCACAAGAGGCTCGGTAGGGAATGGCTCGTATTCAACGGGTGCAGGTTCAGGCTCCGGTACTGGTTCTGGCTCGGCGGGTGCAGGTTCTGGAACTGGTTCTGGTTCAGCGGGTGCAGGCTCTGGCTCTGGCTCAGCCGGTGCAGGTTCTGGTTCTGGTTCTGGCTCAGCGGGTGCAGGTTCTGGTACTGGTTCTGGCTCAGCAGGAGCAGGCTCAGGCGCTGGTTCTGGCTCGGCGGGTGCAGGTTCTGGAACTGGTTCTGGTTCAGCGGGTGCAGGCTCTGGCGCTGGCGCTGGCTCTGGCTCTGCGGGTGCAGGTTCTGGAACTGGCTCAGGTTCAGCGGGTGCAGGCTCTGGCGCTGGCTCTGGCTCGGCGGGTGCAGGTTCTGGAACTGGCTCAGGTTCAGCGGGTGCAGGCTCTGGCGCTGGCTCTGGCTCGGCGGGTGCAGGTTCTGGAACTGGCTCAGGTTCAGCGGGTGCAGGCTCTGGCGCTGGCTCTGGCTCGGCGGGTGCAGGTTCTGGCACTGGTTCAGGCTCAGCGGGTGCAGGCTCAGGTTCAGCAGGCGTTGGCTCTGGCTCTGGCTCAGCCGCTGCAGGTTCTGGCACTGGTTCAGGCTCAGCGGGTGCAGGCTCAGGTTCAGCAGGCGTTGGCTCTGGCTCAGGCTCAGCCGGTGCAGGTTCTGGCACTGGTTCAGGCTCAGCGGGTGCAGGCTCAGGTTCAGCAGGCGTTGGCTCTGGCTCTGGCTCAGCCGCTGCAGGTTCTGGCACTGGTTCAGGCTCAGCGGGTGCAGGCTCAGGTTCAGCAGGCGTTGGCTCTGGCTCTGGCTCAGCAGGAGCAGGCTCAGGCGCTGGTTCTGGCTCGGCGGGTGCAGGTTCTGGTACTGGCTCTGGCTCAGCAGGAGCAGGCTCAGGCGCTGGTTCTGGCTCAGCGGGTGCAGGTTCTGGTACTGGCTCTGGCTCAGCGGGTGCAGGCTCTGGCGCTGGTTCAGGCTCAGCAGGTGCAGGTGCAGGTGCATCTTCAGCTTCAGCCAGCGGGACTTCTGCTGGAATCTCCTTTGGCTGATCTGCCTCTGAGGTTGGCTCTTCCACCACTGTTTCTGCTGGAGGTTCGGGCTCAGGTGCAGGTTCCGCCTCAGGTGCAGCTTCGGCTTCAGCTTTAATTTCTTCTGCAGGCTGTTCAGCCACAGGTTCTTCAATAGTCAGTGCCTCTGCTACTTCTTCGACTGCTGGTGCCGGCTCTGGTGCTGCTTGTGGCTCTTCGACCGGCTCAGCTGCTGGCTCTGGAGCGGTATCCTCAGAAGGCGTGTCCTCTTCCTTGACCTCGTCAACTGCGGCTGGAGCAGGCTCGGGCTCGGGCTCCTTTGGAGATTCCTCGACAGCCCTATCCTCTGGAGGTGCATCGATGGAAGCATCAGCAGCGGGGGCCTCTTCAACTGGAGCGATTTCTGTTTCTTGGGTAGCTTCAGCTGGCACCTCCTCCGGTTCTGTGGCTGGTGGCACTTCTTCGGGTTCCCCGGGGGCGTCACCCTCGGCGGGTTCTGCTGCTTCAGCGGGCTTTGTCTCTGCCTCTGCTTCAGCATTTTCATCGCCTTGTGGTGCCGATGCCTCTTCTGCAGGTGGTTCAACAGGGTCAGGGATAGGCTCTGGTGCAGGCTCCGCTATAGGTTCAGGTGAAGCTTCAAGCTCAGGCTCAGTATCGGCTGCCTTTTTACCCTTTTTGTTCTTCTTCTTCTTCTTCGATTTGCCGGCTGTTTCTTCGGCGACAGGTGGCTCTGCGACGGGTGACTCTTCGGCTGGTGGCTCTTCAGTTGGTGGCTCTTCGGTAAGTGGCTCTTCGGCTGGAGTCTCTTCGGCTGGCGGAACAGGATCGGCAGGTGCAGCTTCTGGCGGACTTTCGGTTGCTGGTTCTTCACTGAGGACCTCTTTCTCGGGCTCTGGTGCAGGCTCCGCTACAGGCTCAGGTGAAGCTTCAGGCGTAGGCTCAGGCTCAGTATCGGCTGCCTTTTTACCCTTTTTGTTCTTCTTCTTCTTTTTCGATTTGCTGGTTGGCTCTTCAGCAGAAGCATCCGCGGGTGTATCTGCAGGGATATCCGTAGCTTCTTCTGCTGGGGGTTGCTCATCACTAGCAGCTGGAGCATCACCATCTGCCGGTGGGAGATCCTCCTCGGCTTTGGCGTCTTCAGCTTCTTGCTTGGCGAGTGCTTCCTTTTCGGCCTCTACTTTGTCGAGCCCGGCTTCAGGGTCACATTCTGGAAAATCCTCGTCTGTAGAAATGTATGTTAAGTTCTGGCTCTCTTCTTCATACGAGTGGTTCTTACCATTGTTGTCATTGTTATCGTCTTGCTTGGCTCCGTCGTCAGCTGTGGCTGGTTCCTCTGCGGGAGGTGCAGGCTCTTCGTCCTTCGCTTCGACCGCTGGATTTTCTGCACTCTCTGCAGGAGGTTCTTGAGCGGCTTCGTCTGGAGCGCTTTCGCCCTCTGGGTTCGGCGCTGGCTCATCGCCAGCAGGCTCTTCCTTACCCTCTTCATTTGCGTCTCCGCTGGCGGGATTGGTGGCCTCTGCAGACTCTGCAGACTCTGCGGGCTCTGAGGGCTCTGCGGGCTCTGAGGAGTCAGGCTCCGTTGGCGGAGTCGCTGCCTCTGGTGATTCTAAAGGGCGTTGAGTAAGTGACTGCCATACAGCCAATGATACAATTCCTCCGATAACTGCCATGGTTCACTTCTTAGTACTTACCAGCAGGTTCTGAGTTCGATGAGCTCTCTTCTGCAGGCTTGCTAGGCTCTTCTGTTGGGGGCTCGACGGGGGCATCCTCCTTTTTCGGTTCGGCATCGGCGGCCGTTTGGTTATCCTGGTCCTTGCCCTCCGTCAGACGATTCGCATTGGTATTTTTAGGGGTGATGGGATAAGAAGAGAAAGTTAAAGAGCCAATTTCATAGGTCTTTAATTCACGTTCGAAGCTTTGATACTGAAACTGAGGGATGTTCGCATACTTGTATTGGGGCTCCTGCATCTTCGTCCCCTACAGCAGCCGGCTCTGGGGCTGGCTTGTCGATATCCTTGGCTTCGGGGTTTGGTGTCGTAGCTCCAGCAGGAAGACGGTTGTTGTTATTGTTCTTATTCTTCTTCTTCTTGGCCATGTCCTCGTTTTAATGACGTATCACACAACGAGGTGGCCGATGCTGACTGGCGCGTGATGGCAAGAATGAAACAATAAGAAAGTGACAAGCTAATGTCGGGCTCGATGCAAGGATGAAAGTCCGGGACGGCGAGGAATTCTGGAGGTACAAGAAATATGAGAGGTAGAAAGTCGCGAGACTGGGTACTGATGTAGTATAGGACGGAAGAGGAAAGAAGCGTACGCCTGTTCCTCTGGAGACAAGAAAATCACAATTGGACCGTCAAGGCGAGGCAGCGTATAACAGTTCATCCGTTGTCCGGGTGGATGGGACAACAACCCCGATGCAGTGTGGAATTGGGCCCTGGAACGTCATCAACGAACAGCCCGATGGCATCGCATGCCATTGGACCACGTCGCCTTCGGTCTCCATGCATTGGTGGCCAGCATTGAGAGGGGATTAGTGAAGCCCGTGTGCTTGGATTAGGGCCGGGTGAGAGCAGCATGATCTCCACTTGTGGGCAAAGCTGCAGGAGCAGGCATCCCAGGGTGAAAGGGGATTGGGGATAGGGAAGTCAAATACACTATCTAGGAAAGGTCAAGCTGCAGCAGCATGGAGAAAACGGGTCTGATAAGTGGGGGGACGAGTGCCACCATTCAATTCTAGGTATGCAAATTTTTTTTTCTGGTTGATTTTGGCTTCGAGTACGCTCCGTACTCCGTACAATGCGCACCCACGAGGGTAGGTGAGGTGGGATGAGAATAGGACGAATTAAGGTGGGTCAAGCACAAGTTGAATGGGTTCCGAGCTACACCGACGAGGGTCTGCATGGCGTGTGTGTGCCCTGGACGAGGGGGAAAAAGTGATGCGGTCGAGAGACCCATTTCTGCCCAACGTTTTCCGGCCACCGCGGCAAATGAGATTCAAGCCTAGCGCTGAGTGGAGAGACGAGGTCGTAACGAAAAGTGTCCATAAGAGACCAAATTAGCTCTTGCTAAGGGGACCCAAAGGCAATTGAAGCCCATTGAGTCAAGGCGAGGGCCCCTAAATGGGGTGGATGGGGTGAATGGAGTCTTGCGGTGGCCATTGTGACTCCACTCTGCGACACCGACACTTCAGCATGGCGATCCTTCTTCGAATCCCCTTTGGAGCGTGAACTACCTCATGGTCTCACAGTCTCACAATTTCTCAATACTGGTATGCACCGCAAGGGAGTTAGTTGAAATGGAGATCGGAGCATGCAGGATGCATAGAGAGGAGTCGTGGAACAAGTGAAGTTTCCGGGCCACGTCGCGTGATCTGCCCATTCCCATTGGTATTGCCCGTGCCAATTGACCAAACACCTTCCTTTCCCCTCCCCCCAACTTCTTCCGATTACTTCTCGATCATCGGCTAATCTGATGTTAACCATACGGTGATTGCTGTACAGTCAAAGCCCTTTCTCCTTATCGTGATGCACTCGCCACTTCCCCCGGCCCCTCACTCCGTTCCCAAAAGAAGCTGCATGCATTGGCTCTTCATCCAAGACTAACTGGCGCGACGCGGGGCGTTCCGCGATTGCCAGACAGCGCCCGACCTGTTGTACTCCTCAAACCTAGCCATCTTCCGATTTTAGCTCACAAAGTCAAATGACGACCCAATCCTTTCCCTGCAGCGGGCCGAGTATCCATGTTCTATCCGCCGATGGCGAGTGGCTGGATTTTGGCAAGGCTTCCAATCCAATCCTGAGCTTTCAATTCTAGCCCAGTCCCGGTCTCAGATTGACTGTTTGAGGGCGAAAATTGACCCAAGGCTTGATCAAGCCAGATCGTAGTTCACATGCCCGAGAATATCAGGTGTGATCGAACTGCTCTGTTCTGTTTTGCTTCGGGTTATGGAATACATCCAATTGTCATCTCCCGTGCTGATCGGGAAAAAGGAGGGGCTTGCAGCGCAAAATTACGACATTCCCGATACTTTCCTACGTGTAAACATTATGTGTCTTCCTTTAGATCGTTAGATCGACAAGACTATTGAGAGGTGTCGAGGGGTACAGAGTACCTTGTATGTACTTCGTACGCTAACTTCGGTTGGAGCGGATGGGGTGTTGGGGCCAGCCAATGTGACGCAAGCCTGGCTGTAGATGCAGGCGCTTGCCAGGTACATAGGTGCATGGCCAAGTTGATAAGGCAACTAACTGCGGAGTATAAGGTAGATATTGCCACGTTATTTAACAGTAGAGTCCCCTGGCCATAGATTTCCATAATTGAAATACAAGTTTGAAGAACTCTGTACCTAGGTATCTCCAATGCTCCTCCGCTTTGTCGAGAATTTTCTTCACGGGATGAAGTGGGTCTAAGAGCTCAGAACCGATTTTCTATGTGACAAAAGTATGTGCCAACAGAGCTGATGGTCAGTATAGCAGCAGGCGTGGGTTTCTATGGAAGAATATAGTAGTATTCGAGCAGTCGTGGACTACAAAACCAATTCAATTGTGCCTCCAGAGGTCTTTTACGCCATGAACCTTCGATCGGGTTTTGAGTTCCCTGGATGGGTCCCGATAACCACTGACGACGACGGATCTCGATTATCAGCTGCGCTGTGGAGCTTTGTTGAATAGCTACCTCGTACCCCGCCCCCATTTGCGTAGTTTTCAAAGAATGCTGTAAATTTCTTCCGTTCACTCACCCGGAGCTCAATTGTGATCAATTCGGCTCATCGCATATACTACAATCATGGCCGCCGACGATATTTGCCTGTTCAACATCAGGACTGTGGATTCCTCTGGAGAAGAGAAGTTGACAAACCGCATCAGTACTGAAGCGAAAATCGACCAAAAAGCCACCCTTGGCACGATTCGGAACATATTGGCAAGTGAAAAGAAACTCGACTCGGAAAAGTAAGTGCCCAGCCCTGGAGGTGATGTGTATCCTGGATACCTAGTAGGTATGCACGCGCATGAAACCCAGGACTGATTGTTTGCGAAAAGGGCTCGACTTTCCTTTTGCGGTAAAGATGGTGATCGTATTGGCGACGACATGAGTTGGAGTGTATACCAGAAAATAATCAAGGCAGACAAGAAGGTATGCATACGTGCTTCGAGAAATAACACAAAACGGCAGAGAAATTGGAATGCTAATACTTGAATGTGATACAGGACGACTCGAAAGATAAAACAAATGAACCCAAAGAAACAACAAATGACCCCGAAGGCCTGAAGGTCTATGATGTGTATTTTGAATGGAGTTGGAAAGAGGAGGGAAAGGAGGAGAAGAAGAAGAACATGAAGAAGGAGCTAAGCGCTAGTGCTCAGAAGGTCTTGGATGGTGACCTCGATCTGGATTTGACCGTATGTGGAGAAGTTCGTTCATAAATGATGGTTTCAAAACTAACTACCATGTGCATGCGCAGAGAAATAAGCCGGAATTGATCACTGCGACCCTGAAAGAGCTTGCTAGCAAGTATACCCATGCCAATTTCAAGGCCGGTGTCTCTAAGGAGGGCGTTGTGTAAGTGATGAACCTTGAAAGTTCTCGATCGCAGATTAATTCTCGGTCACTTAGCTGACACCTTAATAGAGTTGCTAGTAGCATGTCTGAAGAAAATTGGGAGACTGTTCTTCGGAACACCCAATACCTGAATGGCCATCGAATAGTGTTTTTCACCTATGCGAATGGCACTAAAGGATTCAAAAGGATTGACAAGGCTCCTTATACTGGTGAGTGCAGTATTATCAACCTTGCTTATGTGGATGTGTCTTCTGACCTATTGTATGAAGCATTTTCCATTATACCCAGAAAAATGACCAGCATGGAAAAGGCCGACAAAAACATCAGACTTGAGGTGAGTAATGACTCCATCGCGAGGTTTCTTCGTAATATACCTAGGTACTAGTAGCATCGGACGCCCTCCTTGGCTAACAAAGATTATTAGACCGAATACCGAATCCCTAGATACGTTGTGACTGATGACTCCTATGTCAATGTCTTTGAAACCGCAACTGCCCTCTCTAAAAGTGTTGCATCGAGTTCTTTCTCTCAATTGGACATTGAAGCTTCGGCGTGAGTTGTCTAGAGCATGGGAATTGTAGTTCTATTGCTGATCTTTCTTAGGGGAGGAAATCTTTTTGGTGCCAGTATGTCTGCAAAGGCTGGTTTCAGCGAGAGTGAGAGCCAAGCCGTCGCTTCATCTAGCTCATCGTCGACAAGAACGATGAACATCACGTACAATGTAAGTTGGCTTCATCATGATGGCACTTAGAGCACAGTCTAGACTGATATTTTTTTCTCGTCCAGTTTCCAAGAGTTATCTTGCATCTTGACCCAAGAAGTGTTGAGCTGACAGATGAATGCAAAATTGCAGTCGAAGAAGTGAAGGATGAAGAGTCTCTTGTCCAATTCCACCATGATTATGGTCCGTCAATACATCTATACCCTACATATCTACAGCTTATTGCTCCACTTCAAGTTCTAACACCTCTTTACAGGTCACTTCTTTGCTACCAACATTCAACTTGGTGGCAAGCTCTTCGCCTCCGAACAATTTACCTCCGCAGAATCTGCAAAGGCAGAAGAGAAGGCAAATGCAATGAAGGCTAGCGCTCAAGCTTCCTTCTCGTATAATTCGTTCCAAGCTTCAGCCAGCGTAAGCTATGAAACGAATGAAAATAAAAAAAGCTCAAGCCAACGCAGTGGAATGTCAAATTCGCTCACATGGGAAGCCCAGGGCGGTGATACAATTCTGTGCAACGAGTGAGTTGGATCCGCTAGATGCAGTACATGCATATCCATGTGTACTCTATGCTAACATGAGACCTCCTCAAGTCCCCCGAATTGGTGTCACACTGTCAAGCCATTCGATCACTGGAGAGTCGTTAATGTATGTATTCCTGATATCAATAGTCTCAAGTGTCAATTACTGAATATCAGCAGCAACAAGATGTGATGCCATTGGTGGACTTCATCGGAAGCTTTCCAGGTTACCGCCATATTCCTGGACGCTTTGAAAGGATTGTAGCGGGGACCAGAAAGCTTGTTGGTGTTCAGTTCCGCCTTCGAGCAAACGAAGGAAAAGGTGTTTCCAAGGACCAATTCTTCGGCGTGCGCCGGGATGCGCGTGCAAAGCGACTTGGTATGTTTGAACATTATTAACAGTTGATTGGTTCCTGCTAATAAAGATACAGAGAAGGTGATGTGGAAATACCAGGAGCAGTTGAGAGGCGTGGCTAGGAAAACGGAGTACGGCCTTGACGGCATCAATGTGAAAGCCAGACTTGCTAGCGCAGATAAGTTCCATTCGGCCTTTTATAATCGAGTCAAGGGTGAAGCCTTTACAAATGGCTTTGAGGAGCATGTCGGAATTGGCGAGTGGTCCGAGGGCTGCGACTTCGAAATCGAAGCACTAAGCGAGCTGAAACAAATTCCCAAGGTACTTATGTCTGTCTCGTTTTATTCTTTCGATCTATCCTGCTAATATGCCTATGAAGCTCAAATTGAACGTGCCCTACTTGATCCGTGCGCCTCGGGAGAACACCTACCTGACTGCAGATACATCTGGCAGCTACCAAGGAACATTTTTTGGTTACATGTATTATGCTCGCAAAAGTTCTGCCAGCAAGTTCATGTTTCGAAAGGTCGGGGCCCGGAATGACACGGGTGATATTACTGACGGCGCGGAGGTCGAGCTGACTCTATGTGATGATACTGGTAAGGGTGTTGGTGTGGTGGAGCGCTTTGGCGGCGATTCCACAACCCTGATGGTTAGCAAGTTTGGCGTGGAAGAAGACTTGGCTACGACCCAGAACTCAAAGCTGGAATACATCAAAGGATAAATGCTACTTGCATAACGTGTCATATCTCATTAATTGACACGTGCTTCCCATTGCTTGTCGATCGCCACGCGCTCATTGTGAGGAACTCGCCCCCACGCCTGTTGGAATTTTGCAGCTTTTAGTTCCCAGGACGAAAGCGTCGAGTCAATAAAACAAGCGCTGGCTTCAGCAGTCTCTTTAACTAATTCCATGGGAACCATATGGCCACACGGTAGAATAATTTCCTGCACACGGCCACTAGCAAATCCCCCACTTCCACCGACACCAGTGCCCGTTATCTGTATCTTTTTCTGACGGGCAGCCAGTGAAGATAGTGGAGAGGTTTCCCCAAACAGATATAGAACATCTGGTTTTAAATGAGGTAATTGACGAAATATGTGTGCTGGTTCCGGGCGATGGAATGGAGAGTCTTCGATATCATCTGGATGCATATCATCTTTGGGTACACCTCGAGCAAGGCCCGATCGCTCATCCACATATGAAGGCCGGAGATAGAAATAAAGCTCTTGTGGTTTCGTCGTAGTTAATGTAACGGCGGATTGGCCCGTCTCCTCTGATATTGGATATGTCGGAGTAGGAAGATCCCGAAGCCCATATTCGACGAACTTCTCAAAAACGCGGGGATCCCATGCTCGGTAGAAAGGTTTCGACTGTAATATTTGGGCGGCTTGTTCACGAGAAGGCCATAGATCTCTTCTGTATGTAGACGCCCGCGCGAACGCACTCCCGGGGTTCTCGCGCTGAATCACTGGGTCGAGCAGAATGAGGCCATTGAAGAGAGCGGGATGCATGAGAGACATATGAGCCCTAGAGCGATCAATTCCCATCTTCATCTTGAAAGGCTGAAAACTTACAGTTGCGCCCCACCCATGCTATGGCCGATTCCAACTATCGGGTGCGAGATATCATCTTGGAATTGATTGATCAAGTGGAGTAAATCACGTCCATGATCAAACCAGTCCGCTTCAACAAGTATCAGAATAATCCTTCCATGTAATACGGACACACTCACGATCATCTCCTAATATTTCCTCGTTCAAGATGCCACTTTGTCCTTGTTGGGCGATATCGGCGATCCAGATTGACCGAATGTGACGTTTTTTTGCGCGTAACCGCTCATACAAGTCGTCCCAGAGAGGCTCGTAAAGTTCCTAAAAATTGGGTTAGTATTTTGGTGAAGAGAGGCGAGAAAGTAGAACAGAGGACGCACCTTGGGGAATGAATTTCCATGTGCCCCTATCAAAGTCACATCGGACGGCTGTGGCTTGCGATCGCCCCCGGGCAGATATTGCTTTACTGCAAGTCTGAGCCCCCTTTCATGTCCGAGTTTCACAGCACCCGGGCGCTGACGAATATTTTGACACCTGATCGTATGCTCGATGACTCTAAAATTCAACATTTGCTTCATCTTGTGAAATACCGATTGATCACTTGGCCCCTGTTGGCGCCACTTCAAGCACCGTGACACGTGTTTTGATGAATAAAAGGTAGTAGTAGTATTCAAGGGGCATTGGTATGCGTCAATGTTTGTCAGAGGACGATGCTTAGAGGAACCTAGACACGGCAGAAAGGTGGTGATTGGATGAGAGAGAGAGCTAAACTGAGGCTATCTAGGGGAGAGGGGCGGCATTGAATGCCTGAGGCGCGAGTCCTAGGTGCCTAGGCTCCCTGGGCTCCCTCGACAATGTTTATGGGATCGCGAAAGCGTCTTCCCGCACTACCGAACATAACCGAAACTTTGCACCGACGTAATAGTCTCGGCATTTTGTAACATCAACCGAGGTCTTTTTTTCAATAGATACGTGCCAGCGAAGTGACATAACCCTTGGGAGTTGGAGATGGAATTACGGGCCTTGTCAGGAATTGGAAGTGAAGGAATGATTTTATTAATATGGGTATCATCCACCAGGAGGCTACAGCAAGCCAAAGTATTGGAAAGGAACAAAAACAGCGCATGGATCTAAAGAGTGTATCCCGGAAATCGGAAGCCAAGAATGGCTATCAAAAGTGACGGTGATATCGATAATAATGCGTAGAACCCCCGCGGAACTCCAGACACAATGCAGATGCAATCTTGTTTGTTCATTTATCATGTACGAGCGACATTCATTTTCGCATCCATTTTTAATCTCCAGCGGGGCCCAAATACCCTCATGAAAAAGATGACGCTGCTGCTTGCGAGACTGACTAGACCCAAAATCGTGAATAACCATCCATTACCAATTCCATGAATGATCGGAGCGGTGACGACAGATCCCACACAGGAGAAGATATTTCTCATGAAGTTGTTGAGTGCAACACCCTCCGAGGACTTTTTTGGCATGAACTCGGTCAACATCGTGGTAACCATACTAAAGATCAACATGGAGCCGATTCCAAAGAAAAAGTTCGCGATCATCTGAGAATGTCGAGTTAGTCAATTTCTGATTGGGTGTGTTGAGGATTCTGTTCATTCTTCAAACTTACGGGAACCAGCCAGAATACTCCCTTTTCAGCTGCCCAGCCATACCAGATAAGCGCAACTGGGTATAGGAAAGCCCCGAGCCAGGCATTTTCCCGCATCCGATCTTCAGGTCGATAGATCAGTCTCCCTTTTTCATCGTAGCGATTTGCCTTTCTCGCCTCTCGTTGCATGATACTGTCCATCCACTTTCCACCGAATAGGCTGGCCACCACATATCCTACTGAGTTCGGAATATACAGAAGGCCAACAATAATAGTCGAAAAGTTGTATGGTGGCTTTGAAAATGTCGCTTCAACACTAACATTCAGCACATATAGCGAGCCGAAGGCGATGCTGGCGTAGTAAACAGTTAGGAGGACAGGGATATATTGGAGATAGAGGACGATTTTCAATGGATCGATGAAAATCACTTTCAGCTTCTTAAGCCACTTTGTGGTGCTTCGAGCGACTTGTCGGGTGGAAACGCGGCTGAGAGATTGACCGATGGGCTCGCCACTGGCATCTTCCTCGATCTCGGCGAGTGTGGGTTTTTGGACAGCGAGTGTCTCGGGCAGCGCCAAAAAGATGAAAATGACGGTTATCGCCCCATAGACTGCGAGAAACCACAGTGTACTCCGCCATCCCCAGCGTTGAGCTAAGAGTCCACCAATTATAGGAGCTAATAAAGGACCACACAGTGGACCGAGATAGAATATTCCCATAGCACGACCTCTTTCCCGAGGGTCCCATAGATCGGCAATCGTTCCTGCGCCAACAGCTTGAACAGATGCGGATGCACCGCCACTCAACATTCGCATCACGATAAGCATGGCGATAGAACTGGAAATGGCACAAAGGCAGTTGAAAAGCACGAAAAGGAGGAACGAAACCACGTAGATCGTACGTCGTCCCAGACGCTCGCTAAAAGAAGACCACCATAGAGGAAAGATTGACATGCTCAGCATGTACAATGCGATGGACAAGTTGGTAATTGTGGTCGTTGTGTGTAGCTCCTTGGCCACTTGGGTAAGTGAAGCTAATCAAATTCAAATTAGCATTGCAAATACCAACGAGTTATGTGACTGATCAACGTACGGAAGAAGATCGAGCTGCCCATAGGCGCAGTAGCACCCGCCCATGCTACAATGAATGTAATGAACCATTTCATCTTTCGGGGATAGGTTTTTGGGTCCTCAACTTCAGCCACCAGAGTGAGTGAGCCGAACAAGCCCCTGCGTTTGAGTCGGGGGACGACCACAGCGGGACCAAGCTCGGTCGAGATGCGCGATAAAGGTACTGCGTTTTCCGGGTCATTCTTCTCTTGATCAGCCGCGACGCTGGAGGCATGGGAGGGGGAACGCATGTTGTCCATTTCCGGCTCACCACTCGTCGCTATCGAATGCACATCGTCACGGTCGGTTCCATTGTTGGTCAGTGAAGCCGACATCGCAGCATCAACTTTTTCGATTTCATCTCGCATGTTGGCTGAAAGAACGTTGGAATGACAAAGATCGATCGGAGCGTAGCGGCAATAGTGATTCAAGATGTTTCAAACACCACGGAGGATCGGGCGCGGGAGAGGAAGAGTCTTGGAAACAATGATGGTTTTCCCATTCAAATAAAAAAAAGCATTCACTGTAGATGTCACAATGTGGGGGTAGTGAATAGCATAAAACAACTTGAACGAGTGATGCGTAGCCACCCCGATGTGCCACGATATCTGCCAGTCCAAAAAGACCGAAGTCTTCTCGACTTGGTTGATAAAAGATGCAAATATACCTAGGTATGCAATTGTGATTCTGAGGTTATGTCCAGTGCAGAAGTGAAGAAGTGGTCACAAAGTTGGCAAGTTGCAGTTGAAAGTGAGAGATACCCGAGGCAGGATCCACCACGACACTCTCCAAGCCAAGCAGGAGCCAAGACTTTCACCAATAGGTTCAAGTTCTGAATAATTATTCCCTATATCTCTGACTCGATTCGGAACTTAAATGATAATCTTAAAGTCTGGAAGGAAGAGAGAGAAAAAATCGATGAAGGATCGTGCAAGATCGCCGGTTCCACCTACAAGGCTTGTTTACTGGATGTGGAACGCCGACGAGGACCGAAGAGGCCCGGACCACGATATTCCCCATGACTGTTATATATAGTGGAACGTGGATATTAATCCGACAGCAGGAGGGGCAAACCGAGATATGGCGTCGTGGTCCACCCGAGCCAGTCGCCGTCCCGCTTGTGCCGGTCTTCCGTCGGCAAAAGTGAAATGGCGGAGTATGCCGCTTGTACTAGAATTTCTTGAAAGAGACTAATGTGAAAGGTCCAGGTTAGCATATATGCTATCTTTACTCGGGCAATTTACATTTATCAAGATTGGCGAAAGAGATGATTTCAGAGGAAATTTAAATATGTGTATGAATGAGAAATTATCCTATACTAGTATAGGAGCCCGAGGCTGGAGTGAACTGACTAAGCCTGTGCAATATATGCACCAATACAAACGCTCTGGCTTTGTGCGTCAGGACAAACTCCGAGTCCGGCTGCGTAATAGCTCTGCTATGCGTCAGGTCGAACTTGAAGAACACGGGCATGAACTTCTCGACCCCGACACCCGTGGACGGTTTGCCGATCTCTCATGAACTCGCCAGAGTAGCAATTCTGTCAGTATCTTGTTTTTGTTTGAGATAGTTGTGTGCCAAGTCCCAGTCGATATACTAGATCTAGTACCTAACAAATCACTGCTACTTCAATATTAAATTACGGGATGTGAGTATACGAGCATTACTACTGGTAGGATTTCCAACCCGCAAACCTTAGACTCTGATGCGCCACCACTTGAAACCGAAGAAAAGTGATCCCCGAGTCGTCGCGGCGAGAATACTACACATACTGTACTACTACTAGCACTACTAGTAGCTTCCCCCGGATTTTCTAGCACCTGACTCGGAACTTGAACCTCCAGGTCATAGCTCCAACTGACGATTGACGTATTCTCCGCCCATGACATTCGACTGCACGCTGCAAGGAGGTGATTAATAAGCCCACAATAGGATATGATGCACTGATCATGGAAAGACGGTGTGGTGCTCGACTTCTCACTCAAACAGGGCGGTTCCGAAGACAAACACCCCATTCCGTCCAACGTATCCAGCTGTCAACCGCAATTCTTCCACCTTCCACCTCCCCATACTCCCCCGAACCACCTAAAATGACCGTTCCGACCAAGATCGAACCCAAGGATGTCCAGGCCCACCTGTCCCAATTCAAGGGCGACAGCTATCGTGATGGCTGGGCTTCGCTTTGGGACAAGGGTGAAGGTCTGCCTTGGGATAAGGGCTTCCCCAACCCTGCATTGGAAGATGCCCTGATCCAGCGTCGCGGCACCATTGGCGGGGCTATCGGCCAGGACGCGCAGGGTCAGTCGTACCGCCGAAAGGCACTGGTCCCTGGTTGCGGCAGAGGTGTTGATGTTCTGCTACTGGCTAGCTTTGGCTTCGATGTCTATGGTATTGAGTACAGTGCCACCGCAGTGGAGGCGTGCAAGAAGGAGGAGGCCGAGAATCACAGCTGGTACCGCGTCCGGGATCAGAATGTCGGCCAGGGAAAGGTTACCTTTGTGCAGGGCGACTTTTTCGATGATACTTGGCTGCAGACAATTGGAGTGCCCCTGAATGGGTTTGATATTATTTATGACTACACGGTAAATCGGCCTCACTTTTACCCTTGTTTGTTTTTCATTACCTTCTGGATCAGAGCTGCCCCGCACCCCACCAGTTGGTTACACGACGGACAACGAGGGGCAGCCGGAGACCGAGACCGATCCCGGCGGTGTCTCCACAGTGGTTTTTTTCTGGTTATCGCGATAAGTACTCCGTATTAACATTGACTACAGTTCTTCTGTGCTCTCGAGCGATCTATGCGACCTAAATGGGCTCTGCGACACACCCAACTTCTGGCCCCTTCCCCAGCAGGTAACCTGATCTGCCTGGAGTTCCCCCGCCACAAAGACCCCAAGGCACCTGGGCCCCCTTTCCCATCATCGTCAGAGGCATACATGGAGCACTTGAGCCACCCTGGCGAGGATATCCCCTACAACGACCAGGGTCTCATCAAGCAGGACCCCTTGCGTGTGCCGAGCGAGGCTGGCCTCGAGAGGGTGGCCTACTGGCAACCTGAGAGAACCCACGAGATGGGTCAGGAGAACGGGAAGATCCAGGACAGAGTCTCTATCTGGCGTCGACGTAACTAGAAAGCCCTCGCGTTCTCATATTTTATGCAGATGATCCCGCTGCAATGACTATATGAAGGCCACTATGCCTAGGCGGTACTACTAGTAGGTGAAATTCTGGTAAAAACTGAATGTGCAAATGAAAACACCCTCCAAGTTCCATTCAACTTGAATAAAATAAGTACGTAGCTTAGTGTGGCTATCCGGATAGATCCATAGCCCAGCTTACTAGTTTCAATTACCTACGAAAAAGTCCGGGCTCCCAGTCGTAGGGAAAAAGGGAGTTACCAATGTCAATATCATGATGGCTCCTTGCTACACGCAAGTTCAATTGTCCGACACTGGGGCCATAGGGCTGTAGGGCTGCAGTGCATGTGGCTTGGAGCTATCTCCCTTAAACAAATTATTTTTGCTAGTTATAGTCAAGAGGCTCCACAATGCATCAAGGGATAAAGTGCTGCCTGCTAACGATCGATTTGTGTGAAGTGTATGCTACCCAAGTATAGTTAAATCTGCATTCAATTGGGTTTAAAAATCTGTAATAGCATAGCCTCCGGCCGTCTGGTCGCTTGCTGGATCGGATCGGACTGAGTCATATTTTGCATTCTAGCTAGCTGGTACTATAAGGAGAATTCACTCCGATAATTTGTCTCGTGACACAATCAATCCAGAACCCCCTACGTAGGTCCACGGCTACCTAAGGCTGACGTTAGGTTCGTGTTTCCCTGTACAATGTATTGCTTATTCGGCGAGAGGTTATCCAAAAGGCTATCCGGTAGATGAAGGGTATCCTTTATGATCTGTTTCGGCGTGAGCTTCAACCACTGCCCAACCGAGATATCCGTAAAGCGCGGTGCTTGAAGAACCTCAAGAAAAACGACATCTTCGTTTCCGATGTTCTCAATGTAGTGTGACGCTGTCGCGGGGACGTATGAAACATCGCCCGCGGAGAAATCAAATGTAGCGCCTGATGTTGGTGCAATGTATACGCTGACACGGGCATTCCCCGAAATGAAGAATCCCCACTCGTCACTTGTGCCGTGCCTGCATACGGAAGCACGGTTAGTCTTTCTTCTCCCAGCACCGAAGAAGGGGCATGTCTTACCAGTGTATCTCCCTCATTGCCCCTGGTTTGATGGTCACCAGAGCAGCGCTGAAGTTGCGGGCAATCGGGAAATTGATTGGATCAATAATCTTGATGCTGCCACCTGGGGTCTCATATGATTTTTGCTTCGAGAGATGGTAGGTGTAGCTTTCCGCACCGGCTGCAAACCCTCCGGGTCCTGTCACATTCTGCTCCTTGATGTCCTTCGGCGCCGGTGTGCCATTGAAAATGTAGAGTTGGTCTTTCGGAAGATCATCGAAGTCAGTCAGTGGTGCCTGCAAGTTCTTGGACAAGACCTCTTTCGGATTACGAAGGAACATCTCCGACGCCAGACTGGTGCCGCCGTCATCAAAGTCGCCTTGGTCGAAGACTAGCATGAACTCAGACCCTTTGTCTAGGCCTTGGAGAGAGTGTGGTATACCGCTCGGAAAGTACCATACATCTCCCTCCGTGAGATCGTCGACAAAGGTCTGGCCATCCTCGTTCATTGTCTGGAGACGAACACTCCCATTCAGTATCAACCCCCATTCATTGGCCTTATGCCAATGCAGCTCTCGATAAGCCCATGGTGCCAATTTCATATCTACCCCGGCCATGGCAGTCGCAAGAGGGAGGTTGTGTACATTCTCTTGTCGAGACCAACCAGCATGTCCAGGAAGAATCCGATTATGGGAGAGTCCCATAGGCCACTTTGCCTGTTCCACATCACCACTATCCGAGCCTGGAGGAGCGAGTGTATCTGGGTTAAGGCGATCGTAGCTATAGGTTCGTGGACCGGGGTCGGTGGAGCCGAGGTCTCCTCGTATAGGTTGGGGGTTGGTCGTGTCTTCGAAAGTGAAAGGAATGCCAAGTTCGGCACTTGCACCTTGCCCCGGAGCAAGCTCATACTTGTCGGAGGATACGCTGGCACTGCTTTCGGGATTGACCTCCTTCGTGATCACACCGAGTAGGCTTGGGTGGCCTCGTAAAGGGGATATCTCGGATGATTCATCATCACCAAAGGAACCGGTCCAAGAATACGGCTGAGGAGAGGATGGCAAAGCAAGACTGAGGTTTATTGTGATAGCGAGAACTATCAGTCGAATGGAGAATTTTGACCGTATTTCCATGGCGTATTGGATTGATCTCAGTGAAGTTGGGGTGAAAAGGAAAGAAGTTTTCTTTTTAGATTCGTGAAATACCATCGGAATTTCTGTTGGTATTTATAGCCCATATCTTGAAAGAGGAAAAGTCCTGTGGAACCAAAATGAAGCCCATGCGAGGATTAAAGACACTAAAGAGACTATCAGTCACTTGAGACATGACGCAGATATGCAAGCGCTAGGGCATACCAACCTAGAAGGCTTGAAGGGTACCACGCAGCAAAGTATCTAATTGAAAATACAGAGTTTCTGCTTACGGGCGCCATTCTGCACCGGCCCAGGTAATCCAGGGGTTGCTGTGCAGTAGAGTAAAGCCCTGTCGGCAATTCAAAAACAAATTTATCTTTTCGATCACTCTGTCAATCCTTGGAAACTGCCCAGGTGAGTGAATGTCTTGTCAGAGGAATACCCCTGCAGAACCCAAGGTACCTTTCAAGGAACCTTGGAAGTTGACAAAGTGCCAGTCACTTCATAGGCGTTTTTCTTCAAGGTGTAATTGAAACGAAGATAACGACCTCGGGACCCAGTACTATATTCCTCAAGGCATTCATTCAATGTCATTTGATAGCGTCATACGGAGTTTAACAGGTTGAACAATATATTTGAGATCGCGCCGGGGAAAACATTCTGATCTAATGACCCGAGCACCGTTTTGGGTGTGACGACTGGAGTATCACGACCTGAATCGGGGCACAGGTTGTCAACCCTGTAACTCAAGATGGAATTGAAATGATGAGCTAACAGAAAACCTGGCAAATGCTTTCACATGAAATCGAATCGCTGTAATTTCTTGCCACAATATGCATAATGATAATGTATCGTTCATGTTCTATCATCAGCTCTATAATATTAAGTGCAGCCAAGAGATGGTAGTCATAACTGGCACTCTGGAAAATCTCAGGATTGCTTGACCAGAGCGTTGTAGTGCTCGCCTAGTCCGTATGTGTGTCGGTAGTACGCCAGCCAAAGAACGCGTTTGGCCTTGTCTTCCTCGTCGAAGCTGTCCATATCCCCGCATTCAATCTTCTCTTGCCGCCCATCACTTTGAACAATATTGATGACGACACCATATGCCCTCGCGATAGCCTGGATCTCTAGTTGACCACCCCACTCGGCAGTAAGCTTGATCTTCCGTGTATACACATCCAAGGGCTCTTCCATAAACGCCTCGAAATCATCCTTGTGTTCCACAATATAGTCCGCCGCGACGGCCCGAACAGCGCGATAGCCATCATGTTGAGCCGATGTTACCGTGTCGATGCGAGTTTGTGATGTTGGTTGGAGAACGATTCGGCTTGGGTCCGGCCGCAAACCGAGTCCAGAATCATCCAGCTGCTTGGCAATTGCAGAATAGAGACAGTGGCCATCTGGTGTGACTTCCACTTCTTTGAGTCCCAATTTCTTGAATGCCGCATCCATGACTCCCTGCTCATTGCCCCTATAGTTTGTTTGGTTCTTGGCCTCTTCGGCCGCAGCCTCCGACATGGCTACTTGCTCGGCGGCCCGGCGGGCGAGGCGAGCCTTTGCCCGGTTGGGTTTCTTCGTTCGGCCAGCAGGCTCCGATTCCGAGGGAGCTTGGGTGTTGGAATCTATTTCTGAGGGTGCCGTTGTCTTGTCCTCGTTCGGTTCATCGGCCGGGGCCCCATCTTCCAAGCTCAGATCTTCCAGGGCTTCGACTGGCTCTGTAGACTCTCCATTGAGTTCAGCGATCTCGGTTTGGTGTCGCTCTGTGAGGTCACGTTGCATTTGTTCGCATTCATCATTAACACCTTTCCGTGTCTTCTTGGTGGCGGACTTTTTCTTTTGGGTGATCCGGCCTTGGAGATCTTTCTGCTCCTTGCGGTGCTTTGCTAGTAACTCGTCCATAATGCAATTGAAGGGAGCTTAGACCTTGAGAGGTCTAGCGGGGGAATGCGAGAGAAGGGGTGAAATTGGAAAAGAAAGGGTGAAAGAGGAAAAAAAAGGGTATGGGACGAATGCGATCACAAACACTTGGGAGCATCAAACTGTAAAGATAGCCTCTGCCAACGCAGCTTCGCCCCGCAAAACCCTGAAAAAACTGCCCTAAGTTGTGGCCCAAATGGGTATAGCTCCATATTCCCAAAAGGGAAACTCGCCCGCCGCCGGAGAAACCATCGAACCGATGAGCCTCGGCTTGTCCAGTCGGTGTCTCGGGTATGCGGTGCAACGAGGAGCTTCGAGGGGGGAGGATTACTACAAATGTACTCGGTATCGGTCCCACGTCTGTGATGATCTTGACTTAACTTCCAAAAAATTACAGTCATGGATTCAGCCAGTCTTTTTGATGTCAAGGTATGTAATTTGGGCTATACTCTCTCGCTCCACTCCACTCGACTAACTAGCTTCTCTACAGGGCAAGGTGGTGCTGGTCACCGGCGGAGCCAAGGGTATTGGTCGCATGATCTCAGAGGGCTATGTGACCAATGGTGCTACCGTATACATCTCCTCCCGCGATGCAAAGGCATGCGAGAAGGCTGTCACTGAGCTGAATGCTCTTGGCAAGGGCAAAGCTCATGCCATTCCGGCCGACTTTTACAAGTATGAAGATGTGAAGCAGCTGGCGGATGAGCTAGCCAAGCGAGAGAGCAGTCAGTCATAATCACAACCCCTCCTTTCACGCCTGAAATCATTGGCACTAACACAACTGGTATATTCTCTAGAGCTCGATGTCTTGGTCAACAACTCCGGTTCCAACTGGGGCGCCCCCTACGACGAGTATCCCTCTGAGGCTTTCACCCGCGTCCTAACCCTCAACCTTCACCGTGTCTTCGATCTCACCAAGCTTGTGACCCCTCTCTTGGAGAAGGCGGCTACTCCGAATAATCCGGCGCGCATCATCAACATTGGCAGCATTGACGGCCTTCGTGTCCCCTCGCTCGAGACCTTTGCCTATAGTTCCAGCAAGGCCGGTCTGCACCACCTTAGCCGAGTTCTTGCCAATCACCTCGGAAAGAGGAACATCACGTATGTTTATCTGCTGCTGCTGTGCCTCTGTTTTCTCAAGACTAATCTGATTTGCTTCATAGTTCGAATACCTTGGCCTGTGGCCCGTTCGAGAGCAAAATGATGGCTGCCACGCTCAAGTCGTTCGGTGAGGCTATCAAGGCCGGTGTGCCTCTGGGCCGGATTGGAACACCGCAAGATGTGGCTGGTTCTTGCTTGTTCCTGAGCAGCCGAGCAGGCGCATTTATCAATGGAGCAACCATTACGGTGGATGGTGGCAGCGCCATTGCCGCCAAAATCTAAGCTTCATTGATAATTGGAGTCGCCTTATCTGGCCTGTAGATATTACTAGATATTAACTAGCGCTCAGTTTCACTGTATATTTTGTTCCAATTCGAGTTTTTATTTCATGCCTGCATTCCGTAGTTAACTCAAAACCTCAAGGGGTGCCAGTGGAAGCTCCAACATTCCAGCAGATGGCTGGCCACCTCCACTCTCACCTCCATCCAATGACCTTGTTTGCTTTTTTTTTTTTTGCCTTGGTCATTTGCCTTTGCAAACGGATGAACTCCCGCCTCACACCTCGAGAAAGAAGAAGAAGCAAAAAATACAAAAATACAAAAACTTCGAGCATTCATCCTATCTCTGATCCTTCTGGACTCTACCTTGCCAACCCTTGGGATAGCCCCGCAGTTGTTGCTTATCAGAGGCACTTCTCTTGTTAGTTCCCTAAGGTCCACGGTAGCCCCGATCGGATCCACGGTGGAGCGGCGACATCATCGACCACACGTCATTCTCAATCAGGACATCCCACCTTCGAGAAATTTGATTCTTGTCTTTTCTACAATCTCAAATTTCCTTTTGGTTGCAAAACACTCCTTTGTTTGAACACGATTGTACCCCTCGTGAATCGAATCACATCTCATCAGATCAGATCAGACCAGATCAACAGCTCAGTCTACCTCAGAACGGCACATCTACATTGTCTACTTCCCCGGATATAAGTACAAACGATCTTTGTGTGACAATTCCAAGGTGTTCATCCTCGTATACCTCGAGGAACCCCAACAAACCCCCACAAAACCCAGGGCACTGACTCCGGAGTCGGTGTGGACGTACGACCCGCCTGGCGTCTCCCACAATCAACCCGCTTTGTACTTCTCCTCACCATCGCCCTTCTAGACCATGAGCTCGTCCGAGTCCAATGCTCCCCGTCGGGCTGGTTCCATCGACCCATACTCCAATTCAGAGATCTACTATGGCAATGATGATTCTTCTGCTAGGACCAGAGATCGCAGACGTGCCTTTTCTACGGTAAGCAGCCACAGTGCTTGTGCGGTTACCCCGCGAACCATCACCCCAGCTCACATCTACTTTTTTTTTTTCGAACACAGAGCGTAAGGGACAATGAGCGAGACAATATCCAGGAACTCTTGGGTACAATTCCTACCAGACGAGGCAGTCACGGTATGTTTCTTTCTCTTCGCAAGCTCCTGACTAGCTAGCACGTGAAGCCTGACTGACCGCTCTCCATAGATGAGGCATCTGGAAACCCCCGAAAGTTCCTTATCGACGTGGATGAGACCCTCAATTCTCTGCTGAGGCAGGAAGATACCGACCAGAACATGCAGATTACAATCGAGGACGCTGGGCCAAAGGTATGTAAGATCGACAACTATGAGCAGGGGACAAGCTGCTGACAGCACTATAGGTACTCTCGGTCGGAACAGCCGGATCCTCCGGATTTAAACGTGTGGACGTGCGCGGCACATACATGCTATCCAACCTCTTGCAGGAGCTAACGATCGCGAAAGACTACGGTCGGAAGCATATCATCCTCGATGAAGCACGTCTCAGCGAGAACCCTGTCGCACGCCTATCCCGCCTCATCAAGAATTCTTTCTGGAAGGCCCTTACAAGACGCATTGATGGATCCAATATTGAAATCGCAGGAAAGGATCCCAAGGACTGGACCGATGACCCCCGGCCTCGCATTTACGTCCCGCCTGGCGCCCCCGAGCAGTTTGAATATTATACCAATATCGCCGAGAAGAACCCGGAGCTGCGATTGGATGTGCAACTGCTACCGGCTGAGATCACTCCGGACTATGTGATGGGACTGGTTGACAAGCCGGGACTTCTTGCCCTTGCCATGGAGAAGAAGTATAACGAAGCGACCAAGCAGGAAGAACTATCTGGTGTTCCCTTCGTCGTGCCAGGAGGTCGATTCAACGAGTTGTACGGATGGGATAGTTACTTTGAATCTTTGGGTCTGATTGTTAGCGACCGTGTTGGTCTTGCTAAGGGCATGGTCATCAATTTCTGTTTCTGCATCAAGCATTATGGAAAGATCCTTAACGCCAACCGAACCTACTACCTCACTCGCTCGCAGCCACCATTCTTGACTGACATGGCTCTGCGTGTATATGAACGAATCAAGAGCGAGCCAGACTCGAAGGAGTTCCTGCGAAACTCTGTTCTTGCTGCTATCAAGGAATATCACACGGTATGGGCGTGTGAGCCGCGCCGCGACCCGATCACTGGGCTCTCGAGATATCGCCCCGAAGGTTGGGGCGTACCCCCCGAAACCGAACCAACCCACTTCCTCCACATCCTGACGCCATATGCGGAGAAGCATGGAATGACCTTCGATGAATTTGTCAAGGCATATAACGAAAGGACCGTTGTCGAGCCGGAACTGGATGAATACTTCCTCCACGACCGAGCAGTGCGCGAGTCTGGTCATGATACTAGCTACCGCCTCGAGCGCATCTGCGGAAATCTCGCAACTGTCGACTTGAACTCTTTGTTGTATAAGTATGAGGTGGACATTGCGCGTATAATCCGTGTTCACTTCCAGGACAAGCTGGCGATCCCACAAGAGTTCCGCACAGCCGCCACTCAAGACATTGAATCTGAGTCGTCCGCCGCTTGGGATCGTCGTGCTCGTAAGCGCAAGCAAACTATGGATCAACTGATGTGGGATGCCGACAAGGGCATGTTCTTTGACTACAACACAGTCACCAAGGAGCGCAAGGCATACGAAACCGCCACCACCTTCTGGGCAATGTGGGCCGGTCTTGCTACGCCTCAGCAAGCAGCCCAGATGGTGCAAAAGGCACTGCCTCGGCTCGAAGCTTTCGGTGGCCTGGTCTCGGGATCGGAGGAGTCGCGAGGCCCAGTCGGCCTGGAGCGACCCAATCGGCAGTGGGACTTCCCTTACGGATGGGCACCTCAACAGATGCTTGCCTGGACCGGGTTCCTGCGCTACGGGTACGAGGAAGAGGCAGAGCGACTGGCGTACAAGTGGCTTTACATGATCACCAAGGCTTTCGTCGACTTCAATGGCGTTGTCGTTGAAAAATATGATGTGACCAGACCGATCGACCCGCACCGAGTCGATGCCGAGTACGGAAACCAAGGAACCAATTTCAAGGGGGCACCACGTGAAGGGTAAGTTAAATGATCCGACTCGGTTGAATCGGCAGGGAAAATGCTAATGGCGATATCGCAGGTTCGGCTGGGTCAATGCCAGCTATGTCTATGGATTGGACATTCTTAACGCGCATATGAGACGTTCCCTGGGAGCTATCACGCCCTACGACACTTATCACCGGGCGGTCAATGGATCGAGCGCGAGCGCGAGCGCATTTTAGCTAATTGAATGTATTGTTTGTTGGATTGGGGATGGACCTGTTTTCTTTTTCTTTTTTCTTTTTGCATTTGCGACCATTTATTTGGCGGGGAAAAAATCGACAGAATAAACTTAAAAAGCATGCATTAGAAACGAGTGTCATGAGCAGGGGGAGAAATTGCAATTTGGTTCCTCGACTTCAGATTTAGTTCTTATGCAAAGTGTAGCTGGTCGTGATGGGTTGTTGAGCTTGAAAGGCTTCCGCGTTGGGTCGAGATGCAATTTCGCTCTGACTCAGTTCGAACAGAATAGATAGCTTCAGACTACATAGCTGGTACGTATTTCTGATATTATATTTATTAATATTACAAGCTGTATTCCGTATTTCACATTCAAGCTCTGGAGTAGAGGCCTTAACCGTGGTCACCCCCGCAAAATGAACCATCAGCCACTTCCTCACAAACTAGCTCTGAATGAGCGAAAATAACCCGGCCCCCTTCGGCGACCTGACTTTCTACCGGCTAACTTCCGAAAGATATTCAGGGATACCGATTCACACACGACGCATGGCGTCGGAGATTCCACCGCAGAACAGGCACCGATCCTCTCAATGGCCAAGCACGACGCGGGGTGGGGGAGCACCCTAGATTACCCGAGGCTATTCTCGTGACTGGCGCGGGTTGAGCGGCCTGATGATCGTTTTACCCCAGGTTGATTTACAAGGCCGGAGGGATAAGTCAATATAGCAAGGGATTGCGAATTGAGGTGTACAGTTCTTGAATCTATAGATTTAGATATAGATCTATTGGGAGGAGACGATATGGGTATACAGATAACCTTAACGGTCGTCGGCCTCGGCGTCCTATGGGAAGCGCCGAAGACGGAACTGGGAGGTGGAATGAGCAGCTAGATCGCTGGAGCCCTGAAGAGCTTTGGCCTTGGCCTGACCACACCTTTCTGTCGATCTAGACGGGGGTTTAGTGTAGGTAAGCAGAATTTTGTGCCGAGGTCTAACGAAGAGGGTTAGTCTGAGTCATTTCTATGATCTTCTGGGGATCTTCGATTGGGCAGATAGATGGCAATGAGCGGCCGCGGGTGTCAGTTGTCCCGGTATGAATTCGTGCGGATTCAGGGGGTATGGTAATTAGTAGAGAGATTCTGGAAGAAAGAATAAGAAAATGCCGATCGGTGGTAACTAGATACTTGTATGACACGATGTGTCTATGGTAAGTGAAAGAAGTTGCCCAAGTAAATCTAGAATATATGCATAGCTCGGTTGTGTGCTGTGTGGATTTGGTAGATCCATTCTGATTGTAATGGAATATCGAAAATGCCATGAAAATGCACATCCCGATTAGACCGAGTTGGTGTTCACTGCTGACCAGGGTGCGTTTGCGGTGGAGATGTACCGAATACCGGGGCATAACGGGTGGTATTGATGACTGAGGCAAATCGTACCAAATTCTTCTTCTTTCTAGTTCACGGTCTCACTTCAGCTCTGACTAGGGAGAGAGATTTTGATGGCTTTTCCAGAATCTGATAGCATGCATGTCATAAGATAATAGGTCACGCGATAACCCCGACCTAGATTATCTCCCTGTTTCGCCTTCAAGCTCGTGAAGATTTGTCGCATCCGCATGTGAAAGTTTCTGGTATGTATTGTATTGTCACGTATACCAATCCACATGTCCGGCTTTACGTCATTTCGAGAGTGTCGCCGTCCCGATAATTTCGTGGCTGTCAATGCGCTCTTGGACGAAGGAAAATAGGCATTTAAATTACGGAATTGAAATCTGGACAGCATATTCATGAGATACCGATTGTTATTTGATGCTGAAATAGAGGGTGGAAAGGAATCGAAGTGGTGGCAAGGGCGGCTATGGTGGTCCATTTAGCCGAGGATCTCAGAGTCTGGATCCTCTCTTCCGAACCACCGCCCGCCTTCCGCCTTTCGGAGCATCGCCCGTGAGAATTGGCTTTGGCTGTTTGGAAATATTACGGAAATGCCTAGGCTGTCGCTGTCACTGGGCTCAGCGTTGACCCGGTGAGCCGAGCGTTTACCGACTCTGTGACGCATTCGCAAAGCAAATAAGTACCCCGGGTTTCCCTTCTGGCCTGTGATTGAGTTTCTTTTCTATCATTGCGTCAACTCTTCCCTCTATTCTTCTTTTTTCTTTTCTGGTGTACTCGAATATACATAACTTGATTGACTTAACTTGTCCTGATACCCTTTGACCCTCTATTATACTATTCTACCACATAATCCACCATGGGTCTCCACGAAGATGAGGACCGCAAGTTTGCGGAGGATGTCCAGGCCGTCAAGAACTGGTGGAGCGACTCACGATGGCGCTTCACTAAGCGGCCTTTTACCGCTGAAGCAATCGTCGCTAAGCGTGGCACTTTGACCGTCCAATACCCTTCCGCTGTTCAGGCCAAGAAGCTCTGGAGCACCTTGGAGAACAACTGGCAGGTATGTTATACTCCGGCATTGTTTGAAGAATGGGGACTAATTCAATTATTCGTCATATAGACCAAGCAAGCTAGCTACACCTATGGCTGCCTCGAACCCACAATGATTACCCAGATGTGCCAGTTCCTTGACACTATCTACGTTTCTGGCTGGCAGAGCTCCTCAACAGCTTCGTCCACGGACGAGCCCTCCCCCGATCTGGCTGATTACCCGATGGTGGGTGTTCACTTGAGAATTATATTGGCGGTTCAACTCTGAGTACTAACGAAAGCTATAGGACACTGTGCCCCGCAAGGTCAACCAACTGTTAATGGCACAGCTCTTCCACGACAGGAAACAGCGCGAGGAGCGCATTACTACCCCCAAGGACCAGCGCTCCAAGGTCGCAAATGTCGACTACCTGCGTCCCATCATTGCTGATGCTGACACTGGTCACGGTGGACTGACCGCCGTTATGAAGCTCACCAAGCTGTTCGTTGAGCGCGGTGCGGCTGGTATTCACATTGAGGACCAGGCTCCTGGTACCAAGAAGTGCGGCCACATGGCCGGTAAGGTGCTGGTTCCCATCAGCGAGCACATCAACCGTCTGGTTGCTATCCGTGCCCAGGCCGATATCATGGGTGAGTACTTGATCGCAATATTTTCATGGCGAGCTTGGAAGCTAATCAGTATCAGGCTCCGACCTTCTGGCCATCGCCCGTACCGACTCCGAGGCTGCCACTTTGATCACCTCGACTATTGACCACCGTGATCACGCATTCATCGTCGGTGCCACCAACCCCAACCTCCAACCTCTGAACGACCTGATGGTCGCTGCCGAGCAGTCCGGCAAGAACGGTGCTGAGCTTCAGGCTATTGAGGATCAGTGGACCACTCAGGCTGGTCTCAAGCTGTTCGAGGAGGCTGTCATTGACACCATCAACGCCGGTGTCTCTGGCAACAAGCAAGGTCTGGTCGAGCAGTACCGCAAGGCTGCCAAGGGCAAGAGCAACACCGAGGCCCGCGCTATTGCCAAGGGCATCACCGGAGTTGATATCTTCTGGAACTGGGACTCTCCCCGCACCCGTGAGGGCTTCTACCGCTACAAGGGTGGCACTCAGTGCGCTGTCAACCGCGCGATTGCCTACGCTCCCTTCGCCGATCTCATCTGGATGGAGAGCAAGCTGCCTGACTACAAGCAGGCCAAGGAGTTCGCCGATGGTGTGCACGCTGTGTGGCCCGAGCAGAAGTAAGTTTTTTTTTTCACGATACACCTCGATGTGGGTTGGAGATACTAACAATCCTTTCTTTCAGGCTCGCTTACAACCTGTCGCCCTCGTTCAACTGGAAGAAGGCGATGCCCCGTGAAGAGCAGGAGACCTATATCAAGCGTCTCGGCGAGCTGGGATACTGCTGGCAGTTCATCACCCTCGCCGGTCTGCACACGACCGCGCTCATCTCACATCAGTTCGCCAAGGCTTATGCCAAGAACGGCATGCGTGCCTACGGCGAGCTGGTCCAGGAGCCTGAGATGGAGCAAGGCGTTGACGTTGTCACTCACCAGAAGTGGAGTGGTGCCAACTACGTCGACAACCTGCTCAAGATGGTCTCTGGCGGTGTGAGCAGTACCGCTGCCATGGGCAAGGGTGTGACTGAGGACCAGTTCAAAAACTGAGTGGATTCAGGGTAGAGAGAGCCCTGTTTTGTATATCTGCTCTGCTTGGGGATTCCCACTCGGGATCATTTTGAGGCGTTCAAGTTTCTTAAATTTTGTTTTTTTTTTCTTTACCCCTGATGCCTTTTCTTTTTGTGATTTGGTTTGCCAAGAGCCTTGATTTGATTCCCCTGGCAATGTCTTGCCAGTTACTGTAGCATTTAGTTGAAAATAATGCATGAGTAAATTTGATGCTTGAATGATCTTTCGTACCTTTCGCATAGAATAAGTGATAAGGTTTCTAGAAATCCCAAATAAGATTACTATTGCCCTGCGGAGGCCTCACGCCGAGACCCTCTGATTATTCAACGTAAGCTCTGTAGACTAGCCCGAACGAGCAGAAGTGCCCGGCGCCAGTCACATCCGTTGGCGGGTCCGTGTGAAGCCGCGGTCCCGCGGGGTGGAGCAGTCTTCACTCACCCCTGCAACCTTAGGGTACCCGAGGAGCTCTCTATGGTATGACAACTTGAAGGTGAATAGTAGGGGTGTGCAAGAGATGATAAAATTAAAGCTGAGAATAGAGGGAGGATAACATGTAAAAAGAACAGCTAGGAGCTGAGTAAGAAAAAGAAAGTAAAAGTAAGCAAAGCGCGCAGAGGAGAGAGCAAACCCTTGGGGACTTACAAGTGTAGTGCATGTGGATGCGGAGAAGCTCGCACTTAAATAGTCCTCAAGCCCGCCCTCCCCTGACGTAAGGAGTTTGCTTTTTTCCCTCCTAATTATCCCCCCCTGCATATCACCATGGGCGTACAACTTCCCGAACTGCAGTTTACTCCCCTCGAGGACATTCCCGGGCGCGTCTCCATCGCCCGCAAGACCTTCTTGGAGCACAAGACCCGCGATGTCGAGTTCCGCCTTGTTCAGCTGCGGAAACTCTACTGGGCGTGAGTCCCCCCTTTAACCCCACGATTGACTCTCGGAGTAAACTGCAAGCAATCCGAAATAAGGTTCATTGAATACTGACAACCGCATTAGCATCAAGGACCACGAGGAGGAGATCGTCGAGGCATGCGCCCAGGATCTACACAAGCCACGATTCGAGGCCGAGGTTGCGGAGAGCGGATGGCTACTCAACGACATCGTTTTCACCACTCGCAATCTCCACAAATGGGTCAAGGATGAGAAGGCTCCCGATATCGACCTTTCTTTCAAGTTCATGAGCCCCAAGATCAGAAAGGACCCGCTCGGTACAGTCCTGGTTATTGGGTACGTTGGAGAAACACACCTTGAAATCACCCTCCGCGCGTGTTCGCATCAAACTGACCAGCGTCATTACAATTCAGTGCCTTCAACTTCCCCTTCCAGCTGACTCTCGGCCCCGTCATTGGCGCCATTGCCGCCGGAAACACCGTCATCATCAAGCCCAGTGAGAATGCGCCTCGCAGTGCTGCTGTCATGCAGAAGATCTGCGAGGCCGCTCTCGACCCCTCCTGCTACCCCGTTGTTCAAGGTGGTGTTTCTGAGACCCAGGCTCTGTTGGCCGAGCGCTGGGATAAGATTTTCTTCACCGGCGGTGCTACTGTTGGTCGCATCATTGCAAAGGCTGCTGCCCCACACCTGACCCCCGTTGTTCTCGAACTGGGTGGTATTAACCCTGCTATTGTTACAAAGAATGCCGATCCACGCCTGGTGGCACGCCGCATGCTGTGGGGTAAGCTCATGAACGCCGGTCAGATCTGTACTTCCCAGAACTACCTGCTGGTTGACAAGTCGCTTGTCCCCGCGGTCATCGAGGAATTTAAGAAGGCCTATAAGGAGTTCTACCCCAAGGGTGCCAAGGACTCCCCCGATTACTCGCGCATTGTCAATATCGCCTCTTTCCAGCGCCTCAAGGGTATGCTGGACAACACTAAGGGCAAGATCTTGATGGGAGGTACCATGGACGAGAAGGAGCTCTTCATTGAACCTACCGTTGTCCAGGTGGAGTCAGTTGATGACTCTCTGTGCACCCAGGAGAGTTTCGGTCCCTTCATTCCTATCCTTCCCGTTGATAACTTGGATGAGGCCATCAACCTTGCCAACGGCGTCCAGAGCACCCCTCTGGGTCTCTACCCCTTCGGTAACAAGGCCGATGTTGCGAAGAGTAAGTTGTTTCAACCCACTTTGTGAACGATCTTATATCTAACAAATGTCTAGTTTTGGACTCCACCCGCTCCGGGGGTGTCTCTTGCAACGACGCTGCCCTCCACGTCCCAACCCTGCCCTTCGGTGGTGTTGGTGAGAGTGGCAACGGTGCCTACCGAGGCCGCTCCAGTTTCGATGTTTGGGTGCACCGTCGTCCCATCACATCCAGCCCTGGCTGGCTCGAGGCCATTCTGTCCATCCGTTACCCGCCTTATGCTGGCAAGTTGAGCAAATTCAAGGCGGCCAGCGCCTTGGCCCCCGACTTTGACCGCAACGGCAAGAAGGTTACCCTGGGCTGGTTGCGCTATTTCCTGACCCTGGGCGGAGGAAGCGCTAAGTCTGGTGCCGGTCGTGCTGCAGTCGTTGCTGCCAGTGAGTAATCTCTTTTTTCCTTTTTTTTATTGATCTTCTTCATGATCTATACGCCTACGATCTTCACTCGTGAAATACCTTACCTTTCAATCTTTTCTTTTCAATTTCTCACCCCGGGTTCACTCTCACCATTGTCCCTCCTTCTCAGATGATGAGGACAAATGAGGCTGGACTCCATTACCCACGCCGACCCCCGAGGCCTTGACCAGTCACTGAGAATATTTTAATACCCACAACTTTGTATACCCTTGTTTGAAAGTATTGGCTTGGTTTTGTGCACTATGGGCCTGACCTCGGACTACACGTCATTTTCATTTTCTTATACCTATACCCCTTGTTTTGCGCTGCCATATCTGCACTCCAGAGACAAAAAACCCACCACATACACAGCCAAGTGCATAATCTTCTAATGAATTTACCTCCTCTGTCTGGTTTTCATATTCATCCACAGCCACATCTTTTGAAGAAATTTGAACACTTTCTAACGCAATTGTAGTTGCCTACTTCGTTCTCCAGGTTCTGGAACGCCGCACCTCGAAGCTGTGAGACTGGAAATTGAGCCAAAAGGGGGAAGGAAAGTGGATCATTTTGAAATCATTTGATTGTGTAACTAGGAATTTAGCCTCAAATTAATCGCTGATCATGAACACATAAGGCCTTCCAAGCGTCTGCCATTGAATCCACATGCCCCATTTCACAGGGATCGCCGCCCCTCCTCCACCCCAACCTAGCCGAATTAAAATTAAATAATAATCGAAAGAGTACAATACTCCGTAATTCTAAGCAATAGCACATGCAAGAACGTGCACAGTGCACACATATGTGCCGAATTTATTCCGAGACGGCAAACTTACTCAGAGCCCGGAGTCGAGCACCGTTGAAGTAAAGCAGCCAGATACCAATGATACCGATAACACTCAATCCACCCAGAAGACTCACACCCTTCGCAACGCCCAAATTGCCAAACAGCGGGTGCGCAAAGAGAACACTACCACAGGCAAGCGCGCTGCGGAAGAAATCGTTCGCCGCAAACAGACTTGCTGCGTACATGGGGTAAGTGAGCGGGATATAAACGAAAACACACTGCATGACGATAAAGACTGTCGCGCCATAGATAGTGATTCCAATCGTCGGCACGATCCAATGAATCGAGGCTCGTGCCGTCCACGCGAAGAGGAATAAACCGATCGTCGGCCCGAACGAGGCTGGCAGCGCTGGGAGAAGACGCGATTCCTGCGGCGGGAAGCCGAAGCGCTCGATGCGCGGGTTCATCCAGAGGTAGATGTATAGGCCGTAGATGGTGACGCCCAGAATGCAGGAGATGAGAATGCACAGGAAGACGAGGCCGACTTGACCCAGGTTCATGCCGTAATCGACGGGGTAGACGAGGGGGAAGACTTCGAAGAAGGAGTAGTAGATACCGTAGATGATGGCAGTGTAGATCTGCACGAAGAGCACGGCTGGGTCCTTGATGGTGATTTCCATGGGCTTGACTAGGGCGTCGAGGGCAACGGCTGAAACTCGCATGTTACGCTGGTCGATTTCGGATTGGGACATGAAGCGGTTGTCGTTGAAGACTTTGCGGAGGCGCTGGGCGCGGCGGAGGAGGATCGTTGCGCTGCTGGTCTCGGGGAGGAAGATGAGCATTAGGATGAAGACTGGGGCTGATGCCCAGATTGACTCGTACAGGGACCAGCGCCAGCCCTTTACTGGAACGGCGAAACCACTGAGCAGGGGGCCGAGGGCAGCTATTATCAAATCGTTAGTTTCAAGTAGAATCCAAGGTTGAAGAGGGGTTTACTTACGTCCACAGTAGGCGGCCGAAACCCAAGCCATCATGGCATAAGGCAGGGAGATGAGGCTGTACATGTCGCCGATAGAAGCGCCCCCCGATGCAAGGCATGGGGATCCGAAGAAACCTTGAAGGAACCGGAGTACCAAGAGGCCAGGGAAATTGCCCACAAATGCTGTCGGGATGGAGATGATGACGAAGAGGAACATGGTGATAATATAGACTGGATTGCGTCCAATGATGGGGATTTCACTCAATGGCGAGAAAACCAGGGGGCCAATGCCGTATCCCAAGACATAAAGAGACAGACCCAGTGTTCCAACAAGAGAATCGACATTGAACTCTTCCATAACACCTTGCAGCGATGAGGTATAGATGGCAGAGGTGGTGTACACGACGAATGTATATAGACAGATTAGGGTTGTCATCCAGGCACGCTTGGAATTGGTCCAGTTATGCGGATTTTCCGCATCATCTGTATAGTACCAATCAACGAGAACAGCTCCATCCTTTGTCCGTGTGGGGACTATAGGCGTTGACTTGACTCGTTCGATTTCATCTCTCTCCTCCGCCTCAAATCGAGCTTCTGTAAACGGTGTGGTGTTGAGGGTCGAAGTGCGACTCATCACGGCAGTCTCCTCATCGCTGCTAGTACTTTGGCGGGATGGTTGTTGTTCAGGTTTCTCATCTGCCTGAACATCTGAGCCGTTCATCAATTGAATCCATGGCTCAGGAAGCTTGAAATCGGGCTTCTCTTCTGGATATTGAAAGTATTTGTTATGTGTTAAGAGACGAACCAGTTGCCCAAAAGGGGCATCTCGAATATAGGCTGTCATTGGTTCGATTGCTTCGAGGTGGGTCTTTGACTGACAAATCCACTCGCGGACTATTAATCTTTTCGATCTGATGGGAAGAAAGTGAAGCTGTTTGGATATAGAAGAGCTATTGAGGTATGTCATGGTCTATATATGTCTGCAACTCAAGGTTTTTTATCCTCCATCCTTTCGTTATGTTTCTGCGTCAAGCCTCACCTAAGTCCGAGCTTGAAACCGAAAAGTTATTATAAATCCGTAGCTGAGAGAGTAAAGTTCTTACATATGCCAATGTGACCAATGAGAATCCGTCGATATCCTTCAGATTATGAATCATCGGGGGCTCTTTCCAAGGCTCTTCCAATCGATGGCGTTTTTTCTAGAACTGTCATTGGCCCCCAATTTACCGTTGATGAGAATCTACCCGACTCCGAGCAGCCCTACAGGATGACAAACGACCTAACGTTATGTTTCGGAGGCCGAGCGCGAAAATCTCCATCAATACGAGCAAACTCACCATAGATGAATGTGTGTGAGACCCACTCAATCCCATGGACGACTAAAAAGTTGATTACATGCATTGCCTACCATGCAGACATCACGTCAGGGCCTTCCATGGGCGCGATGGTGAATCTGAGGTTTTCTTGGCGGAGGCTGAATCCGGCGATAAGATCGTATCCCCGTCTAAGCTTGAATCTAGATTGCTAAGTTTTAATGAAGATTATATTCGAAGGATCTTAGCGGAATTTATTTTCCTGGTCTACTAGTATGAATCCATGACGCTAAGAACCCCCACCCCAATGAGTCAAATAGGCCAAGACCTTCAGAGGTCCGTATAGAGTGGATTTTTGCGGATGGATATTCTAATCAAAAACTTAAAAATTATTTACCATTTCTACTATAATGTGAAGCCAGAGAATGTCAGAACCAACTAGAATCCAGCTGACAATAGTATTTCGATGATAGTCCGGAGCCTGGCAGCCCAGCCCACTTCTAGTATTTGCAGTTCGATAGCGCTGGGGTTCTTTCGATCGGACTTCACACTAGTACTACCTAGCCCTGGAGGTAGTCGCTGTTCATGCAGATATCTGGCTATCCACTTTTTACAAACAACTCTCAATTTCCAGTAGCCATTTGCATCATTAATTCCGACGTTGGCCCATTCGCGTTGAAAGCTATCGACCGAGATATCATGATAATTCTTTTGATGTGTGCTATCCAGTCGGATGTAGTCTATTTGGTCAGTGGATACCGTTGGCAACGCTATTGGAGGGGAGAAGGAAATCCTTCTTGAGGGCCTCGAAGGCGGAGGAGGTCCAGACAAGAAAACGACCAACTTGACCACTAGTGTGAGCTGGAGGTTCAAGGCGAGGACAGGTTTCCGGAGTATCACTGTCAGTTAGCTGTATAACTAGTATTGCTTCTTACGTATTTAGTATCGTGATTTTTTTTTAAAAAAAATCAATTCAAATATTTCGTGAAAACAAATCAAACAAACGTGAATCCTAACATTCTGGCAAACTTCATAATAACATCTCTGTCTGCTCATCATAGGCAGCCTTCGCCGACGAAGAGAATTTTAAAAGCAGATCCCTACTTTGTCGATCAGTTTCCTCAAAGTTTTCCGGTCCGTCTCATTCATCTCGTTCAAAGATTTCTGTACCCATATATCCGCCTTCTCTTTGAGCAACTCCCAGACATCTTTCGAGTCCGAAAGCTGCGTTTGCAGAAAGTGGCACACAAGACAGGTAGCAAGAATTTCCTTCCAGACAGGCAGACTCCAAATATCAGAATTGTCCCCAGCCAAGTCCTTACACTGCAGTTTCGCTTTCACGCTTTCTGCTTCGAGACCAAGTGCCTGGAGAAGTTCACTGTGCCAATCCCAGTAACCGTCAAATGTTTGCATTGATATGAGTGCATGCAATCCAGAGGAATCATCCGTGGGATGTGGTTTCAACATTTCTTCCTCTACATCATCTTCTTCGCAGTCTGGGATAGCCGCTTGGCGCCACATTCTTTTTTTCATTTTCATTTTCCTTGCTGGTCGTGGGGCTGGTCGTGGGGCTGAAAACTCTTCATTCACGATCTCTTGTTCACTTGATCCATCAAAAAGAGCAAACCCCATGTTTTGATCTGATTCACCTTCGGGGCAATATGCGGGTGACAAAGCGGCAAAGACAGGCGGAGCGCTGGCAGCAAGAGGCCTTTCTGCATCGCACATATCGAAGTCCGAAATTTCAAGACTGTTATCCAGTTTTGAATCCTCATCCCTGCTAGGGCCCCAGAGGAGACCCGACCTACACTTTTGTCCTCGGAATGATGGGGGTCCTGGACTGCGACAAAGGAGCAGTGCTTTCCCGCAATTTGGAAGCGCACCCCAAGTCTCTCACATTCATTTTGAACCAGCTCCTCGACCCGGCTTTCCCATTTGCTTGTGACCAGAGCCCCGTCAACATCCTTGGTAGCATGGATCCAACCATGTCCTTCCTCAAGTTCGCCCATCGCCCTTTTGGCTGCCAGCTGGTGAATGGTTTCGCCGTTTCCAATGTCTTGGACCGGAATATCTAGTTCCAATGGACCATGGTCGCTTTTTGCACTGAGTCTGATTGTCTTTGGAAAGGAAGGGATGTCACCAGAGAAGAGAATATAGACCGTGGATCGAATGAATGGGAAAAGTGTAGGTAAATCAACAGGTGCTTGAATGATACTCGGAGTAGTGAATTTTGGAAGAGGTAGGTGCACATCTTCAACCTTGTCAGATTCTTCGTATTTGTCGTCAAATAAATTGATCGGCTTGTTAGTTCCTTCTGCCAGATCGTCCTTAAGGTGTTCTCCAGTCGGTTCGACCACCATAAAGTCTTCGCCTTCAAGATCTGGTAAGTTCATGTTCAAGGTGGCATCGGTCACGCGCGCCATCAATGCACCCTTTAGCATTCGCACAACTGTTTTGTTTAGCTCTTCATAGTTCTGGACCGACTGGGAGAAGCCCATGCCCGCTCGAGAAATTCCACCGATAAGCGAATGGGAAACACCATTTCCAATACCTAATGTGAAAAAACGTGCCGAACTTTCCTTCACGGCCTTTCCCACAAAATCAAAAACATCGTTCTGGTTCCAAACTTCCCCGTCTGTCAGAAGGAGGACTTCGGGGACCTTGTCCTGGTAACGGTTGGCCACGGCAGTCCGGAGGGCATTCAAGATCTCAGTCCCACCCATATCGGCTTTGATTTTCTTTGTGTATTTCAGAGCTTCCTCCAAGTTTTCCCGATCACAGATTTTGCTTCGCGGCCACAGCGAAGTGCTCCCGCTCCCAAATGACACGATATTGAAATGGATACCAATGGGGAGGGACTTGAGGAACACTTCGAGCGCCAATCGGAGGGTTCGAATTTTGTCCACCATACTGCCACTGCGGTCAATCACAAAGATAATCTCAGAAGCACTCTGGGGCAAGCCAAATTTCGGAATCAGAGAGACCATCAATGCTCGCTGATTTGGCAGCACCGGGTGTGTCTCCAGAAAAGCAGAGGGAAGATCTTGCTGACTTGACGTGACTGTCAGAACAAAATCCTCTTGGATTACCACATTCTCCTGGAGTTTGACAGAGGCATAGCACGATTTGGAAGTAGTTTCTGGCATGGTCGATATCCGGCCGATACTTACCTCGATAGGATGAGTTGGCGACCGAATATTGCGAATATTAGAGTCACTTTCCGTAACCACATCAACTTTAATCGCCGTCTTGACAGTAATACCCTCGGGCGCGCTAGGTCTCTGGTCGTCATTCCGAGTACCGTATCGTGGGGCGATCGTAATCGGGACTGTGTATCGAATTCCATCGGTCTGGACATCTTGCTTGGATTCCTGAACTAGGATGATATCGATGTGAACCACCTCTCCAGCAGGGACATTTCCTAGGCGAGTTTTGAAGACATCGGCTGCATCGGAGGATTGATCGAAAATTGCAGCGGTTTGTCCCTTCGACTTGGCTTCCTGATAGACCTCCTCGGCCTTCCTTTTCGGTTTGACTTGTCCACGGATCACTTCATTGCCAACGCGACAGGTGAACCCAACGATGCTGGCGCCATCATAGAGGGGGAAGGAATAGAAAAGCTCTGGGATGGATTCCGTGTTAGATGGATTAATATAGGTTTGGGTGATGGTCGTTCGAGTGTTGCTAGAGAGTACATGCGCATGGATATCGAGCCCCACCTGAGGGAGGTAGCTCGTCACAAAGCGATTCTCTCTCAGGTGGCGATAGAAGCAGCCGTAGGACGACATTATGAATTTCTTGGATACCAAAGAAGTTGGAAAATTCAGATGAAGTAGAGCTTCGCGTGGGAAAGCTCGATGTTTTTATATGCATGTTTCCCTCGGTTGAGGCTCAGAGATTTGCGGGTGAGAAGATGATCCATCTTGACGCACTGATGGCAGTCCACTCAAAGGTTCAAATGAGACTCAGATTCTTTACCGAGAGCTACTAGTATTGGCTGATGCTAGTCTCGGAGGTTGAAATGAGGAGACAATTCTCCGTGTATCTCGAGAAACCCCGCCGCGGTTGCCTTGGCCGCCCCGTAAACATACACAGCTGGTTGAATGACCGAGCGCAGGATTGTTCGTCTAAAGTATGACTCAAACGTGCATACAATTTTGCCAGTGCGAGGGTGGCTAGATAGTGGCTTCATGTTTTGACTCATTTTCTATTTTCTAGGCAGCAGTCTAGTAGAGGCTGCGAGGAGACTTGAATTCAGAATCGGACGAGCGCGTCACTAACTGGGTACTACTACCTGCAGCTCGCCCTCGGCTTTTGTATGTTCAAATTTAAGCAATGATTTTTCTCGACTGTGCGACCGGTCTGATGGATGTGATGTGATGTGATGAGACAACGTCATTGGGTGCCGAGCCTGAGACGCTAAAATTCAGCCCCCACCTTTTGCACAAGAGAGGCCCCCTCATTTCTGCAGTCGGACATCACCTCAGCCTCATAATATCACTGCTTAGCCGACTCGCCTAATTCTACCTGCTTGACGCGAACCCGTTGGCTAGAATGGTAAAGAGAGGTGGCATTCCTTGGCAGTCCAAAGGCTGCTGGACTTGCAAAAAACGCAGAATCAAGGTTGGGGCAAACAAAGGGGTTCAATCATTATCCACGCTAATAGTACCTCGGTAATCAGTGTGACCAAGGGAAACCAGAATGTAATCGTTGTATCAAACGTGGGATCCAGTGCCTTGGATACGAAAAACACGGTATCTTTGTCCATTATGCTGCTGCTACTGGACTAGATGGGAACCCAGAATCAAGCGGGCAGGTTGAGCGCATTCCTCGTGCACAGTACTTTTCATCTATAAATACCGTGGCTAGCGGACCAATGTTGCGCCAGCAGTTCATTTCGGAGTATTTACATGGCTACTTCCCTACAAAAATGGCTGTATCGGATGTCGATATGTGGCATTATCTTTTGCAGGGATTTGCGGGGCTCCCGAATAAAACCGAAATGCTGGACATGACTCTTTCGGCAATCACCTGTCTTTATATGGGTAAAGCTCGCAAAGATGATCGCATGTCCAAACATGGGCTCCAGCTTTACAATGGCGCGATACGACACCTATCGAACATGATCTCACGAGATGTTTTCAGTGAGGATATCGTGTATACCGCGGTCCTTTTCCAAGAAATAGAGGTATTGAGTCTCTTTAAATTGCTTAATTAGCCCCCCCTCCCCATCCCTTGCAAATTAAAGCTAATACTGGACCTATCTCTAAGAGTTCTTATTGCCCCAATGGCCTTGGGTCGTGGCTAGCACATATTAATGGCTTGAACACAATTATGAAGCATTATCGTCAAAGAACGGTTCACAATCCCCTCATCGGACCTATATATCAAAGATATCAAAAGTTGCGAATGGTAGGTCACTTCCAAGCACTCACCGAATGACCCCTTGGTAATGATGATACATACTAAGTGTCCGACCTATAGATACAATCATCATCTGCGAGGGGCCTGCTTCCGGACGAATACAAATTCCTGACAGAAACTACCGACGGGACTCCCTTTTGCGACTTACTGGGAATCTTTGCAGAACTATCCCCTATTGTGACAAAGCTGCAGTCTATCGACCCGTCCGACTATGATGCGTGTCAAGATCTGTTACAGCACTGTCTGCGAACGAAGAAACGCTTTGCCTCCTGGTATGTGGATCATCGTTTGGCAGATGGAATTACCAAAGATCCTCCTGGCGAATTTCTCAGTTCAGACACACCTGACGCTGAAAATTTATTCGGAACCCCGTTAAGCTTCCGAAATTTCGACTACATCTTGTTGCATCTTCATTACTGGGCAGGGCCGTGTCTCCTCTACCCATCGATATTCCATGCCAGAAAACTCGTCTACGCACATCCCAAAAGCAATATCCCTGACGATATCCTCAACAAAGCTCTTGATCCGCTACAGAATGAGGAATATTTGGAAGCGAGCCAGTGTGCGGATGAGATATGTCGTACCATGCGATACTGCACTCGGGATAATATGAAGCTTGCAGGGTACCACATGACCATGTTCCCCTTGTGCGCGGCTTCTCAGATCTATACCAACTTCGAAAACCTGGAGAAGTTTTCTTGGTGCATTAAGATCGTGGAGAGCGCTGCTGCTCGGGGCCATGAGACTGCCCATTACATAGTAGATATCTCCTGGCATACTTGGCGCGTCAAAAACCAGTGCGGGCCAATGACTTCTGTGGCACTTCGAGAAATCGTCCCGGAAAGAGTATCAGGGAAGCGTCCTGAAAAGACATTAGATGTGACTGGGGAAGCATAGTCTCAGGATGTCCCAGGAATTGCAGTTCTAAAGCGATTAAGCAGTACATGAATAACGACAACTACACCAAGGTTCAAGCTCGCTGTGTGGAGCTTCGACCGAGTCGAAGGCCGATACTACCAGTACCATAAATAGTTAATCAGAGGCGTTAATGGCATTGCCTTCCAAGAGATTGATCTTTATCACCTAGAGTCGGCTTTCTTCAAAGGCAGGGTATCCATAGATATTTTTGGAATAGATTTTTGAATGCTATGTCGTTACTCATGCAGTACCTTGACCATCGAAAAGTTTTATCCCATCAACATCGCCGCTCAACGCCACGCTTGCTCACACAGAGGTACTTGACACCCTTGTATGGCTTCACGCTCTCCCCAAGACCACGACTCCTTCGTTGGTCGATGTTTAGACTGTCCACTTTGATCCCAGAGGGTAGCCATCCTTGCACTGAAAATGAGACCGAGGCGGAGTTCGGCATGAGGCTTGCATTAATTTGAGCCTTGGTCCGACGAGATGTCGATCGGGGCGTGGTAGAAGGTGTAAAGAATGAAGGGAGTGAAGAGGAGGATGGCGGGACGGATTGGGATTGTGGAATTGGGGTATGGGGTTTTGAGTGATTCGGAGAGGGTGTTTTGGCTTTCGTCGATGGTTCCATCAAGTCCTCTGCTAGTACATCGCCGGCTTCTTCAGATAATGCGGCCGCAGCCTTGGACGATTTCTTAGTCGACTTCTTCTTTTTCTTCTTTGGTTTCGAAGGGTCTCGAATCTTCCTGGGCTTGCCTGCAGATGGGTCATTGTAAGAAGTAGGGGCTTCATAATAACCCTGAAGAAGATTCGCATTGGCTTCCTCATCGGCATCTTCAGGGCCATCTTCTAACTCTTCATCAACCGAGGGATAGCCTGCAACAGTGCAACGCAGAGTTGCAGTTCCTGATAAAGAGCCGGCCTCCTTGCCGGTCGGAACTCTCCATTCCAGTAAACCGGTGCTAGGGGAGTATTGCGCGTCCCCACGGCTAGCTTGCATGTCTGTGATGTGCCGCACGGATTTGGAGATAGGGACGCTCACAACAAGTTCTTCCAAGGTAGGCCCCGTTGAGTTCCCACCTCCGCCAAGGAAAGAGGGTGTCGATGTCCCGGAACCACTGCGTGAAGCAGCCGGGCGTGCCGACGAGGTTTGGCCGGGGAAGTTTGTATTGAGAGTCAGTCGAACTTCAAAGTCAGACCCAGTTGAGCCTAATGATTTCCGAATATCAACAATGGCAGGTAGGAAAAGTTTCTCCATATGGCTCGGTGCTTGATCAAGATCTGGGTCAATTGGAAGAAGATCGACCTCGTATCCCGCCAAGATAAACCGGCCATCTGGTGGCACGAAACTGAGTTCCCCTGGTCGTTCCCGCCAACGAGCCAGTCGAACACAGGGATGAAATACTGGCAGTTCGATCTTGCGAGCAAGTGCCTGTTGCCCACCTGGGGCTGATAATGAAAGGTGCAGGTCTGGCACTCCCGATATCTTTGCGGTGAATGCAATAGTCCCGGAGACCAACGCGGAAAGTAACCGTCCCGACGGTGCCATAGTTACGGAGAGGGATTCGATAATGTCGACATAGAGCTCGTTTGATGTGTGGCGCACACCGGGTCGTCGCCATGGAATCGCAGGGCCTTGAGCTGCGTTTGCCGCTGCTAACGACTGTTTCAGAGGATTGTTCGCTGCTAGAGTGGGCGTACTTGTTCTAAAAATGACACCGAAAAGGATGAGCAATGACACCTTCAATTCAAGCTCGGGGCAAACCACTTACCCAGGCACACTGATTCCCCCGAGTAGCTTCCCCATCCATCCGGGTACCTCGACAACTTCTTGCAAGGCATTGAGCTCGGTGTTAGACACTATACCTCCATCGCACATCTCATGGAGAAGTTGAGCAACCACATCGTAATTTGCCTGGATCTTCGTTGAAAGCAGCGGGGCGCCTACGAATTCCTCAAGAACGTCCACGACGCGGTGCAGGAATTCCAACACCAAAAGCGGTTCCGTATCCACCTCGGTCACAGCCAGAAACAATAAATTGGATTGAACTATTGAAAACAATGTCACCGGTGGAGTAGTACCGGGGAGGTACAGCAAGGATGGCCGGGGGGCGGCGTGGGCGAGGTAGAGGGGCAGGATAGCCGCGGCGGAGGGTGGGCGCGATCTGTAGACATGCTCGACCAGAGGGGCACTGGGTCGGTTAGTATGGTTCTTCTCGGCTGAGGGTATTGTGTGCCATACTTGTGTTCGTCATATACGTAGACCGCATCGATCTCGCCGCTCATGATGACTGTTGTCTAGGCCAAACTGTACTGAAGTTGTATAGCTGTATATCAGCTGCCGATTTTGCCGCATACTCCCGCCTTCGATTACTCTCGGCGTAGCGCGGCGCGCGATATTCCTGTGGACATCTCCCGGCTTTCAGGCTCTTGGTTCGAGGAGAAATTATTGCTCCTTCTTTATCGTGGCTTTGTCTGGAAAAATTCGAGCCAACTAGAAATGGCCCCACCTGATAATCGCCCCTGGGATGTCCAGCCTAGCGATGCCAAACAAGCGCTTGCAGCGGACAAATATGAAGATTGCATGTCTTGCAAAGTGATGGGTACGTCTCTGCCTTATGCTCTAGGATATGCCGAGAAAGGAAACTATTACGCATTGGACACATTTTCTGATACCACTTTGTTAGGCTCTGGTGCATTCATCGGCTTGGGCGTTTACAGTTACTATACTGGGATGAACAATCTCCGGCAGCAGGAGAAAATGATCATGCAGAGCGCTACTAAATACAAGATGGGCTCACGTCGACTGGGAATAGCCACAATATCCGCTACCATGATTGGCGCAGGAGTCTGGCGCGCCTTCAACTGATAATTCTATATATCGAGGGTTGACCCGGAGCATGCTTCGGAACCAGTCGCGGACGACAAGCAGAAAGATAACATCATGATGAGTTACTTCGAAGAATCCAAAGCGGTGACAAGTGTCTAATGATGAAATACCAAGGAGATGTTTTCTTGGGAATTTGTACTATATGTATTTGTTGTACTATCACAACCTAATGATAGCTGCCATACGGGTATCACCACCAATCCTCTATATGCTGCATGACATGATCAAATAGGTATGGCGAGGAAGAGAATGCATCGAAGTGGTAAAAAAAGAAGACAGAGAAAAGAAAAGTGAGAGAAAAAGAGAAAAAAGAAAGAAGAAAAAAAAAAACCAAATAAGCCCGGACAATGCAACGAAATCATATGCAAGAATTCTCCTCCCTAGTGTGCACCTGAAAATAGCACCCCGGAATCAACCCAACCGTTTCGTGACAATCGGAACGGAATATTCGTCACTTCATCAACATCATATAGTCCAGCGAGTAGCTTTAATTAAACCGTCCACGTTTGCCTCCGCCAAACGCATCCTTCCCATTCGCCATTCCGGACAAGTCAAAGAAATCCGGGACTGTAAACTTTCGCTTTGATCCCAAAGTGGCCGGTGACTCTCTTGTAGTTGATCGTGCATTCGCTCGGGGTAAATTATTGTGACGATGGGATTGGCGGGAGTTGCGTGGCATCATAGATAAATTGATAGGCGCGCCATCCTGTGACGGCGGGGTAGAGTTGTCTGATGAGGGGGTGTCCATATCGAGATCTTGGTATTGCGGGAATGTCGGTCCGGCTGTGAAGGTGAAAACAGCAGGAGAGGTGTTGACAGGCTCTTGAGGTTGGGGTTGAGGCGTAGCGGCTGCGGTTTCCGGACGAGGGGTTGAAGGAGGTGCGGAGGCAGGCGGCTGTCGGGTGGGAGCTTCAGATGTCGGAGGTTCTTTGCGGGCAGTTGTGGGCGTTGAGCTTCGATCACGTTTTTCGGTGTCGCCTCGCTCCTCCTCATCACCTGTTTGGGACGCAGTTCCATCACACTTCTCGGTTGCCCATTGTCGGACCTTCCACCCCTCACCATCGCCGAGGCCGAGGTTCTCGCGGTCGAGGAAGTGTAGTAGATCCTCTATGGCCTCTTGATATCCCGCTTGCTTCGCTTGTGCTTGTTCATACACTGCATTCTTATAAAGATTGGTGACAGATAAAGCAGCGGCCTTGAAAGACTGGAGGAGTTGCTCTGGCGGCTGAGGGCGGGGTGTGGAGCTCGGCAAGGAGGTGTTCAACGATCTCATAGAATCCATAGCGAGGATGGTTGGACGTGAGACACCGAGAGAGGAGCGTGTATCGAGGAGAGGAGCTGTCGTAGCTTTTGCTATCCCAATCTGACCAAGTGTGTTTGGGCGACCAGTCAAAGGCTAAATAATTTTTTGCACGAGTATGGGTCTCAAACAAAGCCAGACCACGTATAAGACACAGAATAATAGGTGCTGAGCAAATTCAAAGGAACGTAAGAGAATCCAGCGGATGGCAACAGCCAGGTGGTCCAGAGCGAGTGATAGCAGGAGCGCAATGTAGTGACTCTTGGGGAACTAAAAGCCAGTACCCGAATGGCTGCAGGTGATCCTTCGCCGCTCCTCTGCACAGACCGATTTTCTCACTGGTGCCCCCGGTAACGTGACCCCACTTTGATTCTGCCGGGTTCTGCCACTTATTACCGGACTCCCGGGGAAACTCAGCCTCCGAATCGCCGATGCTGAGCTAAGATGTAAGCCAATCAGCGCGTGACGGGTGCTTGGCCGCGCCTTCCTTATTCTTCGGCGCGACTTCTCGTGCGCTTGCGCTTCTGCTTCCACCAACCTTCCAATCGACCGTCTTCTCACGGCGGACCTTTGCCATTTGCAGTTTCTCGTTCCAACACGAGTTTATTATCCTGGTCCATCTCAGTTTTCCTGCTACCTTGTCCGGTCAAGGTCGTCCAGCTTCGAGGCTTTTCACAGGAGCTACACGCTCAGAGGTGAATCCAGACGTACCTTCCTCGACATTGACTTGCGCAAAGTGCGCACGGCATATAAGATGGCACCCGCCGCCACAGGCTCCCCTTTACAGGCGGATACCCCTATGACTGACGCAAATGACGACGTTATCCCATCGGTTCCAGTGGACGCTCTAACAGTATGTGATTCTGTGTTTCAATCCCACCTTTCCAAGGCAATCGTCGCATTCTTTATTCTGCGTCCCGGTTTGATGGGTAGTTTTCTTTCTCCTGCTCCTTCTAACAATAGTCTCCCGTGCAGAGTCACCAAGACACTCCAGACTACACGGTAAAATATTTCGAGGTTTTCCTGACTATAGCGAACCCACGAACTGACGGCATGCCCCAATAGGATTCCGATACCAACCCCAATACAACAGCGAGCAGCGTTGCGGGCGACGCTCTAGAGGATGGACGAAGACGCCGTTCTGAGGCTACTCAACTTCGAAAGAGCATTCTGGGCAAGAAGCATGGCCGCCTGGATGAATCCAAGGTATGTCCCGCAGGAAATTTGGGAACCCTTCGCCCTCATGAATGGATAGTGATCGCTCATTATTTCAATAGGAGGATGATTCTATTCGCCGATTCCGATACCTCTTGGGCTTAACCGACTTGTTCCGCCACTTCATCGAGACCAACCCGAACCCGCAAATCAAGGAGATCATGGCTGAGATTGACCGACAGAATGCGGAACAGGAAGCCAAGGCTCGCAAGGGGTCCGCACGCTCAGGTGGTGCAGGTGGCGATAGGCGCCGTAGGACCGAGCAAGAAGAGGACGCCGAACTTCTTCAGGACGAGCGCGCCGGAGGTGAAACTACAACAGTTTTCCGCGAATCTCCCGCCTTTATCCACGGTCAACTTCGTGATTATCAGATTGCAGGCTTGAATTGGCTTGTCTCACTGCACGAGAACGGTATTTCCGGTATTCTGGCTGATGAAATGGGTCTTGGAAAGACCCTGCAAACCATCTCGTTTTTGGGCTACCTAAGATACGTTTGTAACATCCCTGGTCCTCACCTTGTCACTGTACCCAAATCGACTTTAGACAACTGGAAGCGAGAGTTTGCCAGGTGGACACCCGACATCGACGTTTTGGTACTTCACGGTGACAAGGAGGAACGGCAACGCATCATTACCGAGCGCCTGGCCGACGAAAGTTTTGATGTTTGCATTACCAGCTACGAAATGATTCTCAGGGAAAAATCCGCCCTGAAGAAGTTGCCATGGGAGTACATCATTATCGATGAGGCTCACCGTATCAAGAACGAGGAGTCATCGCTATCCCAGATCATCCGTCTCTTCAACTCTCGCAATCGTCTTTTGATTACCGGTACCCCTTTGCAAAACAATCTGCATGAATTGTGGGCTCTGCTCAACTTCTTACTCCCTGATGTTTTCGGTGACTCAGACGCATTCGACCAATGGTTCTCAACCCAAGGCTCTGATCAGGATACTGTCGTCCAACAGCTTCACCGTGTCCTCCGCCCGTTTTTACTGAGACGTGTCAAGAGTGATGTGGAGAAGAGTCTCTTGCCGAAGAAGGAAATGAATCTTTACGTGCCTATGTCAGACATGCAAGTCAAATGGTACCAGAAGATCTTGGAGAAGGATATCGATGCTGTGAACGGCGCGGCGGGCAAGCGCGAATCCAAGACTCGTCTGCTTAACATTGTCATGCAATTGCGGAAGTGCTGCAATCATCCCTATCTCTTTGAGGGAGCTGAGCCTGGCCCGCCATATACAACCGATGAACACCTTGTCTTTAACTCTGGCAAGATGGCCATCTTGGACAAACTGCTGAAACGTATGCAGGTTGATGGTAGTCGAGTTCTCATCTTCTCTCAGATGAGTCGTGTTCTGGATATTTTGGAAGATTACTGTGTGTTCCGAGATTTTAACTATTGCCGCATTGATGGTACAACGGCCCATGAGGATCGCATTGCTGCTATTGACGACTACAACAAGCCTGGCTCCGACAAGTTCATTTTCCTGCTCACTACTCGAGCAGGTGGCCTGGGTATTAACCTTACCTCTGCCGACATCGTCGTCCTTTTCGATAGTGATTGGAACCCCCAGGCTGATCTTCAGGCTATGGATCGTGCACACCGAATTGGTCAAACTAAGCAGGTCAAGGTGTTCCGTTTCGTCACTGAGAATGCCATAGAAGAAAAGGTTCTCGAACGTGCCGCGCAAAAATTGCGTCTTGATCAACTCGTCATCCAACAAGGTCGCGCTCAGCAATCGGGCAAGGCTGCTTCAAAGGACGATCTTCTTGGAATGATCCAGCACGGCGCTGCTAATGTATTCAATAACAGAGGCGATGATTCTGGTAAACCGGATGAACTCTCTGATGATATTGAGGCTATCTTGGCAAAGGGTGAGACGAGAACAGCCGAGTTGAACAAGAAGTACGAAAAGCTTGGCATTGATGATCTTCAAAAGTTCAGCTCCGAGAGCGCATACGAATGGAACGGACAGAATTTCACTGCACCAAAGAAGGATATCGGCATGACTTGGATCAACCCAGCCAAGCGCGAGCGCAAGGAACAGTTCTACTCCATCGACAAATATTACCGTCAGGCCTTGGCAACCGGTGGCCGAACGGCCGACACGAAGCCCAAAGTACCCCGAGCGCCTAAGCAGATCAGTGTTCATGATTGGCAATTCTTCCCTCCAGGCCTGCAGGAGTTGCAGGAGAAGGAGACTGCCTATTTCCACAAAGAGATCGGATACAAGGCTCAGCTCCCCGAAGGGCCAGAGGAAGAACTAAGTGAACGAGAAGCCGAACGGGATCTGGAACAACAAGAGATCGACAATGCCCAGCCTCTTACTGAGGAGGAGCAGACTGAGAAGTCTCAGATGTCCGAAGAAGGATTTTCTCACTGGAATCGTCGCGACTTCCAACAATTTGTCAACGGCTCCGCCAAATTCGGACGCACTGACTACGTAGGCATCGCGACTGAGATCGATAGCAAAGAGCCAGATGAGATTGAAGAGTACGCCGAAGTTTTCTGGCGTCGGTATACCGAAATTCAGGATTACCCAAAGTACCTTCGCGTCATCGATCAGGGCGAGGAGAAGCTGCGCAAAATGAATCACCAGCGCAAGATGCTCCGCAAGAAGATGGAGATGTACCGCGTGCCCCTGCAGCAACTCAAGATCAACTATACTGTGTCCACAACCAATAAAAAGGTTTATACCGAGGAGGAGGACCGTTTCCTCCTCGTTATGCTCGACAAATATGGCGTCGAAGGAGATGGACTCTACGAAAAAATCCGGGACGAGGTTCGCGATTCGCCTCTTTTCCGCTTCGACTGGTTCTTCCTCAGCCGTACTCCGGTGGAGATCGGTCGGCGTTGCACAACCCTCCTCAATACCATCGCAAAGGAGTTTGAGCCCGAGGGTAAGCCTAATGGGGAGGGCAAAGGTCGCGGTCGGGACCGGGATGAAGACGAGGAGAACGATGACGCGGTCCAGCCTGCTAAAAAGCGGGCCAAGAATGGCGCCACAGTAAGTTCGATTCAAGGAACCACCAATAGCTTTCGGCATACTAATCTCGCTGTAGGCTAAACAAGTCAAGCAGACCAAGGCTGCTAGCAAGACTGCCTCGGCTTCAACCTCAAGAGCAGCCAGCGTCTCAACTGCGCCCAAGACAAAGGGTCGAAAGAAATGAGGTAGTTTTACACGTGTTATTTGTCAACAATAGTTTGCTATCCCAGGGAGGTGCTGTGGGTTTGGGAACGGAGATCGGCGTTAGCAGGTGATTTTTTCTACGCTCTGTAATGGCAAATCAAATAGAAATGTTTTTATCCCATGGTGATTTGAACCTGCAATATTTGTCCTGTGCCCCTGCATCGTGAGCGCCATCCCCGCCCGGCTGATACACTCGGAGTGCCGATCGGCGTCCCCGATGCTACATTGATCGTTAGTAGACTACTTAACACACGCTAATCTTCCTGTCAGGTGTGATGACGAAAGAAACACTTCACAACAGGGCATCCAACGGGCAGGGGTCCTATCATTGCCATATAAATGCCCACGATGGTTTCCATGATCGAAGCCACCGACCCCAGTGGCCCCATAAAATCATACTATACCTGATACTTGAGGTAGACCAAATTGTGACTAGGTAGAAAACTGCCAGTGGATATATAGCAAGCGCTACTATTCAGAATGTCTGTTATCAAATTCCTCAAATCCAAATTAACTCGTCAATCTCGCCAGTCCGCGGTCATGTCAACATCTAGGATCAGGGCCGTTCCCAACCCCCGCTATCAAAAGTCGGGAACGAAGTCCTATGTCTATGCGATGCGCAAGTATGGCTTCAACCCAACCAAGCAAGGCCCCTACTTTATTGGTACGACGATGCAACAAACTGGTCGGCAGTTCACCAACAAGCCGGTCGGTGGTCGGGCTCATGTCCGCCAGGTGCTGCAGAAAAAGAGTGCCGATGACCAAGTCGGCCAGGTTGGAGCCGATGACGTGCAGAATGATGCTATGTACTTAGCAGAGGTTGAAATCGGGACACCATCACAGAAATTGAATCTGGACTTTGATACTGGGTCTGCGGATCTTTGGGTGAGCTTGATCCTGATCTACATGCTGAGTGTGGAGGCGCCGGCCTATTCAAAACTGACAAATGTGAAAGGTATGGTCGACAGAATTGCCATCTGTCACTCTGGCCCAGTATAAGGATCATACCGTCTTTGACCCGAGCAAATCTAGCTCTTTCAAGAATAAGGATGGTTCAACATGGAAAATTTCTTATGGCGATGGGTCCTCCGCAGCTGGAACAGTGGGCAACGATGATGTGAACATCGGTGGCGTTGTAGTGAACGGGCAGGCCATTGAGCTAGCGGATACACTATCGGCACAATTTGCGAGTGGTGCAGGGGATGGACTTTTAGGCCTTGCGTTTAGTAACATCAATACCGTGCAACCGAAAGCAGTAGCTACGCCCGTGGAAAACATGATCACCCAGTCGGATATCGCGAAGTCTAGTGCACTCTTCACTGCAAAATTGGGCTCGTGGCGAGATGCAAATGAACCAGATAAAGGGGCGTCATTCTACACATTTGGTTTTATTGATCAGGACACCGTGAAAGAGGCTGGCGAGGATATCTACTACACGCCGGTCGATAAGAGCCAAGGCTTCTGGATGTTCGACTCAGCTTCAGCCACGGTCAACGGTAAGTCCATTTCTCGATCTGGCAACAAGGCTATCGCAGATACTGGTACGACTCTGGCCTTGGTGGACGATGAAACTTGCAAGGCTATATATGATGCTATCGAGGGGGCCATCTACGATGAGGACAGCCAGGGGTATATCTACCCGGCTGATACTGCAGCTGATAAACTACCTGTCATATCGTTCGCTGTTGGCGACAAGCAGTTTGTTGTGCAGAAAGAAGATTTGGGATTTGCCCAGGCAAAGTCTGGTTATGTTTACGGTGGTATTCAAAGTCGTGGCTCGATGACTATGGACATACTAGGAGACACTTTTCTGAAGGCGATATATGCGGTAGGTCTCTCGCATTTCATTTTGTCGACTTCTTAAGTTACTACCATGTAGTACTAATTCAAACTTGCTACTATAGGTGTTTGATGTGGGCAATCTTCGATTCGGTGCCGTGCAGAGAAAAGAGCTCCACCAAAACCTTTCTACTCCACCTGAATGATCAGCATATCGAGCTCATGAATTACTTGCGGAATGATGCTGTTGATGGATTGTGATCATTTGGGAATCCTTCGCGGAAGAATTAGTGCCACAAGATGATGTCCAGTCTAGCTGGATGGTACAACTCTTTTTTCTATTGTAGATAATGATTGAAGCTTATACATTATGACATATCAATAACCACCTTCTGACCTGTCTTGCAATAGCCATTTTGTATCGCATCGTCCAATCTCAGTGTCTCAAAATCCCCCTCGGCGTGTGCTTGTAAGCTTCCTTGAACAATCCAAGAGTTTACAGATCGCAGGTATTCAGCTGTTTCCTCGATCGTACGGGCAGCCGAGTTGCATCCAAGCATCGTAATCTCCTTGCGATATGCTTGAAATATATCGAATGTAATCTTCTTGTTGACATCACCCCTAGGCGCTGCAATCCATGTATAACGTCCATTCATAGCCAACTGCTCCAGGGCAGCTGTCATTAAATCCAAGTCACCAACTGTGTCGATGACAGCATTCACACCCTTTCCAGCTGTCATTGCGGACACTCTCTCCGTGAGAATAGTTGCTGGGGTTTCTGAACCGATAACTATGTCGGGGTTGGAATCTGATCGTCTCGCGGCTGTCAAAACTTGTTTGCATCCGATTGCCCGGGCCATCTGTGAGGCCGCTGATCCCACAGCTCCATTTGCCCCAAGAACGAGAACCACGTCGTTTTTGGTCACCTGGGCTTTGGTTATACAGATGTATGCGGTTGTGAATGGAACGCCCACTGTTGCAGCCTGGAGAGATGATATTGTTGCGGGTTTCTCAACAAGCGCATCTTGGGGGATCAAGCAGTATTGCGCATGCGTTCCATCTATGTCAAAGCCAAGAGTCGAGCCACTAGTCCCGTATACACTCTTCCCGATCCACGAGCTCGATGCACCTGACTTGTCGGCAACATCCAAAACAACGCCAGAATAATCACGACCTGGGATGCGAGGATATGTGGTGTATGGAAAGAGACCCTGTGCATTCAGTCTATCCGATGGTTGAATGGAGGCATAGCTGATTCGGACAAGGGCATGGCCGGGCTTCAACTGCGGAATAGGTTGGAAGACTGTTGTGAGTTCTGGTGCCGAGCTTGCGGAAGCCCTTTCAAGGTGCAGTGCTCTCATATTTGTAGACATAATCTGGATGAGGTTTCAATGGGCGTGGTAAGGTTTTGATTAAATGGTCTGCTGGAGAGATGCTAGACGATCAATCTGTTGGAGGTGGGGTACTAGTAATATAGCTGGACGCCAGTTTCATATTATCAAAGGATAATTCTTCCGACTCCGATTATTTTCGTCTGAAACCACAATAGAAGCCGAGCGTTTGCATTCATGTCATCAGTACATTGTAAGAAAGTGTGCTTTGCTGGGCAAAAACATCCTATCCCATGCACTCGGCAATTGGCCGTCTCGGAAATTGCGATCGGGCCGTGCGGACCGCGCGGCCCACGCGGTCGGCTTAGGGTTATCAATCAATTCGGAGAATAGCGCCGACCGGAACAAGATCTTCAGGGTGATGCGAGTAGTGGAGCTTGGCCTGCCTGATTGATTTATTATTCCGGATTGTTTCATGTCTCCCGCGCGATAATAAACGTTCGTTCTCATGTGCACTGGAGTCCTAGTCTGTTCATAATGGCGATAAGCGCCTCCAGTACTGAAGAACGAGCAAACATGAGCCACGATCTAGGTAAGAAATGACCCAAATTTCTATCACGCTTGAAGTTTTCTAAGCTGCCTCGAGAATTTGCAGTGGAAAGCACGTCCAGCGACACGGTGGCTGTCAAAGCTCCCATGACCCCGGGCTCACAAAGCGACGACCCCGAAGCAAAAATCGATCAGCCAACTTTTGTTGGTCTACCTCAGAATCAATTCCACGAGGCAGCCTTCGTTTTCGTCGTTTGTTGCGCCCAGCTTATGACACAGGCTGGCCTGTCACTCTCAATCGCACCTCTCGAAATTATCAGTGCCAGCTTCAACACCACGCCTAAAGACCTTTCGTGGGCATCTGCTGGGTATAGCTTGACTGTTGGAACTTTCATTTTCGTTTCTGGCAGACTTGGTGATGTATATGGTCACCGGCTCTTATTTATTGTCGGCTTCTTATGGTTTGGAGTCTGGTCTATTGTAGGAGGATTCTCTGTATGGTCCAATCCGAGATTTTTCGACTGCTGCCGTGCATTCCAAGGCATTGGACCAGCCCTATTACTGCCGAATGCCGTTGCAATCTTTGGAAGATCATACCCCCCCTGGTCGCCGGAAGGGAATGGTATTCTGTCTTTTCGGTGCCGTTGCGCCGGGAGGATTTATCCTTGGCGCGACATTCTCTTCACTGCTTGCGGAGCGGGTTTGGTGGCCATGGGGTTACTGGATATTCGGTATTGCCTGTTTCATATTTGCAGTCCTTGGGTACCTTTCGATACCTTGTGTACCGCAGAAGAAGCCTCGTGAAGATCTTTCGACCTTTGAGCGACTTGACACATATGGTGCCATTACAGGTGTCTCGGGCCTTATCCTGATCAATTTTGCTTGGAACCAAGCCTCACTAGTTGGCTGGGGAGTCCCATACACTTATGTGCTGTTTATTGTTGGCATTTTGGTCATGGCTTTGTTTCTTTTCATTGAAAGTAAGGCTGCGTATCCACTTCTGCCTCGATCGGCACTTGTGGGCGAGGCTGGCTGGGTTCTGGGATGCATTGCTGCCGGATGGTCGAGCTTTGGCGTTGTGGTATTCTATTACTATAATATCCTTGAGGTCTTGGAGGGAAATAGTGGTTTGCTTGTGACTGCTAAATGGGCCGGCGCCTCTATATCGGGGGCGTGTGCTGCTGTGATCACCGGTCTTCTGCTTGGACGCGTTTCAGCGAGCATAATCATGTTCATTGCGATGATAGCCTTCTCTGCAGGTCAAGCCTTGCTGGCATCAATGCCGATCGGCCAGATATACTGGGCAAACGCCTTTGTTATCATGTTGATCACTCCATGGGGAATGTAAGTAGCTTTGGCAATCTTCCTCAATTTTGCACCGCTGACAATGAAGCAGGGATATGTCTTTTCCATCTGGAATTGTTATCCTGAGCAATGCGATGCCGCAGCAGGACCAGGGTGTTGCGGGGTCGCTTGTGAATACCGTCGTCAATTACTCGATTTCGATGGGACTGGGGTTTGCAGGTGTGGTTGAATATTATGTTGGCAATGATGGAGAAAATGTTCTCGTGGGTTACCGAGCTGCCTCATACATGGGTGTTGGACTCGCTGGCCTCGGTACAATCATCGCCACCTGTTTCATGATAGTAACTTGGCGAGACTCTAGGAAAGCTTCATCCTAGACACAATTGACATATGTCACCAGTGTGTGTTTAATCACGATGGGATATTAAAGTCAGTGCCAGTCGCCCATAGATAGTCCAAATCAAACGGCAGCTGGGCTGCCAGTAGAGGACTCAGCGATGCCATGTCTTGGGATAATTGATCCGCCCTCTGCGTAGTAGCAGCTTCTAGCGTCTCTGTCCCTATAATGTGTTCGAGTGTTTGAACACCCTTTCGTTTCTTATTCAGTGAGGCATGGACGAGCTGGCGAGCAGTTGAAAGGGCTTCCTTCGCCAAGTGGGTGTCCAGATGGCCAACGATGAACTCCAAAGTGTCCATGGCATCCACAAGTCTTTCACAGCTCGTTGGCGTATCCATAACAATCAGAGCGCATACGAACTGGAAGACTGATCCAATGACATTCCACCAAGGTTGGTTTTGGCTGACCAACTTTCTTGCTGCAGGCAAAGCTCCCATGCCAGCAGAAATGATTTTTTCATTGTGGCCATGGTGATATTTGGGATCTAAAACGCGAAGTCGACGGTAAATACCCAGTACAAGATCTGTCTGTAAGAGTACAAGGAAATCATGCTCGACAGCAGTTTTGGTGATCTTTTCAAGGGCTGTGAACAGTTCTTGGGCCACCACTGCCGTATCTTCTATGTGCTGGTTCGTAGGCAATGTAGCAACAAGACGGCACAGCTGTGGCGTCAAGTCTGATGCGCGACATTTGTAATCATCATTTTCAAGCACTCGTCGATTGATTGCTAAGATAGATCTTCCATACTCGAAAGCGACGAGAACATGAAGACAATTTGCTACTTGAGCAATCCGATTTATGATATTAAGAGCGGTCGGGGTCGGTGCATCATTTCCCCCAGATTGCATGGCCGATTCTGGCGCATGATGAAGACCAGTTGCTTCAACGAGATGCATGGTTGTGCAACTGGAGAGCCACGTCACGTGTGGTCTCCCTGTACAGCGAAGGTACAAAGTTCGTAGTATCCAGGCTGCGATTTGCTCGAGAGAAGGAAACCGGCTGATATCGGAGTCCTCTAGAATATTTTTTGCCTGCAAAGTGAGCCACATCTCCGTTTCTTGGTCCATTCGCTCCTTGAACAGAGATGCCAAGGCAATGACTCCGCAGATCATGGCCTCGAATACCAGGTCTTGCGGCTGTCCATGCCAGTGCATCTCGCATCGGGTGTAAAATGAATCCATGTCTAGAAACCCAAAAATAGGGTTGACTATGGCCGAGTAGACCTCAATCAAGCTTCTTGCAGTGTTCCATAAGACGCGCTCTGTCAGCTCCGAATGCACCGCACAAGGCGGCTCTTTCCGGATGCCGGTGTGGTACGCAAATGAATGTAGACGTGGAAGTTTCGTTGCTTGAAGCTCTAGTCCGACATAGAGGGGAAATGCAATAGATGAATATCTCCCCACGTAGCGAGCTTTGGAGGGTTCAAGCACACCGGGTAGGATAGAGGCGCTGGCATCTTGTTTTGGTGTGTCTGTTGAGTGGTCCACACGGGCAAGTTTCGGATCCCGTTGGTGTGCCAATTGATTTGGCGGGCTTGCGCGTTTTCGGGGTGCAATTTGAGATGCTTCATCATATTGACACACGTACTCGTATCCTTCGCAAATATTGCAAGGTAGTTTACCGTCACACTTTCTCTTGCGGCGTCGACATGGCAGACAAGCTTGCCTCGAGCGTTGTCGTGCTGTACCGGGAGTTAATGTCGATTCGCTCCGTGATGAGTTAGGTGCAGAGTTAGATGACATCTCAGGATGTTGAACTCCAATGATCGCGATGATGTAGGTAAAAGTGAAGGTTGACGACGCGCTGCACCGCCTACGAAGGAAACCGAGCCACGTGACCGTGTTTAGGTATGGAAATTTGATGCGAGGTTTCACCAATTCCCTCTTCATTCAAGACTGTACTTGGTGAGTGCTAATTTGCCTTCTGTTTAGATTATTTTTTAAGCAAGTAACTAACTATTAAGTATCGTTGCCGAGCAGGATAACCGACTCGGAGATTTTGAATTATTCCCTCCAAAGCTTGAAATAATAGACTTCGGGCATTCGCCGGTCATGATACTTCTAGGTACCACTACTATAAATCTTCGACAAAGCTCCTTTATGACAACTTCAATCACAACTTAAACTTCAAAGGTTGAAGCAATCTATCAAGTGTCTCTATTTTCCAAGGTGGCTGCTCAATATCGCGATAAGCTTGTCCCCAGTCGTCTCTTCGGTGACTTTGATCATGATATGTTGATCGGGGCGAACTAGCACTCCTGAATTGTTCAACTCTGTAGAAAACCACCTTTGTCTCACTATGTTAAACTCCGTACCAAGGCGCCAGGAATTAAAGGCAACCCCCATCACTCGGCAGTACTCTCGAATATGGGCAAGTTGAGAGACTAGTTGGGTATCCTCGGTGCCCAGAATTAGGGTGAATGCATTAGGTGCGCAAAGATCTAGGGTACTCCATTGGCATTCCCGGATCTGGTCTTCGTTCAACTCAGTCACGTAGGATACATCAACGGGCGCGGATGGCAGTGATAAACATGATGCAGTTTGCCTCATTTTATAAATATGACCTGGGAAAGAAATCCAAGCGTGAGGGAGACGAGCTCCGGTTATGAACTTTGGAGAATAGTGTGAGGCATGTGGAGGCGGCTGACCAGCTCCATAAACGTACCCAATATGCAACTCCAGCTAACAATCAAGAAGTGTAAGAATGACAAGTAGCTAACATTTGGAGAAGATACGGGTGATTTTACTTACATTGTCGAAATGCTCCCTTTGCCCTTCAATCCCTTCTTCCACTTTTGACCGTTGCACTGGATCTTTCAATGCCGCAATCATGTTGCGGCGTTTCTGGTCGGCATCATCAATACTCACTGTATTAAGGCTCTGCAACAACGAGAAAATCTGTTTGCCGTTCTTGACACTCTGCCTCGAGTATATATCAGCCACGCCCATACGCTCAGCTGTATATGTAGAAAGTATAGATGAGCTAGCCACGTTCAGGTGGACAAGTGCAAGTCTATAGGCAAGATTATGGACGTCTGAAATTCCACAGTTCAATCCGAGTCCACCTGTTGGAGGAAATGAATGGGCCGCATCTCCAGCGCTGGAACGGAAATTAGCACTGTGAGTTTATCTCTGGTAGCAACATACTCACAGGAACACATTGCCTTTCTGAAAGGTCTCTGCGGTCTGACGCCTGAACACCCAAGGGCTAACGCTCTGGATATCAAAAGGGATATCCTGGCCGATAGCGGCGCGGATCTTGGACCGACACATTTCGTCTGTCCAGGAATCAACGGGCTGCTTGGTCACATCTACTTGGCTAATATGAACTTGAGTGCCGTCAAGGTCATAGCCAATAATGAATCCCGCCCCGATTGGGTCCATAATCCAGAACAACATGCCGACACGGTCACCAACCACGGGCCGCAAATGGGCCTTGAAGTGAATGGTCATCATAGTCTGGTCAGAATCCTCGCCCTTGGAAGGGATACCTAGAAGCGCGCGAACTTTGCTTTTGCGTCCATCACATGCAACGAGATGCCGGGACCGAATTGAATGTAGGTAGCTGGACGCATACTCCTCCACAGTAGCCAGGACATGGTCGTCTGTCTGAAATGAGTATGGTTATTAGTCAATTGGCCCCAGTGAAACGAGTATTTTCTGTTATTAGAGATGCATGTACCTGTTCTATAGAATGGATACTGAATCCCTTATATAAGGTGATATTCGGGTCTTCGTCAATGAGGTTCATTAGCTCTTGCTCCAGTACTGGCTGTGGAATATTGTGGATCATCTATTGATCATTGTAAGCCTTAACTAGCCCGAGCCTTTTTACTTTGTGGGGGTTGGTTACCTCTGGAGTATCATCCAGCACAGCAGGATCCATGCGCTCGTAAGGCAACCTTCCCACGGCATCGCCACTGAGATTTGTGATAAAATTGACCCAAAATGCATCGGCGCGCGAGGTTCCAAGTTTTCGAATCTTTTTCTCTCCCAGGCCATATTGACGTAAAATTTCTAGGGAGCGCGGGTTGATCGCATGTGCCTTGGGTGCTGCCAAACGCTTGGGGTACCGTTCGATGATCAAAGACCGAACTATTGTGGTAGGTTTAGTATGCTGTAAAACGAAGGATCGGACGCCAATTTGATTTTTTTTGATTTTCTTGTTCCAAAAAAGTCAATAAGCCAACGTACCTCCGAGGCGGGACAAAAGCAACGATTGCAAGAGACCGACCGGGCCACCGCCAACAATCAAGACAGGAATTGAGTCGGGCAAGCGAGTCTGATATTCTGCATGAGCAGGCAAGTCCTCAGGGAGTGCCATTTCTTGTTTACAATTCCGATGTTGGAACTCTCTCTTATGATTGAATAGTCCCCAGGTACCTGAAATCATCCAGCCCCTTCTCCCGATTACATACCCAGCGCTCGACCCCACGCTATCCCCTTCCTGAAGCAGGGTGCAGGATGATGCAACCCCTCTCGACTCGCTCTACAAGTGGGGGAATCGAGCCACTTCATCCTACATAGGTGGGACTTCTGTGAGTGGATGCCACTAAAATTTAGTGTTGGAGGATCCCGCGGTAAGGTCCAACGGGGCCGCTCACTCCACGCACTGGTGCTCTTGATGCGACACGTACTACTACTAGTGACTTCAGCTAGGGGACCCTAGCATGTCCTGTATTCGGGATGTCCGAATCACGCGGGCGCAGTGAATTTCTTGTAGTGGTACTTCATAGAAGTCAGCCACTTCTTATTCTTTCCAGTCACTCACTTCCATATATCCCCCTATCGACACTCCTTTGCGACCATCCCAGTCATTTCGATGTCGCATGAGTCGGAAAACGAGATGGAGGCGCGCCTCCGCGTGACACCTGGGACTGAGATTCTATTTGATGGGGGCTCCGGTGATGGCATTCTCGCCGATGGATCTCAGTTGAAGCATCGGACCAGCGGTGATAAGCGTGTGCTGCTCGTCCCCCAACCTTCGACCAATGACCCGAATGACCCTTTAAACTGGACAACATCAAAGAAGAGCGTCACTTTTTTCAATGGCTGCTGGTATGCATTCATGGGTGCTATCACTGGCCCAATCATGGCAGCTGGTAGGTACTTGGTGAAGGCCATAGGCAGATAAAGGACATGACACTGATTTAATCATCGTGCAAGGCATGAACCAGCTCTCCGTCATTTTTGGCAAAACCACCCAGCAACTATCCTATGCGAATGGCGCTTGTCTGATCAACCAAGGCATTTGGAACTGTGTCTGGATGCCGTTTGCCGTCAAGTACGGTCGACGCCCTGTCTATCTGGCCTCGACCTTTTTAATGATATTGGCTTGTATTTGGCTGGCCATTGCGTCAAATCAAAACTACACGACATTCATCGTCGGTCGTGCATTTTTGGGTGCTTGGGAAGCCCCAATTGAGTCGATCGTGCCATCTACAATCACGGATATGTTTTTTCTCCATAATCGAGGAGAGTTGGTCTCTCTCTACGGATTGGCGGTTCTGGGTGGCAACGAACTTGGCCCTATGTTCTCGGGGTTTATTGTTCAAGCATTGGGGATGAATTGGGCCTTTTGGATCGTCGCGATGTTTATTGCCGCGAATCTGGTCTCTATGTTCTTCTTCATGCCCGAGACAAAGTTCATTGGCAATCGCCCCAGCATTCCAGGGATTAGAAACGTTCGTCCGGATCCCCAAAGTCTATCGCCAACAGGTCCCACAAGCGAGGGCTCAGTTAAAGAAGAAGATCATATCTCAGTGAGCGAATCGTTCACCTCTGTTCCGAAGAAAACATGGTCACAGGAGCTCAAGTTCTGGAGCAAGGGTGATCCAGATGTGAATTTATTTCATGTCTTCTTGCGCCCGTTTGTGCTCCTAGCTTATCCGACTGTTGTGTGGTCATGCTTTGTGTATGGTCTGGCTCTGAGCTGGAACGTCATTCTTGGTGCTATCGTGGCACAATTGTTCACGCCGCCTCCTTATGGGTTCAACTCAAATTCGCAGGGTCTCTTCTTCTTATCCCCCTTTGTTGGCTCGCTGTTTGGAGTATATTTCTCTGGCCCATGCGGCGACTGGATTGCAAACTACTTCACTAAGCGCAACCACGGTATCCGAGAGCCGGAGATGCGTCTACCAATTTGCTTAGTCGCAGCCTTTTTCACATTTTTCGGTGCACTCTGGTTTGCTCTGTCTTACGAGCACCAGCTTCATTGGGCCATGCCAGTAGTTGGGGCTGGAATTCTCTCTGTGGGAAGCCAAATGGGAACGACACTCGGAATGAACTACGCACTAGACTGTCACCAGGAGGTAAGTTTCATATTTCTCGCCTTGGACAATTACTGCACCGAAATTTATACCCAGGAACTAACCTATTCGACCCCAGCTTTCCGTGGAGATCATGGTAACCATCGCCGCTCTCAAAAGCAGTATCGCCTGGATCTGGACCTGGGTGATCAACGATTTCATCACGGCATGTGGTGTACTGTCTGTGTTCATGACGGTCGCCGCCATCAACGTGGCCATTTACTTGACCTACCTTATCTTCTTTTACAAGGGCAAGCAGATCCGGCTGTGGATCCATCAAGCAAACCTCTTCCAAGCTGCGGGGCTCCAGTAGCGCGTGTATACACGCACTGGACGTGGAGTTTCCCCTGTTCGCTAGGAACAGGGGGTGCGTAATTACTATAACAATATAGTGGGTGCAGGGGGCATCTAAATTAAGGAGACTGCCAGCGGTTAATTCGGGTTAGGATCTAATTAAATCGACTATTTCATATCTTCCAGCCCGCATAATTATAATCTATGTAGCCCACCACTTCCTGAAACAAAAGCCTCTCCGCCCCCAAATGCACCCTGTTTTATAGTGGATCTTTTGATGTCGTGGAACTGCCCAAGTGAAACCCATCGCGGCTTCTGCAATAATCACCATGGCGCCACGGCGTCTCAGGGCCGGGAAAAATTGGAATTGATTCCAAGGTTATATCCATCAATCGCATGGGCTACGAAAGCCACCAAGAAATTAGCGTAGCCACTAAGTGCTTTAATACGGAGATTACTCCATACGGACTTTTCGATGATTTTCTGTGTGAGCCAGACAAATGATTTCTGCGGGTAGCAGGTTGGGGGCTGAGGGCCGAGGATTCTGACCCTCAATCGCAACCTGAAGCTGATATTTTGCTCTCTGTATGGTAAAAAAATATGGAATACAGATTAACTGATTCTGTAGCCCAGATCAAACATTCATATGTATATGGATTACGTTAAAATAGTTGCTAGACCAGCCAGACATGATGAATTGGCTGTATGATACTGACAATATCCCAGTTCGCCCCTAATGCAAACTAATGCCTGGTTTAGTTTTGGCTAAAGCTAGATTCGTGGCCCCGGAGCCGTATGCGATGCCCACAATATTTTGAACCACCGCCCCCGCTGATTAAGAAAGCGGAGATGAGACCATTCCTCTTGCAGTCCTTGCAGGGAAGACACTATCAATATCGGGCCCGTGGGGGCTGAACCTTGTTGGGTCATGTGAAACAACAAATCACTGCTGGAATTCGAGTCTACGGCGATCATCCCCAAAAGAGGTTTGATTATCAGTCTATGGTTGGTTGTTGATCTCGGGAATAGCTGAATCATCATCAGATTTGCGCATATTGGCGGCCACCATTCGCAGAGAATTACTGTAAAGTGAGAGATGCATGGTTACAGTCAGATTTTGCTCGGTTACTCCGTATAAGGGAAATAAAAAGCTCTCAATTATTTAGCTCCTCATGTATGTATGTATGCATGTATGCATGCCGTAAATCAGAATTAGATGATACAGTCCAGCTGGGCACAATACTAGTATATCTAAGTCCAACCTTGTACCATATCCATGCAGTGTCTCTCCGAGCCACTGCACAACACTTGAGAATCTTCGTGAGGCAACCAACTATCAATCACAAGATGGCTGAAGGCATGTCGGTGGCGATATTGGTGGTTTCTTGGCTAGAGACTTGCATCGGCTTGGTGTTTCTGGCACTGCGTTTCTTGAGCACTTGGAAGTTTCAAGGCCGTTTTAGATGGGATTTTGCGGCTGCCACATTAACTGTGGTAGGTTTCCTCCGAATTGTTCTCAGTGAGATACATCCATTGTCTCACAGGCTTATGGTAATAACATACAATGTACCTCGCATAGGCTATACAGACCATCGCCCAGCTATTCCTGCAACTCTCCGTTAACGCAGGAATGGGAAACCATATGACCGACCTTAATACTGCGCAAAGAGTGGCAGCATTAAAATGGGGATGGGTTTTCCAGCTACTCGCCATTGGAGCGAGCATGGTCGGCAAAATAGCGATCCTGGCATTCTTGATCCAGGTACGGGGCCGACGAGCATCAAAACCCTGGCTATTAATTCTTCTTGGGGTTCTAATTTTCGTGATCAACATTGCCGTCATGGGAACCATTCTGGGCCAATGTTCGCCGATGGAGAAACTATGGAATGATGCCCTCCCAGGATCATGCGACCCGGGGCGCAAGATGAATCAGAACTACTCCTTTTTCCAAGCCAGTGAGTCGCCTTCTTAAAGCGATCGATGAATAAAACTCACATTTCTCTACTAGGTTTTAATGTGCTCTCCGATGCTGTTTTGGCTTCATATCCAGCCCATCTTTTCTGGAAGCTTCAAATGAAATTACGAATCAAGATTGCTCTGTCTATCCTGATGGGACTTGGCTGGGTGTGCGTGTCTTCGCCTTTGAACTATATAATACTAGTGGCTATCAATTTCCATACTGACCACCTGAGCAACAACATAGAGCTGCAGTATGTTCAGCCCTCAAGTGCTACGAACTGAAAGCGTTAACCCAGACCGACGACGTTACCTGTACGCGACTACCTAGGTATCATTGGAATAAATTGTCTACACACACAAACTGACTTTCTATCAATTAAACAGACGCCCAATCCTCCCTCCTTATCTGGGCTTCCACAGAAGCTTGGATTATCATCATCGTGGGCTGCGTTCCACCGATTCGCCCCCTGATGGAACGCATTCTCCAACACCTCGGTCTCACAAGCAAGAAGACGTCAACTCCTTACTACGACCAGAACCACCATGCCTACCCTACATATGGAACCAATAGATCGCATGTCGCATCATCAACCCATCAATCAATTGCAAAGAAAGACCGCAAGCCGCGTGGGCGAGGGGAAGAGGACTTGGCTTGGGTGGAACTCACGAATGCTCGGGATTCCAATGATAGTAAAGGGCAGATAATTGGCGATACAAATATTGTTGTCACTACAGAGTTTGGTACGCAATTTGAGGAGCGTGGGGCTCATCATGCTGGGTCATCAGCCGCCAGCCAGACTTCAGGTGAGGATGGGATTGGAAGCCCTCGTGCCGATATACGAAAAGTGGTTTGATTTGCATTATTACCATGCATGCAATTCGAGTCTAGATTTATAATATTTCAAGGTTACATCTGTTGGGATCATGGATAATCACAAAAAACCGATTTATTCTAAACATATTCAGATAATTTGAAGGAGAATATTAAAATACATTCTTCAGCTTTCTCTATTGCTCCCTATCCGATCGAGTCACTCAAAATCAACGCGCAAGCTATGGACGAAAAAGCGAAACAAAAGTGATGGTGTCTATGCAAAATTGGTGTTCGAACTAAAATTTATGAATTCAAGACATCAAAGGTCCCCCCACTTGATGATCGGCTTAATCACTTTGCCCTTGTGTAGATCTTCCAGTGCTTGCTCCAAAGAGTCTGAATCATATACTTTGGCCAGACTGTCGACCGGGAACTTGCCCTGCTTATACCAGTTGATTAATTGGGGGATAAGCTATGAAAACATTAGCAATAATATAGGGTAAAGTAGCGGGTATTGTTTTGATAAATACCTTGGCTGGGTTTGAAGAGCCCTCAATGGCACCAACAATGCGTTTGCAGTTAATCATGAACTCCAGCGGATCGATGCTAAGCGATGACCCACCAGGTGCAACACCCACGATGGCAAGAGTGCCTTCATGACCCAGAGACTTTACAGCTGATTCAAGGAGAGGAACAACACCAGTGGTGTCAAGAATATGATCAACCCCATCTGAGAACAGATCACGAAGCCCGTCGTTGAGAGATGAGACGCTCTTGGTGTTCAGAGTATGCGAAGCACCTAGAGACTTGGCAAGTTCAAGTTTTTTATCAACAATATCGACCGCAATAACATTCTCGACGCCTTGAGCCCTTGCAGCTAACAATGCAGCAAGGCCGACCGCTCCCATTCCAAGAATCGCAAATCGGGAGGTTGGCTTTGGTTTAAGGACGTTGATGACCGTGCCAGCTCCCGTGAGATAGCCACAGCCCAGAGGTGCAAGCAAAGCCAGGTCGTCTTCAGTGACACTGGAAGAGGCCTTGACCACAGATGTATCCGGTACAATTGCCAATTTGCTCATTGAAGACTGACCAAAGAATTGACCTCGGAGGGGCTGACCGCTAGTAGATTTGATGGGCGAGTCGGCAGCGGACATGCCACGTGCACCACCGAAGTTAAGTGCAGTCATATTGGGACAGAATCCATTGCGGTCTTCATCGCAGGCAGAGCAACTGTTGCACGAGGTAAAGCTCAGAAGAACCAAATCACCTTCACTTAAGGTTTTGTCTTTCACGGCACTGCCGATGCGACGTACAACACCGGCGCCTTCGTGACCAAGCACAGCAGGGTAATCGCCAACGGGAATAGCTCCCTGCTGAACAACAATATCCTAAATTTCAGGAGCATATCTTAGTTCCAAAGCCCATGATGTCATTGTGCATGTTTGGGAGATCTTACAGTGTGACAGAGGCCTGTGTACTTCATCTCGACCAGGACCTCATTACTTCGCACTTCATCCAGAATCACATCGCGAAGAATAAATGGCGAGCCCGGTGCATCAACCACAAAGGCCTTTGTGGGAATCTGTGTTTCGGGAATCATCGTGGGGGTTTTGCCCAGGTAATCCGATAGTTATTGTGTGAGGGTGGTAAAAGTATGATTTGGTGGCTTCAATTCACAGATAACCAGTCTTAGCGAAGATAACTTCAAGTAAGAATAGACTAATAGGAGATCCATCATTTATAGACTTAGATTGAGATCGGACGAATGTCGATCGTATTGCAACCTGGAACAACAATTTGCGGGTCCTTCCCCGCAGAACCAGATAAATCGAGGCTATTCCCCACATCCCCGCGACTTCGGCGATGAAAATCGGTACATGTCCCCGGGGGAACGGATGGTCGGGCCGCTACCGCGAAATTCCGCACCAGCCTGCAGTCTCTCGCTGTGAGCTAGTGCGGAGAGATAGACTTTGCCTCAAAATTAAGTTGCTAGTCGGGTTGTAAGAAGGTAGATATAGATGATAAATGCCGTCTTCAAAGCCCTGTTGTTCGATTAAACTTCAAATGTTGAAGTGACGCGTTGCAAAATTATTGAAGGAAAACTCCATGGTAAGTATTGTACAGCGAGGTATCTATGCAAATGCAAAATATAGTTACAGTCCAGTCCAGTCCTTCTTCACATTAAGACTTGTCTGTTCTCTTCTTGGCCAATTCGGATACTGCCAATGGGGTTCGCAAGAACATCTCCATTAGTAGAGCTGCAGCCACACTGACATTCAGACTGTCAATTCGGGCGGGGTCGGATTGTGCGCCCAATTCGATACTGTGGCGAGCGCCGGGAATGCTGACGATCGCATCCGCATGGGATTTGATATGCGAACTCAACCCTGATCCTTCACTACCCATCATAAGAACACTTGGTGCTTGGGCGGTAGGAAGAGCACCAGCTTCTGTTTGACCTGCGCCTGAATGACGACTGAGATACTCAGCACCGGGACCGGGCGCATCAGCTGCATAAAAGCGCCATCCGTTTTCTTTGGACCGTTGGATGAAATCAACCTCATTTTTGACATGAAGAAGGGTCATGTTTTCGGCAGCGCCAGCTGATGCCTTGATGGTCACTGGGGACAACGGGGCGCAGTTTCGACCAGCGAAGACTATCGCATCAATACCCAAGAAATAAGCCGATCGGATGATGGCACCCATGTTGCCCGGGTCAACAACCCCATCTAGAAGCAGAGCGACGGGATATCTCTCACTCGGTCGACCGGGCACCGAAGGCGCCTGGATGATGGGAATACGATCACCCGTGCCATTGACTGCAGCTTCCTCCCGTGATTGGGGAGCCAGCTCGACTCGGAAATGATCCTCAGTCGCCGAGGTGACTGGGTGGAAGCCGCGTACCGGAAGCTTTGGCAACGGCGATGCCTCAAGCACACAGCCGTTATGAGGCCGACCAGCACTCATTTTGTCAAGAAGGCGATCCCAGCCCGCAAATGCAAGCTTAGCTTCGATATTTTTGGAGAGAGCAAGTTTGCGGAGAGCCATCTTGGTCGGACTCAGATCCTCACCAGCAGCTTGGTAAATGTAGAGCTTGTATAGCTGACGTCGGCTACAGCGAAGCGCCGCCTCGACAGCGCCCGTCCCGTAGATGAATTCCGATGCCGGTGTAGTGTAAGGGATCGATTCAGGAACTTTAACATTCTCCTTGACACGCTGTGGCATACCCTCCGTAACTCGGTGGGCGCGAGACTTGGTTCCCGCCTTGGGCCTCTCAGGCTGTTGAGGTATTCCTCGGTCAGCCCAAGGGCGACCTTCTCTTGTATCTCTCTGTCCACGGGGTCGATTTTCTTGGGTTGAGCGCTCGAAGCTGCCGGTACGGATGAATTTAGCTTGGTCGAAGTCGTTGTAGTGCGATTTTCTGTTATATCGGAAGCTGGAGGTATTATCGGTCTTCTCATTTTTCTTTGTGTCGCGTGGTTTTCTCTCATTCTGGAACCTGGGGGATATATCACGATCACGGTCACGATCATGCCCAGTTCTACCTCCTCGCGACCCATCATTCCGTGGCCCATCATTTCGTGGCCGGCGATAAGTGTCGTTGCTGTCCAATTCTCTGTCTCTGGCCCAAGAATTCCGTGGAGGCTGCGATCTGCGGATGCCACGTCCAATGGCAGAATTCAAGGATGCGAATCGGACGGAAGTTCCATTCTGAAGACTGAGAGACGCGAATGACCTGGGCAATAAGCCTGTCCGGCAAAACCTTGACGCCATTTGAAAGAGGATGAAATGGAGATGGAACTTCCTCAAGGTTGCTACTTTCCACTTTTGGTTAAATTTGCCCGGCATCAACTCTGTTCCCGATAAGATAGGAACAATATTTATCCGGACCGCATGGGAGCCTTCCGCGAGTTGAGCGCGTCGTCGCGTTTGCGACTCGCCCATTTTAGTTTGCAATTGGACTTGTCGAGCCGAGATGACCTTCGTTTGACGTTGGCTTGTTTGTGTCGCTCTTAGCTTCCCTTTAGCCAATCTCATTTCTCGATTCGATTCTGCTCGACCTCTGCGCAGCATTCACCCTCCTTGTGGCATCTGATACATGAAACTATCATTCTCACTCACCCGACGTCTCAACTACACCTTACCATACTCTCCCTTATCCTCTAAAATACGATCGACAGGTTCCTCGGTCCTATTTTGCGTCATGTCTGATAGAGAATTCACCGTACTGGCCGTTCGTTGATCAAGAAGCAACGAACACTCACTCGCAATTCAATTCACCTACGCCTACACAATCACCTCTGTCTCAATTTAGTGAACACGGCTCTCCCGGCTCGGAGGACCCCGATGCCATGGTTGCTCAGATCATGAATCAATTCGAAAGCTCCGTCTTCCAGCCCGCACTCCAACCCGAGAAATCTACTGAGCAACCTACCGAGCAACCCGTCAAGAACCCCCAGATCGAAGCACCCGCGATGTCCACCGTAGTTGGAATTACTCTTCCGACAGTTGAAAACATACACGAATATGAGTTCTTACCGGGCCATTTCGTGGTCCGTCGAATCCTCCAGCTAGACGCGGAGGATGCAAAGAAGCCATCATACACCGTTCGTCTACAAAGCGGCGAACGTGCAACAGTAAGATATTATTTTTCAAGCGATCCTTTTTGATAGGGTGGTATCTCTAATACCGACGTTTCGTCACTGTCTTAGATGACCTACGACAAACTCATGAAATTGGAGAACAGCGTCTCGGCCCTCGATCAGTTCAACCCCGATTCAGATTCCGACGATGAGTTGTTGGTGGTTGGAAACCGTTCTATCTCGCCCGAACACCATTTTGGCGGGGATGGAGTGTCGGATAGCTCAGGCGGGGGTGGCTTTGGAAACAGACAGAATCGGAACACACGGCGTCGGACTACTGCGACAGTCGGCCAGTATACCTCGGTTTACGGATTCGAGGACAGCGACCAAAGCGATGAAGAGGAGGAACCAAGTCGGTCACATAGATACGCAACGCGCAGGCTTAGGCGGGGTAGCCGAAAGTCAGATCGGATGTCCACAAATCCATCGGAAGGCTACTCGACCTCCAATCCCAACAGGCGTCAATCATCTCGTGCTAGGAGAAGTTTGCGCCACAATTTGCGAGAGCGATTTGAAGATGAATTTTCTGAGACAGAGAGTATTCGCCCAAGACAGCAGAAATATTCCGGTGCTAGGGAAGCATTCCAAGAGATTCCGCGCGACGACGAGTTCAGAATCCGACACTTCGCGTGTTGCGCTACGTGTAGTGTCTATGAAGATGACCCGGAGAAGGGAGATCTTGTTTTTTGCCAGGGTTGCAGCTCATCATATCATCAAGTTTGTCTGGGACCCCGAACCACCCGGGATCATCTCGTCACCAAGATCGACGAGGGCAACTTTGTCTTACAGTGTCGTCGCTGTCTTGGAATTGCCAACGGAAAGCATGATGTTGCTCCACACCTAGGATTCTGCGCAATTTGCAAGGAAGAGGGAAACATGTCACAGCCACTGAGGCAGCGTTTGACATCGAAAGAAGAACAGCAGCTTCGCATTTCCAATGAAGGCACAGATCCTATCACGCCAGTCGACATGGCTCAGGTGAACAATATAGACAACGTTCTCTTTAGGTGTGCTAGCTGTCAGCGGGCTTTCCACTCAAAACACCTCCACTCAGCGACAGGGGATGATAACTCGGAAGTGTTTGCAGACCATATCAAACACTGGCAATGCAGTGATTGCTCCGAGGCCCCTGGCGAAATCGATGAGCTTGTTGCGTGGCGTCCGCTCGATGCACAGCTCAAGACTTCAGTAGGCCTCATCGGCGAGGCGGTCCCAGAGATCGAGAAAGAATATCTCATCAAGTGGAAACAGAAGTCCTACTTCCGCACTAAGTGGATGCGAGGAGACTGGGTCTGGGGCTTTGGCAGTCCTATCATGCGCCGAGCGTTCTATAACTCACCCAAATCCGAAAACCCGATCTGGACGACCGAGAAAGCAATCCCCGAAGAAAACTTGCGAGTCGACATCGTATTTGATGTGACATACCGAGAAGGTACCAAAACGGAAGACAAATCAAACCCGGAGATGGTTGAATCAGCCTTTGTGAAATACAAAGGATTGAATTATGAATCTTCTGTGGTGGAGTCGCCTCCTGATCCACTTAACAAAGACAGATGGGAAGATTTCAAAATTGCTTTCTGCGACTGGCTCTTGCGCGACACCATCCAGCCTCCCAACAGAAGCGCTTTGAAGGCACATTTATCGAAAGCTCGGCAGAAGAATTTCGAGAAAGACCTGGCCTTACGGGTTCAGCCCGAACTCCTGACTGGCGGTGAACTTATGGAATACCAAATGGATGGTATCAACTGGCTTTACTACAAGTTCCTCAGAAAAGAGAACGCCGTTCTAGCCGATGATATGGGTCTTGGTAAAACTGTCCAAGTGATTGGACTTTTCGCAACTCTCATTCAAACCCATGAATGTTGGCCGTTTCTGGTGGTGGTACCCAATTCGACCGTTCCGAACTGGCGACGCGAAATCAAAATGTGGACACCGAATGTTCGGGTTTCCACATACTTCGGCTCGGCTTTTGCTCGTCAAACGGCTAAAGACTACGAAATGTTCCCCCAAGGAGGCCACAATCTCCGGTCACATGTCGTCATTGCTTCATATGAGAGTATGGTCGACGACGACGCCAACGCTAGAGTTCTGAGAAAGGTTCGCTGGGCAGGTTTGGTTGTCGACGAGGGACAGCGTCTCAAAAATGACAAATCTCAACTTTACGAGTGTCTTCGCCGCATGAAATTCGACTTCAAGGCCATCCTTACTGGCACGCCTCTTCAAAATAACATTCGAGAACTCTTCAATCTCCTTCAATTCATCAATCCAGAGCTTGATGCTGAAGAACTCGAGGAGCGCTATAGTGAATTGAACAAAGAGAACATCAGTGCTCTCCATGAGATGATTCGACCTTGCTTTTTGCGTCGCACGAAGGCCGAGGTTTTACCCTTTCTGCCGCCGATGGTACAGATCATCCTACCCGTTTCGATGTCTGTCGTGCAGAAGAAGCTCTACAAGTCAATCCTTGGGAAAAATCCTGAGCTAATCAAAATGATCTGCAAGAAGCAAACAGGCCAGTTGAAGAAGGCAGACCGGCATAATTTGAACAATATTCTCGTTCAGCTCAGAAAATGCATTTGCCATCCATTCCTCTATAATAGAGACATCGAAGAGCAAACCCATGATCCACTCATGGCTCATCGACATCTGGTAGAGGCTTCTGGAAAACTTCAGCTGCTAAATCTGATGCTGCCGAAGCTGCGTGAGCGCGGAAACAGGGTTCTCATCTTCAGTCAGTTTCTACAGAACTTGGATATCGTTGAAGATTTTCTCACCGGTCTCGACATGAAATACTGCCGCCTGGATGGAAACTTGTCGTCTCGGGAGAAGCAGCAACAGATCGACAGTTTCAACGCTGAAGATTCTTCTTATTTCGCGTTTCTTCTATCTACTAGATCCGGTGGCGTGGGAATCAACCTTGCTACTGCAGACACTGTGATCATCATGGACCCGGACTTCAACCCTAAGCAAGACATGCAAGCGTTGTCTCGAGCTCATCGAATCGGTCAAAAGAACACTGTTCTTGTGTTTCATCTGACAACAAAAGCTTCTGTGGAAGAGAGGATCATGGAAAGAGGCAAGAAGAAGCTGGCACTGGACCATGTACTTATTGAGCGCATGGAGGCGGACGAAGATGAAGAGGATCTGGAGTCGATTCTTAGGCATGGTGCTCAAGCACTGTTCGAAGATGATGATGCCGGCCACGTCCAGTACGACCCGGAATCAATTGATAGGATCCTGGATCGCAGTCAGGTTGAAAAGGCGGAGGAGACTTCCGGGAGCACTCCCAATGGATCGTCGGACCAGCCTCAGTTCAATTTTGCGCGCATATGGCAAAACGACACCGGCACACTAGAAGAGGTGACCGAAACGGAAGACAAGCCTGTGGATGACACTATTTGGGATCAAATCTTGCAGGAGCGTGAGCAGGACGCCATCAAAGAATCATATCGGAAAGCCGAGGGCTTCGGTCGGGGCAAACGCAAGCGAAATACTGTGAACTATGAATCCACAGTGGAAGAGGTCCATGATTTTGATGGGGTCCAATCATCTCCCTTAAAGGTTTCCCAGAAGCAAGCTCATGGAAGCGACACCGATTTCCAGCAGGAAGACAACGGCGAGGCGTCTGATTCTCCAGATGAAACAGATGATATGGAATTAGACCAGATGGAAATTGATACATCGCTTGTCAATGTGAAGGCCCGTCCGTTCAAGCGAGTGAAGCTGCCATCGCCACCGCCCTCGCTGCCCATGGGCGTTGATGGGACTCAAGATACTACTCACCATCTTTGCATCGCATGCAATCAACACCATGCCCTTGGTCGCTGCCCATTGAAAATAGCTGGAGTTGAGCATTGTCCCCTCTGTGGCCTGGCGCACTTGGGTAGAAACCGAAGTTGCCCCCATCTACGCAGTGAGGTTCAGGTTAAACGCATGATTGAGGCGTTGAAAGAGAGCAAAGAACCTTCCGGGTATGTCGCCATCGCTAAAAAATACCTCCAGGGTATTTTGGGAGATTTCGGTCAGCGCGCACGCAAGAAGGCTGCGAAGGATGCAGAACGAGAGCTTGCCCAAAGCATGCCTCAAGCTTCGGGGCCCTCGGCTCCAGCTCCACAAAGCACGTCCCATTCTATGCAGCAATATTCTCCTGCGGTGACTTCGGCCCTTGTGCCCAATCCCGAACCCCTCGGCCAGCACGGTTCAGTTTCGTCAAACGACTTCGCTCTTCCATACCAGCAGACGCATTCTCAACAGCCGAGTCACTCTCGGCAATACCAACAATGATTTTCTCGAGCCCGAGAACCTGCTACATGCCATTGAGTGCCAGTGATGTTTTCGGCATGACTCGAACTTGCGCGACCAGCTTTTGTCAGTCGTTGCGGCACCCAAAATGCCACTTTGATTTTGTTTCGTCTTTTTGATGAGCTATGAATGATGATATACCCCAGATGCGTTAGATTAGAGTACGCTTGAATCGCCGCATGGAATCTATGCCACCAAAAAAATTCAATACTTCCAAACTTCAACTTTTAGACATTCGAGTAAGCCAATGATAGTATGTTTGTATAAAGCCGTCGCTGCATAGTCCATGGGAAACTGGGCACAAAGCCCCTGGTTCTGCCAGGCGCACGAAGGATAGTACTCAACCACTCGAAACCTTGGAAAGACTCGAGTGGTTTCATTGCCCAGATCGCCCAGCAAAATGACCCTAATTACAGGTTGCGGGAGAAGGTGGACGACCCCTACGAAAACTGTTCGTGTCCTACCAGATTTTGTAAATACTGTAAGAACCAGTACTGCTTTCGAGAACTCGGAGCAGGTCATTCCGAAGTGGTGACACCGGGAGCCGGAACACCAGTCATCAGCGCCGCAAAGGTCAGGCCACCCTGGGGCACAGATGGCCCCGGGGGCGGATAGCCATCCGAGCCCCACCAACCTGGATAATGCGCATTTGCCCGCCTGTGGTTGGCTGTCTCCCAGGGGCTGGAACCTTCCTGCATATGCCCAGGTGGTATGTTCAATTTAGCAGGATTGGGATTTTATATTAGGGAATCTACTGTACACTACAATAGCACATATACTCTCGCCCAGATCCTTCCTTTTATACTCCTCTCTTCACGAAATAGTCTTCTCCTCCTCTCAGTCTCTGCTTCTTCTCTCTTATTTAAGACCTGCTAGGAACCACAATGTTTGTGTCTCCTCCGCTTTTTTTTGCGCCCCCCTGCTGAATTTTACTCTTTTGTGGAATTTGTCGCATATTGACCCTTTTATTCCTAGGAATTCTACCGTGCTGCCCCCTGGCACCGGCACCTATTGGGGCCAATATCAGGATATCACCAAATCCAATACCCACCTGAGCGTGGCAGAGAGATTGTGGGTCGCATGGTATGCGTGGATGCAGAACGATGTCCTGGCCACTGGCATCATGTCCTTCGCTATCCACGAGTTGTTCTACTTCGGCCGCTCTCTTCCGTGGATGTTCATCGATAGCTTGGGTTTCTTCAACAGATACAAGATTCAAAGTGTAAGTGGCAAGACTAAAACCTAGTGCTGGCTGAAATAAACCCAATTCCAGCCGCCATCGAAACTAACATTCTGCTTTAGAGCAAAGTACCTTCATTACGTGAGCAATGGGATTGCGCCAAGTTTGTACTTCTGAGCCACTTCACCGTCGAACTTCCTCAAATCTGGTATGTTCCTATCCTCAACGAAGTAGTATTCTACCTGATGTTTATCTCTCGAGCCCAATTAAATAGTAACGGCTCTTCTAGGCTTTTCCACCCAATGGCCCAGTTCTTCGGTCTATCAACATCGATTCCTTTTCCGTCTCCCTGGACTATGACATATCAGATCGCAATATTTTTCGTGATGGAGGATACTTGGCACTATTTTCTCCACCGAGCTCTTCATTGGGGTCCACTCTACAAGGCTATTCATAAAATTCACCATCAGTATTCCGCACCGTTTGGCTTGGCCGCCGAATATGCTTCTCCTATTGAAGTGATGATTCTCGGCTTCGGGACCGTCAGCTGCCCGATCCTCTGGTGTGCTTTTACCGGTAACCTGCATATTCTCACTATGTATATCTGGATTGTGTTGCGCTTGTTCCAGGCTATCGATGCGCACAGTGGCTACGAATTTCCTTGGAGTCTTCACCATTTCTTGCCTTTCTGGGCTGGTGCTGATCATCACGACCTCCACCATGAGAAATTCATTGGGAACTACGCAAGCAGCTTCCGCTGGTGGGACTACGTCCTTGACACAGAATATACTCCGGAGGCCCTGAAGCGCCGAAGAGGGAAAAAGGTGGAGGCGAAGAAGACACAATGATCTGAAAATTAGTAGTGACGGTCTACCTATTTTCTCTTCAATTTGGGCGTTAGCTCTGTCTGGAGCTATTTACCGGATAGATGATAGCCTTTCTTATGGTACTGTTCAATGGTTGATTTACCATGACTAGATTTAGCTATTCTTGAAACTAATTGGTTTTCTAAACATCGCTTAACTAATGCCGTAGCCGAGAGATTCATGGCAAAAGATGAAGCGTGTTGTCTCGATTAATATACGATTTGTGGCTCTGCGATGAGAACTGACTCTTCGAACAATTCAGAAGAACCCCCATGGCGCGTTTGTGAGTGCTAGGACATGATTGGTCCTCAGCGTCCTCCTGGGCAATCTTCTTCAACCCGCAGGGTTTATATGTTGACTCCGGGGCCTCTTTCAGTCCGGTTGCCCGGTCAGATCTACCTGCGAGCCAATATCAGCGAGTTTATATCTGGAAAATGTTTCCAAAAATGAACGACGATAGCCAAAACTGGTGTTGTGTTTCTTCAGATTAGTCTTGTATTGAGTAGTAGTTTGGACTCCGATCGGCGTCGACGTACCCATCAGGCAGCTTTCTTAGTCCGAGACATGGCACTGGGCTTGGCAGCCTCAGTCCTCACATCAATCACATTACCCGTATAATGGTGAATTGCTCAGCGAAATTCTCATGGCTTTTATCGGTCGCTGGGTGAGGTTCCATCGGGGTGTGGTTTTGACAGCCGGGTTAAAGTTTAGACAATATCACTTGACCGCCTACCCCTGCTAATGCCAAGACGAAGTATGAACCTTAAATCCACGACATTGTTGCCCATAAGACTGCCTTTAGCAAGCCCCCCATGGAATCAATGAAGCAGTTCCAGCCCAAAAGCGGCAGTTTGGGTGGTATTTTATGGCTCTTTATGTTCCTGGTCGGGTTTGACATAGTCATAGATGGTTCTCACCAGGATCCCCGTGAATTGGATTGCAACGAGTAAACAAAGTGGTGTTGTAAAAGCCTGAGGAATTGTTGGAATAGCTCGTCCCATGATTCAGGTCTTCACGAGTCGCAAATAATTGTCGAAAGAGTCGCCGTAGGAGTCGCCACAGGGGTCGCCGTATATTTCCCAGCCAGGTTTCCACCTATTGGATCATGTTGGCGGGGCTTGTATACGCAATTCAGAATAGCCAGATAGACAATGTCGTGAGGCCAAAGAATTGGCCGTTTCTGGAGTGGTTTAATGGTAGTCTTTGTTGATCGTTAGCTGCGGACCACACGTGGAAAAGTGATTGCAAACCCAACTGAATTTCCAGCAAGCACCCGGTGCTGCTGAATCTGGCCTAGCACAAAATTAAGTTGGACCAGGAGCAATTCCAAGATAGATAGCATAAAGGGTACCTTTGAGAACTGCAAGGCCAAAAATTTTCTATCCCCATGACGATAGACATGCGTGCATGTCTTTGTCTGTTGTCTTGTTGTCTTGTTCTTTCCCTATTTGTCCTAATAGGGCCAGGCCAGATTAGGCAACTACGGGTGGACATTGGAGGAAGGAGCACCCCAAAGCAAAAAGCATCCGAACACCACCAAAAAAGGGCAAATCAAACGCACCTCAATACATTTTTGTGTTCACTGAATACACATGGATCTGATTCAGTTCACGATTGTCTCCACGTCCGCGCTTTGAATCTTACATTGTGGGACTAGATCGTAGTAGATCGGAGCCAGATCCATAATCTGTATGTTAAGATCGATAAATACAGAGCATGAGGTGGCATTTAATGCGTGGAGGCAAAACATTCATAATTAGGTAGGGGTCACCGTCGTTCACTGTTCTCAGAGAGCCACTGCCCTTACTACTTCCGATCCTTCTTCCCCCTCAACTTCTCTCACTTCCTTTCTCTCACTTCCTCTCTTCCTCACCCTCTCTCCCCACCCTCTCTCTCACCCCCAACATCCTTATCCCATCTTGAACCATCTTGTATCCATTCATACAATCAACTGTCTCTTTTCTCGTCACTCTCAGCCTCTCAGCCTCATCATTTCTGACTTCTCTGACCATTTTTACCCCCCAAATCTCCCATTCAACATGAGTGCTCCGCGCCCTTTGTTCTTTTGCTCCCGTCCTGATGGCACTCTCACTCCACTGATGCCGCTTGACGAAATGCCATTCGGCATGGTCTTCCGTGGTGTCTCGCGCGTGATCAGCCCAAGCGAGACCCAGGGCATGACCAGCTGTGGTGTGGCCGTCAAACGCTCCGAGGGCTGGGCCATCGAAAGCCACGGCAAAGACCAGCCGATCAAGGACCTGGAAATCAACCAGAAGGTCCGCAAGATGCTGGTCGATGTTCTCAAGCTGGAGAATATCCCTGCCACCCTCCGCCAGGATGTCTCCGACCTGATCACTAAAGGTCTTGAGACCCTGGAAGTCACTGCCTCGCAGTGCATGGCGGTCGTCCCGGCTCCAGCACCAGCTATCGAGGCGTGCCCAAGCACTGGGGTTGTCAACCACCAGAAGCCACAAGTGAGTACTATCTGTTCATCGTGACACCTCCACAGTCCGACTGATCATTCTTCAAGGGCTCGAAGAAGAAGGAGTTCTGCTCCTACTGGATCCGTCACGGCGAATGTGACTACCAGCAGCAGGGTAAGTTCCTCTGGTCTGGCTGTCAAGAAGTTTGTTTTAACTCTCCTCGAAGGGTGTCTGTTCCGCCACTCCATGCCAACCGAGCCCGAGGCGCTGGAGAAACTGGGTCTTCGTGACATCCCACGTTGGTACCGTGAAAAGTTCGGCCTGGCGAGTGTCCTTCAACAAGGTGGACGACTTCAACAGCAGGCATTCATCACCATGGATGCCCTGCCTGCCACCCAGAAGGCAATCCAGTACGCCGACCAGTCGGAGGTCACGCAGCCCGCCAACGTTGCCATGAACCACCATGGCCATCCACGCCACACCCAAAGTCCAGGCTATCAGTACCCCCGCGGGGACAGCTGGGACGGGGCTCAAAGTCCCTCCGTGGTGGTTATGGTGGCAACGGCATGCAGGGAAGAGGCCGTGGTGGTCACCCAAATGGCCCCTATCACAAGACTGGCCAAAGTGGTTGGAACCATCAGTTCGCTCACCACTCTCCCACCCAGCCAGGCATTGGCAGTTTCCCTGGTCAAAATGCTCCAATCGGCCCGATTGCCCAGCCAACGATTGTAAATTTCCGCTTCAACAATGCTCCTCCGGCCCCGAGAACTCGACCCAACTCCACCTTCGCTCAGATTGTTTCCGGTGCCGGTGGTCTGGCGACCCCGGCCGCTTCGCCCAGCGCGGGCTCCAGCAACACCAACGACTCTGGCAGTACCACTGGGAACATTTTTCAATCAGAAAATGGCACCGTCACTCGATCTCGAACCCACAAGGCCATTCATGAGAGCATCATGAACCCCGAGGACGCTGTTGGGTCTCTTACCCAGGGCATAGGTCAACTCGACTGCTTCGGGCTCCCTCCGGTCACCAAGGGTGTGGAAGACTTCCGCAAAGGCCGCCGGCTATTCGACGGGGGCTTCGGCAACGATGGCACCGATGATTCCTGGTGCGATGTCGTCGACGATTTCGTCGACGTTTTCGAGGATCCCGCTTTCGCAGAAATTGGGGCCATCAAGCAGCTGGTTTCCTCTGATCACACCAGACCAGCAACAAGCATCCTCAACGCCCTTGTTGCAGAGAGCGAGCCGCTCGAGAACAAGCTGGCTCTGGCCAACTGGGGGCCCATCGGGAGTAAGACCAAGCACCCCGAGCCGACCAAGACTTCTGCCTCTCTCGCTGCCAGCAAGGTAGAAATTGCCAATCTGAAGGAAGCTCTCAGCAAGACCGAGGGAGCACCTGGCCCGGGCGGAAGCTCGGCCATTGACATGGCTCGCATGAGCTATGACATGTCGAGCTCCTTCTCCCGCAATGGGGACAATGCCGCTGCTGATCTATGGTTCGACTTCGCATGCAAGGCTCACGCCAAAGCCGCCTTTGCCTGGCGTCGCAAGGTTAACGGCGAATTCGGCTCATACTCTCCGAATGGGCCAGATGTCTACACCACCTGGCGGAGAAAGCGTGGCGTCAATGACTACCCGTACGTCACGGGTAGCCGTGCCGAGGATCTCTCCTGCGGCTTCCGCGTTCCTTTCCCGGCCCCTCGCGAGTGTGCTCGACGAGATTCGTGGCTTCGTCTCCAGAAGAGACTGATGCACGAATCTGTGCATCACTGGATGGGGGCATAGCTCTCCCGCAAGTTTCCTGGCGCCGCATTACACCCACTTCAACATTCCACTAATTCAGTCATGGCGCCATGGCTTGCGTTTATTTCCGCCCATACATCGCATGCATTTCAATATGTCGAAAGATTTGACGATCTACTTGTTTTCATTTGATCAGTCATCTAAGCTACGAGAACATGTTCATCATCAGGTTGTTTGTGCATACTCTCATACATCTTCCTGGAAAGATATTGGGCAATGACGATTCACCACTGTCGGCTTTCACCTATGAAAGTCTCGACTCGACCAGACTGGGTCATTTACTATTAGTCTGGAAATATTGGGAAAACCGCCTTGTGGCTGTTCCCTCACTTTCGTTCTTGATGCTTGCATCAACAACTTCCCTGTTCCCTTTATTTTATTTTCATCTGCCGGGTTTGCTTTTTTCCATTCCTTTTCAACCCTAGAAAACCTTCAAAAAAGTTTCGATGACGTTCGTTCGGACCATGGGATTTCTGTTTGTGACGGTTGGGGATTCCTCTGTCTTTAGCATTTGTTCGACCCGAGCTTGTATCTTCCGGGCATTCTGGATGAGACGCATCCTTTTATTACTGATCAATGAACACAAGATCATTTAACTCCAACTCGTTCCAAGGTTCCTAGCTGTATCAAAAGTAGTACTTATCGCATAACAAGCAACAAAAGCAAAGACGTGCCTAGTTCCAAGGTTGGTTCGTAAAGTTCCGCCAAAAGCCCGATGGTACTACAATATCTCAATGGCAAGTTCAAGCATACCTAGGGAGTAGATAATTGGAAGAGTGCATGAATATAGCGAGACGCCAATAAATTGAAAACATGACTATAGTACATCGAGAATAAATGAAGCCAGTTAGACCTCCTGGAATATGCGCCCGCGCCTCGCAAATGTCTGACCACAAGTTTTGTCCAACATGAAAGAGAAAGAGATCATGCAAAGCTTATACACTGCTCAGTCACGCTTCTCATCGCCGAGGCTGCTTCTTCGAAACCCGAGCCCCGACCTTAACAGCAACACGCTCCCGTTCCTCGGTTGCTTGGGCCTTGAGGGCCGGGTTCAGCGAGGGGAGAGACTGGATAGCCTGCGCGACAATCGAGTTGCCGTCGACAGCCTCCCGCTCCTTCGCGGCACTAATTCGTTCCGCACGACGAGCAGCCAGCTGCTGCCGGCGTGCCTCGGTCATGTTCCAAGAATCGGGGAAGCGAGGACGGATCTTGGGCTTGTGGTGACGAAGGTCCAGAGGGACGTCAGCGAATGCGTCACCTTGCTTGGCCTCCTTGATAAGAGTGTTCACGAGATCGGCCAGATAGCGTTTGTTCTGAGCACTGGAGCCAAATTGCTCGCAGGAAATTCGGACAACGTCGGTTTGCGGGTTGTAGCGGGTGCCAGCCAACTTGAGGAAGGTCTGGCGTTGGGCTTCGGTGAGATGTTTGGGTGTCAAATCCTGGGAGGCGAGCTCAACTACAACCTTGGGCTCAGCAGGGTGCTGTTCACCCATGTAGGAGGTATAGCGGAAACGGAGGATTTGGTTTTCGGAGGGCAGGTTAAAGGGTTTGGCGAGCTCTGCGGCGAGGCAAAATAGTCAGCCAATTGCACAGGGAGATGGAAATCAAGGGTTAAACATACTGCTCAGCATTGGCATATCCCAAGCCGTGATGCGGGCGTACTCGCGCAGCTCGCGTTGCAATTCCATTTGGGCATGTGCCGTCGAGGTGATCTCGTCATCGTTGATTTCTTCGTCACCGTCCTCAACCAAGGCCAATTCATCGCTCTCATCTTCGGCCCAGAATCCGCGGGACTTGTCGCGAACATCCTCGAATCGGAGGTCGTGTTCCTTCTCAATTTGGTTGACGCTCTTCTCGAGCTCTGCGAATACGGCAGCGCGCTTGTCGAGATCGTTGAAGTCGGCCACGGCGCGGCGATTCTCGGCGTCGAATTCGGCTCGCTCTTCCGGGGACATCATATCGTACATTGAGCGCTCCTCCTTGCTCAGAAGATCGGGCGAGTATTCGGGCACGGGAGGATAATCCTCCGCACGTAGTTCCTTGGGGGGAGGAGGCATCACCGGATCCTCTTGGACGAAACGAAACGGCGAGGTTGAAAATGAGCGTGTAGCGAAAAATCCAGGGCCCCTGTAGGCCAGGGACCTCGTGGAGCGAGTCAATGCCCGAGCGGTGCAGGCCATTGTATGGAGCAATTGGAGGGACAGGCGTATCGTAACTTTTCGAACCCGCAACGCAAGAGCAGTACTGTTTTCTCCGCGGTCAACGCTAGTCCTGATCAGGCAGCCACGTGATCTCGAAATGGCGTTGGCCAGTCTGCCCGGCGACTTCCAAGCTTGGTTCAGTGCTTGGATCATCAATTACAATGATGATGGTGATAGTGCCATCCAATCCTTTGACACAATGGAATTGATGTCAACAAGAGCTTGCTTCGTCACAGTCGGGGCCACTGCGTCGTTCCACAAATTGATCCGCCAAGTTCTCAATGAGCCTTTCTTCGCTCAATTGGCTAAATATCAATACACCCATCTTTTGGTTCAATATGGAACAGATGGGGAGAAAATTTGGGATGAATTTAATGAAAACTTTCCGCCTGGGTCCAAACAGCTTCACGGCCTGAATGTTACGGGCTTTGATTTCAGACCCGACCTATGGCGGTATATGCGCGTGGCCTCAAAAGAAGGAGATCAAAGGCTCGGTATCATCATTTCTCATGCCGGTATGTCCTGAAATGTCCTTCCTCGATTCTATCAAATTAACCATCTCTCAGGCACTGGAACCATCCTGGATGCGCTCCGCTTGGCCTTACCTTTGATCATTGTGCCCAATCCCGATCTTGCGGACAACCATCAAGAAGATTTGGCAATGGAAATGGAGCAAATGAAATACGCCGTTCGTGCTGATATCGAGTGAGTTTTCTTCCTAGCCGTGTCTTCCCTCCCCCCTCCAAAGCGCTCCAGGGGTATTGACCCTTGTTTAGGAATTTGATGACGGCACTCGATACTGCAGAAGCTCAGGCTCCTGAACAGCTGAGTCGACCTCATGGCCCAGAAAATGCTCTGACTGGTTTGGTTGCCGATCAGCTCCAGGATGTGGACTGAACACACTCACACCCCCTCTCCGAAGGTTTACGACGAGACGACTTGATGATATTGGCGTTGCGATATTGCGATCGATGGTGTTCTCTCACTCCTCTTCGGATGTCACGTTGATCGAAGCTCATGAACATAAATATACCATAGAAAAAATAGCGAAGCAGCGAATATGACCTCTTTTTTTTCCCATAATCTAGTCGAAGAAGTAGACTAATCCCTTGTAGTTGTGGTAGACCTTCTGCTCAAACCGAGTGGAACCAGCGCAGACCGTCATTGGCCCGAGCTTCTTGTTGACAACTCCCGACGCGATTCCGCAAAACCCTCCCGGAGACTCCTGACAACCTCAGCGAGGTGATTGTGATCGCCATCATTCAGGCCAACGCATGCTCCCTTTCCTATAACATCATCCTTGAATTTCAGAGTCGCCAGCCCTCGGCCGTGGGGCCATCTTGAACACTCGCGACCCCGATCACCCCCCGACCTCCCTCTTCACAGGCATTCCCAACTCCCCGCAATGGCTGAGGCTACCCTTCACAACGTACCAATTGTCATAGACAATGGAAGCGGAACCATCCGAGCAGGCTTTGCCGGAGAAGAAATTCCGTCATGTTATTTCCCCTCGTTCGTCGGCCGTCCCAAGCATCCGCGGGTCATGGCTGGTGGTCTGGAAGGCGACTCTTTCATCGGCACACGCGCACAGGACCTTCGCGGACTTTTGAAGATTCGGTATCCGCTAGAGCATGGCATTGTCACAAATTGGGAAGATATGGAATCGATCTGGCATTACGTCTATGAAAATGAGCTCAAGACTCTGCCCGAAGAGCACCCCGTCCTGCTCACCGAACCTCCGCTGAACCCCCGTGCCAACCGCGATTTCGCTGCTCAGCTCATGTTCGAGACCTTCAATGTCCCTGCTCTCTATATGTCTATCCAGGCCGTGTTGTCACTCTATGCATCGGGTCGTACTACTGGTGTCGTGCTGGATTCTGGCGACGGCGTTTCCCACGCCGTACCCGTCTATGAGGGTTTCGCCATCCCGAACAGCATTCGCCGAATTGATGTTGCTGGTCGTGATGTGACGGAACAAATGCAGCTACTTTTGCGCAAGGCTGGTCACGTACTGCACACAAGCGCTGAGAAGGAGGTGGTGCGCATGATTAAGGAGAAGGTCTGCTACGTGTCGTTGGATCCGAAGCGCGAGGAGAAGGAGTGGATGAACAGCTACCACAAATCGGATGCTAAGGCTGTTGATTATGCTCTTCCCGATGGCCGCAAGATCAAGGTGAGTTCATGATCTCAAGCTGCTTACTCCCATACGCAACTCCCATTCCATACTAACACAACCATCTTTCTCCCCTCCAGATTGGTCAAGAACGCTACCGCGCCCCGGAGATCCTTTTCGACCCAGAACTGATCGGCCTCGAGTACCCCGGAGTGCATCAGATCGTCCAAGAGGCGATCACCCGCACAGATCTCGACCTGCGCAAAGCTTTATACCACAACATTGTGCTCTCCGGCGGTTCCACCCTGTGCAAGAACTTCCCGGATCGTTTGATGCGGGAAATTAAACGACTCGCAGTTGAGGATATGAAGATTCGTATCTCTGCACCTGCGGAGCGCAAGTATACCACGTGGATTGGAGGAAGTATTCTTGCTGGTCTGAGTACCTTCCGAAAGGTATGTAAACCGAGAATTTCCTTGATAAATCCATGCTTATTTGTTCTTCTAGATGTGGGTAAGCGCGGACGAATGGCATGAGGACCCGGAAATTATCTTCAAGCGATTCGCTTAGAACAGGTTCAATCAATTGATGGAGCACTGCATAAAAGTCGTCCCTCTCTCCCAGAAAAGACTATTCAGCTTCACATACAAATCCCGTCCAGCTCGAAATCCTCGGATCTCTCCGACACCCTCTGAGAAAGGGCGAAGGCACTAATTCCCAAAGAATGATCTGCTGTGCAAGTCATCGTCTTTCCCCAGGCAAACAGTACACAGCACAGACGTGGGGTGGTTAACAATCACTCGCACGAAGACTTGTTGAGTCCGGGCCCTGCAATCCTGCGACTTTTGATACCCCCTTCCTACCATGTACCCCAATCTCCTCAGTGCATATCTTGTGATATCATGCATCATTATTATTATCATTTACATTTTTGCAAATCCAATTTCCCTCTACAGATACCCGTGGCACTTGTTTTGCTTGAATTGCATGGTTCCAGATTTGTGTAACTAGGCACATCGATCTTAGTAGTTATTTGTAATAGGCATTATATGATAAACATCACTTCTCCCATCGCAAACCAGCCCTATTTCAAGGTCAACCTTTCACGATTGATTCTAGTATAGCTATCCCGATCCAACAGTGTTATCAGGGAGAGGTCCAAGCACGCAATCCCCAATCTTCTGGCGTGCGGAGAAGTCCGCCAAGAAATGCCGCTTCTCTCAAGCCAACTAATTCTACAGAGTACAGGCCGCATCATCGTTGTTTGCAATAACCACTGGGTATATTCATGTCAGACTTCTATTCACGGCCCGACCGGGCAAGAGCCGTTTGTCTACACTGCCATGCGCGAAAGGTTGAAACCGGATTTGACCCCATTCTAGCAACCTATTGACTGAACGGGCTCAGGTTCGATGTGATCTAGAAGACCAACCAGGTGGGGTCTGTAGCAATTGCAGAAAGCGCCACCAATCATGTCAGTAAGTTAAAGCTACCTAACTACTTGTCCAAGGCAAAACATCGACCACTGACCATGCTTACAGGCGCCGAGGTCGCAGACCATATCCGGCCAGGGCGAATGGCTCGAGACAACTCACTGCGCCGAGGCAGCCCGATGCAAACACAAAAGTCGACGAAACTCGCTTGTTGTGCTCTCCAGCATCATCTGGTCACGACTCACAGGATACCGGACGGACCAGGATAGCGTCAAGGGAGCCGCCCGCCTTTGTCGATGAACTGTCATTCATGGCCCCTTTGGCGACTCAACAAGATTATATCATTCCAGAGTCGGTCATTGCAGCTCAGGACCACCTCTCCAAGAATCTTATTCAGGCTATCTCTGCCACAACACTGCCGCCTAAAGCCCAAGTAGAAGCATTCGCAGATTCCTATTTCGATCGTTTCTATCACCGCGCGCCGTTGATAGATAAGGCAGACTTATCAACTGAAGACCCTTCAGTTCTGGTGTCCCAGGCTATTTGCATGGTAGGATCTCTTCTTCGGCACTCTGGTCCGGACTCACCTCTTGGGGATGCTGAGCACTACTACGGCAAAGTGAAAACACTCCTCTATACCAACTATGAGCCAGACCAACGCAATGTACTGAAAGCTCTTTGTCTCCTGAGCTTCAGAAATCTCACACCACCCAAGGTTGTGAGCCTTGACTGTTCATGGCAATGGTTAGGTATGGCAACTCGTCTCGCCTATCAAATGGGTCTTCATCGTGAATCAACTTATGCGCAGCTCCCAAATCCCGGAAATGCGCGTCGAATTATGTGGTCTCTATTCGTAAGGTCAACGCAGTATTCCCAAATACCACCCATTAATTTCATAAATAGGTCTCGGATCGACATCAGACAGCGTGCTTCGGGCGACCGTCTATTATCAGAGCTTCAGAGTTCGACGTGCGGCTGCCAACAATATACGACTTTGATAAGCAGGATGACAAGGCGGAATTATTTATCCAACATGCCAAGCTCAGCATTATTCTCGGTGGAATTGTGGACCGACATGCTCAAAAGAGTGAAATGACACAAAACGAGGTATGAAAAATGACAGCCAGTCCTCAGTGCTCTTGCATTTCCTCATGTTTCTTGGACAGGCTATATCCATCCTCGAATCTCTCCAGCAATTCATCAATAAGATACCAAGCCGGCTTCAGCTGCACGAGGGCTCTAATCGACGTCCCTTCCGGCCAGATATTTATGAGTTTCATGCCAACTACTTCGTTTGCCTGATTGTCTTCTTCCGACTTTTCGGCCATGCCTTCCCAGCTCTCACGGTCTCAGCTGCGTCTCTGGTTGCATCCTCTTGCATCGCCCGTCTCTACGAACAATTTCTTTATCGTGATGAAATGAACTACTTGACCCCGCTACATAACTGGTTCGTCATGGTAGGTTGTGCACCGCAGATTCATCACAATGCAACCTGCCAAGGTCAAGACAAACTCTGCAATGAAGAGCTGCCAATCTTGATAAATACCCTGCGCTATATGCGATTGAAATCACCACCGGCAGGCGTTCTATTGGATATCATAGAACGCCTGAGCGAAGTCAGTCCCAATGGTCCAACGAACAATGTTTCCTCAGTTCCGCGAGAAAGTTCACCATCCGAGGAACCGTGGCTTGCGCAGCTGCCTCATGCCGGTCTTTTAAACTCCTTATTTCCATTTCCTGGGTCCCTGAGTCCAAGACTATCGATGATACATGGAACGAACCATGAATTGAATGACTTGGCGGTTCTTGACAGGATGGTGGAGCAGGAGGACGATGATCTCGAATGGATTTTCAACGAATACCAGCTGAATTATTTCGATGCATCATTTGTTTAAATACGGATATCGAGTTGAATAGTGCCCGGGGCTCAATAATGACCTCAAAACAAGCATTATTCAGCAAGTTCTTGGTTTCAGCTAAAGGCCTACATGTGTGTACATATTTGAAGAATATAGCATCCTACTCATTTACAAAATCCAACAAGCCCAAACGAATGGTTCGAAATGAAGCTTCGTTTTTTTCATCCAATGATGTGCCCTGGATGATAATCCAGACAGGGGCCAGGCGGCAAAGAACGTCCTTCGGCTTAGATCCTTGCACCCGAGCCGCAATTTCTCCGTACAAACCCCAAATCCAAAGCAAGGAGCGTACAGGACTTTTCGAAAAGCCAAATGAGCTTATTTAGGTCAATCATATTTGTCACGCTACCGTCTAACTTGGCAAACAGGCAGGGCCGTTGCTAAGGGGGTCAACCTGATGCAAACACTGATCCCTAAAACCAACGGCGCCAGGTAGTTATAGAGGAGGATCCATATACAAGTTATACTAGGGAGTGGTGATATTTGCAGGATGATGAATTCTTCACAGAATACTGAGTGGTTGGTAGATCTTTATGCCTAGCAGATGCCTAAAAAATGAGACAGCAATGACAAAAATCTGCACGAAGAGACAATCACGTTCGCTTTTTAGAGTAGGTTAAGAGACCAAGCCTCAAAGAGTCTATGCCTCCATCCATCCTTGCTCGTTTTGGTCTGCAAAGCTCTCCCGATATGGATGCTTTTGGATCCACTCCTCTGCGCCAACAACTGTTGCAGACTTCTCATAGAACTCGGTAAGAACGTTGTTGAGAGCTGTTTAACCGTTAATTACCTGCCAAATTTACCCCGCGGTCTTCTTTAATACTTACTTTCAACTTCGATGGGCTTTGAAGGCTGTAAGGAAAAGCGCGAAAGGCCTTCTCTCCATAAAACCAGCGCGGGTGGAATAATAGTACCTAAAATGATGAGCCTGTTCTTTTACTTTAATTTGGAGCGGTGAGTAATCAAACCTTTCTGGATACAGATCACAGTAGGATCAAGCATAGGTTTGCCGTCATCGACACCTTCTTGATAATGTGAGAAATCAAATTGCAGAATTTGTTGCATAAGACGAGAATTGGGCATGAAGATGGGCCCGTTGGAGTCTAGGACAGAGTGAGTACTTTGGCACTACATAGCGCTTTTCATTAAAGCAAAAAAAGGGGGTTTGCTTACAGGGGCTTGATTTCGAGATCATCGCATGAACTAGGCCATCTTCTGACACCTTGATGCCGTCCTTCCGATGGCGGGTTTCCTCTTGGCTCGCGTCGTATAATGTCGCGTTCCGGTGAAGTTGGAACCGATACATCGTTGCTGGGAAAGAAGTATGCGTGGAAAGTAAGGAGAATTTCCGCGCATGATTGAGTCGGATGACCCTGGAGGTTGGTAGCCGGTGGCTGGCGAGCATGGCTGTAGTGAGGTCTGTTACAAAAAGAAAATATTCAATGGGATCAAAGATAGGGAAGAAGAAATGGAACGCGAAAGGAGAGAAATGTGAAGATGGCAGAGATACTGTCAGCCTGAGTCTTGGTTCGATTGATTTATAGAAATCAAGGAGATATTAGAAAGCACTCAACAACAACTAAAAAGGAAAAGCGCCGGGCGTCACGTGTATTATCCGGGACTCAGAGATTCCCCGCGGCCAAAAATTGGTCTAATTTCACTGCCTGCGGGTACGGCGGACGACAGTGGCCTCAGGCTTACTACGATCAAAATGACGTTTTCCTTCTCTCCTTCTTTATTTCTTATCTTCAATCTGGAAGTTCCTATCTGTCTCTCTCTCAGAAGGCACGAGTAAGTTAACCTAATTTCCATCAATACTATGTGTATAAAGTTCCTACTGAGTTGCGATAATTACTAGGAACTCACAGCACAGCTATCCGATGAGGTTGACCTTGACTTCCCAAGGCCGTCCACATTGAAAATGATATCGTCTCGGACGTTCCAGACGATGATATCCTGCCTGCCCGCCCGCGGGCCAGTCGCAACTGTGGGCCTAAACCCGTGCCCATCCTGAAACCTACAGCCCTTTCTCTTCTCGCACCTTTGGGAGTAGGCTCGCAGGCACTCGGATTTTATGGCGATATCATGCCGCGAAATCAGCAGAAGCCGCAAAAGCCGGCGCAGCCGCAAGAGCCGCAGTTCCACGACCAGCCAGTAGCGCATTCGGGCATCCATTCGCAGCCAGAGATCCATTCGCAGCCAGAGATCCATTCGCAGCCAGAGATCCATTCGCAGCCAGAGATCCATTCGCAGCCAGACGTGCAGTCCCAGGAAACTCTGCTCGACGAGGATCCGGGCATGCAGAATATGGAGGCCAGCAAGTCCAAACGACGCGAGTACAATCACCGTAACTATGGAGAGCTAACTGGTCTTGGGACCAGCAAGAGTAACAACTTGAGAAAGTTTGCGAAGGCAGCTTCCAGGTCTCAACATCCCCTTACCAACGATCAAGCCCTTCTATCCAAAACCAAAATCTCACAGTGTGATATTGTACAAAAACCCTGGAACTGCCGATTGAAGTTATAGTCTCGATCTTGTAATACATCGAGCTCTACTATATACTACGTCTACAAAGGGTTTCAAAGACCTAGAAAACTTGAAGACTTCTGTCTTCCTACACCGTGCAATACGCTACCAGTATGATACAGATGCTGGGACCGTGGCTCGCAAACGAGACCATCCAAGATACCGCTATTTTTCTCAAGAAAAGAGCAAGAATCAACGATGCTTGCTTTGCATTAGAGATTACCTTCAAGTCTACATGCAAAGGAGAACGGTGTGTCAGCACAGGGAAATCCACACACCATTTATCTGGGTGTATGTACAAATGTCCTTGTGCTGGCACACCGTTCTTCCTTGCATGCCGGCTTGAAGGTAATACTATCTGATGCGTGGACGCACGCTACTAGAATTCAGAAGGCCTTTATCCGGCATAATGTCATATTTTGCCTTTGTGAGCAATCAGAGGTGTTCATTGTGTGCTAGATCGAAATTCGCAATCCGGCTTTACAATTAATTTACAAACAAAGATTTCCATGACGGATACACTGTGGATCATGGGCTTGTAAGGCTGTTCAGGTGATCTTGTCCACGCTGTTAGCATGTATTGACCGCCTTTTTTTTCTTCGTTCGTTTCTCAAGAAAATTTGTTTTGAATGGAAATCCAAAACCCAAGTCAATTGAGAGAAAGTAGAACAAACCCAAAATGCAAAGTCAAAAGAATTGATAAATTACAGCCAGTCCAGGTAATTGCCACGATGACATTTCTCTGTCAGATTCTTTGTCTGGTTCTGAGTCATGAAAAACTTGAACCTGCGCGGTTGTTAGCGCCTACATTCGGCTGCAACGGTGACTTTGGTACGACCCACGTCTAAACCGGTCCGAGATGTCGCCATCAGCTGATCCACACCGACACACTTTTACCAGGCTACGGAGTACGGTGAATCATAATGAAGGATTTTACAAAGGAGGTTAATGAGAGATCGCTGAATACGGCCTTGCGGCGGGTATTTCCATTGAAAAGCCAACAACTAGAAAGTAGTAGTTGAGGCACGATTTGGGGGAATCTGTTAACTAGTAAAGAAAATAGCCATGATAGGCAAGATGGGAAACAAATGAAGACAAGAAATAAGAAGAGTGTGACTCCAAGGGACGATGCAAAAGGAGACGCGATGAGTCTCGAATGATGCAATTCAACAAGAGATGCTTTGCCCGCAAGGAAAAGAAACATAAGACTAATTCCAGAACCGGGCGTGATGCATTGGGTACCGTGGTGACCCAGGGTAAAAAGCAGAGAACGCCGATATTCCATGCTTGAGTGAGGAGTTGTTGAGTTGTAACACGCGTTTCAAGTTTGTTTCACTGTTGAGAAAACATAATGCGAGGAAGGTGGCTGAGCAGTGGAAAGGCGTCTTTGTTTCGAGAGCCTCCATCTGCTACTCGAAGTTTCCTTGGGTAGTCCAGGTCGGGAAGTTGGCGCAATTAAAAAAACGAGGTAAGATTTGAAAGGTTGAAAGGTCGAAATGTCGACATTGTGTTGAAAGAGCAAAGAACTTTTTTGGGTTTGTCGTTAAATGTCGTAAGGTGCCATGCAATTCAAGGGCGATGGCGAACCCGCGGGATGTCGCAGATAGAAGATTGCAGTTAAGCAGCACCCTTCAACTTGCCCCAACCCTTCTCGAGGCCACGGCGGGCCATGTCGCGAGCACGATCGGCAACGGATCCGGAACTGCTGGCGGTGTTGGTGCTAGTAGAGGAGTACTTGCGACTCAAGCTGCAATTGCTGGCGTCGTCCCGATACATCATGTTGCCGGCACCGCCACGACCGACGTGGTAAACTGGTGCGGCGCGGCGAAGATCGCGCTCGAGTTCTTCATCGAAGCTGAACATGGCGCGTTCGCTGGAGCTGTGGACGTTGCCGGCGCCACCACGGCCAGAGGTAAAAGTCGTAGGAGCGCGCGAGTTGAGGCGTGTCAACGAGGCAGGACCTGTGGCGGTGCGAGAGTCGGTAGTCTTGGTATTCTTCAAGCTGATGACATTTCCGGATCCTCCACGGCCGGTGTAAACGGCAGGTCGACTGGTATGAGGCACCGAAGGATGCGGCTCAATAACGCGGTAATTTGAGGCGGGCATGGTGAATGTGATGTGGTGGTTGTAGTAATCGGAGAGGTTGTAGATTAGATATAATAGATAGCTGCAGCGCAAGCTATAAGGATGTCAGGTCCATGAAGCAAAAACAAAGATTGAGATGCTAAAAATCTGTGAATTATGGAGACCCATTTACAGCGGGGACGAGGACTTAATATAGTCCCAGGGCCATCGCTACCAGGGAGAGTCATTTTCACCTCTCAGGCACGACATCCACGGGTCACACGCCGGTGGGTCGGCGGCTGTGGGGATTTTCTTTCGAATTTTTTCTGGGATTTTTTATTTTTTCGGTTTTCAATTTTTTCTTACCTAGTCTGGAATTTGATCCAATCCACCTGGCGTCATCGGTCCACATAAGAGTTAAAGCAGCAGGAAGACGATTACTGTTTAGGGGAAAGTAAGACTGCTGACATAATCCACTGGGTGCCTCAGCAACGTGCCAAGAGTGGCCAGTCACGGGACAGAAAACAGCCAACTTCCCCCCCAGACAACCTTCTCACTGGTTGATTCCTTTGACATTCTGTTCATTTGACTCCACTATACTCCATTATTCTCCACCCACTTCTCCTCGCCGCTTTTATCTACCAGACACATCATCTGACCCGCGTTGGACCCCCAGTGCCCCCCCAGTTCCAGCGCTAGGCGCCTCCAATAATGGGGAGAGCCAGGGGCCAACACGTAACAGAAATTGACTCACCTGCCAATAATACCCTGTTCAGCACCCCAACAGGGTAGTCGAGTGGACACGATGATTCTCATTACCCCCAGAAAACTCCCAAAAAAACCTCATGCTGGTGCCCAGACTCTTCCACTCAATAAAACTAGGGGTAAAAATCGTACGCCGTACGCCCTGAACACCTCACCGCACCCCGTGGCTCGACTCGGATCGCTTGCTCGTCAGGCGCATTTCGCCATTCCCCCAGCTTCCGCCAAACATTGGACCGTGTGACACATTGAAAAATTGCATCATCCACCGATGTCGACATTCCTTTCCTAATTTGTCTTCACGATAGTTACATGTCGACTGTAGCACGCAACAAGGTACATCGAAAAAAATTACCCCTACCTTGTTAATTCCCATTTCGTCCACAGGGTTTGCAAAGCGACGAGGACCCGTGAGCACACTCCTCTCAATTCTAAAAAAAAAAACCGAAAAAACCTCACACCCTATCCACTTCGTTGTAACTCTGTATTCAGTGTGTATACGCCGTCTCAGCCTAGTAGAGAGGGGCCCGCTGATCCAAAGCACGATGACCCCATAGCCCAAGAATTGCGGGATAATTCTTCCCTCTTAGAAGTCTCAGACCCCCCGGGTGATCCGCCGAGGGGCAGTCTAGTTCACGCCGGTACCTGAGATCGTCGTCAAATTCGCGCAATCCTTGATCCCATGTGTCCGATCTGGTTGACTCTGCCGAGAAGAATCTATTGATCATGCCCAGGATGCCTAGACTGCCTAGAATGCAAAAAAGCGCATCGCCCCCTTAAAAATTGGTCATTGAAAATAGGCAAACTGGAATAATCCACGCCACCGCACTGTCTCTTCTTTCAGCTTCTCTTTTCTTGTTGCAAGGTTGTCATTTCTCGGCCCCTTCGGCTGTGCGTCCAAAACCGGTATGGCGTTTCCCCAGAAGAACCAGCGGATACGGTGGACAAATGACGCCAGGGTGGCCGAGAGAATCAAGGAAAGTGGAAATTGAAAATTTTTTCACATTTTTGCCTCCCTGGGCCACCTGACTGGCGGGGGGATCCGAGGACGGCGCCACTGTCCACTTACAGTGTGAGCTCGGACTTGTCTTTTACCCCAGATTGTTCTTCCCCAGACTCAAGACTCAGCCCTTCAACTGCTGGTCTACTGCTGATCTACTCTGGCTACATTGGCCTACTGCACTGTGACTCCCCCTCATACCAGCCCCTTTGGATCACTGCTCCCCGTGATCAACCCCGGAACTGCCGCGCTACCCAGCCAAGGAATCATTTCCGCCTCAAACTGATGTGCCATGGCCACATGGACGTGCTGCTTGAACCGTTGGGGCACTTTCAATGAGGGGGAACTTTGTCCCCTCACTCTAATCCCCCCCCCGCCGCCCAATACTGGTAGAATGCCACAATTCTAGGCAATTCCATTGTACGGGGTATACTAGTCAACATTTCGACCCGTCAATGCGGCCCTGCAGGATATCCAAGGAGGTCTTCTCCGGCAATCCGTATCACATCAGCCCAACAAGCATATACAGTTTGTGATGCTCCCATCGTAAACCCCTCATTCCCATTCCCATTCCCATCCAACTCCAAAGCTACTCCATACCCCCTGCAAAATTGTGGGGACATACGAAACAAAGCCACCGCTTCTCCCACCTTATTATCTAATAGCGAGCCAGGATGACACATGATTATCGTCGCCGCCTGGTCGAGACCACCGGCAACCGGCAGCCAACACCTCACGACGGCCGGGACGGGAAAGTCGAGTCTCGCAATGACGCATGTTCTATTTTCGCCTTGAAAATATCAAGTAAGTCTGCGCGGCGTGTACATGTCGAAAGTATTTTGTCAGATGTGCCATGCATTGCGATTACGGTGTGCGTTACAGCCGATCCAGATCTCCAACTACTTGCAGAATAGACCGCATTATTGCGCGATTTTAGTTCCGGGTAAGTTACCTAAGGTTGTCCTTTTTTGGAATGGAGGTAGTACTCTGAGGGCTGTCAATTGTGCAACCTTGGTGGCCTGTCTTGAGGTTGGGGCTAAGCTCTTTGGATTCCCAACTTGTCGGCTCTCTGTGCGTCGTAACCAGCTGTTTGGTTTAAGACCAGTGTCTTGTTGAGTTTCGTCATAAGTCTCCGAGGGTGAAAATGTTGAGTCCGAAACCCAAACTTCCAGTAATCAGCAAAGAAGATGTTGCGGCGCTCACGCTATGATCCCCCGGATGTCAACCTCATTTAAACATCGATTTAAATGACTGGGGCGACGACCTCCCGAGACACATACCTCGAGAGTTGACTAGTAAATCACATTTCAATTACACCCAGTGAACCAAGCCAAGATCCTTGGACCTGGCCATGGTGGTTTCAAAATTGCTTAGTTCTCGTTCGTGATACAACAGCGAAACTTCTAGTCTACGAAACAGAGCCATTCGGGAGCCGGGGGTTCATGTTGCTCGACCATTTCAACTAGTTGAATTTGATACATGTTGGTCTTAGCTCAGCATATTGTTGCAATGAAATCCACTTTCTATCAGTTTTTCCTAAATTTCTCGATTCGACTTCCCATGGTTCCCATTGAGCGTGACTTATTTGTCGTTCAAGACAAACATTCCTCCAAATCAGCCATACGCCCTGTTCGGCCTGCGGCCAAACCGCCGAGCGGTGGTAAAAGGCACTTTGCCTCGCGGGTGTGGTTCGTGGAATTGAATGCTCCTCTCAACATCTAACTTCGTGGGCTGGAATTGCCAAACCGAACCATACAGCTTGGTGGCAGCGAACCCGACCAAAATCATTGCGTGGAGGAAATCATTCCATGGAACCTCGCCAGGGGTGGAAGTCGTAGCAGGGCTGAAGAAGATGGTGCGGAACACTTTCAGAGCACGCGCATTTACGGGGAATGTGGGCTGGGTATCAAATGGGGTTTGTTCATGCAGGTTTTCGGCTTCTGTATCTGCTGCAAAGGCAGGACTGGGCTTTCCGCGCGTTTTGGTCTTCTGCTTCGGCGGCGCAACGTCCAGTTGCCGGGGGGAGATGCCAGAATAGACCTTCGAGACTGGCAGATACAGGGCATAATGATCAGATTCGCCTGATTTCGGCACGGGTGCTGCGGGCGAAGCTTTTTCGGGCTTGGTCCATTCTGGAGTCCGCTGGAGGATTCGTGACTGGGAGAGAATATTTCGTACTGCGGTGTTGCGCAAGTCGCCGGCTTTGGCGACCATGAGCTGGTCAATGCTAGCCCAGAAGGCGTCCAGGTTGTGTTCAGCCTGGCGTAGCGCCACGACATTCTCCTCGGTACGGCGCTTGTGAATGGGATAGGTGAACTTGTTGCCAGATGGCTTGCCAAGCTTGAATGAACGAGTTGTGAAGCTCTTATCACAGAGTGCGGCCAGCATCTTGGCCCATGACTGGGCTCGTTGAGCATACATTTTGGAGGTATCCTGGTCGATCTCGGCCATTTTGCCTAGCCAGGTCTAAGCCCATGGCTAGTAGAGTTCCAGCTAGTTCAATGACTGAGAAATGATGGAAAGGTCACTGATCACTGAGCTGAAATAGGGAGAGATGAGTTCCTGGGCAGTTGGTTCTGACTGAAGCAGACGCTCCAGCTCATCGACAATGACAGGCATACTTGCTAGGAACAAGTTTGGCTATCATCCCAGAGGGTGCTAAGAAGCCACACTAGCTGTGTCTCGAGGTTGTTCATCTTGATGTCAGGTTTGAACATTGTTCGAATCTTGGATGAGTATGGGTCGACGGGAGGTTCACGAGCAAAGAATTTACGTAGGGGTGGAGATGCCGGCGCTGTTATTTTGAGGTGACTTAGTGGTCCTTTCGCCGCCTGGCTCACATGTAATCGATCAAAGCGAGGCGTCCTCAAATTCTTGGGGAGGTCTTTCGAAGGCACGATCTGGCTGGCGCACTTTGTAAGGTGACTAGCTGTTTGGCTTGGGTGCTCAGTTCAGAGAAGATCTCCAGCTCCAGATACGCGTCTGAAACGACAGTGCCGATGATACGTGACCAGAAAGTGTTCTGCTGTCCCATTCGGAACACCGAATGGGCGTTTCCAACAAAATCTTTGAAGTTTTCCTGTCGGTAATCCTTCGCCTCGAGAGCAACATCAGAGAAGTATTCGGGATCCTCATGGAGAGCCCACTAGTGACCCTCCGCTGCCGATGCTCTAGCCGATGACAGGGACTCCATCTGAGATAAATATAGTTTTTCAGGCACTCGATATGGGGCTTCCGCTACCATCACCCCCAAGGACTCGAATCCGTTGATCTCTTGATCAGTCTTGAGTGGTGGCTCAGCTAGGGTAGGGAACTCATCACTAGTGACAGTGGATGGGGTGATGTCATGAAGAAGCTGCAAGGAGCAATCAATTAGAAACTCAAGAAATCGCCTTTGAATCTCCAAGATGATGAGACCCTCTCCCGAAAGAAATTGTTTGCGTTGTACCATCCAGTCAAACGCCTCTGGCTCTTCATCCCAATCCACGAGTCGCCCATTGTCCCGGGTATTGCCATTCACTCCGTGCAGAATCATGACATGTTCGTTCAAAAAAATGGGGACGATGGATTTGGTGACAAGTCCCAAGTGAATGGCCCGGTTATCAGCCGCCGCAAAATGCGACGGGGGGTAATGACCGCAAGCATTGAGAAGCAACGGCAGCGTCTTTTTGCTCAGGAGATCCTCTTGGTTGATGTACGGCCAGAGAAAACTTCCCCGGTTTTTCGTTCCTTGGTTGCGATCCACGGAGGACTCCTTACGGAATGTTTCAAAATCAGGCCGATGGCTTACAGGCATGTCGGGCCAGGAATTTAGCAAGACCTTGAGTCTCTGCTGGCGGGTCTTTCCAGCCATCGCTTTCTAAGCGTAGCCTCGTGGCGCTCTAAAATGCCGTGTAGGGTCTCATAACGGTTGAAAATGTTTTGCGACCTTTCACTGGCCTCTTTGCGAACCTCCGTTTGGAAACTCTGGCAATGGCAAGTTGCCCGGCCCGCGGGCATTGAGAGCTTTGAAGAAAGACGTAAGATCGTTCCAATCTATGTTATCGATAGCGGGATCGGGTGTGTCGTATTTAGCTGCCTCAGGAGAAAAAGGATCAAATTGATGGCTTGGTCTAAGATCCATTTGATGGGGTCTATTGTCATTGTATCAAACCCTTCAAAGAGAAGAGGGTGGAAATGGAGCGGGTAGGTAGTCGTGATGGATTTGGGGGGAATCGGGAGTTGAGGGGAACCTCAGGAAACAGACCAAAAAGAAGTGGGTCGTGAAGGTGCAGATTGATTGGCGACGTGATGTGATCCCATATCCCACTGAACGAGTGAGGATTTTATTGGTACGGTTTGTAAGTCTCAGTCTCAACCTTGGAACTAAGATAGGTACTCCGTATCTGTTAGGAAACTGCGAGATGGAGATAGAAAGAAAAATCAATGAGGGCTAACTAGTAGTACTACTACCTAGGTAGTAATACGGGATGAAAGACAGAGGACGATAAAAGGTGCCTAGTTGGAGTAGATTATAGAGGCAAAGGAGAGAAGCTGACATATGTCGATCTTGAGATGCCTGAGACATATACCTCAACAAGAATCAATAGAGTTATCAGTATGTTTGGAAAAAACGGCTGCGTGTAGTACCTAGTAGGTATACCAAATGGATGGACAAATGCCCAAAGGTACTAACTACTAGTACTGGTACCAATGCATTGGAACGCTCATGCAAATTTCGGTAAGGGCAGTTTGCGTTACTCCCGACTAGCCAACAAACATCATCCCTTTCAACTTGAACTTTGCAAGTACTAGTAGTAGTAGTAGTAGTAGTAGTAGTAGTAGTAGTAGTAGTAGTAGTAGTAGTAGTAGTAGTAGTGGTACTAATTATCTTGCCTATGTGTATTTTGCTATAAGAACACCCTCTTTCTTTCTATCCTCCTTGTTTTGCCCTTTTTCTGCTAACATCCAAGCCACGCCGCGTGTTTTGAATTGTGGAGTATATCTCTTTGCTTTATAAACACAAATACCATTTTGCACTGGCACCATAAGACTACAAGTGCCATTGAAATATTTTATTCTAAAATATGCAGGAGAATGCAGAATTTCGTCAGATACTAGTATCATATTGATATAAATACACAGGCTAGCATAGGTATACCTGCAGGTAGTAGTAGTACTCTTTAACAATGGAGTATATGCCAACATGAATATATAAACCCTAGACAGTCTGAGACCAAGATCCGCTTGATATGATTCGAGTCGTAGCATGAAAACTGATAACAGCCCCCAAAAGTGGAAATATAGACCGCACCAAGTTTAGCTTTGCCCACTTCTTCAAGAGCCTAGGCACCTCATTGTCCGCTTGGGATCGCTTCGACTGTTCTTCTGTGCTGTGCACTGCATCCATGGCATCCTCGGCGTCTCCCTTATTATCAAATGCTGCGTATGAATCCAATTTCTTATTGGTCTTGAGCATAGCCAAGACAGTCCAGGGTGCAATGCTCATAGCCACGGCAGCGGCAAGCAGATAGTGATTGGCCATATTGGATACTGCTACCGTTGTACCCCTCAATTTCCAGAAGACGTACATATTTGCAAGAGACGCAAATCCTGCAATTGTTGGGAATATCTTATGACCACGATCATAAAAGTCCAGCCATTGATGCGAAAGATGGGCGGCGAGGTTACCAGGCATTTCGTAGAAGGCGCGGGCAGAGTTGGCAGGGCGACGAGCCGGCAGGGTGAGGTTGGGGATGCATGCGATTGAAAGCGTCGCAATGCCCCCTGTAAAGGTAAGAAAATGGTTCGCTGTGGTTGGCTTTTCGCTGTGAGATGGTAGATCTTACCTGCAGCTGCGGCACAGCCAAGCGTGCCGATCGCCTGAGCGATGTAAACCCCGGTAAGCATCTTGAATTTATAGTCGCAACAAGAAGAATTGTCTAACCCGGAGACTAAATAGAATGGCAGTTCTAAATATGAGTCGAAATCAGGATTGACTTTTAAATGTCAGGATTTTGGCCCCGATTTCTCGGGATTTGCGGGCCTTCGCAAACTCCGGTTATACACCCTCCGGTCAACATTGAGGAGAAACATGAACTTGCATTATTAGGCAGCCATTAAGATATTTGAGAACTGGGGTATTCAGAATCCAAGCTCAGTATAGATACAAATTGTAAAATTCAATCAGAGGGCGTAAGAAATGATCATGAGTATCCCAATATTTGGTTCTGCGGAATAAAGTAAACCGTTGCACTTTGTTAAAGAGGGGTCTGAGATCGGCTAAGACTTGTCAAGAATACTCCCCATACCTTACAGCTCTAAATTATTCTTCGCGGTACATTAAAAGGCGCTTGAATCCTCAACTTCATTAAAAAGCTGCCACTAACGCAGCGCCTGCAACACCCACAAAAGGGCCACTGGCCTTATAGCCGGGTATCGTCGGCATGGCGGCTAGCCCTGTCGACGTCGAATTCGAGGGCCGTTTAGCTGTTGTCGTCCTCGGCGAATACGGCACAATAAACGCCGGGAGATCTCCCGCTGCATCCGGAATGTTCGGGCCATTGCCGATTCCCAGAATTTCATCCGGATCGGGATTCTCGTTCAAGGCGGCCACCCCAACGAAGTGACTGTTGTACATAGGTAGACAATGCTATCAACATACATATGCTGCCAGAAGGCCATGCCAATAACACCTCCATCGCCAGTTGCCTGGGGATCCTGTCCTAACATGGCAAAGTAGCAAATCTCTCCGCCCGACTTCAATGGACTTGTTATGAACAGGTCCCCCCCAGGTTGTAGAGATAGTGGTATTTCTGAAGGTGAGAGAGATGGTATGATTTTCGCTGTGTTGCCTGGAGCAGTCTATATATGGGATAGTTCTAGTTCTAACTAACGAGATGTCAAGGTATTTGTATAACTGCTGGACGGTATCATTCGGAAGATAAGTAAACCCTTGGTGAGTAGTCAGCCTGAAGGAGAGGCTGGATCCGAAAGTATAGTTTTTCGAAGCATTCGACTCGTTTTTGACTTGGAATCCGGCCAGGAGAAGAGCGACGTATCTTTCTGTGTTGTTGAAAGAATAGGCCTGTAGGGGGGCATGTTACTTGGCTTTGTTGACTCCTCCGAAGAGCACACCTCCTTTGGCCCCATTTCCAGATTTGGATACATTGCTCCATATACTGAATGAAGGGGATTTGATCAAGCCTTGGTCGACCAAAATGTAAGGGAGCGATGTATTGGCTGGACCCAGCCCCGTAGATCTGTCTACTGATTTGCGTTAGCTCGCCCGGGACACCAGTAATAGAGAAGAAATTGGGTGAGTACGTACAACTCGTGGCTGATATGGGAATCGGAACGAATGGTACATATTTAACTTTGTTTTTTTTTCCGATGGTCATGATATCAGTGGGTTGTTTCCCGTCGTAAAAAATAGGGTGCCATTGATCGATGATTTGCTGGCGTTATAATATCCATATTCGGGGCAATATGGATCATCTTGAAATTGCACGACTGTACAGTCCCCGCCAGAAATATTAGGCTGAGAAAGAATCTCTGTCTATGTCAGCAAATTACTAGAGTGCCAGGTTCCGGCGCGGCGAGGCGCTGCGCTACTTAGCAGGGGCGGTCTTTTGACTCGGGACTCTCTTGTTCCAAGATTATACAGTCGCATGATGGCATATTGATGGCCCTCGGTACTGGAGGAGAATCAATTTCTCATCACCGGCCCTAGATGTTCGTGATCAATGCGGCTCTAGGGAAATCCTTTGTGGGTGGAGCTGCGAGGCAGCGTATGCATTCGGGGACTCAAGAAAATCACCCGAAAGATTGGCATCTAAGCCCTACAGAAGATCTGCATACAGCTCGATACATAATGATACTGCATTTATCAATATCATACTCCGTACTCGAAATACAAATTGATTATGGCCATCTCCAGTCATTGATATGATTATCTAAGCCGATAAGCTTGAATTCTGCCACATGGTACCGCCTCTGCGACCCTCCCTGAAGGTCGCCGATTTGAACCTTGAAACCGCGCTGTTCTCCGCATTCACCGTCAAACACCTGTCGCAAGCTCTGTGATTGAGATCTGCAGCATCTTCAAGTGTGAAATCTTGAACTCGTTTTCCGGGACATCTTCACTGGCTCTCCTCCACCCCGAGCTGGAATTTTTGTCTGTCGCGCGATAGCACCTGAACGCCCGCAGAAGTTGACAAGATGCCGAAATATAAGTCCTCCATGTCCTCATCTGTCCTTCGCATATAAACTGACTTTCTGTGAACTCTTTTGTAGGTCCTCCGTCTGCCATGACTATCCGATTCCACCTGGTTCCCAATTGTCTCGTGAAACAGCAACACGACGAACATTGCAGATATGAGCTGCCTCAGGACGAGATAGAGCGCATCGTCAAAGACAGTCGGCTAACCGAGCTTAATATGCAGGTGATTATTGCGATGTATACCTTACGCACGACTCAATGAGCGTGCGCAAGGCGCACAATTCCGGTCGAAACCATCTGAGGAACGTCGTGGAGTACTATCAGCGTACGCCCCCGAATCTTCAAGAAAGTCATTCGCGAATATCCCTAACCACACCACGATTAGAAATCGGACAAGAAAACGCTCAATCTGTCATTGACTCGATCACGGCATCCTACGCCGCAGAGGGCCAGCCCCTCCCCAATCCCGCCATGGCACCAGGTGCATTCCCACCTCCATTTGGCTTCCCAGGTACACCCCTCGCTCATCGTCATCACCAACAACCTCAACAAACAAGCCTAACAATGACCCCGCGAGGCAATTTAGGTCAAGGGCCTCCTCTTCCATTTGGCATGCCCCCACCAGGAGCCCCCGGCGCTCCAGGAATGCCACCTCGTATGTATTCCCAGGAAGCCTCTCTTCAACGTCTACACCCACTCCGACACCCGCCAACACCCTATCTACATGAACAAACAACTAACACATCTGGTTTCACCTGTACAGCCCCTGGCGCTCCCGGCGGTCTCCCCTTCCCGCCTCGCTTCCCATCCAATGCCTCCGGCACTCCTCCTCAGGGAGGTTTCCCGCCCCCGCTTCCGAACCTGCCTCCTGGATCAAGCCTGCCTCTCCCTCCCCCAGGCGGTTTCCCCGGTTTCCCGATCCCTCCCCCCCGGGGCGGCTGGTGCGTTTCCACCACCCATGCCAGGTGGCCCAACACACTCACCCATCCCATCTGGACCCCGTGGTTCAGAAGGATACCCTCCTCCCGGGGGCGGTCCTCCCCCGGGAATGGACAAGTGGTGAGGAGGCAGCTAGTTGAGCTATTGTTTGTTTTCATCTTTCAGGCTTGTTTTTCTCTGATATTCCTTTTGCGTTCCCTTTTTTTTGCGATTCAAATCGGTTGAATACATTGTTTCTGGTTACGATTACACGCAGGCCGCCATTTGTGGTGGATGGCAAATAGTCTCTCTAGGGCGTTTTTCCCTCGGTGTTGTATGATAGCGGTTTTTATGGGTTGCTACTACTTATTTTATGGACTGATAGGCAATGACGGTTTCAAAATGCATAGGATTTCAATCAATGTCGTCTGCACTTACTGCTACCTTTATGAGGGGCATATCTCAGTGGGGCATTGGATAGGAGGCATTCAAGTTGTATCATGATTACTGACGCGCATGAAAGATCCATGTACTTGTAATGTGGACAAATAGCGTGTGCTGTTCATCCGGTGACCTTTTCTTTGCGACCGCAGTAGGCGCCCAGATCTTGCGCCACTGATGGCGGCCAATGCCTAGCGACTTTCAAGGGCTCAAAACCCCCATCTGTGTTCTCTCATGATTCCAAATGGCTTGCCATAGCTTCTTGCGAGCGTGACACAGGTGGAATTCTTCTCTGGGAATATAATGAGAGTAAGAACATGCAAATCTCAAATTTCTGGCTTGGCATTGCTCCCGATTACAACCCTTCGATGTTCTTCTCGGGCGATTCTAAGTACTTTATTACAAGTTTAAGAAACGGCACTGAGGATCCGGAACCCGAGCACTGGCCAGTGCACCAAAACTCTAGATGGGAATTGGGAGGCAGTAGCTGCATCCCATCACTCCAGGTTGCTCGCCTTGGTTTCTCATCATAGTGGCTATGATGGGAGCATTCAAGTTTGGAGTTTTGATGAATTCATTCCTGCATATTCGGACATTTTCCATTGATGTGACCCTGCAGTTCCGTCCTATCATGACTTTCTCCGTCGATTCGAAATTGATTGCTTATTCTGATAAGAACAGTTTAGAAGTCCAGAATATCACAAATGACCGACACCTACAAATTCGGGTCAAAGATGATGATGATAATTATGACAATGCTAATGGCCTGAGCCTCGACTACATCAGTCGGATCACTTTCTCGTCTAATTCTACCCTGATCGCCAGCCATTCGAAACTTTTTGATTGCATTGAAGTATGGGATGCCACAAGTGGTCAGTGCCTGCATTATCTTAATACCCGTCTTCACTTCAGGGACATCAGTTTCGACGACACCTGCTCGTACCTCGAGACAGATCTGGGGACCGCTTGCCTGCCTGCCGTATCAGACGGCCGCAAAAAGCAGAAGGTGCCAGAAATCAAAGGATACAACATCAGTGAAGATTCCAAATGGATCACACGGGATTCGGAGAAGGTCATATGGTTGCCGGTGGATTACCAACCGGTTACAGGTGGCTTTGCAGTATCGGGATCGAAGATCTGCATTAGCTGTGCGTCAAACGAGGTAGTCATTTTGAACTTGGATCCTGCTGGCCCATTTGGTCCTCAAAACTTGGAAGTTCGCGCTTCCTTGAAACGCCGTCACAGTGGAAATTCCCCTGACGAGGCGGCGAAACGCCCGATGGGAGGACCTTCGATGAAGAATCAACCAACCTGAGCAATACCTTTCCAACTAAAATGATGCAGCGATGAGGAGTGTTGCGGTCTAAGAATGAAGTCCACGACTCTTCTTTGGATGAAATCGTACTTCTATCTGCTTTCAGAGCTACCGAGTCCTCGTACGGGTAATATTATGATCGATTGTTGCCTCCTTCTATCTCTCTTAATCTTTCTGGGGGTGTAGAGCCTCGATGCTTCAAGGTATCTTTTTGTTAGACATGTATCCATCAATTAGGCTCTCGGCCCTTGGGTATCAACGCTTGCTCTTTCAAGTTGTCGAGTCACCTTTTTCGACCAGCTGACAAACGCAAGAGCCCGTTTGAGACTCGAACTCGTTAGCTGAGGATGAAATTCACCCCATAAAGAGAGCGTCATCTCATTTACATACATGTGGGCATACTACTAATAGTATCATCTCAAAGGATGCAACTACGCTACTACTACCTAGGTAGTGCCCAGATGTAAGGCATATGGACCTGTATTTACCACTGGCAGTCCCCTCGGGATACTTGGTAGATACCCAGGTAACCTCCGCACCTGGACAGGTGTGAAAGCCGAACACTTAATAATTCATTGAACAATCGTCCCAATATACAGAAGTACCTAGTTCAAGTGGTGGTTTTTCGAGGAGAAGAGCAAAAGTTTATTTTGGAGCACATGAAGTAGAGCAAACCCCATGACCATACCCTAGATGCAACACAACGCCTTACTAAGTAGCAAAGAAAAGTACACTTCGAACACAAAGAAGCCTCCACTTTCGCGAAGGGAGTAGATAGAGAATTAATTCTGTGACAGGGGAAAAGGAGAGAAGGAGAGAGGGGTTGCAAGGTAGGAAGAGATCAACACCGACTCGGCGGTGGAAGAGGAAGAAGTGTCAAGGAAAATTCGATGATCGACGATCGATCGCAGTGAACAAATTTAAGAAAACCCAAAAAGATACCGGACCCAAAATGGATGGAAAGAGAAAAGAAACCATCGCTGCCCCACGCTAAAAATCACATGTCTTCATTTCGAAATTGAAAAGTAACTGGGTATAACCCGAAAGGAAAACGCCTAGTGCTCGTAGCCGGCTCCTCGTTGCCACGGGCTAGAGCTATTTTGTTGCCGATAGCCGGTCTCGAGAGCTGATACACCAACGGGAGCATTTTCATAGGCTGTTGGGGGACCATGATGAGTGGCGGGAGCATCGCTGGCGGGGAAGAGCGGTAATGATTGGTCAGTGGGTGAAGGTTGGCGATTGGCATTGTGAATTGTGGTAATTTGGTCCATCTGGGCATGGTTGTTGTGACCAGTACCGCTGGAAATGGAAGCCGAAGAATCCCCGAAGGGATTGGTAGGCTCGTAGACGTGGGACTTCATATCACCGCGGGCGGCCGCACTGAGCGCATCCAGTTCGGTGTTCAGTTGAGTCTGAGACTTAATGAAAGAGCCACGATCGTCACGCATTGGCTGGTAACGGGTATCGGGGTTCCTTGAGAAGATTGCGAAGCCTGAGGCGATGAGGACCAGAATAATAAGTACCAGAGCAAAGACGGCGTTAATGACAACAAGAATCACACCCATGAAAGCAATCATCATTCCAGGTGGGTCGAAGACATTGGAAAACACGAGGAGGAAGATGGCGTTGAGAAAGTTGATGACAGCAATGGAGATGTTGAAGATATTGGTCTTTTTATCCATCCAAGGCCGAATAACACAGACGCCGACTAGCATGGCGGTCTCAAGAACCACCAATGCTACGGTCTGGACAACGGGGGCAGGCTGGCTCAGACCAATGAACATGCCTTTAATCAGGACGTAAATGAGGAATGGTACAACGAAGTAGTAGGCCGTCGCCCGGTACTGCACGTAGAGAAAACCCCACTTATTCAGAGCAGAGGGATCCGAATAGAGAATGTAAGCCGGGTTCTTGTGCATGGTCACGGAGCGCTTGGCCAATCGAATGACCTTCTGCGCAGCCCAGCCCAGCGCAATAAGCAATGAGAGGAACATGACGACAGCAAGAACGACTTCAGCCGGAGAGTCACGCTGGGTAAACTCCCAGAGAGACAAGACACACATCTGAGGGAAACCGATCAGAGCCAGTCGGAAGAGGATTCCTCTGAGAACAACCCTCCACCCATTGCGGAAGTCCTGGAATCTGTCACTCTTCATTTTACCAGACTTAACAAGCAATTCGCAAATCCCCTTGAAGGCTGCGACGATGAGAATGACAAAGCAAACGAAGACAGTGAAAAAGATCAAACCAGTCAAGAAGATATTTGTCTCTTCCATATTGGCACGGAAACCGACACGATTGATGCCTCGTACAACTTGGACCTTTTGGCTCGAGTCAGCACGCTTCGAGAGCGTGTTCATGCCGCGTCTCATCAGCATAACGGCTGGGTCGAGCAAGTCGCGCTTGCGGCGTTTCAGCACCTCCACCGACGTGTCACTGAGGGAGGAAAGAACCGTAGACGGGCTACCACCAGTGGAACGCTGATACCAAGTGCAGATATTCTGGAGGAAACCGACACGGATAATTCCCATGCTCCACTGGAAATTCTGGGTCCATGATTCGAAGATCGGTGGGCTATGGACCGACGTCATGCCGATCATTGCTTGACTTTGGAAAAATCCGAAAAGCGAGAGGGCGTTAGCAGCAACGTGAGCGGCTGTGTTGGAATGGCCCAGCCCAGAGGTAATGGCGGACGCCGCGAGACCTAGACCGGATATTACTGCAGTTGTCCAGGCAACTCCGACTTGGTAAACCGTCTTGCCGTTGGAGAGCTGCGCCTCTACACAGGCAATCTTCTCAAGCCCCTCCAAGGTTTTGATCACGATTTTTAAGTTGGCGTCAAGATCTGGAATTGTATAAGCCATGCCTGTGAGGTAGTAGTTAGCAAATTGGCTCCCGACTGTCTCCGCGCGTGCTGCTTGGCTTACCTGGAATGCTAGAGGCAGTATCTCCGGCAATCGGAAGGGTGACATCGGTTAGATCGATGGGGCCTGGGGCCATGGGGCACATGCCCATACCATCGATTGAACATGGGTTGATTGTGTTTTGGTAGAAATTGATGCCGTAAGCAGTCAGGGTGATTTCTGCGACAACCTTGCCGGAGATGTAGGAGACACCATCGAAGCTGATCATGAGCGAATTATTTCCAGGGTAGTAGGCGACATTGAAAAAGTTGGCAGTGAAGTTGCTACTTTCCATGCACACATTAAGCGCATTGGACTCGAGGAACTTCACGGCAGACACCGACGGCGCCACGAAGGCGACGAAGATGGTTAGAAATGATAGAAGTCTCATAGTGGCGCACTTCGATTTCGGTCGAAAATCGATTCAGAATATAGAAGCCACACGGCAGAGAATGATGAAAGGGAAGAATATGACGGCTAAGCTGGGACCGATACTCCGGAGTACCACGTTGCCAGCCGCCGGATGCGGAAGTCTTGAAGCAGCCGAGTGGTCGGCGGACACGGTGGGATTGGTGGGGATCTCTCGGACCCGGGCGGTCGATCGAAGTCGCAATGTGAATGTCGAAGACCAAGAAATCCGCGAAGGAAGGAGCCAAAAAAACCAAGAAAGGCGTGTAGTTTGGTGGGGTCGCCGAAAGGTCTTTTGGATTACAGCTTCATCAGGCCGTGTCGGATGGCGATGATGTTGGCAGAAACGGATGAGATGGTCAAAGGGAGGGGTAGAGAGTGGAAGAACGAGAGTCGGAGGATATTAATGCCTGAAAGAGGAGTGATGAGGTGATTAGACTGCAGCGAAGAGGTTGGGAGTCGAGTTGCAGCAAGTAGTGCCGATCGGGAGGCGGGTCAAGACGCGGTCGGGTTGAGGAAATAGAATAGAGACGAGATGGAGAGCGGAAGGAAGAGAAAGCGATGGAGAGAGGGGGAGGGAAAGAGATCGAGCGAGCGACGCGGCAGCACAGGGGTGGGAGGAGAATGAAGGGAAAGGAAAGACAAAAAGGGAGTGGAAGGGAAGCGATTTGCCTCTTTGGAGAGGGAGTGACTTGGGTGAACAGTCACTGAGCACTGAGACAGGGACTGACAGTTCAGGGACGGACAGGTCTGGAATGGGAATGCGGTATTTTACGTATCGTATTGTCAGCGCCACCCAAGACTGCCGAGATTGCCAATAATTGGCGTGTATTACCATGTCATAACCGTTTCCCTGGCCAACCAGTCCCTTTGATCCCGTGGTTTTTGCCTACGCTAGGCACAGTACTATTCCTCCTTGATCCTCACCTGTCTGGGAGGATCCCTTGATTAGGCCAGTTCATTCTACTTTGGGGACGGAGGACTCAATCTTGATATGTCGCGATGATGATATAGATTTACAATATCTTATTGGGTGGGGCGGATTGGAGCTGCCCCAGGGTGGCCAAGCCATATGGACATGTAACACACTTTGTTTGGATCGGTGGAGTCATTACCTGTCATTGTTCCGGGGAAGCCTTGGAGAGTGGCCATCCTTGTAAATTACTCCAACTACTATAAACTATACTGCAGCATAGAATAAGTATAAAGCACAGAGCACTCTGTACAGATTTTACTCCAATATTCTGGTGCCCCTCTGGTACCCCTGAGGAGCAAGGGAGAGTACAGTAGGTATCACTGACTTGCGAGGACGTGCCTAAGCGCTGGTGGACGGCGGCACACACGAGGTACTCCCAGTGTACAGTGACATAAGTTACTATTTATATCCTGCACCATATTGTCGCACAAATCTGACCCGTTAACGCCCTGGGTTTGTGATCAGGCGCCTTTCCAATCCTCCCATCTCATCTGTACGAATTACATGCCAACTTCATAGACATGTCCCTCCTCCATACACATCGGCACAATGTTATTGGTGTTGTTTTGCCCCCACACTTAATTTTAAAAAATCCAAAATCCTGCCTACTACGGAGTACCTAGGTGATCAAACTCTTGCCATTTCCACTCTTCTCATTACTTCCCGATGGGTAGACGCCGGCACTGCCCCCCGCCAAGTGTATCTCAACCACATCTGAAGGTTGTCAGAGACCTGTCAAGGTTTCAGTTAAATGCTGCAGCTGGGCAGCGCTAAGACGATCAATTCGGTCCACTTGCCATCTGGTCCACTTTCTGTCCCGTGCCCGGCTTTCATATTGGGTGAATCTGGATTTTCGCATCCTTCCAGATGGCTGATCACCAGCCCCCCCCGCAATGATCTTGAGATCGTCGCTCTGGTGTGCGCCATGACGTTGGTCATCCGCTGCTCGGATCACCTGAGTTTATACTAAAGTACTATCTTAACAATACCTGGGCATGTGCGACCGCGAATCTAGAAGATATTCACAATTGCGGCTTCCATTGATGGAGCTGAACTTGAAGCTGACTCCATTCATCATTCCTAGGCGTTACGAACCATGGGTGGGGACCTATTTTTGGACCGCAGTGTTCGTTATCTCCTTTCGGCGCCATTGCGTGGCGCCCAGCAAGCTGGGCATCTCTTTCCTCTTTGATTCGCTCTCAAAGCTGTGAAATCTCTGCGATGCAAAACCTGGACACAGAACATCTTGCAATTTTCGTGTCGCAGGAGCCGCCAGGATCGGTGAGCGGCACCGCTACGGAGTACAGAGTATCGGTCTGCGAATCGGTCTGCATCTGCAACTGGGTGCACGGGTGGATCGCATACCTCTCGGTCGGGCCGCAGTGGACAAAAAGGATTGCCTTGTTTCGACATAATCTGATTGTCAGAGTGACTGCGACGTGCTCATTCTCTAGGCCGCTGGTCTATTCTTGCCGACCGGCGTATTCAGGTTTTCCCCCTTTCCAACCAATAGCCATTCTTGGCACTAGAGACATGTCGCAACTATTTAACATGGCTTGTGCGCTATGATGGATTCGTAGGGGCTAATACCCGCTCAAGATTGAGGCCAAGGCCATAGTTTCTGGGCATAATTTTAAGGACTGAGCCACAACAGCCCCCCGCTCAGAAGCTAGAGGAGCTGTCTACGTAGTCAGTAGCAAGAACATACGATTGTTAGTGTACACATGTATCTCATAGTTTGAAAGTAACAGTTCATTGGTTCACAATTTGATATTGACGTTCGACAATGCGCGGTGTACGATGTAAATAATCGCCATGACATCCACCTACATCTAAGCTTACTTCCATATTTTGCAACACAATTGATTTGTGTAAATGTGATGCCTTGGTGCCCTTTCTACAAGGCAACAATATGATAGACACCGCTCTATCAGCACGTGATGTGGAGATTCTGCCCATCTTCACCGAAAGAAAAAAAAAGTAGCAACGATTTCCGGCAGCGATAGGACCCTTGGAGATCAAAACATCACCGAATCGTCCTGATCTTACCAATTCTTCTCATCTTTCCCGTCTGTTAAGTACTTGCAATAGTACATACAAACGGCAAGATGCCCGGCCCCGTGGACACTGCCAAGTCCATCACCAACAAGCGCAAGAGAAAGCACAGCGCAAAGCCCGCAACCGAGAATGCGGACATCCCCAAGCCCGTCGAGGCCAAATCGAGCCCCAAGGTGACCTCCAAGAAGGTCAAAACCTCCTCCAAGTCGGCTGCGGACAAGTCAACCAAGAAGCGCAAGGTCACCCCGCCGCCTAGTGACGACGAGGAGAGCGCCGACGAGGCTGAGGAGAAGGAGGATGATAACGAGGGAAGCGAGGATGAAGAGAAGGACTCCGATGCCGCCGAGGGCAATGACGATTCCGCTGATCTTCCTACAGTGGATGATGTTAGCCTGCCTAAGACCGAGGGCGAATTGCAGAAGTTCAGTGAGCTGAACCTCTCGGACAACATGATGAAGGGTATTCAGGATATGGGTTTCGAGACGATGACCGAAATCCAGCAGCGCACCATCCCCCCTCTTCTGGCTGGCCGTGATGTTCTCGGAGCGGCCAAGACAGGCAGTGGCAAAACTCTTTCCTTCTTGATCCCCGCGATCGAGATGCTCCACGCTTTGCGCTTCAAGCCGCGCAACGGTGAGTTTTACTACCAGATACCCCAACCATCCGTGGACGATCTTGCTAATTACTGTTCAGGTACCGGTGTCCTCGTTGTCTCCCCCACCCGTGAATTGGCCCTGCAGATCTTCGGTGTCGCTAGAGAACTCATGACACATTTTTCGCAAACTTTCGGTATTGTCATAGGAGGCGCAAATAGGCGTGCTGAGGCGGAGAAGCTGATGAAGGGTGTTAACCTGCTCATTGCCACTCCCGGTCGTCTTCTTGATCACCTCCAGAACACACAGGGCTTCATCTTCAAGAACCTGAAGACCCTGATCATTGACGAGGCTGACCGTATTCTCGAAGTCGGTTTCGAAGATGAGATGCGCCAGATCATTAAGATCCTTCCCTCTGAGGAGCGTCAGACTATGCTCTTCTCCGCTACCCAGACAACCAAGGTTGAGGATCTGGCCCGTATATCCTTGCGCGCCGGCCCTCTGTACATCAATGTCGATCACCGCAAGGAGCACAGTACCGTCTCGGGACTTGAACAGGGCTACGTGGTCTGTGAAGCGGACAAGCGCTTCCTGCTCCTCTTCTCTTTCCTCAAGCGCAACCTGAAGAAGAAGATCATTGTTTTCTTCTCTAGCTGCAACTGCGTCAAATACCACGCCGAGCTTCTCAACTACATCGACCTTCCCGTTCTGGAGCTGCACGGCAAGCAAAAACAGCAGAAGCGAACCAACACTTTCTTCGAGTTCTGCAATGCCAGCCAGGGAACTTTGATCTGTACTGATGTTGCTGCCCGTGGTCTTGATGTTCGTATTCCCTTCCAACTCCGACCATTAAACTCCTTTACTGACCCATCTCTCAGATTCCCGCTGTCGACTGGATCATTCAGTTCGATCCTCCTGATGACCCCCGTGACTACATTCATCGTGTGGGCCGGACTGCCCGGGGCAAGGGCGGCAAGGGTCGCAGTCTGATGTTCTTGCAACCATCAGAAGTCGGTTTCTTAAAAGAACTCAAGGATGCCCGGGTTCCGGTGACTGAGTTCGAGTTCCCCAGCTCCAAGATTGTCAATGTCCAGTCTCAACTGGAGAAGCTGATTGGACAGAACTACTACTTGAACAAGGTATGTCATCAACTACGCCCCTTTCTCTCCCCATCGCCTTGACCGTTTTGTCCTAACTCGATTTGAATCTCCAGAGTGCCAAGGAGGGTTACCGCTCATACCTCCAAGCTTATGCGTCTCATTCCTGCGTACTATTTTCGATGTGCACAAGTTGGACCTGGTCAAGGTGGCCAAGGGCTTCGGATTCAACGCGCCACCCCGGATCGACATCTCACTGGGTTCCAGCCTGAGCCGTGACAAGAAGCAGGAGCAGCAAGGTCGCCGGACTTACGGCAGCCAGCCGCGGAACAACAAGGGGCTGAAGTTCCAGCGGAAGCACGATGAAGACTAAGGAGTGTATGATGAATGTGGAATGTGGAAACAAAAGTAAAATGGTCGCCTGCATCTTCATTCTGGGTCCTTGGAGTTCATTAGTGTAGATATCTATTTGAATTTATTTTCCGAACACTGTTATTTACCTGTTATTTCCTTCTCCTGATCATGCTGTTCGATGTAAGTTAGTTAGGTATTATTGAGCGTGTTGCCTCAGGCATCAACAGTTGCCAACGATTTCCCCAGGTATTTAGATAGGATATCCTTGCTATTTCTATCAGATCACCACCATCACTGTCTCTCCGATGATTCTACCTTGAGGCAGTGACTGTGCCCATCCTCTATCTAGTATTTACTAGTAGAATGCTTATCTATGGGTGGCGTCTAATATCCGTCACAAGTGTGGAATGCCATACTCATTGAAACCAGGGTCGGCCATGCGGCCCTCCCACGTGGAAAGCTTGTCATGCTGCGAAGAAAACGCCGCCGGTATTTGATGTCGTGCTTTATTTCAATGCTCGATACAATATGAAATGAACTGCCTTTCAGCCCCGGGAGTTGACATATGAGGTTTGAGTGATTGGGGCCATTCATGTCAGAGATGCAACGGCCAGTGCAGAGTGCAGAGTGCAGAGTGCACAGTAATGCAATACTAGTTGTACTACCTTTACCGTCTTTCTGTATGCGCAGGCAGCCCCCGTAGGAATGAGGGTGACTTGCAGCCGCCTGTTGCGATCGAGACTACCTTACGTATGTATGTGTACGCAGTACATATACGCACATAATAGTATAATGTGAAGCCATCTTCCACTCGATACGGAGTAGAGGCTACTGCTTACTTCGAAGGCTGAAGTATGGACTCCTCCATCCGGATCTCCGACACAAATGGGGAGGCTGGCTCGCCCCAGGATGCCATGGCCACAGGGTCGGATGTGATGAGTTGGATGCGTTGGCAGTGCGTGGGGCCAATCACGGGGACTCCATACACCCAGGGTCTGTGTCGTCTGGGCGACCACCGTCGAACCGGTTTGATGCCTCGGCCGATTTAGGGTCCCACGGAAGTAGTGGCCCGTGTGTTGTGCAACAAGAGAACCAATGGTAAATTGAGATGCAGATGAGTAGAGGAAAGGATGCTGCACGGAGGGTGATGGGGGGTGGGAAGGAGTGAGAGTGTAAGGAGTGTAAGGCGTTATGGTGTTAGGCGGTGTCCATTAGCATCGAGATACTAGGACGATGATAAGTTTGTGGAAAGTACTCTGTATGTACTAAAGGAACTCAAATGGAGTTTGGCAGAATAGTTCGAACCAAGGAACCCATCCGAGATCCGCAGCCCAACCCATGGCTCCGTTTGTTGATGGGAGTAATACAGGTAACCTATAGGTACTATATTAAAGTAACTCACAAGTACTCTTTGTATGCACATCCCGCTGATCAGTGACGAGATAGGTACTCCGTACTCCCCGTTCTCTGTCACCTCCAGCCACCTTTTTTCCCCGTGAGGCTGGGCACGATTTTCTCTGACCTTCACTTTTTACTTTATTTTCACTTATTCCATGTAAATTCTTTCGGCTTGCTGCTCCTCTTCTCTCCTTTCTTCTCCTCTTTTTCTTCTCTCCTCCAATCGCCCCCCCAATTTCATCCCATCCCAATTTCATGTGAGGGGATCGGCGGAGCTGAGCTCGTTCGAACCTCCCCCCCCCCCAAAGAGAGAGAGCAACCCCATTCTGTTGCTTTTCCTCCTTTCCTCTCTCGTCTACTCTTGCTTCTTCTCTCCCCACCGTTCTTAGGTGTCTGCGCTGGTACGCTTGTTCCCATCGATTCTTCTTCAAGATCCTCCTCCCTTGCCTATTCCCAACCCACACCTCTCCGATCTCCCTTACTCCCCTCCTCGCCCTCTCTCGGTCCTCTGTGACTCCTCCTTCCTACCTCCTCCCCCCCCCACTATTCCACTGTCGTGTCAACAAGCACGGAGTATCCATCACCAGAGTGACCAACCACCCCCTCTTCTCTTTCTTTACAGTCCCATCGTCATCATCCATTCTCCCACTTGGAGCATGCGATTGTCGGACTAAAGAAAAAGGAAGCCCGTCTCCACCATGGGGGTCGAAACCCGCAGACCAATTCTTCCCGCTCCCACAGAATCCCTCGTCGATACCAACCCTGGCGACAGCCCAACGGGCACAGATCTGGCAACTGACATTTCTCGCCGCACAGACAAAACGTCGTACTCGATCCCGGACGACGGTAGCCCAATTACTGTCTCCACCCGGCGCCATCGGGACCGGGACGACAAACTGTCTCGCTCAAATCGGGATTCCCAGACCTCCCTCTTAATCGAATATTTCGAGGGTGGGAAAGGCCCCGGCGGTGTTGTTTCAAGGCCCAGCGTACGTGTACGAGTGACACCATCAGGCGCGAGAAAGCGTAAGCAAAAGGACCGAATCCAGATCACCGAATCGGGCTCCAGTCGCCAGCCCTCTTATACCCGTCGCATTTCCTTGACCTCGCCATCTTCCAAAAGCAAACATCAGGCCGATTCGGGCTTGGATGATCAAAGCATCAGCTCCATCAATTCCGTCGAGGAGGAGGGTGAACATCCCTCTCAACATCCACCCGTCGAAATCGAGTTTATGAATCGCGACCGAGGCAGCGAACTGTCCACCGCCTCACGTGGATTTATGATGCCTTCTTCTGATATCTCGTCCATGCCCGCTGACAGCATGCTCGACACTTCATCCGCTGGTCCGCGCAGGAAGCGCAGCCAAAGCATCGAACGTGGCGCCAGTCGCGATAAGGATCTGCTGAAAACGCCATCCCGGCAACGAAGTCGCAGCCTTAGCAAGGAACGTATCGTCCAGCGAGCTGCCGAGAAACTCAGCGGCTCACCGCAGGAGGTTTCCAGTGGTAGACACAAGAGTAGGAGTAAGCACCGAAGTGGAAGGAAGGAATACTTGGAGGAGCCCAAGTCATCCCGGCGCAGACGACATGGATCCGGTGATGAGGATCTTAATATTACCAGCCCCGAATCTAGCCTCCTCAGCTCGGCTGTTTCTTCCAACCGCAGGTCCGGCGACTACCACTCTAATGTTTCAAAATCTTCCATCAATAATCCCAAATTACTCGAGACCGTTGAAGATGCAATTCGGCGCTTGATCCTGCCCGAGCTCAAGGAGCTCAAGAAGGATCAGAAAGTCATGACCAACAAATCCAAATTCGACCGCGACATGACCACATCCTATTCCTCTGCTAGCTCTAGAGATGAGTTAGGTCGACGTTTGTCAAAACATTCCAGTGCTCCTGACGTGATGAAGCCTCAGCCTCGCGTTGTCTTGAACAAAGATAGCAAGGATGAAGGGATTGTTCTTGCTGGCGATCCTCTACAACAAAGCAAGGAACGCAAGTCGAGCAAAGGCAGTGAAACCTCTGATGCAGCATGGGTCAAATGGGGCCGACCGGATCTTACTGAGCATGATAAAATCCGCAGACAAAAGAGCAAAGGCCTTCGTGATGCCCATGCCGCCGGTCGAGTCGGTTCCGCTCTGACTGCCGCATCTCTCAAGAAGCATGATTCTCAGTCTAGTCTTGGCCAGTCAGAATCAGGGGAGCGCAGAGGTAGTGGCTCACGCAAAAGTGTGGACAACTACAACGAGACAGAGCTTGTTTTCCAAAAACACAATGTGGCTCCTATGCCAATGCGCAGCGAGATTGATTCGGAATTGACGAGGACTTCATTGCTCTCGGAACGTACTGAGAGTCCTGTGCTGCGTCAAAGGATGCCACCGGCCGAAATTTCGCGTGGCTCACCAAGACAAGTTGTCTCGCCGACATCGCGAACGCCGACTCGAACCCCACAAGAATCACGGAATGAACTCGGCATGCGCCATGGCAATCAGTCACATCATAACCTGTCTATGCACAGTAGTTCGGATCGTGATTTGCATCAAAAGAGCCAATCTCCCGGCACTGATGTTGACTGGACTATTGCTGCAGCTGCAGCCGCGAACCTGCTCGACGCTGCTCATCCAGGACAAGAGCCGTCGCCAGACAGACACTATGAGGCCGGCCGAGCCCTGAGCCCTATCCAGAGTGTTGCCAGTGACCTTACCGAGACTCGTGATGCGTATTATCCAAACAAGCACACTGCTGACCTCCAGCGGGATGTGGAACCTCGCCTTTCGATTGATTCTTTGTCTTCCGCCCCGAGCACAAACCTCGCCCGATCTACTCGCCAGGATGGAAACAGCCCCAGCAGTCAAATCCGCGCTTTCGATGGTGAGGAGGGCACTGATCTCGGATATGAGCAATCGCGCCGTGCATCCGGAGAGGACAACTACTATGGTCCCGATGATGAGTCAAGACTTTCATACGAGAATGATGACAGCGAAATTGATTTCATGGATCGAGTGAAAGAAGGTCATAATGTGGCCAGCGGCATCGCTGCTAATCCGCAATTTATCCACCCAGCGGGTGTTGAGTCGAACGTTGCTACTCTGATTGATGGGTCCATTCTCGAGTCCCAGACTTCTGGAAACCGCTCACAGACCGAATTCGCTGAGCGTGCGGCAAGCCGAAGCCCTGAAAAGCGTGGAAGCCCTCTCAAGCAACGCCAGGATGCCTCCAGCCCTGATGAGACATCATTCCCTCGGCGGATTGGTGCTTCCTCGCCACCACAAAGCGTCACCCAGTCTATCGACGACTTCGATGAAGCAGGTTCTGCCGGCGGTATGGCGGCCGGCATGGCTGCAGGCATGGCTGCCGCTGCAGCTTCTAAGGGCATGGATAGCCCAGGTGCGGATGAGGACCGCAGTCAAGAGTCCGAGTCCGAGATCAACACCAACCCCTCTATCATTCAAGGCCCTGCTCAAAGTGCTCAAGATCACTGGGGCTACGCATCAAGGTCCCCAGCCGAGCAACCTACCTACTATGATCATGGCGCCAAAGACCTCGACCAGAACCAGCCCCGGAATCTTGATGCCGAATACTATGAGACTGCCAGAAACATCTTTGGTGGCGATGACTTTGTCGTTGACCAGCAAGCTGGTCAGCTCTTTGGTACCCCCCCAGGGGCCAAGGATGAAGGCTACGTGTCGGCTGCCAACCCCATGTCTCCCAGCGTCGGTACCCCCAAGAAAGGAGATCGAGGCCTCGAAGGCGCATTTGAGAGTCCGACTGAGGAAGACCCATTCGGATCTGGCCACCAGCGACACTTTAGTGGTTACTCTCATGGTGTGGGCTCTCCGCTCTATGACAGCGCCACTGGCCGAGGTATTGAAAGAATCCAATCTAAGGACATTGTTGCTCTCATGGATCATCTCACTGTTCGGGATGCCCAGCGAAATGCCAGGGATACCGAGATTCTCGTGACTCTTGTTCGAAGCGCCGCCGAGATGCGCACCTCATTCGAGCAGATGAAGAAATTCATCGCTGATCAAGATGATATGATCATGGACACCAGCGACCAGCAGCACGAGCGAACCCACAGGGCCCTCGGGGGCCCTCGTCCACTGCCCCCCCAGCACTTCTCGTTCTCGTCAGTTGAACAACGCGGACGAAGATTTGCAAGCCAAGCGAGCCAACATTTTCAAGCGCGCGTTGAAGGGCCTGAGCGGGAAATCAGGAAACGACTTGACCAAAATCGAAGGAATGCTCGAGCAGCTCCTTGAAGAGGTTGAGGCCTTGCGCACTGGTCAAGATGTTGTCTCCCCCCGGAGAGCAAGCATCGATCCGAATGGCTATGAAAATGGCCCGAACAATGTTCCCATGGGCAGCCGTTCTCCCTACATGGGCAGCCCTCGACAAGGCAATGGGGATACCCGTGTTAGCACTGTCCCTGAAGAAGACGAAGAGGACGAGGATCTTGAAATCGATGAGAACGATGCCTATATGACTGCTCATTTGCCTATCAAGCAGCCCGCTCGTCATGAGAGAGCCGGCTCTCTGCCTCTCAACACTCCGCCTCGAAAGCCAGTGGCAGCAAACGGCGCTCGAAGCACAGAGACAACTCCGAAGGCTTCAGAGAAGGCTCGCAAGCACAAGTCGAGCAGTTCATCAATCTTCCCCAAAATCTCACGCTGGTCGAAGTCCACCGCCACGTCAATGGGAGACAATATTCGCAACAGCATTCAGCCTGGTCGCAAGGAACGTCCATATTCAGAGGTCTCTCGCTCTGGTTCTGATCTCGCCGCAGACGCCTATAAAACCGGTAATTACTATGACCCCGAAGGCGATGACCGTATTAGGTCTACGTATACTCTAGGCGAGGATGATCAGCAGGAGAATCGTCCTCCATCTCCTTTGGTGCCCTCGCAGGTCTCCGAGGCACCGAAGTACCGTGCCCACCGCGGCAGTCTCGATCTGCAGCACCCTCAACCTCGACAGGGCCCAACTGGCCGCTACCAAAACCAGCTCGAAACTCAAGCACAGACGTATGACACACCCGAATCCCCATCCTCAGACCACTGGGGCTCGAATCCCAGTCTGCCAGCCGTCAACCCTAACCAACAACGCTTCAGTGGCGGTAGTCGTTTGTCCCCTATCTCGGATGCAGGATACTCGGAAGCGAGCTCCCGCAACCCCGGCCCCCCTCGACCACCTAAGGTCAAGGACGACGGCCCCTTGATCCCCGAGCGACCTCCCAAGGTCTCGGAAGAAGAAGAGCAACCGCAGTACAACGACCGCGTTGTCTCAAGGGTATGTCTAAGCCTCCATCCATCTCAACTCCAAACGCTACAATAAAAATCATTCTAACTTTATGTCAAGGGCTCTGCCATGCGCTCCCCTCCCACGCGCAAACCAACTGGTCCCCGTCCCCTCACCTCTGGCGGCAACTATAGCCCCAGCAACATCAAGCGTACTCAATACCGAGGCAGTCCGATGCAGATCGATTATGATGACAACTATTAAGACCAGCATTGTGATACCCCGGGAATGTATTTCTGTCTAGCGTGTTTTGTTCATTTTTCCCCTCTCACGCATTCCCTCGCCCTTTCTCTTTTTCTTCCTTCCTCAATATCTATTATTTGTACGTGATGAACTGGCACATTTCGCCTATAACGACAGAGACGATTGTTTGATTGAGTTAGCATGTTCATTTCCTCCCATCCTTTTTCTCCATATTCCTCCATTTTCTTGTTCCATCTTCATTCATGAGCAACGTGCATTGCGCAAAAAAAATCCTCGTTTTTCTCGGCGTGAGTGTTAATAGGGAGGCAATTGAGAATGAGCGCGAAAGCTCGGAAAGTTACGTGTGGTTCTATTTACATGGGTTTTTTTCATTCTCCAAAGTTCTCGTATTTTCTTTTCATATCCGACTTTTTCTTTTCCCTCTCTACTTTCGTTGTCTGTTTCTCAACCGTTTCGCTGCGTGTTGAACGAGAGCCCGGGTCTGGGATAGCTGAGCTTTTGTAGATACTAGCATGGTGTGGACTATTTTGGTTTAATCTGGTGCATGGACACCGACATGTTATGGATTCGGTTTCGAAGTGTTCTCCGATTCTTCGATTGTGTGTAGAATAAGGTATGCCTGGTACACTGGCAGTCACTAGAATGATATACTAGTTTCCATCTGAGGTTTCTACATAGGCACTCATCTACAAAAGCTCGAATACTACAAAAACTTGAAGGAAAGTCACTACTTCATTTATCATGATATATGTATACCATTGAGCACCTTAGAATTTGTAGAGCAACACTTATCAGGCCAGTGATGAAAGTCATGAATGAGTTAAGTATACAATTCAATTCCGAGACCTCCAATAGTGGGATATCCAAACCTCAGACGATCATCCACTGAGTAGTGAAATAAAAAAGAATAATAAAGATAGAGAAAGGAAGAATGCAACAAGCAAGAGTTACCAACACGAGGATCCAATGCCCAAAAACCGCAGATATACCACATCCAAACCACCATACGCTCGTGCACGAGTCAAAAAACAAAAGCCAAAGAGTCTCCGTGTCTAATAGTCCGAGAAAGGCCGTACAGAAGTAATGCCCCTCTCCCGGAAAGCGTACTCGGCCGTGGCCAACCCGCTGTATTCCGTACCTTCGCTGACGGGAAATTTTCCAGGATAACTCTCGGTGGAATGGGACTTGAGTGCATGGCAGGCATCCAATGATAGAGAGCTTGTATTATCCGTATAACAAGATGAGGCGGATTGGGGACCTATTTCGGGTTCGAGTTCACCAGGACCATCGAATGAGTTGGTAGGAGACATGTCCATTGGCATGGACGGATTGGGCATGGCCATGACCGGGACTGTGGCCGTGGCAACTGCGGCAGTGGGTTGGGATATACTATCGAAAGCTTGATCGGCAGGCTGTGAGATCTCGACAATATGGACTGTAAGCTCTTCTTCCTCGGGTTCTTCTTGTCTTGTGACGGTAGTCGTTTTGCGGGCGCCAGTCACGGGCTCGGACTCTGTTGCCTGGCTGGTGGCTTGATGTTGCTGGTGCGCTTCGAGGGTGGTGGATAGCTTTGGGCGAGTCGATTTAGTGATTTTCCGCGCGGTGCCATAGATAGAAATACCCGAGTCGCCTATCTTGTTGAAGCGCTCTGTGTGCGTGGAGCGCATAGTCTCTGTTTGAACTTCCTTTTGTTGCGGTGATGGGAGCGAACTCCGGGGCTCAGGGTAGCACTGCGGCATATGTGGTGGAACTGCATGTACAGTGGCGCCAGTTACCACGTGTGGAGAGGTTCCTATCACTGGGCTCGGTCGATTGAGGCTTAATGGGGGGCGGCGAGTGGCATCGTCGATGAAATTTGTCGGTGCTGGCGAGCGATATTTCGAGGTAGGAACGATATCTAGGATGATGTTGATGGCGAATATCTCTGCGCTTTCTATGGCCTGTCTGAAGGGTGGGAAGTCCAAGTTCGAGCTCCAGAAGGGACGCGCAATGAAAGAAATGGCGTAGACGATTTGCAGGTATGAGAGGGCGAAGGTGAGAGATATGGTGCTCCATAGCGAAATGGGAAGATTGGCATGCGTGTGAGAGACATGTCGACCGATGAGCGGCATTTCTGCGGATTAGAGGGGGAATGAAGTATGAGATGAAAAGGATGTAGAAATCCATGATTGATAGAAGAAGAGAAGGAGAGGACCTCCCCATTGGGATGGGGAGATGAGACGAGGAAGGTGCGTGAAAGTGGAAGAAGGGAAGGTGCGAGTGCGTGGAATTGCAATACACTAATACTAGTAATAGTATCCTATTCTGCTATTCTACGATACTATGCATACGGTATCCTACCTAGGTATTCTAGTATATCGACGCTGTAACTGTATACCTTTTATACTGGAGAGTATACGCTAGCCCCACTTGTCCTTGTCCATGGAAAAGGCAGGGAACATTGGAAGAGGAACCCACTTCCCTTCATCTTCACCTCCACCTCCACCTCCGCAACTTCATCCCGCTTCTAAGTCACGCCTCTATGACCGCTCGTGTGGCCTTACGAAGTGCGCAATCATCCATCATGTTCGCGACAAAAGTAGAATGCCAGCATCTCCGGCCTAGGCGATTTGCGCCCCTCGACACATCCCGCAAATCGGATGCGCCACCGCTCAAGGGCATTGTATTTGATGTCGATGGAACCTTGTGGTAGGTTCATCCTATTCCTCAGTCAAGACTCGGAGATTCCATGGCTTGGGTGACCTGATTTGCATTGTCCTACTTCCTTGCATATCATCATGTCAATACCCTTATCAGCGAGCAGCTGAGCTCCCGGTACAGACGGAGATCGACCGGGAAACTCAAGTTTACCCATGGCAGGCTTGACAGTGTCAGAAAAACGATAATCAATTAGTGCTAATTTTGAAACAGCCTCCCGCAACATCATATGTTCACTGAAATGAGGTAAGTTGGATATCCGATGGCACCGTCACCATCCTCGGCATCAACCCCGGAGAACCCCGTCTTCCCCAGAAAGGACACAGGTAGACACAATGGCAACTATATGGTCTCTAATGTATAAAATTTAGAGAAGCGCTGGGAATCGATGCATCCACTGACATCCTCCATCACGTCCGCGGCCTCGAAACGCCCGCTCAGCGCGCCGAAGCCACGGCAAAAGTCCAAGACGTCGAGCGGCGCGCAATGCTCGGCCAGCAACCACAGCCCGGTCTCGCACGCTTGATGGATTATCTGCAATCACGCGGACTCCGACGGGCTCTTTGCACCCGGAATTTCGAGTATGTATTCTTTCCGCAATGGACTAGTAGTATGCATTGCAATTCCCGTGCGGAGTAGTACTGATATAGATCGACTCATAGAGCCCCGGTGCGGTATCTCATCCAGAATCACCTAGCGAGCCATGTCTTTCTCCCCATCATCACTCGAGATACCCCTGATGTGATCCCCAAGCCTGATCCAGCGGGCATCTTGCATATTGCTGGGGAATGGGGACTGCCCAACCGCGCAGAGAGCCTGATTATGGTACGTTGCAAAATTATCATGATGACCGGTCCATGGAGTTTAGGTGAATCATTGGTTGCTAATCATTCGTAGGTCGGTGATAGCATCGACGATATGACAGCCGGTCATACGGCCGGCGCAGCAACCGTTTTGCTAGTCAATGAGCGCAATGGCCATCTGCGCGAGCATCCTCATACCGACCTTTGTATCAGTCGTTTGGATGAACTGGTAGATATCCTTGAAGAAGGCTTTGTGGGTACTCGCGAGAATGATGAACATAAAGAGTAGTAGACATGTACATATAGTAGTAGCACTTGTTCTTCAAGCTGTCCCGGCTCTGTGGTCACGACCCTTGAGTGAGCGAGCTCAGCAAACTAGATCAATTAGAATCTAGCTCATTACCGATGCATGCATGAGAGGATCCAAAAAAATTGAAAGGCCAAAAGATAAACTCAATGGGCAATGTACAGATATATGGTATTCGTAAGGATGCTCATAATACACGACCAGCATGGTCGATTTACCGTCCTCGGCCTCGCTTGCCGCCGCCGCCGCCGCCGCCACCACCGCCCCGTCCGCCGCCTCGTCCGCCATTGGAAGCTCCACGGCCTCGATATCCTCCCCTGCCTCGCGGAGGTGGTGGGGGTCCGCGACGTGGTAGCGGAGAGAGCGTTCGTTTTGGAGGGGGCTTGCCTCGTGGCTGATCGGAACCTAGTCCACCGCCGAAACGAATCGCCCCGCGAGCTCTTCCACGAGATGGAGGCGGCGGCCTTTTACCACCACGGGGCATATCATCACTGCTGTCTGAAGAGAAAGATTTGTTACCACCTCCCCCACCACCTCGGGGGCCTCTATTTCCGCGGCCCTCTAGGCGGGCGATTGGGCGGCGGGCCGGTGTTCTTTTGAGGGATGGGACCAGCGCTAAGGTTGGTGATCGCTGTAGGGTCAATTCCCTTGAGAGAAAATGCACATGATGAGTAAGAAGGGTATGGAGCTGAAGGGCAGTCGCCGATTAGATGCTGGCTGCTGGCACAGCGGGCGCACGACATAGCGACCTTGATGGACGGGTCTGTGACCTCCCGCAGGGGAATGTGCATCGTTGATCACACTGGGTCTCAAGGTGAGGCAGACTACAGAAGTCGCAAGGGACTTCGGACGCGGAGCCCTTTAGGGCAGCGGAGCATTGCTCTTCTTGGTGGCCTCTCTCTCGGCATCGTATGCATCGTCGCCATGAGGGACAGAAGTCACTTGAATGCTTATTCCACGCTCCACAGTGCTCGCACTAAAATTGGTTAGTATATAGATGTCGAATAGAGCATGGAACTAAGGGTTAAGAATGGCTACCTCTTTTGTTGGGCACACTTCAGCCATGTGACCCTGGCGAAAGCACTCGATACAACCAACCGGCAACTGGAGATCAAGAGTGTGGATATCACGATCCCAGTACAAGAACATGGCCTGCTTTTCGAGATCCGTTTTATTCAAGTCCACCAACGTGACTGGGGCAGTTGAGTACTTGCGACTGAAGTGCTGGAAGGCTTCTTCTTTCGATTGCGCTGCTGAGGGGTTGATATCCAAGAGGGAATCTGCGCCCTTTGCTTTGGAAGTACCATTTGTATGGCCGTTGGCTAGGCCTTGACTCAAGTCTAAAGACTCCGGGTCATATTCATCCGCCGCCTGTTCGTGCTTTGTCCCAATGTTCAGCATAATAGAGTCATCAGCCTCAGAATCCAAGGATTCCGAATCATCAGAGTCGCTGACAGAGTTTATCTCGCCCTCTTCGGAGGCACTGTCCTCTTTTGACTGGCCATCTTCCTTCTTTGCTGTGATGCTTCCTGCGGAAGATGCAGAACCACTGCGACTGCGCCAGTATGTCCCATTGACTGCTTTGAATTGCGCAGACGTTGCTTCTGGCTCAGGCTGAGTCTTGCGTTTTCCCAATGTTGTGCGCACGGCATTTTTCCTGCCCTGGTTCCAGCTGACGGAGGGTGCCGTACTGCCTGCATGAGGGTTTGCGGTCGCGGGCTTGCTAGAAGCCTCCGAGTGGTCGGAATCACCTTCACTTTCAGAATCCGAGCCAGAGCTTGAAGTCTCATCGGGATCAACTTCGAGGGGCTTTTCGCTGAATGACGCTCCGCGCGGGACAAAATCTTCGAGGGCGCGAAATGCGGCGGGTTCATTCCGCCGTTGTCTCTTCGTGGGACGGGTGTTGGTGTTCTGGGAAGATCGGGCGGCGGCCTTTCTTCGGCCTCGCTGAGCGCCAACGGCGGCCGTGCGTGAATCTGCCTCGTCCCCTAAGTCAGACATGGTGGAGGTTGTGAACTTGAAGGGTTGAAGATGAGAATAATCTACTCTGATGGGTTGAGATTCGCGCAAATTTTTACGGCGGGCGGAGAAGACCATCACCGCGGAATTGGATTACCGCAGGAAGGCGCGACCGTTTCTAAATACTACTAGATAGTCATTTATTACTAGTAGTTACTTACTATAGTACCTATACTACCTAGAATATGTATAAATTTAAATGATAACACTGCTACTATAATATCAATATCTAGGTCTGCAGGGTGGTACCTATCTAGGTACACTGGGATTTACAGGCATTATATATAAACAAGCCTCACATGCAGGATCTCTATAACCACGGATATGTTCACACACCTACCTAGGTAGGTAGTGCATACTACTAGTGATAGTATCCATGTAGGGGATAGAAGTGCTAGTATACCTACCTAGGTATGGTACGACGAGGCCAAGTATCAAGCCACACAATGGCACAGTCTCCTAAGCGATCTGGAGCTCCCTATTGGAACCATTAGTTGTACGGCGATGCTGGGAATGGCAAGGTCGGCCAGTGGCGCGCACGTGCTTTACACCAAACCCCGTCTCCAAGCCCATCGTGCTTTTGCTTCGTCCACCTATCGTGATTGTATTTCATAATTCGCCCCTTTCTAACCCTCACTCATTCTCCTCAAAGTCGCCCCAACCTTGATTGTAGGAGTGCTGCGGCGGAAAAAAAAAAACGAGATTGCCCCCGTGACCCCCGACAAGCCCGATCCGCCCGACTCCACGCGGTCACTTCATCATCCCCACGCTCCTTTTCCCCCGACCACCCACCTCGACCACCAACTCCTGTCAAGCTGGCGTCCGATACTCCCAAGTCCTCCCTACTGGTCTCGCGTACCATCTCATTCGCCCCCGAAATGGACAGCGCACAGCGACTGTCGCCCAACACCCAAAAGCAGGGCCGTCGGCGACGCTCCAGCAGTCTCATCTACCAGGAACCTCCCGAGTCGATCGAACATACCAGTGATCAGGCGGCACTGCCAAACCTCAATGCGAACTGGGTCAATGCGAAGGGTAAGCTCGCGTCCTTCACCCTCCTCTCCTCTCCCCCAAATTATCCCCATCAACTCCGGACACCGTGGACAAAGGAAATGGAAGCAATCAGAGCTGACGCAAACGCTATTTCTACGAGCAGGAGCCTGGACCATCCATTTTGTCTGCATTGCAGCACTGAAGATCTTCTACGATATCATTCCGGGCGTCTCGCAGGAAACCTCATGGACTCTAACCAACATCAGTTATATGTTTGGCTCCTTCCTCATGTTTCATTGGGTGCGGGGCATCCCGTTCGAGTTCAACGCTGGCGCCTACGATAACCTCAACATGTGGGAGCAAATTGACAACGGCGATCAATACACTCCGACCAAGAAGTTCCTGCTCTGCGTCCCGATTGTCCTGTTCCTCATCAGCACCCACTACACCCATTACGACTTGACCTATTTCACCATCAATTGTCTGGCGACGCTATCCGTGGTTATCCCCAAGCTGCCTTTTGTATGTATTCCCTCTGACATGGAACATCAATGGACCCCCGCTAACAATCCACCAGTCGCATCGGATGCGAATAGGTCTGTTCTCCGATTTTGACGAGTCATAGTCCTTTCATACGTCCTTTTTCCTTCCCTTGTTGCTACATTGGCGTCTTCGGGGCCTTCGAGCTAGCTCCTCCTTTCCTTTTTGTGTCGCCTCATAAACAGGCTTTTGCATTGCGTTGATTTCACGGAGTTTTGATCCGTTTTTGGTTCTCGTAACCTTTTATCCCACCTTCTTCTTTTCCCTTTCTTTTGGCAAATACAATCACCTGAGCTGCGAGTCTCTCCTTTTAACTCCAGTTCCTGTCTAGATTTTTCAGCTTTAGAGCCGTGCATATGTTATTCTCTATAATTCCATCTCCACTAGTTCCTTGCGTAGTAGAGTTCGTCTGGCGGTGCCGCTAATCGGGCCCTGCAGGATGAACCGAACGATGCAGGTCATCCTTCTTGGCTCGGCCCATGCGGGGACATTGCATCATACTAGTAGCTTTCCGAGTGGTATATGCAAAGACAGCCCATGAAAATAAACACAAACTCTAGGAATATACTACGTAAATTAATTTTTATATATACGTATAAATAAATAAATCAAAAATAACTCATAAAGTGTTGACCCATAATAACTAGTCACTACTCTTCGGTTGGTAGGAACGGTCAAGTCCAGTCCAGCGTTTGCTCGTTTGTTCTCTCTCTCAATGCCCTCCAACGCTCATCGACTTCATTCTTCTTCCACCCATCTTCAAGGCCTCAAAATAGCCACTCAATTTTCAAGCTCGAATTTGCGATCCCTCGGAATTTTCTCGAATACCTCCCAATCTCATCCACCTTGAGGCTATCCTATCCCACTTGCCTGCCCCCATATTACTAATCCTTATCGATAAGCACGCGCCCAAAAGATCGGACGCGACCAGCTGCTCATCATGTCGTCTCCGCATCTAGACGAGATGGCTCCGTCGGGCGACTTGGAGTACCGTGCTCCAAAGCCTCTAGTGTTTGAGCTGGTGCAACACATCGGTATTTTCTTTGAAGAAAAATTATGTCAGTCATGCCCCCTGAAACACCTCCAACCCCGCCATCCAGCAACTAATGCGCAACAATCATAGATACCCAAGCACTGAATCTTCTCTTCAACGCCCTTGCATCTGGTAGTTATGCCGCGCCCGCATGCACTGTCCCGCTACCTCCACATCTCGCGATAGCAGTCACTTTCCTCGTACACCCGTCTACGACAACTCGGGCGTCTTCGGATGAGGAGAAAGAGGTCGCGCATATCGCTCTCCGACTCCTACGACTTCTCGGTACTCTCGTCAGTCCTCGAGAAGCGAAACTCGACATTGCGTTTACTTTTACACATGGCCAGGCCTTGCGCTCCGGGGGCAAATTTCACGTGGGAGAAGGCGACAACGAAAACGGCGGACATGATGATAACAAGCCGTTGAACCTCAAGCTCGCCAAAGAACATTCTTTATGGTCTCGTGCGGAGGATTTCTGGCATGCCGTTGGCTGGACCTTTAACTGCTCCGTGCTCTATCGTGAAAGATGGGAGCGGTGGCAGATTTGGCTGGAGTTCATGTGTGATGTACTCCAAGACGACTGGAATGAACGAGAGCGTGTATTCAAAGAAAGGCAACTCGACCCTGAAACAATACCGCAGCGCGCTCCGAACAGAAGAGGGAATCTAGATCAATACCAAGATGACTCGTTGAAGATTCTGAAACAGAGTTTGATCTTTCAATATATCTCGGCCGGCACCGGGACTGGCAAGTACCGCAGGGTTGTCAGGGCTATCTTCGCAGATGGCAGCACGAATTCGCTCAACGAATTCCGCCAAGTTTTCCCCAAGGAACTCAAGCCGACCAAGTCAGATCGACAGGCTGAAAAGGCCAAGAAGAGAGAGCGTGATGTTAACATCGACAAGGAGGAGTATGGTGATTATTTAGCCCAGGATGAGTCGGATGATGAAGCCACTACTGGGCTCGGACAGAGCAATTCAAATTCGCAGTCAACGTCCCCTTCGGGCACAGGCACCAGACGATCAAAGCGTACAAGGCGAGGCACAAGAAATGCACAGGATCCCCTTGAGAACAAGGTCATCGATGAGATTACAGGCCTCGGTCAAACCCCAGCGCAAGATGATGCTGGACTTTCGCCTCTAGGCGGTCTGGACTCTCTTGATCTGCGCAAAAGACTCCTTGGCCTTTTGTCGAGAGTGTGTGAGCTGCTTCCGAAGGAATTTTTGGCAATTGACGTTCTCGATCACTACATCATTGAGAATATTCGCCATCTGCCCTTGCCGATATTCCAAGCCTTCATCAGTCCATATGTTCTCCCCGGCCTACCTGATAAATCGCAAAGAGATTTATCGTCCGACGAAGAACAGAACCAGGGATCTGCTAAAAGGTCGGATGCGGAGCAGACTAGTCTATGCGAACTTCTCCTGTTCAGTATGCTTGAGAGCGCTGCGCCGAAATCCGACCAAAGGTATCTAAATCAAGATATGCTGGAGAAGTGCTATCTTCCCTTTGCGGCCGCAAATAATACTGTGGTAGATAATGCTAAGATGTCTATTATTCTCGAAGCACTCATGTTGCTCCTAGCTGGAAACGGGCTACTGGAATTCCGTCCCTCGCTACAGGAGGCCGTCCTACTTGGGCTGAGTCATCGGGTTGAAAGAGCAAAGTTAGAGGTACGACGGAGCCAAGCAAAGAAAGACCAGAAGCCTCTTGAGATGTCCTGGTTGATCGAGAGTGGCGATAGGTTGCTTTTTGTCGTGGAAGTTTTGCAGTCACGAGCGCAGTCGATCCCCTGATGGGAGGCTGAGGATGATACTTATGATAACGACTTATGATACATCTTCTAATATATGCATGGGTAGATCATGGCATCCGTGTCCTGCCAGTCTCCTTACAAATAGCAATATTGAATACAATATTACTGCTAATAGTCTTAGTAACAGCAGTAAAATTTGTCATTTCATAGGTGAGAGATTCGCCAGTCCTGGGGCGCTGATTCCTACTACTACTAGCAGTACTGAGGATTGCATTCTATAAATGGCTGCAATTATTGATATTCAACTTTATAATGGATGTTATCTACAACCGCAGTATAGGCTTGAAGTATGAGGAAAGTATAGAAACATCTGCAAAAACAAAACTTCCTAAAGGGAATCATAGCAACACAAAAGAAATAAACCACCGGGTCGCCGACGCAAAGAATGGAAATCGACGCTGAGCCAAGCTCAACGATAAAAGAATGGAGAGAGAAAAAAAATGGTCACCATCCTAGGTTGAATAGGGGCGTATTTCATCTACCAGATGAACATTTATGGGGGAGGCCGAGGTCCGATGATTTGACGACGAGCACCTCCAACGCCCAATCCAACACCACCGCGGTTCTGATTGTCGCCGCCCAGGTATCCGTATTGGTGAACGTCCCAGGTCTGACCGGGCCCTGAGCCCATGGTGTTATCGCGCGCAGCAGCCTGGGTATGTTCTTGGTTTTCTTCCCATTCACGCTGGCGCTCGCGCTCGCGCTCCATTTCACGCTCAAGCAGCGATTTCGACGCCCATCCGCCTGCCTTGGTCTTTTGCTGGGAGGCCAGACGGCGGCTGTTTTCTGCGTCGACTTCTGATGTCGTGGTATAATCTTGAGGTCTATGAGAGGATGGAGCAGCGACCTGAGGTGCTGGGTTGGAGGAGAGGAAGCGATCGACACGACTCTCTCGACCGCGGTTCGCAGAATATGCTACCGGGTCTGGGAGAGGACGAGGGGCAGCGGGTAGGTCTCTAGGTGGCAGGGTTGGCACTGCCTGGGAGGATGAAGGCACTGGCTGTGGGAGTGGCCGACGAGGTGGAGGCGGGGCCTGCTCTTCAGCCTCCTCTTGTTGCTCTTGTGCAGCTGGCATTTCTTGTGTGCTCTGCCACTCCGTACGCAGCATACGGCGTTCCTGTTCAAGAGAAGAGAGGTCGTAACTTGGCTTGGGAGGTACTGGTACGGGACGTTGACGGCTCTGGCTCCGAGATCGAGATTCATTGCCACTCTTCTCGACTTGGAGTCCTGATCGGTCAGTTTCATACTGACGCTCTCTTTCTTTGGCTTGCTCAAGTTCGCGTTCGAGTTCCTTGATGCGTCGGCTCTCGGGTGTTTCTTCGACAGCCGGCTCTGCACCAGGCTGGCCCGCTTGATATTGACTAAGGAATTGACCATTGAGACGAGCGTCGGTAGCGCTCTTCCGGCGCTGGCGGTCTTGCTCGAGGCGCTCCTCGGTTGCTTTCTCTTCCGCGAGTCTTCGCTGTTCTTCTTCCTCCCACTGACGCTTTTCCGCATCCCACCGTTTCTTCTCATCTTGCATTTCCTGGCGTTCCTTTTCTCTCAAACGTTCAGTCTGCTCCTTCCATCGGCGCTCTTCTTCAATCTTGGCCTGTGCTTCCTGTTCCTCGATCTCTCGTTGGCGAGCTCGTTGCTCCTCTTCCTGTCTCGCATTTTCTTGACGAATTCTCTCATCTTCCTCACGCCTGTACTTTTCCTTTTCTGCTAAACTTGGCACAGCTGGGCTTGGGGTAGTGATCTGTCGTCGAGACCCGAATGCAATGCCTTGATTGCCTTGGCTGGCTCCACCCAAGTAGCCATACTGGTGGATGTTCCAAGCGGGTGCTGTGGAACCCTGATCGTTCTTCTTACTCCAGGAGCTGTAAGATCCGGAGGGCTTAGAAGGACTCATTCGACCGGGGTTGTTCGGATTGGCGTCGCTGGCATTGCTGGAAGCACGGCCGGTCCGTGGAGTATACGACCCCTGGCTGGAGGAGCCAGTCGCATTTGGGCTGACCACCCCACGTTTGCTTTGCGGGCCAACCGAGCGCGGGAATATGCCTGGGTGGAGAGTATTAGCCCGGCGGCTGAACGAGGCCAGACACTGGAGGACCTGCGCGGGATCCTTTGCTTCGTAGAGATCGACAGTGAGGAAGACATCGTGCGGGGGGAGGCTGAGCGGTGCCATTTGACATGCGCGTAGGAAGTGTGAGATGTTTTCCATTTGAACGAATGGCATTGATGACTGCTTATATTTCACGCCCGGTGATACAGCCAAATTGACTAGCCTGGTTCGTAGTCAAGGGGTTAGCCGGCCATCGCCGAGCACAGAAAAAGAGGAGGAATAACAATGGGACGACTCACTTGCAAAGCGCCACACCATCCTTGAGGCCTTCTAACAGATCGCTTGAAGGGAGCTTCTCACGCAGAACCTCTTCGATCCAGTCACGTACCTCCGCGGCTGCCTGCGGGGTATAGCGGGATAGTCGCATGTTGCGCAAGTCTTTGTCCAGCGAGGTAACCGAAGCCATGATCAATGGTTGGTGATCGTAGTACGATCAAGGGTTATTTGCAAGAGCGAGAGGGAAAAAACCAGAGTGGTCCCTGATTGCGTGGCACTATCCCTTTGGCCGAATCTGCCTAATCGGCCACCAGTCCGTGGGGAGTTGGGTATCCAGGAGCGCGCAAAAGCACCAAGACAATTTCTCGGTCGAAGAAGGCAAAGAGTTCCAGTGGAGGACAGTAATTTCCTAAAATCCGCAAATATGCGAGTTAAGGGGGAAAAATAGACGGAAGTTGGGAAGGTGGAGGAAGAGAGAGAGTGGAATGGAATGGCGGCTGTTTATATCCGATGACGTTCCTATCGTTCCTGACGTTCTGGCTCATCCGCGAACCACTTTTTTCTCCGCTTCGACCTCCCTGCGCCTCATTTCTTCCATCCCCATCCCACCATGGTCAATAGTCTTTGGTTCCAGTGGAAGAGCCTTAAGCTCCCCTGGCGAAAGTCCCGCCTTGCCGGTAAAGTCATCTCTGCGAGCCTCTTGTCGGATATCCCCCCGGTTGTACTGACTCTTGCCACTCAGGCGTGGATCTCGCCGGAAATACTTTCTGGGAGTATAGAGACGACCCAAATGCCAATCGTTGGCGAAGAATGCTGAAGCCGGACCCCAATATTCATCTCAGCGAGGTGCAAGTTACCCGTGAGTGTTATGCAGGTGGAGGGAGAAGCCCTATCCCGGGCGATTCGATTCGTCTCGCCGGACTTTTGATCTCCGCAGGTTCTTGAACAAGACAATGTCGCTGACAACTTCATACGCGAATAGCACAATGGCATCAATGGCTCCGATATGTACGCGAACATGCCCCAACCGTCGAAGAGCAGCAACAAGACGTTGCTCGACAACTCCAAATCAAGCAACTCGCCCGACTCGCCGATGAACGCTGGGCCAGTAAACCGTCCTATCTCGATAAGCCTCAAACCCAGAACCCCATCCCTTCAGTTGGCGACGTCTCTGGGAGCTTAAGATCTCAAAATCTCCCCCTTTCCACACAAGATGCCACGCCTTCACAGCCCGAGTCGCCCGAGTCGATCCCTCAACCGACGCCTCAAAAGGCAGCGAACCCATGGGCCCAGGCAGACCGTAGCAACCCCGGCGACAGCTGGCAGCCATCCGACTGGTCGCCAAATTCTAAGCGATGAAATATGAATTCGGACAGCCTGGGACACAATTCTTTTGACTCGGATACATTCCCAGGGGCGACAATACCAAATTGCGATCAAGTACAACAGTCAATCTCTCCCGCCATTCCCGAGTGAACTGCACGATAAGGACATTGACGACGAGGTTTATTTTTCCAACGCGCATAATTTGCGACCTCATTCCGATTCGGCATCGATTCATTATGATAATCTTCCATTCCTCTGGAGATCAGTGTGTCTGGCCACCGAACTTGGCTGATTTGATTGGCCACCAAATCACCATCTCCTCTATTTATTCAGGCGGAGTCAGCTTCTGGTAAACTAGCTCTTGTACAATATTACTCTACACATGTTCGATGAACTATCCATTCCTCAACCTCAATCTCAATTAGATTTACTAGTACTCTTCTAGAAACTTCGATTCTACAAATTTCAAATTGGAAATTAATATTGGAGAGTCATACTTGGGTACGTTGTCAATCGTACCACAGTTTTCCTACGAGAAAAGTAAAGAAGTTGTTTGAATAGCCCGAAGGCCCTTTTTTGTATTTTATTTTTGAAAAGGAAAAACAAGCCAGAACCCGCGGACCTAGAATCATGAATCATTAAATCATAAAATCAAAAGGGGAGTCACCACGGCCTTTTTTTCGTCTGTTTTTTTTCTTCTTCTTTTCCTTTTTCTTCTTTTGCTTCATCCCACCTCCGCTGCAAGAACATGAAATAAGAAAAAGGCAATAACATAACCTTCTTCACTCCATAAACGCCCGAGCGGAATCAACCGAATGAGTGAATATCTCAAATGTAAACCATAGTCTCTAGAAGACGAGGGTGAATCGCAACTTCGGGCTGGGAAGGTCGGAGGTTAACTCGTTTAGTGGTGGGGTTTTGCGCCTCCTTCCATTCGTAGCAAGCAACAACGTGCTTTCGAGCACGGTCACAGTAACGATCAGCGAGGAAAGCCGGGGTTCCGTAGCTGACAGAGCGGGTGCAGCGAGCCATCATGTAGCAGATGTTGTGGGTGAGCTGCTGTAGATCATCGGCCGCAGTTTTCGGATTCTGAGAGAAGATCTCGTCGTGAAGTACAATGTAATGAGCAGGGCGCGCCGAACCTTGGAGAGGAGCCTGTGCCTGGAGATAAAAGTCGTAGTACCAGGGACGCGTTATGCCTCGATCAATAATGGTGCCATTCTTGCAGTTGTTCTTGTCATCACAGCCGTCGGGGTTGGTGGGGTAGAAGCGGACATGATGACGCTTGGTAACCACGATGAAGGTGATTTTCGGCGAGGAGCCCTGGTAGAGTTTCTTGATGGCGGAGCGAAGCGCTCTCATCTCTTCGCCGATCACTTCTTGGTATTGGCCTTCACTCACACCATCACGGTAGACGAGGATGCTTGTAGGGAGTGCTTTATTGACAGTTTGCCAGCGCCGAAGACGATTGAGGATCATCTCCTCTAGGTTCTCGAGAATCTCCTTCTTGGAAGTCTGAATGCGGGATTCTCCTGCCCATTGGCCAAGTCGAGCGTCGGAGCTAGCAACAATGGCAGCAACTGTCGGGAAGCCTTCACAGTCAGTAGCAGAAGGATGGGTAGCATCAATTCCAACGACCATAGTTTTCCCCTGCGCCAGGAGTCCAGAGGACGGAGTGTCAAGGGTGTGGTTGACACCACCTAACTTCTGGTTAACCTTCAACGCATTGTTTGCCATGTACTGAGGGTTGCCCTTCGAAAACTTCTCGACGAGGACACAGTGATTCGGAATGCCCAGTTTGCAATCAGTGGCCCATTTGACGAACCGGAAAATCCGGTCTTGCCCTGTGGGAAGCACAACCAACAGGAGGTGAGGCTTCTTCTCCGCCAACTTCCTGAGTACTCCCTGGAGTGCTTCGCACTGCTCTTTCATGGGACCCTTGAGATCAACGGACTCGAGACTGGGGCGCTGTGAAACTCGCATGCCCATTTCGGCCATCTTTTTCCGGAAGGATTCCACGGCGTTCTGGACCTGATCGGGTGGAGTTCTGGTGCCAACGGTCTTAATCCACAATACAGCCCAGGTCTCGATAGTGGCACCTGCAGAAAACTGCTTCCCCACAAGATTCCAGGAACCTCTCTGAGGCTTTTCCGTACGAGTTCCATACTTCAGCGATGGAGCATCGAGTACTCTTGCAGGAACGACAAGCATCTCATCGGAGAATTTGATTTGTCTGTCGCGGAAGTGGTTATCGTTCATTCCCATAATAACACGGCCGAGAGTTCTGATGGTCTCAAAGTTGTCCGGTGGTTGTCGACAGCTGAACTTGATGATATTCTGTCGTTGCGCAGTAGTCAGCTCGCCGTTGAAGACATGTCCTTGCTTGATCCAGGCGAGTTCGGCAGGAATGTAGGTGGCCTTCTCGAAGTTGCCAATATTGACCACCGGTCTATTCCTGTCCTTCAGCACGATCTTGTATTCTGTAAAGAACGGGTTAGCCTGGAACTTTCTGCTATAGTGTCTGACTCAACTCACTTTCTTTGTAAAACTCTGTGACGGTCACCCACCGGCCCTCAGATTGTCCTTCCTTGATGTACCAGAACCTCACTTCGTCCGGACCAGCGCCATAGCACTTGACTTGGGGGGGGCTTGGAACCCTTGAAGGACTTGTGCCTCGTCTCATCCTCCTTGCTGGCTACTCCCCAAACAGAACCCGTGCGGTAAATCCGGTTGAATTGATCGTCGAAGATCTTGGGCAAATGTCTGAGTTCAATCTTGACGGTGCGTAGGTAGCGATTCAGGATTTCGCGGTCATTGAAGTTTCCTCGAAGAACCTCATCAATGTAGTTGCCCAAGTTCATAGGCTGATAAAACGCACTATTGCTGACATTGAGGTTCAGCAAAATTTGTTTTCCAGCAGGGCGAACACTTGAAATGATGCCACGGAGAACTTCAAGTCCTCCGGTGAGGTTCATGCTTTCTTGACGGTGATCAGTGTAGAAAAATTTGAGTCGACCTTTGCCAACGTTTGTCACACCCGGGTCGCCATAAGCAGCGCTCGTCATGAAAATGTTCAGGAGCTGAACCACGTAGTCCTCGTCTGAGACTTTTTCATGGATGTCGGGGTTCGCAAGTCCGTCGAGCAACCCCTTCAAGGGAATGGGGGTCTCGTCTTGCAGAGAGAACATAACAGTGTAAGTGTTACCCCACTTCTTGTCCTCGTCAGGGTCACATCTGGCGAATGTCTCTTCGAAAGGAAGCGGCTTGCAAGTCACAATCCACTGAGCCTCGTCTGTCGCAGGCAGGCAGCCTTTTATGTGATCACATTGCAGCACGAGTTGCGCGAAGATCTGTCGGATGTGACGCTTCTGTTTCGGCTCTGGAACGATCTTCACAGTGTACGCGTAGAACTTGGCATCCGGCTTGAAGCTCATGGAGAAAAAGTTTGCCCGGACGTTGGCTGGTTTCCCTTTGGTGCCATAACCGGGACGGCGGCTCAATTCAAAGTGAACCAGTGGTTTCTCTGACCGGGTCTTGCTATCCCGAAAGTCTCGCTGGGGCTTTTGCTTGATGTTTTTCTTGGATTCCAAGGACTTTTTCTCGAAGTCCGCCACCTGCTTGTCGGGAAGTGAAGTAGTGAACATTACCCTAAGTGAACCGGTTAGTGATTTTTTATGTAAAAGAGACCATTGAACTTACTGTCTGTCCGCTTTGACAGTCGGGGCACTGTGGTATTCCTGAAGAGAACCTGCAGAGCCACCACGCGGCTGATGAGAGCCACCACGCTGCTGAGGGCCGCCACGCTGTTGAGGGCCACCTCGAGGAGGGCCTGACGATTGTCCTCTCGCACTTCCGCCTCGTCCGCTTCTTTCGGGACTCCGGGATCTCTGGGGACTGCGAGATCGTGGAGGAGCTTCACCAGCGCCGGTGGGTGTGATAGGGCGTGAACCTTCTCGGGTAGGGGTCGAGGGTCGGGAGCCAGTCACAGAGTCACGTCGTCCGCCTCGTGCATCTCCACGACCGCGGTTGGAATCACGAGAAGACATTTTCCCTTTGATATTCTTGCTGTGAGTGTGTTGATTGAAAGAGAGAGATAGGGTTTCGGAAATAAGAGTTTGAGAGTGGCGTGAGAAGAGATGGGTTTGGAAAGGGGAGAGAGTGCGGGGTTTCGAACGGCTCTCTATGATCGAGAATCTCGTCGAAGGACGGGAAAACTGATTGAGTGAATCCGCCTTGCACAAAAGTTGGCTTTGGCAAGAAGGATATTCCGGGGAGATTGTCGCTGAGGATATTTTAGCAATTGGAATCAAAAAAGAAAGATACGACCAGGAGTCGCGATACCGAGGCTTTCGGGTATGGGCAGGTGAATTATAGCGGGAAAAAACACCGGGAGCAACTTGTACGGACACTCAGTGAACGAGGGCTCCAATAGATTCGGATCCCCGGTTCAAAGATGCACAAGATGAATGATAATTCCCAGAAATGAAAGTGCTGGAGGGAGATATCAAGATGAAAGTGAAGCTTCGGTGACATGGAATAACAAGAAATAAAGCAAACAAAGGGCAAAATGTGAGGGGGCACTGACCAATTGCACGATTGTCGTGCAGGTGAACGTATGGGATATCAGACTGAAGCTGATCGAGCGCGCATGATAAGAGATGAGATTGACGATGGAAGTGAGGTGCATCAAATGGGACAATTGAGATTGTGGGAGTGCAAAGAAGAGGGAGTCAGCAATAGGGAAAGGTGTAGGTACACTCACATAGCGTTGTCGTATGGGTAAGTCATGACCAGCATAAGAAAATTATGGTGATGGGGGAGAATCGAAAGGGAAGATTGAATTCAGTGAAGACCGGCTTAAATAGTCGAAATCTTGCCTGAGGGTGAACTAGTAATGGGAGCGAATGAGGTCGCGATCGTGGGGTCGTATGCTTGTATGGCCGTAATGTCGTAAGCCTTGGAGACTGCCAAGTTGTAAAATCGTAAGGTCGCAAAGTTGCAAAGTCGCAAAGATCGTCACTAGCTACAGCCTGCCGAAATACCACTTGAGCCACAACATTATGCCAGGAGAACACCCGGCAGATATATTATGGTTAAATAATATCGCAAACACAGAAAAAGCGTAGGAACTATGATATTGATTGATTGACTGATTGATTGCAGAAAAAAAGAATTGGTATGTGGTCGACATAGGCAGTCCCGGTGCGGGAATGTCTTGAGAGTAAGACGGATTGTTCCAGAGAATCATCTGCTAGAAGATATTCATGATGAGAATAAAATTGTTCAAAACGAATATTCAGCTGTTGTGAAAGAGGACTCGCAGGTTGATGACCAGCCCTAGAGGATATCAGTTCAAAGGAATCTTAGAAGGGTATAGAAAGCAGTCAAAGAAGGGCGTAAACATTAAACTGGACACTGGAGCTTGAGGCATAATTACAGATCACGGTGTAGATGGAGTTGAGAGAGGAAAGAGAAGGTTTTCTTAGAGAGGACGTTCTAAATTAAAGTGAATATATCACGTGTTTTACGTGCTTGGCACAAACGGCGGCCCCGGGATCTGCAGATCTGCAGATCTGCGGGCGTTAGCGTGACTACGGCACGCTATGTATACCGGGAAGCATGGCTAATTGGAGATCACAAAGCTACGATGAGCGAGAGGATATGAAATTCACAGAAGATGTGATGATATTAGACATTGGTAGATATATGTCTAGACATTAAAAGTATACAGAATTTTGGGGGAGGGAGAACCGAAACCAAAGATAGAAAAGCAAGAAATCAAAGCGCCAGAACGACCAATCCAGATATTCCCCATGATATAGTTATAACAAACAAAAACACCGGCTGTAACGTCAAATTAATCACACGCAAAAATTAAAACAAGCATCAAAATCTGATGTGCTTCAGCATAATACAGCTTCCAAAGCATCAACATCGCCGCCGGCATTGCGCACGGCGCGAAGAGCCGCCTCACTCAGTTTGCGTCGTCGGTCCTTGGCTTCTTGCTCCCGGCGAGCTTTTGTCTTAGAGCTGCCAGAAGGTGCGACGCCACCGAGGATTCGGTGGCTATCATTAGCTGTGAAGTTCACGAATGAGACGTTCACAGATTTGTTTGCCCCACGGGGGCTGGTGGAGGACTTTGCCGTCTTAGGGCCATTCATGCTCTGGCCTGAAAGCTTCCGACTGTGTGTGCGACGGTGTCCCTTGTTCTTTGGTGATGTATCGGCCCGCGGGGAGAGAGACGGGGAACGGGAGGTGTGGACTTGTTGAGGGGCGAAGGGAGTAACGAATTTCTGAGAATTTGAGGCCACATTGGAGGAGAAGGAAGAATCGCCGGAGATGTCAAATGACGGATCGAGCTGGATCATCAAACCACCCTGCATCATGTCATTTTGACTGCCGACGCTTTGCATGGAGCGCTGAGGTGCAGGGGATGCGACCATAGACTGGTAAGGAGTCTGCTGCTGCTGAGCGACTCTGGAGGGCATAGGAGACCACCAAGAGGCATCCTGGGCTTGTAGATCAGGTGTGAAAGAGAGAGAAGAAGTTCCAAGGGCATCCGACTGCCACGAGGAAATGGATTGAGGATCGGATGAATGCGATGAAGAGAAGATATCATCTGCGGAGGGAGGACTGGAATTTGTCAAGGCCGAGGAACCGGGGTGGTTCATGTATTGTTGCTGGTGTCGTGCAAATGCAGTGACAGAGGGAGAGGGCATTGATACAGCAGGAGAAGGGTGGAAGAGGCGGGAGTCATATTGGCCGGGCATTTCTGGCAAGCCCTGGTGCATGGTTTCGGCGGTCATATTTTCGTGCTTGACGATGACGTCCGAGGGCGGAGGAGACAATGGAAGACGCTCGTCTGCGCCAGTGAAATCGAAGTTCTGAATCTTTTGAGCCCAGGCGTCGGGGTAAGCGATTCTTCCTTTTTGAACCGAAGAGCGCATCATGCTAGGAGAGAAGGATTGCTTTCGCAGGAGTGACCGGCGCTCATTTGGGTCACGATGGCGAATAGACTTGGGAGTAATGAGAGCGCTCTTGTTCGTCTTACGCCGAGGAGTAGCTGGCGGGGTGGATGGCGAGTTAGATGAAATTCCGGTAGGTCCTGTTGGGCGGCGGGAGGAAACCTCGAAATTGTTCAAGGTAAATTCGGAGATAGCAGAAGGGTGAACAGTGTCTTGAAAAGCAAATTGGTCAAGAGAAACTCCGTCGTCTTGCAGGGACCAATCCTGAGTCCAAGGTTGCGGTGATTGACGATGGCGTTTAGAAGTGGAGTCGGTGGGGGAGTGATCGCCACAGTCCGAGAATGAGTCTAGGGGAAAGAGCTGGTCAAGATCGCTGGACAACGATAGGTCTTTGTTGCTATCGGGACCGGAGGGATCCATATTGACGTATTGGTTGAATAAATCATTGCAGGAATGATCGAATGGTTGGGCGAACATCTTGCTTTGTTTTCCGTTTGCGGCGAAGTGGTTGTGGTTGAGTCAAAGGTCGAACACCCGGAGAGCCGATAGTGCACTGTGATTGGTGACCAAAGGATAAAGAAAGTCTTTGAAGACTTGTGGGGGTACAGTTTGCAGTGGATGCAAATATGCCAAAAGGATGCAAATGTTTGGGAAAGGGGGAGAGAGATGTTTGATAGTTTGTCAATCAAAGAAAACACTGCAGAGTATGCAAAGAAAGCAAAGCAAACAAACAGATCAAGGCGACTATTTGAATGACCTTGGACAGCTCCAGCCTCAGATTTTCTACATACATTCCAAGCAGATCCCCAGATGCTCGAGGAATGTGCGAGGAACAACCCGGTTGGCTGCTTGAAGACTCCACCCCCCTCCAAAGGAATGATTCAAGGCCATTTGCTCAGCATCAAGCCAATCAGACAGACAGGAAGTCTGAAGGTTGATAGATCCGCTGAAGTGTATCCACCGTAGCAAGCTTCACAATTGACAGCCACCGTAGATAATGCAACCTTCCCGCACTATTCCCGAAGCATCGTATCTCTGAATAAGTCAGTGTGGCGGGGAGTGTGGGAGAGAGAGCCAACATGCCAAATCAACACTGTACATACAGTGAGATCGGCATAACCCCAATGGGCATCGGGGGAGGGTTCTGGGTTTGGGTCGGAACGGCCATCGAGCCGTAAAAAAGATCTCCGAGCCTAAGTTGCGCCCCATCTCACTGGTTGAACATCTATCACCTGCCAGGCTGAACTGTAGTGTAGGCGTCATGACCCTCGATATCAAGTCATCACGATTATCCTTAGGTTAGCCTGATGGAAGGTAGGATCCACCACAGCTTGGCCGTCTTTTTTTCCTCCCCTTTCTTTCCTCTCATAGGCCAATTGTAGCTCTCATAGTGGAGTTGTTGCAAGTGCATATCCAATGTTCGAGTGTCGGAGGACTGGAATGTGGGTCGAGAATGCCAGAGGTATCGCGGAATGCTACTCCCGCCCCTTCCGACAATGCACAGAAGGGTCTCTGGCATTCGAGAAATCAGATCGGCCGACAAACCTCCTCAATGAGGGATAGCACGAAAGAAAGATAGCCCCGGGCCGTAGAAGATCGCCGGCCAGCAGCACCGTTGGAGCTTCTCGAACTCCTACCGTTCTATTATTATCCACATTGCGGAGATTCTGGCTCTAAATCGAATGCATCGAAGCATAGACGAAGCCACGCTTCTCAGTCGTGCTTCACGATATCTCCCGTTGAATTGTGAGAGGATTGGCCAGTTATGGAGACGTTTCAAAGAGGTGGCATGATTCTCATTCGCTGTTCCTTTCTTAGTCAAAAAGGTACCATTGGCCAAATGCGTCCTATGTACCGATGAGAGTAAGCTCGAGTGGCGCATGCCCAGTTGTTGTTATGCCAAGTAGTAGCAGCTGGATATAGCCATGACGGTGTTCTATCAGTTGGTCAAGATCCCGAGGTCCTTGTTTGGCTAGGCCAGGAACGGTGAACATTATCAAGTGTAGGAACGGGTCATCAAGGGTGTATTTCGGGGTACAACACATTTGCGGCAAAGGCAGATAACGAGGCACTATTCATAGGGCTTGGAAGTACAGCTTACTTCACGACCCAAAACCGCCCAAAATCAGGCCCATCTTGGATGCATGATTTGGAAATGCATCTATAGCCTTAGAGGAGGGAAGTGCATGGTGGCACTGGTCAATTGTAATTTCCCAAGAAGCCAGGGTTGGCTGAAGATTCTTGAAATCAAATTGTTCCAAGTTTATCCGTAAGATGGCATTAGTCCACGTATCGTGAGGCCTACAAACACATTAGGCGCCCCATGCAGTTCTGCTCGGGTGATATCTCGTTCACGTGATGTGGCCATCATTCAGAGCGGAATAGGAAGTATTCATGATCGATGCCCGAATGTGATGTATAAATATTCCGTAGGTCCAGAAGACGCTAGTTGTCAGGTGCATAATCTAGATTCTAGTGTCTTCTGTATGGAATACTCCGTACTCCGTAAGACGTCTCGGCAAATGCGAAGGGAAGCGACGGGAAGCGGCTGAGTCAGGATGAGGTCAGGCGAGTGAATGAAAGGCCTTGCTTTGGTTGATTTGGAACCATCAGGTGCTTCAAGGCTTTCCCTATTATTAGCACTTGCTTTTTCCTTTTCCTTTTCCTTTCCCTTTCTCTTTTCTCCCTTGTTCCACATCCTTTCAACTCAATATCCCATCCTTGTTAGTCCGGCTGCCTACTTTGCTGGCTATTTCCCTCCCCATCCGCCCCAGTTACCGAAGTGTGACTCAACTCGGAACCCCTCTTCAGCACCCCGCGGAACGTGGGCACTTCCGGCTCAACCCCAATTTTCTCCCTCTTCTCCTCTTCTCCTCATCCCCTCCGTCTCGCCCATCGTTAGTTGGGTTGCGATCGCGCTCTCCTGTGACCCGCCCACGCCTACACTCGTGGGCCCTCTGACATTCCGCCGTTTTCATCGCGTCGCGAAACCCACCATCGCACCCCCGACGCCTCTCGGCCATCAGCATCGCCACTCGTCTCACCAAACACCAAACCTCCCAACTTTCACGAAAAGCGTCGAGAATTTGGTACTGAGTGATCTACCACTATCCATTCCAGTACAAAAATACCGATCAACCATCCTACCCCTTGACTTCTCTACCGACTCCTCTAAGCAACAAAGCGCCCGAAAACCCACCTTCAAATTTTTACAAGACACAAACGAAATGTATTCCTTTATCATTCTGGCTGGGCTCGTCCCCGTCAAGTGTCCTTAAAGGATCGCAAGATTTCTCTTGTGTTTTCATACCATGGATCTCTCTCCATGTTCTGAAGGCTTCCGACGCCATTTCAATAACCACCATTTTTGAATAAACCATTCACACCAACTCCCTTGTGCTCACCACGAGCATATAAAAGTATTCCTCCTTGCAGCCCATACAGGAGCATCGTGGTGTGTCAAAACTCAACAATCAACTTTTCAAGCTCGCCAACATGGCCACTTCTACCATCAACCGGGAGTCATGGGACTCACTTTCATCCACGTTCGCAAACCTCGAGGTTTCATTTTCGCAGGACAGCTGCTATGGGTCCGATGAAGTATCGGTCTCGTCCAATAACGCTGCACCGTTGCAGCCAACCGCTTCAACCTACACCATCAAACCGGAGCGCCCTAACCTTCCGCCATTCTTGAAGTCAATCCTCAAGAACTCGCGCTCCGATGAGCAATGTGACACCGATTCGGAGTCGGAGTCAGAATCCGGCTATGGGTCAGATGACATGGAATCCGAATACGATGCTCTCTCTGAAGGCGAGAGTGATGAAGACGAGGATGACGATATGTCTGATTTCTCTGTCTGGGAAGAGACTTCTCAAGACGTTCCTGAAACCCGTCAAGACCACACCGATTCATTTGACGTTTCTTTCATCGGATTTGAGGCAGCTGTTCATTTCAGCCCATCTGTCCAGTACATCGATACCCCAGAATACACCGAGGATGAAGAGGAAGGCTCGGATTCCCAAATGACTGTCCATGAAATGATGCTTCTTTCCCTGCAGTCAGGCGGCTCCCAGGGCTCCTTGGTTCAGTCCGATGCGGACGATATGTCAGATGACCTCTGCGATGATAGAGAATTCGTTCAAAATTGCACTCATCATCCTGAAGAATACACTCTCGACGGTGTTGACTTGGATCGCAATCTCTTCGTCGCGTTGATCAACGGTATCCATGGGATTGCCGATCACAAATACAAGAGCTATCTTCGCCTTCATGTCGACAGCATTCGTCTGGGCCACGAAACAGAGCCCATGCACCCCGACGATCCCCCGTGCATGTATCTCGATTCAATCGTCACTCACGTCATCGGCATTTTTCGCAACCTCCTCGCAGTGGATGAGCTTGATCGCCTAGTTGCCCTGCGCAATGAAGATCTATGCGACCAGTCGACAGATTCCGATTCCTCGGGCAAATCTGCGAGCGCCCATCTCCTTCTCGACAAGATCGAGCACCTGCTCCTCAACAGGTTGGCAAGTGGTCGTGTCGACATCAGCCCAGATGAATTGAGTTTCCTTGCTGGTGGCGTTGCCCATGCTCTGGGAACGCAGGACTTGCCTGCATCAACGGCAATTACGGTCGAATAAGTACCAATGAATAAAACAACAAATGATGCTCACAGCAGCTGAGCACATCACAACCAAATTCAAAATCAATTCACGATGTCACGACAATAACAAAATAGCGATTCATTTTCGTCTGATATAACAGACAAATGATATCAGATGGTTCAACCCAAGGAAAAGTATTCGGTCAGCTCGGCAGACAAGTTATTTGTCCTAGTTAGCATTAAATTCACATGGTTCTTTATCTTCATCTTCTATTCTATCTGCCGGTAGAATTTCATAGCGTAGGAGTTCCAAGGTTCTCGTCTGGCGCTGGATTTAAACTACATCATGCTTGACGTTTTGATACTGTTTGCTAAGGCTTGTTCGAGCTGGGATCACTTGCTGCTGCCCAAGGATGCATCTTGATTTATTACGACAAATGAGGTGAACACCTACTATAGTTCCTACCAGTACTAGGTAGTATACAGTATCTAGTCCCGATAATGCTGGTACTAACTAGTATTATACTCACCTGGGCAGGTGATGAATCCATGGGTGGATTGCTCCAGGGTGCTGGGTACTTCCAGTGGTATTGGTACCAAGGCTGAAGATATAGTCTATCTCAACACTCCTACTTCCAGCATTCGACACCTGGGCGCCGGAAACGATTGACTACCTAGGTAGGTCCATCCAATAGTCTGAAAAAAATTTACCTCCTGTGAAAGACAATATCTTCTCAAGGTCAGGCAATGACCGCTAAACATCCAATGCCGATCTACCTCGTAATTGCAAGGCTTACGCAGTCCGAGACTGAAAGCAAGACTCTGCGACAACTATGAAACAAATCGTCCCCCCCAGATCCAAACGCCAACCAAACTAGTAGACAGGAATTAAAAACATAGCACGAGGAAAACCAACCTCCGACAGGCAGTACGCACATGCAAAAGAAGCGGCCCTCAAGCAACGGTCTAGAACCTCGCAAAACGCCAACGTCGATAGAGCAAAAGCCAAACGGCCAACGGTCTTGAGCATCATACCCAAAATGGAAGAGACAGCCAGGATCGGCCGTTTCAGGTTTCCCCCCGCTCTCCACAGCCAGCCTTAAAGCCACCCGACTGGGTGCAATGAAGTGAAGATACTGTATGTACCAGTCCCAATGGCATGGACCTCTGACTCGGGCTTGACGGGCCCCTTGAAGAAAAGACCCCGGACATTTGGGGATCCAGATCCGTCAAATGGGAAAAATACATAGGAATTGGCGAGTGGGTCGCTGCAGAGGGAGGGGCTTCGGAGATTTCCTTATGGCCCTTCCAGAGCTGGCAAGGATGGACTCAGGGGGGCTTTGACGATTGAGGGACGGCATCTGCCTCATTTGATTTTTGGGGTATGCATGTTGTTGCTTGATTTGACGGGGCTATCATCATCAAGGGCGGAGATGATATACTAGTATAAACTATGAATGGTTTACGGTACTAGTAGTACCCTCACTGCTTGTTCGAAGGTTGTTCTCGTGTAGGCACTCCAGTCGATACTCCGTCCCTGTAAAACACCCAAAAGGGGTACTAGTATCCAGTTCTCTAGGCCGATGTACGTAGAAACCGGCTGGTCATCAGAGCAAGTAAAATGAAGTGTGGAGCAAGAGCCACGAAATGGCAGATCTCAACTGCATAGGCTGTGCAAGCGGTTGCACGGCGCCTTCTTCTGTCCACTATTTGCGTTATATCATCACCACCTCATACTACCCTTGCGTGCTCCTGTTTGCTATTCCTCTTTTATTATGCTCACCTTTTTTTTTTCTCCGCCCGCGCCTTCTCTCTCTAAGCTTTCGCTATCCGACTTCCCCCCCCCCCCATTAGCTCAAGATTTATGGTGTCAATAGCTTTTGTATCAGAGAGACCTAACGCGCGGTATCGTCTATTTCAAACTGTAATTCCTCTTTATATTCTTTTTATTTTATTTTTGTCTCCTTCCTTTTATCAATAGAATCTTTACTATTTACCTTATGTTTTTACAAGTATCAGCTCCCTTCCGAGGCTCTATGCAAGTACTCGAAGAAGTCTTTATGAGAGGAGAAGGATGGCATCGTTTTGTTTCTAAGAAGTCTAAGACTCGGCACATAGAACCTAATAGTCTAGAGGAAGATTGTTATGGGGGGAGCCCATCTGCGCAATAAGAGAACCTCGCCACCTGGGTACCCACACCATCGATTATTGCTCTCGAGATATCCAGAAGGTCCACACAGCACGTTAGCTTTGGAGCGAATTTCCTCTGACACAGCAGGTAAGCCAAATGATCGGTGTCAGACCAGACGATGAAGATTGTGATCATGACTTCCCCCTGTAATAGCACACATGCAGGGCCATCGTGCGACTCCAGAGACAAGTTGAATGCGCTGCAGAGTGACAGGTCAAGTAGGACGAAGAGGTTGGCTCCAGTCCCCGTTTAGCCGGTGTCGATCGTAACGGCGTAGGACTGCACAGACATGTTCTCCGTACACGGGCGGTGCTTTTGCTCGAGGTTCTCGCTCTGTGCTATGAACGGAGTGTCTGTGTCTACAATGCGGTGTGCATACATATGAACTGTCTTCCTGTTCAGGGTTTATACAGCACATGGACTTTGACGCACGTACCATGCACTCACTGAACTTTCTTTGGTCCCAGTGTAAAAGTCTGCATGGTGAACCCCCCCTCTTGCTATCTCCTTTCTCAGTGGAGAGGGTTGAAGGACTTCGCGTCGAGGTCTATGCAATCTTGGCTGGTGGGGCCCTCAGGAATTGGCAGGCAAGTTTATGACAGCGAGCAAAGAGTGGACCACTGGCACTTGAGGTTCCTCGCCAGGGCGGGAATTGCCGGTGGAAACTTCAACAGAACCAGGCTTTTATGGACGATCACTTTCCCCCTCATCTCCTTTCTTTCCCCTCGCTTCCTTGTCAGCAGCCGGGGGGGGATTCGCGATCGTGCGACGGAGTCGGGTTTAAACTGCCTCACGGATAGCTACATATATGGTCATGACCTTCGTCGTGATTATGCCTTTGCTACGTAATATGTCACATTGTCAATTGCTCGAGCTGCAATGTGAATCAACCAAAGCTTTCTAAGGCTGACAAGAGCGGGGTGACGAATTGGCAGACTCGGGGGGGTCAATAGTACATAAATGCATTGTGATGAGATCTGATATATCGCACGCCTGCAGACTTCGTACCTCGAAAGTATGTCTGTCGCTCGTGCATTCCAGACACGATGGCTTCGGATGCCGCATAGTACCTCGTGTACTAGTAGTACTACGGAGTATATCCATTTTGAAGTCGTGCGTTCTCTGTGAATAACCACGGTATGGCCACCGAGTGTACGTGTTTCCAGGAATTGGAAAACCCTATTCCCGCTTACGGCGCGCATCACCGACCGACTAGAAGCTAGTCTACTCCACGCCAACCTCTAGGTTGCGGAGTAAACGGGCCACGAGGGACCGCCAGGAGACCCGCTGGTCTGTCGATCGTGGGACTGCAAAGCTACCCAGAAGAATAGAAAATGATGCGAGGCACACATGTGCATACCTAGATAGCGAACTCCGTCCTTCGTACATAAAATCGGGATCTACACGTTTCTGGCCAGGGGTGCTGACCGCTCCTTGAACGGAGAACATGGGCAACTCATATCATATCTCTAGCACGGAGTTTGCGGCCGAAAATAGACAGCGTGTATGAATAGTGCGCGGAGTACGGAGTACAAATTCTAGTACTGTTCCTGAAAATGGTCATAGCTATCAGAGCACGCCACCGGTCAGTCGTTGGACGGTTCGGAGATTTTCATTCGCTGTGGGGGGGCGTTCTCCCCGAAAACCGAACAGTGGAAATTCCCCAGCGGACAGGCGGCCTCGTCAGTGATTGGACTTACCAATGGAGACAATGGAGTATGTATTCTATCGATCGACACCGCAGAGAAGAATGACCGAGCCCAAAATTCCAGTCGAGTGATTTGTCACATGGGGAGAGCTAGCAATCCCATTGTTCCGGCTTTGCTCGGTGGGGAAGGGGGAAGAGCAAAGACGCCAAAAAAAACCGCCCTAAAAAAGGTGGTCAGATCGGAAAGAGGAAATTCGATGGATGGGGCCTGATTCCTTGGGGCAATATCTGCAACTACTGTAAAACGGCTACTGCAGGCGCCTTCATCGGGCGTGGAGGACTTCGGGATTCCTTGCATAATTGGGGCACCTCGTGGGTGTCCCCCACGCGCTGTTGGCGAGCCCATGGAACAAGGCCAGCAGATGAATGGTCGCGGCTGAAGGGAGGGCCGAGGGCCACGATGACTGGTTGAAGATGGTCCCGTCCGTGGTGGAGTCCTTACAGACGCTATCGAGATGGGCCGTGGGCAGCGGCCATTGAGAAGAGTTAGGCGACCCCGAGGCAAGTGAGCAACGACTCCCAGTGGAGAGGGTCACGAAGGGCCATGGAAGGTTTGGAACAGCGAGAGATTAAAAATGCACCCCAAGGTGGAACAGGGGTCCTGCAGGAGCATCAGCGTCGGGAACAATTCCAATAATGCGAGTGGGTTGGGCGCAAGTGTGAAAGGCTAAGTGGCCCCACGAGGAGATGATTGGGTTTTTCAAGTGGATTCAAATGGATTCACTCAGTCACTAGCTTCCTCGTTGGAGTCCGTCGATCGATGGAACAGTCTTGTTGTTCGTAGCCCCCTGCCCCTGGTTTCTTCAATGCGATAGGCGGAGCAGTTGATGGCCGGACCGTGGTTACGCCAGGTACAGATAGGAGGATATACGAGAACGGGAATGGGATGAGATGGAATGGATGAGTGTACGGAGTAGATTCTACTTGTATTCCGTATACTTCATGCATATAGGATACTCCGTACTCCGTATACATACTTCAAGTAGTATGCATGTAGTATACAAGCCTACACTTACGGTATACACATTACCCTAAAGTATAACCATAGTACTATGTACACAATTAATACAATCAATACAGCGTAAGTCAAATTAAGTCCCAACTATTAACCATTCGGTAGTCTCCTCCGAATGATTCAAGCTTGGTCTCCACTCCGGAGGTTTGAACGATACTAATTTCGACTCCTGTCTCTCTCTCTCTCTCTCTGTCTGTCTCTGTCTGTCTCTCTCGTTTCTGTCTTTCCTCTCTCTTTCCTCTCCTTCTCTTTGCTGTTCCCTCTTTGATCATTCCCAACCAGCATGACCCTGCGCCTCTCCATTCTTTAACGGGTACGTTTTTTGATTTAATTTGATTTTCTTTTCTTTTTCGGCATTGAATCTGGGGGGCCGTGGCGTCCCTACCCTCTCGGGCGCAATTTCACCAAAGAGAATGCCTGGCTGGAATGCAGAAATCAAAGAATTATAAGCAATATACCAGGAATATACAAGCTGACGGGGAACACAGGATGATTCAGAAATTGGAATTTTAGTCTGAGCCAGTCCATTCTGCGCTCAAGAACAGACATACTACTCATACGGGATACTCCTCACTCAAAGGGGATACCCTGGTCCTACTAGTCACCATGCAACCTTACAAAGGATCCGATCTCCTGGAAGCCGGGACCGCGACTTTGTCCCGTTCTCGAAGCACCTCCTTATCCAGCGAACACTCGAGAGTGAACCTCATGTCTCCCCCTCCGTACACCCTTCACCTGCTTTTATCTCTTCCTCCGCTGCTTCGGAAATTATCGACTCCGACCAAGAATTTAATGCCGCCGATTTTGCCCCCGAGGACGACGAAACTGGCTCCGGCGCCGCGGCGCTGGTTACACCGGCCGCCCTTTCACTCCTGAACGGCTTCCTCGACAATCTGCTCTTCAATGTTCTGGCCGCTTCCAAATCTACCCAGCTCTCATGTATCCGCCCAGCCGTCTCCGACGTTCTGAAGCCTCGTCTCGCCTCCGAGGTTGTCGACACCGCCGATGAGGAATTGAGCGAATATATGGGGGGCGCCGACGACGAGAAGACGGAATTTCGTGGTGGTCAGGAGCCCGGCGGTGATTTCGATCTTGTGCGCTCATGGAAATTGACCCGCCTTCGATGCATGGTATACACTCGTTTGGGTGACATGGAAGAGGAGGATGAGGATGAATATATTGCGCAAGATGGTCTCGGGGAGTGCGACGGTGCGCCCCGTCGATTCTCCAGTCACGTCGACAACATCACCCCCGCCGCCGCCATTTTTCTGACTTCCATCATTGAGCACATTGGCGAGCGCGCCTTGGTGATTGCTGGTGAGACAGCGCGCTCTCGGCTGTCGGCGAAGCTGAATGACGGCGCCAATGAATCGATTGACCTGGACGAAGAACGTAAGCGAATTGATCGGTTAGTGGTGGAGGATCTCGACATGGAAAAATTGGCGTTGAACGCGACTCTGGGGCGGCTGTGGCGGACTTGGCGAAAGCGCAGACGCAACACCACCCTTTCGCGAACTCTCTCTCGCGAGTCCTTCCGCCGTCGAGGTTATTCGACTCTGGCAGGAAGCCGCAAGAGCAGTATTGCGACCATTGAGGAACCTGTCACTCCCAAGGAGCCGCTTCCCGAGGCTCAACCCGCGCCCGTCGAACCAGCCGAACCAGCCGACATCCCCTTGCCCCTCGGCGATCACGATGTCAAGGAGATCGAGGTTCCCGGTTTCTCTCATGAGTTGGAAGATGAGGTGCAGACGATGCAGGCCGTTGTCGCGCACAAGGTGCGACCACGCAGCTTGATGGTTTTCACATCGCCATCGCTCGCGCCAAGGTCGCCTGGTGCGAGGGATTCTCCCTTGAGTGCGTCTGCGATTGACGACCCGCAGGTGGTTCGTCATGCCCGCTCAAGGTCATTGCCGAATGCGGCGGCCAGCCCACCACGCGAAGCCAAGTCTGAACCAACAAATGAAAATGCGCCATCCCCAAGTGCCTCGGAAAAGAGCAAGCAGCTCGAAACCATGTACGAGGATGACGAATCCGCCGAGTTTGTCGATGCTGCAGAGTCCGCCCCTGGCATTGCAATCACCACACCTATCGACGAGCCTACAGAAGCGGATGGTTTAGAAGATGCGAGAATGCCCATTGTGCGGGAAGAAGATGAAGAACAAGCCGAACGGGGTCCGCCCGTGAATGAAACCATTGCTTCCTTGCGCTCTAGCGCCAACGACGAGACCGATCAGTCAAATAGTGCCCGAGTTTCCATCTCATCCCTTGATGAGGAACCAACCATAAATCCGGAGATTATCGAAGGACGGGGCATGTGCGAGAAGCCTAAGCCAACTGCGACGATCCAGCGCCCAAGGAGGAAAACTAGCAGGGATGTCACTGCTCAGATCAACGCAAAGGCGATCACTGCAGAAACTAGCGGGTCAGATGTTGATTCTATCGCGGAGAAAAAGCCCGCTACGCAAGGGGCAGAAGCCACATCCGCCGCCACGATCGAGGCTGTCAACACTCCCGATGACGAAAACCCCGTCGAGCACGATCACGATAAATCGGCCATGGCATCCCCATCGCCGAGTGATCCTGTGAATGAAGACAATACCGTTTCCGAAAAGCCTCTACAAAGTGTCGCCGCCCTAGAACCCGATAGTTCTCGTCCTGCCTCCTCTTCGGGCGACAGCCAATACTCCCAGAAATCCCGTACACGCCATAGACCTAGCCCGCTCGTGGTTACGGCTAGCAACCGCAACTCTCCCAGTGGCACGGAGCGAGCAGCCGTGCAACGCATGCCTCCACGACCTTCCAATTCTATTGCTTCGACCGTCCAGCCAGCCAAGTCCCGCCGCTCAGAAAGCTTCAGCAGTTCGCGCGAGAAACGTCCAGTTACGGCGGGCTCTACCACATCCCAGAAATCAGGAAAGATCACTCGACTCATGACTCGTCCGGGCGAGTCTCCTTCGCTCCGCCTTCGCAGCTCATCTGACACGAGCCGGGCATCTGGTAGCGCGGACTCTGACGGTAACGATACCACAGACCTGGACAAGTTGATCAATAGCGATGAAACTATCCACTTCACGCTAACACCGAAGAGCGTGAGGGAGATGACCGTAAGCCCTCCTCTTTCATTCCGGTCTAATTTGTTAGCAAACCGACTAACCCAGTTGTCCAGTTCCCCGAGCCGCCTCGACCAATCCCTAGGTCGGACACGTCCGATACCCATGATCTGGCTAATTTCTTGAAGAGCACGGCTCCTCCAGGAGAAGACCCACGACCACCGACTTCTCTCTCCACCCGCACAAACGGGGAATTGACTTCTCTCGGACGCACCAAGTCCGCCGACTCCCCCAAGTTTATTCCCATTTCCTCTCGTATGCCAGCTCCACCAAAGTCCCCCGTGTCGTCAGGCAATGCTAGGGATGCTCGTCCTGTTCAAGATTCCACTCGTGAAATTGCCGAGTTCATCAAAGCAACTGGACCTGCCACTCCTACTTCTTCGCATCCAGGCAGCCCGACCCCTACTAATGGGACGAGGTCTTCTCGACGCCAGTCCACTATCTCCGCCAGTACAAACAATACCCATAGCACCCACAATACCGTCAAGTCCAACAATTCTCGTCAATCAATTCGCAATGCCCGCCTCCAAGCACGCGCACCCGCTGAGACTAAGCGTTCTCAAACATCAGAACTGATTGATTTCATTCGCGAGGGTCCCCCGCAACCTGGTGCACACCGCATTCCCCGAACAGTTGCGCCGTTCAGGAACACGATTGACTCCGAGGACCTCCCTTACGAGCCCGTTCAAAGTGAGAAGGACACGGCTACTCACAGCTCGGTGACCAGCTCTACGCCTAATAAGTCAATGACTTCTTTGGGCTCGCGGACAGGTCTGTTGGAATCCGCCAATCGTGGCAATGCCCAAATCAAGGCGGCACCGCCTGCCAAACCCATGGGATTCGATGATGAGCCAATGCCAGTTCGGAAGCAGCGTCGTGTTCCAGACCCCTATGCAATTGACGACGACGACGATGATGATGTGCTCGAAGAGCTTATCAATGCAAAGCCGCCCCCACGCCAAGAGGAAAGCTTAATGGACTTCCTCCGCAACGCGCCACCTCCCCACCAACAGAAGAGGCGCGCCAGCCCTTCCATTTAAGCGGGCCCCCGCCGTCGTCAAACTCCAATGGCTCCGCAGGCTTGAAATCTCGTTTCCTGCGTGGCGCCAACACCGACAAGGGGCCCTCCAACAAAAAGTCTATGAGTTCTATGCGTTCGCAGAGCACTCTTGGCAGCACTCAGGCCAACTACACCCAAAAGGTTGGTTTGGAGCGCAACCCCGGTACGATGCCATCCACCTCGCACAAGCAAAGTGAGACCAGTGCTCTGGCGGACTTCCTCCGCAACACAGGACCACCTGAACCACCAGCTCGACCTAAGAAGGACACTTCCTTCTCGCGCTTCTTTGTGCGCCGCAAGAAGGTCGAGGCATAGATGCTTCCTAATCCCACCCCAAACCTTCGATGTCATGCTTTGAGCGTTTTGAAAATTTCCATCTAACGATCCACATCTCATATCCATCGTTTTGACTATGTCTCCTCTTCATATCCATCTTTCTACTTATATTCATCGTTTTGAAACTCTACATTTTTTATAGAGTCTTTACGTGCCTTGCGGTACCATTTTCATTTTCTGTCTATGTTGCGGCTATGACCCGGTGGCTTTCTTTCGCTTCTTCATGAGAAGACACTTTCTCTTCAAAATTCCTTCGTTGGAATGTGACACTGAACGACTAATACGTTTTGATTCTCTTTCTATGCTTTCTCTTCTTCAATTCTTTTTCATGTGTAGCTGGGAAATCCCCGGTTACATTTCTGTGAACTTCGCGAGATACCATGTTTGATGTACTTGTGCCAGTATCTAAGCCTCGATACTCCGAAATCAATTTTCTTTCTTCACTGCCTATTCCAAATACTCCAGTAATCGACTGATAAACAATTCAATTCCATTGATTTTGAGTATTAATGAATCCAGATTTACGAGGATAATGGTTCTCAGATGTACAAGAAATGTGGTTATGTTATGTGGTCTATAGTTCCGCTGGATCCACCGGAATATTGTTGATCCCGGCCCCCTTACCAGGTGGCATCAACAGCTCTCCTGTTTACCGACACGACCAGTTCCCCAAACCATGGGCTCCTCTCCATTCACAATGAGGTCCGTCCTCGCATTTTTCCTACTTGTGGTGCAAATCGCAACAGCCCTGAAATTTGATCTGCCCGCCCAGTCCGGCCACGGCGGCAAGAACGAGCGATGCATCCGCAACTTCGTCTCGAAGGACCAGTTGGTCGTGGTGACCGCTATCGTCAGCGGTTCCAAGGGTGACGGCCAAGTCGTCAACATGCACGTATGTTCAATGTCTCCCCGGATACATGGTTGTCTCAATTCCATCCTCGGGGCGACCATGGGTGTCCGCCCTTACACATGAGGCAAGGCGATTGCTAACGGCTTACTCTTCAACATACAGATTAAGGATTCTATGGGCAATGACCACGGTCGGCCCAAGGATATTGTTGGCGAAGTGCGTCAGGCTTTCACCTCGACCGCCGACACTGCCTTCGACGTGTGCCTCGAGAACCAGCTTTTCGGCCGCAGTAAGTCTCACCAAAGCCGCGGATGCGAACGCCGTCGAAAACCGCTATCCTCGCAGTCAATCAAATGGATCTAATCCGAGTTCTCTTAATAGACGCCATTAGTAACCCATCCCGCGAAATCGAACTCGACGTTGAAATTGGCGCCGATGCCCGCGACTGGTCCAGCATCCAGGCCCAGGAGAAGCTCAAGCCCATCGAGACCGACCTCCGCCGCATCGAGGAGATGGTCACCGAAATTGTTAACGAGATGGACTATCTCCGCTCCCGTGAGCAGCGCCTGCGTGATACCAACGAGAGCACCAACGAGCGCGTGAAGTGGTTCGCCTTCGGCACGATGGGTATGCTGGTTGGTCTGGGTGCGTGGCAGGTTGTTTACTTGCGGGCTTACTTCCGATCCAAGCACCTTATCTAAAGCCGCTGTTGTGTGTGGGGGTGGATAGGTTGCATTCTGGAGTGTTATGTTTTATTTTTTCTTTGGTTTGCTGCGATCTTGAATCTGGGCTGCAGCGCTTTCTGGGGGAGTCATGCTCCATCATCTCCCTGTGTACTCTCTCATGTCGTGTGGCATTCTGTTGCAATAGTCATGACCTCAATGATATAAAATACACGCCCTGCTTGCGCAGGTATTAATCATTCATCTTGTTCAGTCTTACTACTATTCTTCGTTACGACGGCGGAGTACATCATTTATATACAAACCTTGGAAATGTCCTTACCCTGGGCTATCTAAGATGGGGCGGTCCTGCTCAGGTGGATATATTTAATATTGGGCTCTGGAATTTATACTTAGTAACACAATAGAGAGTGTCCCACCAACTCGACCGACTTGAAATCAATTGACTCAACTAGCATTGTTGTAGCTGATGCCGGCTATGTAATACGCCGCGGCCGAGTGGAGAGAAATGATGCAAACTGTGCAAACATCGGGGACCGGGTGTTGCAGGTACATTTTCGGGACATTACTTCGGATGATGTCAAGTTAGCATTGCAACTTCTCAACTTGCTATCCCTTCCAGCAATCCTCAAAATACCTGCCGAAGCTGAAGAGAGACGAGCACAATGTCCGCCTCGAGACTTATCCAGCGCGCCATGCGCCCCGTGCCGTCCTACTCCTTGACAGCCATCAACCGTTCATTCGGCACATCGGCTCTGCGCTTCAAGGATCCCGATGTGAACGACCGGGCTCCCTCGACTGCCCAGGGACATCGTGACGCCCAAACCAAGAAGACCCCCAACCCGTTCGTTCCCAACACGACTTCCACAATGACCAATGACTTCCCTAGCGCTGGATCCCGGCCTGCGCCGCCCGAGATGTTGAATTCGGTCGACCCGAACTACCGCCCAGCTGATCCGTACCCTGGCAAGATTGAGCACTTCACTGGTGGTCGTCAGGACCAGGGTGCGCAGAAGCCTGAGCTGGGAGTTGGAGAGATGGAGGGTATTACCTTCAAGGTTGAGCCGCTGAAGAGAGTTGGGGAGGACGTCACCACCAAGAGAGCACGTCTGCTATGTAAGTTGTCTCTGATACCCGGCCGAAGGACAATATCTCCAAGTGAAGACACCAGCTAACATTTTGAAAATCTAGACCAGAGTCGGAAGCGCGGTATCCTCGAATCCGACTTGCTCCTATCTACATTCGCCGACGTCTACCTGCGTACCATGAACGCAGAACAGCTGCAGGAGTACGATAGCTTCCTAGACGAGAATGACTGGGATATCTACTACTGGGCCACACAGGACCCGCCCGCTGACGAACCCGGAGCTGACGCCCGACCCTCCGAAGACACGCTGACCGAGACCTGGAAGGAGAACAGTTCCAAGAGCGGCGAGTGGGCGCAAACCATTGGAGCGTTCCGGGCGGCATATCGCCCTGTTCCCATGCGCTGGAAGGAATCGAAGGTGCTGGAGTTGCTGCGGGAGCATGTTCGTGATAAGAGCGCGACTGGCTTTGAGTCGGCGAAGAGTAAGAAGACTGGCGGTGGATTGGGCCGCATGCCGAATGTGCAGGTGTTTAACTAGATGAGGTGGAGGTATAGCCATTCTGTATATTATAGTTGTTATTATTAGGTAGTTGTCTTCGTTGACACAACGAGGTATGTATATTCAAGTTTAAAAATGAGGTTTAAGTAGTACTGATGTTATAGTACTAGGTAATAATGACACTTGTTATTCGATCCGGAATGGAGTTCAAGTTGGATGTATACTGATGTGAGGTTAATGTGAGTTTCGACAGAATACTCTTCGGGTAGACTCCATGCCTTCAATGGTATTCAATTGTATTCCATTGTCTGGTAGTACTCCGTACTCCATGGAGAACAAGTGGATCCAATACAATGGGATCCATTGAATCATGACTAAGCACAGCGCTGACGGGATACCACGTGATCTTCGCTTATTACTTAGGGCACAGCGGAACCACACAAGGAACCAGCCAACCGGGTTAGGGCTTGAGCGGGCACGCAGTCCCATCCTTCCCTCTGTGATTTTATCTCCCCAGCGTCAACGACCTCACCATTCTCTCACCCTCACCGTCTATCTTCACCATGGCTGAGCAGCTCGTCCTCCGCGGCACCCTCGAGGGCCACAATGGCTGGGTTACTTCCCTGGCGACCTCTCTGGAGAAGTAAGAGATCCGGCCCTCAGTTTTTCGCATTGAATAACTCATTCTGACTAACTCCGCTTCTAGCCCCAACATGCTGCTGTCGGGCTCTCGCGACAAGACCCTGATCATCTGGAACCTTACCCGCGATGAGCAGGCCTACGGTTACCCCAAGCGCAGCCTTGAGGGTCACTCCCACATCGTCTCTGACTGTGTATGCATTTGCCCCTCCCGCACCCGCCCCGGAAGCAAGGATCAATCGGAAATCGAATGAATTTGAATTGGCATCGGAATATTGCAACCGGGAATAATTGGAGCTTTCTGGCTGACCGCTGGTCTTTTTTCTGCGTCTATAGGTGATCTCCTCTGACGGTGCCTACGCTCTGTCCTCCTCGTGGGACAAGTCCCTCCGCCTCTGGGAGCTGTCCACCGGTAACACCACCCGCACCTTTGTCGGCCACACCAACGACGTCCTGTCCGTCTCTTTCTCCGCCGACAACCGTCAGATCGTCTCCGGATCCCGTGACCGCTCCATCAAGCTGTGGAACACCCTCGGTGACTGCAAGTTCACCATCACCGACAAGGGCCACACCGAGTGGGTTTCCTGCGTCCGCTTCAGCCCCAACCCCCAGAACCCCGTCATTGTCTCCGCTGGTTGGGACAAGCTCGTCAAGGTACGCTATCCATCCCGAACTCCGAACCCCAGAAGATACTTTTTCGACTGCTTTTTTTTGCACTCCCACCCCCTACATGATGTTTGCATATAAACGTATTTGCTACTTCAGAGCCCTCAGGGCCATGAGACAACCATTCACCCAATGCCTGATAGAAACCATTCAAAACATTATTTTGTTTTGAATGAGGAGAAAGAAGAAATTTCTGCTGCTGGATCGAGTCACCAAAATATGGATCATATCAGGAACGCTGACAATTTATTCATAATATAGGTCTGGGAGCTCGCTTCCTGCCGTCTGCAGACTGACCACATCGGTCACACCGGATACATCAACACCGTCACCATCTCTCCCGATGGATCCCTGTGCGCTTCCGGTGGCAAGGATGGTACCACCATGCTGTGGGATCTCAACGAGTCCAAGCACCTCTACTCTCTCCACGCCGGTGACGAGATCCACGCCCTGGTCTTCTCCCCCAACCGCTACTGGCTGTGCGCCGCCACCAGCAGCTCCATCACCATCTTCGACCTCGAGAAGAAGAGCAAGGTTGATGAGCTCAAGCCCGAGTACGTCGAGAAGGGCAAGAAGTCCCGTGACCCCGAGTGTATCTCCCTGGCCTGGTCCGCCGACGGCCAGACCCTGTTCGCCGGTTACACCGACAACAAGATCCGTGCCTGGGGTGTTATGTCGCGGGCTTAGATCCTGTTTGATGAGTTTGCGGTGAAGGGAATGGAGGCCTCTTTTTGATCTATCGTCAAGGGAATCAAAAAAAAGTTCAAAATCCAGAACAAGAAGGGCAATTGGTTTGGAATGTATGAGCCACGAGCAATGAAGCACTTTTAGAACGGGGCCGCCCCGGTCTGAGAGGTTTTCTTAACATGCCTAGCTTGCTTGATTTCGCCATTAAAATCAATGTCTGGAATCTTGTGAAGGCGTGTGATGTTCTAATACCATTAAGGCATCAAAATGTTTCCTATTTTTACTTCACTTGGTTCCAGTCTCGTAGTCTCAGATCGTAGTCGTAACCCAGCCTGTAATCGCACTTGTGTCCTCCCCAATGGTCTCTCCCTTTGATGTGATATTTCACAGGAAAGGGTCTACTAAGTTTGTCTATCCCTGTTCTGATATACTGACAGTTGGTGTTTGAAGAAGAGGTAAATACATGGATGATAGTAGGAGTTGGATTCTATTGGGTCATAAAGTAATGTACAAAAAGTGCTATCCTGATAAAGTGATACATCTATAGGAGCCTCTTTCGGAGTCTTGCCAACGCATCATCTGCCAGTTCGACCCCCTCTTGGTAGCCAAGACCCTTTGCAAGAGATCTAGCCTCCGTGTAGCGTGCAATTGCAGTTTCGGGCTTTTGTTGTAGCTCAGCCAGTTCACCAAGATTGTAAGTAGCCGCAACACAGCTAAGATCACACTCCTCGTCGCGAACTGGGGGTTTGATGTGTGCCGCGACATCAATGGCCTTTTGTGCCCATTGTCGAGCAGCCTCAACAGTAGGGTCTTGGGAGATACCCTGTTGCTTCATCTGTTGCTTCATCTGTTGTACACGAGGCGATGTTGACTGTGCCTGGCCAGCCATGGAGCTGGCAACGCTATTCAGCAACACGACCTGCTTGCAGGAGGGGGCGTCTCCCTCCTCAGTGCGAAGGATGTCCAATGCACGAAGGTATAGCGGCATGGCGAGCTCATGTCGTTCCTTGGCAGTATAACTTATTGCGAGGTCTGTCAGCGCAGTGGCGATTTCGGTCAAGTTCATCCAGGAAGAATCTGATCCCTCGCCGGAACTTGCTCCAACGGGCAACCCTAGTTTCTGACGTCGGTGCATCTCCTTCAGACACAATTCCACGGCAGCAATCTGAGCCGCCTCGGACTTCTTGTCATCTTGGATATAGTCGCTGGAATATAGCTCGGCCAGCTTCATCTCGATGCCAATGACTTTCTTCAATGCGCGATCCCGCTGTCGCGCCTCGTACTCTTGCATTTCCTTCAATGCCTGCTCCGCATCCTGGAGTGCCTGCTCATTGATTTGCACATTATCAGGAGCCACCTTGACATTAGAGGATAGCTGCGCCTCTGGGAGTGACGGTTTAGTGACAAGAGAAGACTCCGATCGTTGGCCTTCTTCAATCCAGGTCAAAGCCTCTCTCTTCGTCCGCTCCAGAACCTCAGTAGCCTGCTTCACCAATCCTGCCTTTTCCAGCATGGCTGCAACCTGAATCTTGAGGCCCAACACTTCGTCTGAGAAAGGATGCATACCCTCCTCGATGGCCATATGCAGCGCATTTTTATACGCCTGCAATGCCTTGGGCGCGTTCAGGTCGATATCCGTGTAGTAAATGGCTTGGCGCAGAGCATCCGCTACCTTCGGCGGGAACTTGGTATACTGAGGTATGTTCTTGGTGATTTCGACATAAGTAGTGTAGACGAGTAAAGTAATTCCACTGACAGCAGCGAGGACAGCGATCGGCAGCGCGACGGGATTTTTGCGGAAAATATCCTTTGACGCTTCGCGGTAGCCCATGCGGACACGCTGACGGAATGAGGCAAATCGCTGACCGGCGACGCGCGAGTTCAGGCTCGGGTTCGTATTATGTACTCGTGCATGTGGTGTCGGTCGTGCGGTGTTGCTGTATATTGATCGGGTGGCCGTTTGGCGCTGGGTTTGGAGACGCGGGATGCTGGCGCTAAGGCGCCCCGACGCTGCACGGAACATTGGCGTATTATTGTATGAAAACGTGGTCTTTGAATTGATATATCGCGCCGATTTGAGTGTAGGGAATTGCCGTGCTCTGGGGTTGAGGGTTCCTAAAGGTTGAGGATGAGAAGGCGGAGATTCCGGCCGCAGGTCGATTTTCTCTTGGTCCAAGCTTCTCTCCGCCGCCCACTACGTATGACGTCGCCCGTGCCTACCTCGCCGACGAGGTCTCGTTCCTCGCTTGCACTGGTGATGTAAACCAAGCAAATATTTCAATCAATTACATCGTCTAGCTAAATATGTGTGGACGATATGCTCTGGGTGTGGTAGGTTCTTCTTGTCACGGTCAACTGAACTTCATGCTCATCACCGCAACAGCGATTGGCGTACATGCGACAGCAGCTAGAAGACAGGGGCATGCTAGTTGATGACGCGCCAGAAGATGAAGATATCCGAGAAACATTCAACTTTGCTCCTGGTAATTTCGGCGCTGTTTATCGAGCAGACACGCCTGACAGGGGCTATGACCACCAGGAAGCACCAAACGAAGGCCAGCATAATGAAGACGAAGCATCAAAAGAAGAAGAACTCGAAAAGAAAAAGGATGCGTCAGGAAATATCAAATACAAGATTCAAAGTATGAAATGGGGTCTTGTTCCCTTTTGGACCAAGCGTGCGCAGGACTATGGCTCCATGATGCGTACTATCAACTGCCGAGACGACTCATTGAATGAAGATCGGGGCATGTGGACGACAATGAAGCGAAGGAAGCGATGTATTGTCATATGCCAAGGCTTCTATGAATGGCTGAAGAAAGGACCGGGTGGTAAGGAAAAGGTTCCTCATTTCGTCAAACGAAAAGATGGAGATTTGATGTTCTTTGCGGGACTATGGGATTGTGTGCAATATGAGGGTAAGATTTCGAGTATAAAGTGTTTCCCCCTCAAAAACAACATTTCGCTGATAGACAATTCCTGGAGCAGGTTCAGACGAGAAAATCTACACTTACACTGTCATCACAACCTCGTCGAACCCTTACCTTGCATTCCTACATGAACGCATGCCTGTTATTCTAGAAGCTGGGTCGGAAGCAATGAGGACATGGCTTGATCCCAAGCGAACGACATGGTCAAAAGAATTGCAGACTATGCTTAAGCCGTACGAAGGCGAGCTAGAATGCTACCCCGTCACGAAAGAGGTTGGCAAGGTTGGGAACAACTCTCCCGACTTCATCATCCCAGTCAACAGCAAGGAGAACAGGAGCAATATTGCCAATTTCTTCAATAATGCTAAGAAAAAGGCAGACGACCATATGGCCATTTCAGATGTCTCTCCGAAGCAGGAATCCGTTTCTCTGCAGGCAAAACCTGAAGATGACAACAGCTTAGAGACACTTGATAAAAAAGGTATCAAGAGGGAGCATAGTACGCCGAGCACTGATGAACACAATAAGAAGCAGAAAATCGTTGAAAGCACAATCTCTCCGTCCCCATCGAAATCGAAGATGCGCAGCGCCACCCACAATACACCTAAGAAAAAGTCTGGTCCGACCAAACTGACCGGTGGATCACAAAGGATCACTAACTTTTTCAAATAATACAAGCTAGCTTCACACAAAGAATAAGAAAATATCTATGAGTTTTGAAGTGCCCTCCAGCTTTGGAGGGCTGGGGTCAATATATTCTTACTCGGAGGTACCACTACCTAGTAGTACTAGACTCCAGGTTGTAGTAGAGAAAAGTCTTGAGGTCCTTAGGGTTTCATACTACTACTAGTACTAGTTACTACTTAATATCGAGGTTCAAATGCAACCTGGAGGTCATGGTTCTCTTTCGGTACAATAGATTATGATACAAGATGGATGCAAATACTACTACTACCTACTAGGCTAGGTATTTTGGTACAAATATTCTATATACTACCGCTCTCCAGGGCTTCAGACACTACTGATTCATTATTTCTCCAGCTCTCGCAGTCTCTGTACGAGCTTTTCTCTGAGGAATGGGCTCAATCCCAGGCTGTAGAATCGAGTTAGCAAATAATCGACTTCAAAAGTGTGAAGAGTTCTTACATTCCGTCTCGGGTCACGGTCCGATATGTCCCTGCTATATTGTCAGTGGGCAGTTATTCGAATACCAGTGAGTGTACCATACCGCTAGGTTGATAATTTCCATTCCCATCTACAAATTGGCCCTGTCCATCAACCTCGAGACTACCGAACATGTCCTCAGGCCTGTCCGATATCAGTTACAGTCGTTTAGCAGCCTCATTCGTTGGCTATAACTTACCATGCGATTCGTCCATACTCCGGAGGTCGTCTACTATCCGAAATGTGTATCCAGCCACCTCTTCCAGCAGAACCGACACCACCTTGGCCACTAGCCCCACTACTGGAGTCACCCATCTCCTTACGCCGTCTCCCACCCTGCTTGCCAGGAAGTAGCACGCCACCCGACATTAAGTTGGCACCTGATGTGGATACCATGACTTGAGCCTGGGACTGTGCATCAGGATCTTCATGAGCATGCTTGGTAAACACTTCTTGGAGGATACCGAGGAACTTGGAGTTCTCCGTGAGCGAGTCCGCGGTTGGAGGGAGCTTGGTTGTAACTCCAATGGCAAGATTAGGGTTGACTGGTTCGGAGGGTAGGAGAGATAGAATATGCGATGTAGTTGGACTTTCACTGGGAAATATATACTAGAGGACAATCGAGTTAGCATCACAAGCGCAACTTGAAAGTACCTAGGTAACGGTTGGCCTTGAATCGCATACTATATGGGGATTCCCTTCCAGAGTGGAGACACAGCGAACACGAGCCCATCTGGGCGTACAAAAGACCTGACGGCCAATAGATCTCGTGGCAAACATTGCTAAGTGTCAATCGACGTCTAGAGAAGGTGCTTCCAAGCATTGGATCATCGTGCAGATCCCAAGGCGGTGTACTTGTAGCATGTAAGTCATCATGATTACACCGCCATGCCCTCCGCCTAGATTCGTTATTCAAAGGCGATCGCGAAAAAGATACTACCTACCTAGGTATGTTTAGAAAGTGCGTCGCATAATTAGATTACTACTTGATTTTACATGCAAACTCTGGAATATAGAAGTGTTCAAACTTCGAAGTTGTGAGTTTTAACATCTCTTACCGCTGCCGGGAACCTGGAACTACTACAAGTGAGGAAAAGCTTTAATAGTAGTAGGTATCTAAGATTAGTGGGGGGTGAAGCATGTATATATATACTACTAGTTGACAGTCATTTAATCAAACCTTCAAAGTTTCTTTGTATACTAATTTTTATGTGCTTAGTACTACCTTAGGTATCTTGTAGTACTGGTAGTAGCAATTGGCCATTACCTAGTATTTGCTTTTTTATATGCAAAAAGCAGTGTGCAGGATCCATTGCCTGACCGGTCTTTTGAATGCAAACAAAAGCTTAAGTGGCCATCGCCTACATACGCATGCTAGAGAAGTAATCATTCCAAGTTCTGATTGGCAGGGCTTATTGCCGGCAAAAATTGATGTTGTCCTACTCTCAGGCGGTGAGGGAGCCTTTTGTTCTGCCGGCCGCAGCTCAGCTGTCAACTGCGTATGCCGGCGTCGTTGATCTTGAGGGTGCAGTGGATTGAGCTTCTTGTTTTGCGCGTCGTGTGAGGTTATCCTGGCGCAACATTTGATAGCGATACCAGCTCTTTGATAGCTCTCCGATTACTGGAGCCACTCCGAAATCTCCATTGACCTGCAGCCTGCAGCTCCCTCACGGCACCACGCATTTAAACGGCTCAATACTAGGCTTCCGCCCATGATATCGCAGTAAATCCACTGCGATACACTACGCCATGGCGACCCCATCAGCAAAACCGGGTGCAACTCCCACTCATCTCACCTCATCGCCTCACCCAACCTCCGCGCCTCTCTCCCGATCCATCGCTCACAAATCGCCTTCAATGAGAACCCCGACGGCTTCTGGCCCAGGATTGAATCAGCCGCCAAGCACCTCGTCGCACCAGTATACCACGCCTCTTGCAGTGACAAACACGGTGGATGATCCCGTCAACTTCAGCTCACCTTCAGCGCTCCTAGCGCTTGGCGGTTACGCTGGAATCAGTCCTTCGCCTGCTGTGCATGATAGCTTGGTTGGCACCAGCATGAACGAGAATGATATTCAGAACCTGGGCATGCAAGGCCTGAAGCTTGGGGTCGCAAGGGATAGCGACGAGGAACAGAGGCATCGCATCGAGGAAGTTGTTCGGAGTCTTCGCACCCGCGTCGCAGGGAGAGGGGTTTCTCGGGACGGCATAGAGCGACTGAGTCGCTTAGAAGGCCTTGAACGTCTATGGCAGGATGACAACATCAACATCGCAGGGAACTTTGTTGACTTAGAGATCGAATTCCACGCTGGCAATGACGTTGTTAAAGAAGTGAACTTACAATATGCGACACCAGAACACAGCGAGGGTGGGCGGCGCGAAGCTGCTACTTTGGTCCTGAAACGAAATCTTATACAATCCCTCCAGGACGCCGAATCAGGGAAATGGAGATCGCTCGGACCGTTTTACAAAAATCTGCAGTGGCTGGCCAAGCTGGACAAGCTCAGCCAGGAGGTGAATTGCTTTGAGGCACTGGAAGGTCTTGAGGATAATCTAAAGCGCATCTGGGTGGAAGAAAACAAGGATGGACAGCACGGAGGTGATCATGAACATCTCTGCAATGGGGTAATTGGTCGCCCGACGATGCATAAGGGCACCCGGGTTGGACTAGGCCTGGAATACTGGGTTGAGCAAGCGAAGCTACTGGATTCGAACAATGCCACATCTGCCGATTCAATGGCAGTAGACCACCCGCAAGAGACAGATCCAGAAGTGGAAGATCAACAGAAAACATGGACTGTCATGATAGAATGTGAAGAAGGATACCCATCCCTACGCATTTCGAAAGAATGGATCGGAAGCGAGATCTTTGGACCCAGAGAGCGCAGTGAACCGTTACCCTCGATTGGATCTGCGGAGTCGGTGAACTGGCTTGAGCCTCCTCAGACCATGCGCTTGCCACAAAGTGACCATCCCGATTCCATGGCTCTCGATTCAAATATGATGGGGCATTCACCCCCCCAATCGTCGATTTGTCGCCAAGTTAGAACCTCCTCTTGACATTCCAATCCTCGCAGCATCCACTATCCATCAGCACCTTGGTATGCAATTACCTCAAGATTTTAAAATGGTGACCTATGATGGTTTGTTAGTTCCAGGACCAGCGACGGACTCTTCGGCTCAGCTTGGTCGAAGAAAGCACAAAACTTCCATCCAAGCACCCGATTCAGCGGACAAATCGTGCGCAAAAGATCATACATACACCTTTCAAGCATTTGAATCTGTCACAGGCCGTACAATTTCCGAACTCCCCTTTTCTCATCCTCGGCAGCTCGCCGAAATTTTGCCAGTAAGCTTCTTTGGTCTCTAACTTTCAGTTGTCGGTATTGATTTGAACCAGGTCCTCCGCCAATACGCTTTGCTCGCCAGCATTATACGACGAGCCTTTAATTCCCCTCTGTGCCAAGACAAGAAATCGAAGCCGCAAAAAACCGTGTCCTTCAAATCTTCCATACCTACAGACCCCATTGCGGAATTACTTTCTCAAAACGATGGATTCACCATCCTGAGTAATGAGGACCCCAACGAAGATAGATTGAACTTTCTCTTGGGCGATGGGTTTGAAAGTGGCACCGACTGCGCCACCAATGGCGCTCAATCTAGTGATCATACAGATGATGGTATCAATGTGGACATTACATTACGCACACAACTCGGACAAGCGCCGGCTGTCATGCTTTTCATCACTGATTCCAGCCGGGTCTCGGATCGGACTCAGCATGATGACCCGCTAATATCAATTTGTTTCGAGGTCGGTCTTAATGGTCGTATATCCACGGTGGACAGCTCAGGACTTGTGCAAGGCAAAGCACACCATTACAATGGTGACTCAGAGATGCACGGGGCAGACGATTCTGGATCCGATTCGGAACTGCAGAATGTCCACAAGAAGATCGCCAGGGTCCTAGAGATCTCGCAGGATATCGGCATTCTGGTGGAGTGGGTCCTGCGTTGGCAGCGGCAGCGGGCCGTCAGCGGCTGAAGCAGAGACAGGAGTCCGAACCTCTAGGGGCTCTCGGTCTCGCTATCCGAGATTCTTCCTGGGTCTTCTGTTATCGGATCACCGTTGCGCCAAGTCGGGACAGCTCGCATAATTTGCGGTCTTATCTAATTCTCCAGTACGGCTTCCCACCCCTGGTTTGGTCCCTGAGCAAGTGGTTCTCGGTTTATTGCCGTGTGCACTGTGCAACCAGTCAAACAGCTCTGTTTGCCGTGCGGCTAGTGGCAGATCGACCCTGAGGCTTATCTGACCATGCGTAAATATTGTGATTCCCGCGCTCCCGCTGCGTATTGGCAGTTAATCAAAGATCATGACAGCTCTACACCGAGCAGCGGCGGTGCCCTGGATCGCAAAAACCCGCAACTCAGAAGTATTCACATAAAGTCTCGCGAAATGATGTTGCACGGAAGATGTTTCTAGCATATAGCTTCCAATGAACAGAGATTAGGCCTCACCCAACAACAAAGGATTTTGATCTCTTTCATACTTGCTTTGATACTACTAGTGTTTTCCTATAATATGAGTTCAAAGCGTAATGCCACTTGAAGTTAGCATGCAAACACGGTAAGAAAATACTGCCAGTACAGGGCTCAGCGGTATCACATGATCCATGTTCATGTTCCTACAGGGAAGACGCATCGAGAGACACTTTGAAACTCTGAAACTTGGCGATTTTCCACCAAATCATCATCATTACACTGGTTTGTCGATCGACACCCGGGCATCCCCCAGCGGTGCGGGGTTACCACTACTAATTCTGCAGCTTTACGTCGTCCTCGCATCGGAGACCAACAAAAGGAGAAAAAATTGCGTGAATAGCCGAATCTGAAGTCTACGATATTTACCCATGACGCGCCGGAAGCGAGCACGAGGCCCAGGATGAGGCACTAGGCCCTTCGGTGGGATATCTTATTTCTGGAAAGAAGGAAACGAGACGCTAAGAGTCATTGAATATTCAATACTGAAATACACAGTATACATGAGGGTTTATCAGAACCAGTCGTGGTACGCCACCCCACCAGCTGAGGCTTTTGCCATGGCTGATGATGGAGACGCTATGACATCGTTATCAGTGCCTGGGAAACCAGTCGTCAAAGTGCCCCTCATTATTTTGCGAGTCCACATTCCGGTGAGGCATTTAAAGCATTGCTTGGAGAAATCCCTCCTACGTGGAAGATATTTGAAGCGTAAGTGAACATGTTGATCCATGTCGAGCCTTTCTAAGGAGACGTAGTATTCAAAAAACAAATTGAATAGTCAGATCAGAAATCCATACTCTGCAGTGATTACCGTAAAGTATGCCGGGGCAGAGACCTCCAGTCCAAACGCTGAGAATGGCCAAGCGTTCTAACCCGACAGGGGTAGTCAGCGTCATGTGTCAGGCCAATGAGAGATGACCGATAAGAAAGCCAGGGTTAATGTCGATCCCGGACTAGATTCACCAGAATTGACCATCTGGACCACATCTGGACTATCCTTTGCGTTTCGTAGTTGAAATACAATTCCACTTCCCTGCTGTGGCCGAGGATGGATGTATGTGTGACTTTCCGCTTCTCTTAGGGCCTAGGGTATCCTGGATAGGGCATTGTGCATCGTCTGGAACCCGGCTGGAACCCGGCCCGGCCATACTATCTGCATAGTGATGACTAACGCACCTTTGAGTCATGTTTCACACTATGCTATTCTTGTGCGGAAGAATCGAAATAGAACTCAGCGCGGCTGTGCAACACCGGACTACTCCCCTAGAGAAAGTGATCGGGGTTGACCGAGATGAGGTGCTAGTTCTGGCGAGTGCACTGTACTATATGTACTTGAGGTCTCAGGTATTCTTAGACAGGGCTGAAAGGTGAGGATCGGAACCCTTAGCCACTATAGGTTCCCTTCCCGATTCTCCCCCCCCCTAAATCCCCCGACATTTTGCTGAACAGCCATTTGCCCAAGAAAATACGGGGGGAGGATCAAGTAGCCACTTTTCAGAGAGTTCATTGTCCGCCGTGACCATCTGGAGAATCCCTGTTCTGGGGTTTCTCTCCTTCCTTCTCCCTCTCCATTCACGAAGGGCTAACTTTTCATCCGTCCATCCGCCCTTTTACCCTTAATAAACTACCTAATGCGGAATTTTCCCACATCTGACTTAATTTTTTTTTCTTACATAGCCGAGTACATGTAATATAATTATAAAACAAACAGGAAAAATTCAAAAATAAAAATCTCAAACGCGACTCGTGATACGTTCCGCCGAATCCCAGTGCCGTGGCCGGCATCGGGGCGGTTCCATTGGACCATGGTCCCGCATGATTGGTGCTTCGCCGGGGGGTTTCGAGAACGTTTTGCCACGCTCCACTTGGCTGGCGACTCGAAGTGGCTGGGTGATGGGGGTCGATGGGGGTCGATGGAGTTGGATGATCGTATCGGTACTGACTGGTATCTTGTTGGTGGAGGTCCACCCTGCATCGGTGGGTAGGGTATCGACGCATGAGGGCCTACGGTAAGATTTGCATATCGCGCAATATTGGACATCGCTGCAGGTACACTGTGGGCGATAAGGTCTAGACGGCGGTGCTGGAAAGCTAGAACTTCACTAGGGTTGGACATGCCACGCGGCACCGTGCGAAGCGCAGATACACCAATGGCATAATAATAGTTATTGGCCGGGCTTCAGGTACCATTTTGTTGGACACTGGGGTGAATCTGCGGAGGAAGCTCGAGAATATACACTGAAGCTCGACGTGTCTATACTGGTATTTTTACATTAGTCTTGGTCTGAGTCTTTGCATGTGCATGATGTGCTAATGCGTGGACCCTTTACAAAGTATGCTCATATGTACGGAGTACATCTTATTTATACTGTATTTAGAGGATGCACTGGCATGTATCAGATGGCTTCAATAAAGCCAAAGTCTGAAATTTATAGCGAGTAGTTTGTACGAGTAGCGTGATTATTCTTTGCTTTTTCTGATAAGTGTATGATAATGGATTTGCTTGACCCCAGGGCTATGTATGTCTGTTCCTAATATCTAATATCTAATATCCAGTCCCGGCCTCACTGTTGATATGCCAAGGCTGCATGCTAGCGGACTGACAGCTTGTTTTGCCTGGGCAGGTAGTATCGCAGTGATGCGATGCAAAGCACGGCATGGGCCCGTAAATTATCCGATAAGACAGATTTAGATTTTAAAAATTACGGAATGTAGCTCTTTCGTGCCAGATGGCCGGGGCCGACGGGTGTTGGGCAGAGGGGGAACGATGAACGATCCCCCGGATTTTTCCCGCTCGGGATCAGAGGACCTGGATAAGACGTGGGGTTCATCCCCTTACAGGAGATCACACACGACGACCCCTGACCAGATTTAGGAGGCAGATGCGTGGATTCCTCCAATGGAGAGAGCTAGATTTGAATAGATTTGTAGGCCATGGCAAGCCTCTAGGGTCGTTCGCGAATTGTTATCGGTCCAACGGGAGAAGGGGGATTGATCATATTACCGGGCCCCATTACAAGGACTAGTCGGTGATTGGATCTTGTTGGGTGATGGCTATCACGCGGAAGAGGCAAATATATCCTAAAGATATCATGGACGAAGTAAAAGATACTGGTTTACCGCTAATACTCTGACGTTGGAAGTATTGTTACCCTCGAGTGGCGGTCTACAGAAGTAAACCCGGGAAAAGGGGACTGTTAACCTTGAAAATGCGGAGGTCGGAGGAACCCATTTAGAAATGGACGTCCGAGCAGCCAGTACGACTGAGTTTGTGTTTGCGCAGTGGAAGATCGCTTGTGATTGTGTTGAACTTCTCGGCGACGACCGGGGCACTGCAGCGCTTGTATGATGCTACGATGATGACACTGAGGGTGGCGCTGAAATTCTGGGAAGCTGCGCTTGTCTCGCTTGAAAGTAAAGGACAAAAGGGTTTTTTGGTAAACTTCTAAACCCCCTGAGGCCTCTCCTTTTTTTTTCCTTTTCCCATGTCTATAGATCGAAAGAAGCAAATACCTCAAAACATACAACGAGCGATTTTTCTGTTTCCCCAACGACCCCGGTTTCGGGCAGGAAGAATGTGTTTTAGTATGAGGCACTTTTTGACGCCGACAGGATGTAAGGCGTAATACGGACATGTAAGATTACAGTAATGAAATACCGCTAGTGAGTTTCGGGAGTGGCTGACCCACGCCTTCCTCATTCTCCGTCTTCCCCCCCAAAAGGTGAAAAGGCAGTGACTAAATTTAAATCTTTATCTTTCCCCCTCCCCACCATCTAAAAACTCACCCTTCTCCCTCTTTTTGGATTTTCCATCCATCAGTTCTTTGTGTTTCCTATCCTTTGGGATTCCCTCTATCCATCTCTTCAAATTACAACCAGCTTGCTTCGCAAGTCTGCCTCTCTGTGTTTTTTAAACGCTTCACATCACATCACCATTCATTATGGTACGTGCCTCTTGGCCTCCCTCCCTGGCGAGGCCGTGACTCATTCATGATGGATCTGAATGCTAACAATTTTTTTTTTCAATAGGCCGATTCAACTGTCGTCTCCAACACGGAGAATGTGCGTTTGATTCTCGATACTTTGGATTTCCACAATGGCCTTTGAGCCAGAGAGGAAACACTATACTGACTTGCCCTGGGGGTGATTAGCTCATGAAGTACATGTCTCTGGACCAACGTGGCCGGTCCATGGCAGAGTATATCTGGATCGATAGCCAGGGTGGAACTCGCTCCAAGACCAAGGTATGTGTTTTTTATGTCATTATTCTTCTCTTTTTCTGCAGAAATATATGGGTTGGTGGGATTGCAGCGTGGTGGCGTTCCCGACCTTATCGAATCTGTCTCGATAAGCCCAGGTTTCCCCCACGCGCGACGCAGCCGCCCGTATCACGTGAATAATGAGGGGCACTTCATCGATCATCGGCTAACCAGATTGTTCCCATAGACTCTCTCCAAGCCCGTTACCTCCGTTGACCAACTACCCGAATGGAACTTCGACGGTTCCTCCACCGCCCAGGCCCCCGGCGACAACTCCGATGTCTATCTCCGCCCCGTCGCTATCTTCCCCGACCCCTTCCGCCAGGGTGACAACATTCTGGTTCTCTGCGAGACCTGGGATGCCGATGGAAGCCCCAACAAGTTCAACTTCCGTCACGACGCTGCCCGCCTGATGGAGACCAACGCCGGAGAGGAATTCTGGTTCGGTCTTGAGCAGGAGTACACTCTGCTCGGCACCGACGGTTGGCCCTATGGCTGGCCTCGTGGTGGTTTCCCCGGTGCCCAAGGTCCTTACTACTGCGGAGTCGGAACTGGCAGGGTTTATTGCCGGGACATAGTGGAAGCCCACTATAGGGCATGCCTCTATGCCAACATCAACATCTCCGGTATCAACGCCGAGGTCATGCCTTCCCAGTGGGAGTACCAAGTCGGTCCCTGCCCCGGAATTGACAGTAAGTTTCAAATCTCTATCTACTTGCCCCCGACAGCAAACTGACCAAGTTGATCAGTGGGTGACCACCTTTGGATGTCCCGCTACATTCTTCACCGCGTTGCTGAGGAGTTCGGTGTTCGCATTTCCTTCGAGCCCAAGCCCATCAAGGGAGAATGGAACGGTGCTGGTCTGCACAGCAATGTCTCCACCGCTGCCACCCGTGCTGAGGGTGGTATGAAGGCCATCGAGGCTGCCATGAAGAAGTTCGAGGCCCGCCACGTTGAGCACATCGCCGTCTACGGCGAGGGTAACGAAGAGCGTCTCACTGGCCGCCACGAGACCGGTAACATCGATAAGTTCTCATATGGTGTCGCTGACCGTGGTGGCTCCATCCGTATTCCTCGCCAAGTTGCGAAGGACGGCAAGGGCTACTTCGAGGATCGCCGCCCAGCCAGCAACGCAGTAAGTTTTTCCAAGTTATAATCTAGTTCTGATCGATTATTAACATATTTTCTCTAGGACCCCTACCAGATCACCGGTATCATCGTCGAGACGATGTGTGGTGGCCTTTAAGAAAATCGTCATATCTTAGCGTTCCGATACCCTCCGGCATCAACTGGGAGTTCGGATCATGAGAGCGGCCTTACTGCGCGAGGGAGCCCATAGATTATTATCTCCGGTGCCTTTTGTCTCTTATACTTTGCCGTCCGTCTTCTGAACCCTATCCCATCCTTCTCCTGGCGCCAAGGGTCCGCCTCCTCGTTCATTTCAACTCCCTCGTTGCTTCCGCCGAATCTCCGTTTTTTTTCCTCTTTCGACTTCCCCACAACGTGGGTTATGTGACACGTACAATAGCATAGAACCATTACATGGATGGAAAACACAGCCATCGTTTGAACCCACACAATTTGCTCACTGCTCGTTTTCATATTCTGTAAATCTTAAAATGTACCGCCTTCGTAAGTTCCGGCTATGCGCATGGATGCACGGGAGATATCACGAACTAGTAGCTACAGAGAGTAGAAAGTCGACGAATCAAAAATTTGGATAGAAAGCCAGCAAAAGAAATTGAGGCATGTCAACCTTGGAAGCCTAACAAGATGACCATCATGATGATCGCGATAGAGGAAGAATACGGAGGTGAACGTGGCGCTGCACCTGGGCATGAGCTGACAGTAGCCGATCACTATATTGAGGTTGTTTTTTAGGATTGCATTCAACTTGACGCTATAACCCTTTCAGCATACCCGACGCCCCAACCGGATCTACTCCACACGCCTCCGATAATCATGGCCCGCGATGCTTTCTCGGTTAATCCAAGATGATGCCGAGCCTGAACCCCACATGTACAACAAACCCCGGGGTTCAATCTCTCCGCCTCCATGCCAGACGGGTAGCGCCCCCCCATACTCCTCCCGAGGTCGGCCATCAAAGTACACCTGATTGCGTGATGTGCAGCAAAGATAATTAACATTACTGTATATCGTCGAATATTCCTTTGCATAGTCTCCTGAGTTGATCGCAAATTACGCCTCCTTATGCCGGCTCAGGCGGGAACGCTGAAAACGCTTACCCGAAGCTGCGAGTTCTGTCGCTCCAGAAAGGTTCGATGTGATGGCCAGCGACCATCTTGTAAGACGTGTTTTGATCATCAGAAGGAGTGTGTTTATCGAATATCCCCACCAAAACCACGGTAAGCCTGATTAGCCACGACTGACAGAGAGTTGTTGGGCTTTTTGCGGACGCAAATTTTTCATGAAGAATTTGCTGATATCTCGCTACAGACCAACAAAAGCGGTAGTCAATGCCCTTCGCTCAGAAAACAAACGACTTACATCCTTGATACAACGATTAAAGAATGCCATTACGCCAGAAGAGCTGTGGCTGACTCTTTATTCGGGCGAAGATGAAGTCCCGGATACACAGCAGCAGGGCGCCACAACGTCACTTGCATCAAGCAATACAGAGACTGTTACTCTAAATGGAGAAGAAATAAACGCCCAGACGGAAGAGTCAGAGTTTGTTAAGCTTGTCTCTCACCAAACGACCTTTGACGCATCATCCTATATCTCAGTGGACGAGTCCGGCAACTTCAATAGCTTTGGGCCTTCATCAGCCTGGCAAATGATGTCGCATGCCCCAGAGACTGTTCAAAAAACAGGAACTGCCAATGCCAAAAATGCATTAGTTGCCAATGCAGCCCTATCTCGTCAGCTGGAATACCGATTAGCCACTTTCGATGAACTTGCTGACGTACCCATCGATCTGGCAACTCATCTTCTCGAGCTTCACTGGAATCGACAACACCACACATTTTTGCTAACCTATCGGCCCGCGATAATACGTGGCCTATTGGAGGGTGGCGAGTTTGGGTCCTCATTTTTACTGAATAGTATTTTCGCCTGTGCTAGTAAATTCTCCACCAGACCTGAGCTGCGAGACACCTTTGGCAATGCACAAGAAGCGGGGGCCAAGTTCTTTCGCCGCTGCGATGAGATAATGAGCAAAGAAAATCTCCTTCTTCACCCAAGTCTAGCCACTATCGTCGGACTTCTACTTCTCGGATCAACTTATGTGGCACGTGGTGTGACCACGAAAGGCTGGCTTCTCACGGGGTACGCCTTGCGCATGATATACGATCTCGGCCTCCATATAGACCGCAAGACATCTAACGATGATAACGCCATCGAAGAAGAAATCCGGAAAAGGATCTTCTGGGGCGCTTTCATCTGTGACAAGCTTCAGAGTTTATACTTGGGTAGGCCCTTCGCTATCAAATTGCGTGATGCCCATGTCTCGCTTGAGTTGAAGGATATAATGGAAGAAAATGAATTGTGGACTCCATATGAAGATTTGGCAAATCAGATGATGCACGACAAGATACCCCCCGCCGAAGTATCCAATCTACTCAGTCTCATGCTTTCAGAGATTATGTCTCCTCTCAAAAATCATGACGCGGATAATCGACGAGTTCTATGTTGTTGGTGCAACAGTGGAAAGTGCTCAATCAAGTCTGCGCAGTATAGACAATCTTTTACAGCAGTGGGAACAGAATCTACCTGAGGGACTACGCATAGATGCCACGAGTCACTGCGGACCAGCAGTAAGCCATGCCCCAAATGTCCTTTGTTTACATGTCATCTACCACGCATTGAGAATACTCCTACATCGCCCATTAGTGGCTGATGGACATCTGCGCTCGGCATCACCGCCGGCTGTGTCATGGAAGCGCTGTTCCGAAGCGGCGGAAAAAATCACGCAGATAGTCGCTTTGTATCGACAGCTATACACCTTGAGGGGAGCTCCATATCTAATCAGCTATGGCCTTTATGTGGCGTGTACGATACATGTTCGAAATATGGGCGTGAATACCACTGGCAGTGAAGTAGTCAACGAGACTTCTTCTACGCTAGAACGAAGTGTCCGCTGGCTTGAAGAGCTGGCAGTTCCCAATCCGGCTGTCGCGAAGACTGTCTCCATCATAAGGAAATTGATGAGTGCGAGAGGGGTCAGTTTGAACTCTTTCACTGATACTGCTGGAGCCGCAGTGCAAGAGGAGTTGGCCAATACCGAAGAAGGTCATGGCTGTGGTACCGACTCAAGTGCCATAGCTCGTGAAACAGGCTCATTTATGGACCCATATTTCTTCAGCAGCGAATGGGACGAGTCCTTTTCAGGTGACCTTCTGTATGGATTCTTGGAACAAGAATCCTTTGAAGGAATAATTCCGTAGGAGAATGTCCAGATTGATGCTATATGGAAATCACGTTATATGCTAGTCCTGTAGACCGAAGCTAGAGCAATCAGACAGACTATTATAGATATCACTGTCGTGCGCTAGTATCAAGAAGCGACAGGCGATGAAGTGATTTATGACGAGCTGATACTCTTTGTTTTGATATACTGCTACTGGTAGTGTTCAAAATGACCCGAGCCGAGCCCCGCAAATTCTAGGAAGGAATAGAAGAAACGCAAGCCATTGTATAGTACTTGAACATCAGGCTATACAGCTTGGCTCTCTTTTGCAGGTCTATAGCGAGGCTTTACTTGATTGAAAGTATACATGTTAGCAGCACACAGACAAATCTGAGCATACTTTATTCGAAACCCCGAAGCTTACAGAGAGCCCCCAGAAATCGCAACACAGTCAATCTCAACCTTGAAACAACTTATTTAACACATACACTGGTATCTCAGGTACTTTCCATATTCAATGTACTAGTAGATTCAACTTACTTTAGCACCCTTTCCCAGCTCTGACACAGAGACACAGACTCTAGCTGGCTTTGGGTCGGGGACAGTAGAGATATCTAGTCGATTATGAGTATTATTCAAGTGCTGTTTATGATATGGGGGTCATACAAACAGCATTCATGGCAGCGAAAGGACCATTGTACAGTCGGTGCAGGCACTGCTGACTTCATCATTTCGAGTCAATTCCCGAGCCGTAGGTGACACCCACATACAATACAAGTATGTCAAGCCCACGAGGAATAGCTCATTCAATGCACCCCACGTATAGGTTTTTGGTTTGCCGAAATGTTGGCGACGGAAGCTTTGACAAATAGTCTTGGCAGCATTCAGACATTTCATAATGATTTCGTCAGGTGCTGAATCAGTGCTGTTCGTGATGAGAATACGATAAAGCTGTAGTATAGCGTAATTATAGTTGGCCTTAATTCCCAACAGGAACATGAAGATGAACGCCTAAAGCACACAACTCAGATGCGAAAAGTCCAATGCTCACGAGGAGGACAGACCATGACGCAAGAAGGCCACGGATCTCGGTGGGAGCAATTTTCACGATGGATATTGGGCCACTAACAGTCATGGGTCCGAGTCCAAAGCCTTGAATAAAACGAGTACCATAGAGGACATTGGCATTTGGAGAAAAGATAGCCATGATGGAGCCAATGCAATAAATCAGGGAGTATAAGCGGAATGACCAGATTCTCCCAATCAAGTCATTTACGAAGAAGGTCAACGCAGCACCAACTCCGAAGCCCACGTAAAATATGGAAATAAAAATGCTTATGGTGCTCGCGTTGGATCCAGAACTGATGTTGAAATGGGTTTGGAAGCCAGGAAGGGACGGTATGACCGACGATGCACCTTGATCCCAGACTAGACACGCAACAAAAGCAATCAGCCGGTATGGTCATGCGACCGCAAAATCAGTGAATTGCAATGTACTTACTGACGGGAAATCCTCCGATAGCGTAAATGAAAGTCGAGAACAGCAATTGGCGGTTGAAAATGACCTCTCGCGGCGCGTCACGGATGCCTTGACCATAGCTGCCCAGTGGAGACCTGCGGAAAATATCTCTAATAGTCATATTGCTGAGTGCTAGCTCAATCTAGAACTTGCAAATACCATCCCTGGTTGCTAGGCAGATACCTCTAGATTTATAGACACAGCCATGACGCCCTATTGAGTACGGCTCAGCCACAGTCAATGTTCCTCTCTTTCGCCGCATCAATCTTGTCAGGTGGATATTTGAATGGCCCCCTTATTTTGCGCCCGAATTTGACATATGCAGCAATACAGACCAGACAATGCTATGGACGTACCCCATCTAGGCAAATTCCCTCATGAATCATGTGTTAAAATTGATTTTACCATACTCATAGCGAATACCCTCTATCTCCAGGATTCGATGATTCTTTTCATTTATTCGCTCATTTCTTATTGGAACTTGAAGTAATTATAATTGTTATGGAACTAAAATTGCTCATTAAATGACTGCTAAGCCCCATCTATCATGTGGTAGGCTGTCCTCTTACCTAAAAATCTAAAAATCCAGAGATAATACCTCCAGGGCTTACAAGCATAGGACCTGCAGCAAAGTACATATATACATAGTACTATACTACTCAGCACATATATCGAATCCCCCGAAATAACGAATCAGACCTGTGTAAAAATTAGTAATTCGCTCTCGCGGGCAGCAGTTCGATTCAATTCGATCGTGCCCGCCCAAGGGGCGGCCCCGCTCAGTTCATTTCTTCAAGAGTTAGTGTTTTTCGAGCTTCCGGTCAAATTTTAAATTGGCCTTGTTTAACCAACTTCTTGCCCCCCGCAATTCAAACACCCACAGATTATCCAAGAGCCTCACATAATGGTCGCTCTTCCTTCCCGGCCTTTTCATTGGCCGGGCGGTATTCCTACCGAGGTCAAAGCGGACCCCAACAACGATATCACACCCGACGAAATCGAGGAGCAGGCCAAAGGGTGGTTACTTTTGTAGAGGTAGGAATAACTTCTACAACATTAGAATATCCTCACCATTGACCGATTGTAGGAAAATTGGATCTCCCGGACAGATGCCAATGTTGAACATCGAGTATGTGATCTAACTGATGTTTAACTATGCGATTTGCTAACTTCTTGTAGTTTGGAAATGAATCTCCCTGTTATTGACATCTTGGAAGAGACAAATGTGCGTGATGAGTTTCCATTCGGGTTTGATGGCGCGAGAGATGGGTGGGAGAAGGATATTGGAATATACGCTCCTGGGTATCTGGAAATGGAGGCTACGGGCATGGAGGCTGACTACGATCATGCTCGATTGGTTGAACCTGACGAGGCCTTCGAAATTTGATCGAGTCTCTACAGAGCGTGATATTGCATATTTGCACTCAACGCTTCTGACCAATTCATACCATGACTACCTAGGTATTCAAGTTGCGATATAATACTTCCAAAGAGCTTGGATGTCTATAATATGATCCATGCATGATGATGACGACTTTATTTACCCACTCTGACCCTTCGTCTAGATCCTTTGTATTATTGGGTACTAGTCTACCAGGATATAGGTCACTCTTCCTAATGCACCGTATATGTACTATTACTAGTAACTATCCTTGCGTAAACAGAAGAAATTAGCATAGATGGATAGCCAATTGTGACCCGGACGTAACTAAGTCAATAAGTATACGGGTACCTGACGAGGGGCCAGGTTTCTGTATAACTTTCTGGAGCATACTGATGGTAGAGTGATATTAACCTTCTTCAGATAGCTAGTATGTTTACTGGTTAATCTCTACTTATGTTCCTCGTAGAAAATGACATTGCTAGGAATACTTTTATAAGCTGCTGTTTACTTGGCGAGTGATGAGATCATTTCTGGGACTGGACTTAATTTCCCTGTTGACGGAGGGAGGTTTTCATCATTCTCCGAGTGAGCCAGCTTCCAAGCTATTGTCGGAGCTTATTGGTCCGGTTACCTCATAGCCGACTCCAAGAGAAGAGAAAAGCGCTGCCATACCTAGGTACCCCGCGCGTCTTATCTCTGTGCTAGGATGTGGGGAAGTAGTAGTATATAATGCCGATCCCCAATTGCGGGGAAAGTAAGCAATCGCCATTTCTTCTTGAATCTAGTTTCTCTACCAAAAACCATGGATCTCGAAAAGGAACTCCCAGATCACACGGAGGAGGCCCAATCTGGTGTCTTCCTCGATGACCGCGAGGAGTATGACTATCTTTTGAGCAAATTTGACAAAGAACGGCGAAACAAGCTCCTGCGAAAGATTGATTGGCGTTTATTGCCGATCCTGTCTCTATTCTATCTCATATCATTCATGGATCGAGCCAATATTGGAAATGCGAAGCTACAGGGCCTCGAGGAAGATTTGAACTTAACTCCCGGCGAGTACAATTGGTATTTCGAGCCATTCTCTGCGCGAATCTGCTTTGAATTGATTCATGTTCTGAAAACAGGGCATTGACGATCTTTTTCTTTCCTTACGGCGCCTTCGAGGTTCCTAGTAACCTTGCATTAAAGTTTACAAAGCCCTCGATATGGATTCCTATTATCATGCTTTCATGGGGCGTAGTGTAAGTCAAAGCTAGTTACCTTCTGGTATCATACTGTTTTCTCATGACTTACCTCACCCAGGATGATGTGCATGGGTTGGGTACAAGATTACTCTGGACTATTAGCGACTCGATTTTTTTTAGGAGTGACCGAGGCTGGCCTATTTCCGGGAGTGACTTATCTTTGCTCCACATGGTATTGTCGCTATGAACTACAATTTCGTATTGCTTTGTTCTATTGCGCGGCCAGTCTCGCAGGTTCTTTCTCTGGTCTTCTGGCGTATGGCATAGGGTTCATGGATGGTAAGATTACTTTCGATGAATTCGTATATATGATCCTCACTGATAAGTCCTTTTTTATCAGGGATTAGAGGCTATAGCGGCTGGCGCTGGATCTTCATCCTGGAGGGTGTTCTTACAATAATCGTCGCTTTAGTCTCACATCCCTTCATATGCGATGACCCGGGATCGTCTGCCTGGCTGACTATAGAAGAAAAGCGATTCATCAGTTTAAGATTGCAATTTGACGGCCACGATAGTGGATACAAAGAATCTGCATTCCAGAAATATCATTTGAAACAAGCTTTTCTGGACACGAAAGTTTATCTCGGCTGCGTAGGGAAATTCCAAGACTGGCAAAGCAATATCGATATTCAGCTAACGCAAGATATTCTAGATATTATTCACGATTGTTTCCTTGGGAACATATGCGTTGTCATTCAGTCTTCCCACAACGATCAAGATCCTTGGCTACACTGCAGCCCAGGCACAACTTATGACTATTCCAGTATACGCATTTGCAAGTATAATGTGTGTGCTCAATGCATGGGTTTCTGACCGTCTGGGCCGTCGATATCATGCTGTTGTGATTCCCTACCTGATTGGAATCATTGGGTTCATTATATGCATAACTGTTGACCCGGAAGAAAAGCCAGGAGTTATCTATCTTGCTATGTTCTTCATTGCAACATCACTATTCCCCACGACTCCCAGTGTTGTTTGCTGGATGTCAAATAACCTATCGGGACAATGGAAGAGGGCAGTCGGAATGGCTCTTACATTCACTGGCGGCAATCTAATTGGAGGTGTTGTTGGATCTAACATCTTTTTGGCCCGAGAGTCTCCAAACTTTCACACGGCATACTACATAATGGTGGCTGTTTTTGGGGCTGGCATTTTCGTCGCCACGTTCAAATTGTGGCTCCTTATTGCGACAAACAAGAAGCGAGGCCGTCTGATCGAAAGCATGCCGGAGGAAAGACTGGCGATATTGGATGAAGATACCAAGTCCCTGGGAGATAAAAGCCCCTTTTTTCGTTATACGCTATAATTTTGGGTGTGTATCGGAAAGAGACAGAGTGATGACATCTGTATGCTTTGATCTAGTTTGGCATAAATCTTCCAGTCCATTATGATTATTTGAGCAACCACGAATCCCGTCTTCTACTCTATAAACATTCCTATTAATTGCGAGCATTCTTTGCCCGTCGCACCCACCGGCTGACACCAGATCCTAGGCCCTTGAGACCACGCTGTTCCAACTCGCGAGCCGCCGCCCCGTCGGCTACACCGTCCGCATCTTCCGCCTGGCGTTTGGGGTCATCAATGACCCGAACCAAGATCTGCATCAGAATCGCAGCAAGGATACTGGCAATCAAGATTCCCACCATCACTAGGTTACTCTTTCGGTACTTTTGACGCCCAGGGGCCGCGTAGTCGCTTGCCCAACCGGAGTAGAGTGCATAGGTGGTCATAATGCTACCACAGTTACCCCATCCAGAGACTACGGCAGATGCAGCAGCCACACCGACTTCGCCGTGTCTCGGCTGGAAGATCTCGGCAGTCCATGTCATAGTGATAGGCACAGTGGGGCCGAGGCCGAAACCGATGATAAGAAGACCACCATAACGAGGCCAGGGGTTCTCATCACTGCCAGCATAACTGGTGAGAAGCAGGCCCAATATTTGAATCAAAACTGGGATAGCAAAGAAAACGGCACGGTGACGATGGAAGCGGTCGGAAAAAGGCGTGACGATAAGAATGGCGATCAAATCCATCTATAGACCAATTAGCTAAACCATAGTCGGAGTGATATCGGGGTAGTGGGTACATACAATCCAGATCGGGGCCGTTAACAGACTGATAACAACACCGCTAAGGTTCGGATTGATTGCTTGGATAATCAGGTTTGCGTAGAGCTGGGTACCAATGCCCACGCCGACAACACCGAAGTACATGACCAGTAGTGGCCAGAGTCTCCAATCCATAAAGACGTGCAGGAGATCCGTCCATGTCCATTGGGTGTTGTGGTACACACGTTTCATGTCGTGATAGTGAACGACAGCATCCTCGCCACTCAATGCTGGAGCAGTATCCGGCAGCCAGCTTAGTAGCTTGTGGCGCTTAGGAATTGGCTCTCCGGGGGGAGTGGGACGGTCTGGCAACCACCAAAGCTGGACGAATCCGAGGGCAATAGTAACAACACCCCAGATGAGAAACATCCACTGGAAGCCAACATAGCCCTTGACGCCATCCATTTTCTGGAAGCCCGCAGAGACTAGACCGACAACAGCAGCGGATACTTGCGAAGCAGTGAAATAATAGCCGATGCGCTTTCCAATACGTGAGGGTGGATAAAAGAGGGTGAGATAGTAGGTCATTCCAGGCCAGAGACCCGCTTCAACGATACCGAGAAGGAGACGCAGCAGGCTAAGTTTAGTCGATTAGCATAGGATCACAGATTCAACGAAAGTTTTCACCTACTAGAAACTCCACTCGGCTTTCATAGCAGTCATACAGGTGCCAATTATACCAACACTGAGCACAATACGGCTCATCCAGACGTGGGGGCTCAAGCGGGTCATGACCAGGTTGGATGGTACATCAAATATGACATAGCCCACATAGAATAGCGCAAGGGCCGTTGAAATCTCGTGGGGGGTAATTTTCAAGACAGTTCCAAGATCGTGGCCCGAAGTCTCATTCATGGTCTGTGCTAGACCAACATTGGAGCGGATGGCCGAACAGAAGAAGTAGAGAACCCAAAATGCAGAAATGATTCGACGATCCAATTTTCTGTAACCTGGTGTTAGAAAAGTAGGTTCGAGAGTACTTCCCCTTGCTGAGATTGTGATTCACCTGTAGATCCGCTCAATATTGGCTACATGGAAGTGGTCTGGATCGAGATCGTCCTCCACTGCTCCGGAGACTTGCGTTTGCTCATGGATGTTCTCAGAGATAGGCTCCTTGTCGCCGATGTCACTGCCATTATCGGCGTACTCGGGGGCGGGTGTAGACGCCATTTTAGATGCAGAGACCAAATCCAAGCGGTCTTCCCATGAAAAAGAATAGTCGAGGACCGAAGCAGGGAATAAGAATGATGCGCGGCTGTGGGACGAATTAGCGGGTGGGCTTTCCGATGGCATGTATAAGTCGGGAACTTTGCCGAGGTCTAAAGATATTCCCGGCGACGCTAAAATAAAAGGGAAAAGTGAAAAAGAAGTATCGCATATACTTACCTTGAGGTGATAGCGCCGGTGGTGTGCGCCCGGACGATTCCGCTTCAACGCAAAAGCTGGCCGGAGAAAAAAAAACAGAGGGCAAAGGCGGAGACCCGTTTGCAGATCTGATAAAAGGAGGGGGGGGTTTGCACACCTGACCTGCTTTGACCCTTCCCGTTGGTGTGAGAAAGATACAAAAACGAGAAGAAAACAGACAAATTATAAAACCAACAAGACTAGCCGCTGAGCGATTGAGTCACGTCGCAGCCCGTGGGAAAAAAACCCTTCCGACTCTCGGCGGGCGACAATTCACGGAGAAGCCTTCCCAACCGGTGACTCTCTCCCACCTGCTCACCGAGGATAACCTTAAATTTTCACCCGCTGAGCTTCGGTCTGAACTTGTGTCACTCCCCGGAAAGGCGGGACTTTGGATCAGGTCACCTTCGAGAGGTTCTAGATCTTTTACTCTGTACCCCAGCCAATTCGCTTGAGCCACAATGGCTTCAAGTTGGTTGCTTTCTTCAATTTCTTTTCTTTTCTTTCCCTTTTCCTTTTTTGTCGTTCCCAATGCCCAGGTGCTCTGTTTAAGCATTCCGTTTGTTGACATTCATTTTTTTTTTTCTCAACAAAAATACAGGGTAGAAGAGTGGTTGAATCCCTTTTCCTAGCATCCAGATCCACATCTAGTGTTATCATTCAAAATAAGAACCACACCGGGAAAGGTTCATCCCATCGGTATTGACAATCCTTTTACATCGATCTATCGCATCGCCGGTTTCGGTGTATCACGTGACTTAATTGATCCCCCTGTCGGCTTATGTAACGTATTTTCTCCAGAAACCTCATAGCATTGATAAAGACACTCCAAATATGAGCGCGATCATGCGTACAGAGTACTCCATAGTATGGCGAGAGATATGATCACAAAAGAATATGTGTATGGATGAGAAACTATCTGAGCTAGAAGGACCTAGATATAGGTGTGTGGACTGACAAAGCCTCTGCAATGGGCCAAACGCTCTGACGTGCGTCCCGGGCCCTGGCGTTTCGCTTCCGGTCTAGGCCACTCATACCTCATGCAGCCACGAAAATTGCCAGATTCTATTCTCGTTGAAATGCCCTGTATCAATAACCAGGTCGGATCCCATGGAATGCGGGTGTCGAGGTGGGGTCCCTGACAAGCTCTGAACCATAGGAGCTCATGCTCGATTTGCGGGGAATGAAATCGACCTACGATCGTACTGGGAGGATCAGCATGGCATTTTCCTACTTCACTAAGAATGGACTTTCATGATTCTCCCTCTGCAGAATTAGCGGTGAGTGGAGATTCTACTAATTACGATGAATTGTACGGACTACTGTGAAGACACTTGAATCTTTAATTGCGCCTTGTGGAGATGTGGCGATTTAGTCTTCGCGATGAGGGTTTTCTCCGAGGCCTTTTCTACAGAGTTGAATTTAATCTATTTTTGGTTTAGTATAGCTCTACCTGCTAAACAGTATAAAATCACACCCCCAATCTGGGCGCTGTTATGCCCCTCGATGGTTACTACTAGTACCTCGTATTCAACTCACGCTAGTTCTCTAGTAAACCCTCAAACAATATCACGAGACTCGCTAGCTCCACGATATTCCTAATAATGCACCAGTCTCCGAATTGCCAAGGTTGCTATGCTGGGCACAAACCAGAAGTCTAGTACCTTGGCAGCCACAAAGTATACCAAGAGGTAACTCAGGGACCAACCAAGGGATGCAGCAGCCCCAGCCCCGTCGCCAGGGCACCAGCGGCTCGAGTGATGCCAAGCATCATGCCTCGTATTTCGCCAACAAGCCCAGCTAAACTTTACAGCCACAGACACTTTCTCTCATCCGCTATTCTATTTTCCCGTCGATACGAGGCGCACCGTGCCAACTCGATTCGCCCGAATAATGGCCCCCTCCGCACTTCTCAGAGCCGCAGGGCCCCTTCAACCTATTTAAACCTCAGCAGGTCTCCAGCGGGATGCGCCTCCGGTCCACTCAAAGAAAAAGGATAATTCCTTCCACAAAAGTGATCCTGAAAACTGAAGCCTGATTCCACAATGATAAATCTCATCGCGAAGCAGGTGGGGCTTGTGCTTCTTCTGACTGGGATTGTGACTGGCGAAGCTCTCAAGAATGAAGAGCGACTCTCTTATAACGCAAGTCGCCGTGAGGCCAGTATGGGTATGCTTTCAACCCGCGATCTTTTTGGCCTCGACAAACGTGCCTGGGAATGCAACCCGGGATACACCGAATGTGCTTACGACTCATCACGTTGCTGTCCAACAACTGGTCGATGTTGCGGAACTGGATACTGTGCCGACTCCGACGAGGTTTGCTGTACCGTCGGAGGAACGTGTCCCAGCGGGTATAACTGTTGTGGCACATCTAACTGCTCTCCTAAGAGTGGTGAATGCTGCAGTGATGGGAGATACTGTCTTGCTGGCTACAAGTGTATGATTCAATTTGGCAAAGGGGTGTGCTGCCCGAAGTCGGGATGTATAGGAAGTGATAATTCAGGGGACGCTTCAAGTGGCTCTTCTGCAACGGAGACGGATACAAAGACACTAACCACTACAACGGCAACTTACCAATACCATTCATATTATTATACTACCTACTATTGGTAAGCCAACCGGTCTCCTCCCTACAAGTGAGGCTGGCAGTTTCTAATATCTCCCATAGGACCTATTGGTACTACTATTGGACCTCTATTGCCCCGTACACAGTGAGGACCGTCACTTCTACCGAGACCACGACTACAACCATTTGGTCTGCATATGCAACCGCCAGCGCAGAAGCAAGCGAGTCTTTCGAGTACTACATCACCGCTAGTCTCACCCCGCCATATTCTGCTACCTCACTGAAGAGCTCCACCGACTCTGTTCCACTTTCGACAGACTCCAGTGATACGACCGGCGCAGCCACTGCCACCGCTGCTGCTACTACCTTGCTACATTCCGGTGGTGATGACACCGGGTCTTCAGGAAACGGAGGCTCTTCTGGTGCAGCTGTTTCGCGATCTGTAGGCGGCTTTGTACCATTTATTGGCGCTATCGCTGCATGTATCGTTGGTGGCTTGGCCTTTGGACTGTGAAGGAGACCAACTTGTTGAAGGAGATATCCTGCCGAGCCTTGGAGAAATCATGTGAATATAATATGTCGATAAGGGGAAGCTTCTATATCCATTTGTCATTCTTCGAATTTCAGTAATCTTGATGAATGGCCAGAGATAAAATCGAACATCAATTTAAACACCATCTCAATAAAGAACCTATAATCTTAAACTTCAAGACTTTAGTCTTCTGATGAGTATTGATCTATATCTAAAATATCTCACTGGGACTAAACACCTTGCTTTCTATAGGATATAGGTAAAGCCTCATATTGTTTTTCGAGCCAAATATAGGTGCCCCGGATTTTCTTCTGAATTAAGCTCGCAGACTGCTAGAGTTGGAGCTCCACACAAACACCCAAAGGGTCTAGCCCCATGCTTGATAGATTACTAAAGATCTCAAATCTGCAAGACATGTTCGATAAAGATAAACTCTAAATTACAGTTGATGAATAATGCGGACATTTTCTATCCAGACTTTAGGGTATGCTCTCATTGGTGGTGTGGTCAATTTCAACTTAGTGTTGCTTAAATTCAAATCGATCGGTCGTGACTTCATAGTAACGGAGATTAACTGCCGGGTGCTACTATATCCAAATTGAACTTGGATTTTAACAATAATTCCCGGTGTATAGTACTATACTGTCGTACTTCTTTGGAAGGTGGATGGCGGAAGGTATCCAGAGGTCGGTCTTCAAACCTTTCAAGCCCTGGAGAGATATTGAAGAAGGAAGAATTTTAGAAGAATGAAGTTTGTAAAGCAGAGGTGCTCGCCTTCAAGGCACTGATCAGTCTCATCACATAGTAACGCGTATGGATTGAAGTAAGCATTGAGGTTCTCGTCGCCGGAAGTGTTAGGCGTGACAGTGATTACCCTGCTCTGAGCGACCACTCTGATCAGGATATTCTCATAGCAGCGCTTCAGTTCGGTCGTCTGGTCTTCTATCAGGCCGCCTTGTCGATTTAAATAAAGTAGTTCAATAAGCCGCTTCGCTTTAGGCATTTTGCCATAGTGACTCATGCACTTTGTACAGCCAGTGCTTCAATCTGACAATCTGTCAAGGCTTCATTAGCCGAAGGTTTGACCTTGTTGTGGTCCTGCTTTGATTGCACCTTGCTAATACGGCGCAGAGAGGTCATCTGATATCCGGCAGTTCTGAAGCGGTAGTAGTCTCCGCACCAATTCTTGAGCTTCTTATCTCCTTTCAAAGCCTTGTGGAAGGCGAGCAAAAGAGTGTCAACAGCTTGGTTGGACCCGGCACAGACCAAGACTTTGATATCCAGGCTTGCGAGGATACGGAGCATGACCAATGTTGGCCGTGTTTTACCTTTCCCTGGCGGGTCTTTTACTAGAAGGATGCCAGCGACGACTTTGAAAACTGACTTCTCAAGTTGGGAGTCACCTAGCGCGTATTTTGCTTGGATGTATTCGATGTGTTCCTTCTTTACGTCAGGGGGGACCTGGAAATCGTACTGGACATTTAACTCGAAGTATAGTAATAGCCATGACCCAGGTGCAAGTACTACAGCTTGAAGTAGTAGTACTACCGACTTTTATCTGGATCCTTGGACCCTTGGAAGACGACCCGGAACTCGAATGTGGCAGCTAGGGCAAATTTTCACATAAACCATATACTAGTACTATAGTACTGATCTCTGTCCTCGATATTTGAGACTTGATCTTACGCATTCTCATCGGAATGCTACGGTATGCCACCCAGCTTATTGGTGATTAAAATTTGGTCATATGGCAGGTTGAATTTTTCAGATGAACAGCTATTGCCGCGACAACCTTTCGGAAAGTCCGCAGAGAAACACGACTTGGCCCGGGTTCTGGCCGCAAGATGTAAGCACTATCGCCGAAAAGGGTAGCGAGCGGCACGATGAGATAAAATCAAATCAATCAGATAACTCGGACCACCAAGGACCAAGTGGATCCCGATTCCTCCTATTGTGTGCGTAATTACACTACCATCTAAAATCTTCATGAGAGTACAGTGGGGCCGGTGAATTCAGACAGGGTCTTTGAATGGCTTCCTCGTCAACCCAAGACTAATTAGGACCCGGCTTGTTTTCCACAAAACATTATCATCCGGTGATCGTCGGCATCGACACCCGAAAATGGTATGGTCAACAACTTAGTTAACCAGTTTTGATTCTGGGCCCATGCTCTAAAATGCCTTTGGGGCGATTTTCTAGGCGAACTACGAGGAAATTTGCGGATTTTGCCGCTCAGATAGTAATATAGCGAGAGCGATGCGTACCGAGACCCGACCGGCTAGCCAGTATTTATCTTGGTCGATCCTTGCCACTTTTTTCACACCAAGCTTTTATTTTCCACTTTGTTCTGCATTGAATTTGAAGCTGAGGGTGTATGATAAACGACGACCCTTTCACACCATGGCCATCAGAAAGCGTTTCATCAACCCCTTCGCAGGTAATGGTTCCGCCAGGAATCAGCCTGCTGTCGATCTTCCTGGTGCCGAGACATCAATCGACCTCAGAAACTCCTTGGACAAATCAAAAGAGGCCGATAGAGTATCATCGGATGAAGAGCTCATCGACGAGAATGCGCAATCTGGTACGCAGAAGGCACAGGCCAGTACTCTAGCCTGGACAAGGAACACGTTGATTGCTGCGTATATTCTGTGAGTAGCATGATAACCTATCCTCCAACTAGCAATGGATAGCTAACAAGTGGAAGTATGTGGGTCGTCAACTTCTTGCAGTACTTCAGCTCCGGAATGCTGGGTGTTTTATCGCCCTACATCTATAGTGATTTTCAGCTACATTCACTTACGGGCCTGACCTCCGTCATTGCATCCTTGATATCCGCTCTGATCAAGTTTCCCTATGCAAAGCTCATGGATATCTGGGGACGACCCCAGGCTTTTGGCCTTAGCGTTGGATCTTTGACTCTCGGTCTTGTTATGATGGCCGCTTGCAAGAATGTCCAAACCTATTGTGCCGCCCAGGTATTCTACCAGATCGGGTTCAGCTGCATAGACTTTTCCATGACCATTTTTGTCGCCGATACAACAGCTCTACGCAATCGCGCGTTCTGGATTGCATACTCTGCCTCTCCATATCTGATCACGCCCTGGATTTATGGCTATGCCTCAGACCAGATCCTCGCACCTGGAGGTATTGGATACAGATGGGGCTTTGGCGTGTTTGCCATCATTATGCCTGTCGTCAGTGCCCCTCTCTGGGCGCTGTGGTCCCATGTCGAAAGAAAAGCCGAACGTATGAACCTGGTGGAGAAAGAAGACATCAGTCGCACCCCGTGGCAGTCAGTTGTTCACTATCTGATCGAGTTTGATGTCATTGGATTGCTCATCGTCTCCACGGGTTTCTCTCTCTTCCTACTGGCCTTCAATCTTTATTCCTACCAGGCAGAAGAGTGGAAATCGCCGATGATAATATGCTTTATAATCTTTGGTTTCCTCTTGATCGTCTCTTTCACTATCTGGGAAAGATACTTTGCCCCAGTGAAGTTTATGCCCTGGGAGCTCATCAAGAATCGTACTGTTTTCTTCACCTTCGCCATGGTCAACTCCTTATACCTGGCCTGGTACATTTGGGATAGCTATTTCTTGTCACTCTTGCAAGTTCTTTTTGACCAAAACGTCCGGGACTCGACATACATCTCCAACATTTATACTATTGGGTCTTGCTTCTGGTGTCTTGTCTTTGGTGCCATTCTCCGCTACAACGGTCGCATCAAGTTGTGGGCAATTTGCTTTGGCGTCCCGCTAACTATTCTGGGAGTCGGACTCATGATCAAATTCCGCCAGCCCAATTCGCACATCGCATACATTGTGATGTGCCAGATCTTCGTTGCTTTTGGCGGAGGTACCCTGGTCATTTGTGAGCAGATGACTGTCATGGCTGTCTCATTACAGCGCAACATTCCCGCTGTACTGGCCATGGAGGGTGTCGTGTCTGGCATTGGCAGTTCGATCGGAGGAACTGTCGCCGTGGCGATGTGGACCGGGATATTCCCGGTCAAATTGAAGGAGCTGCTTCCAGCTTCCGCCCAGTCCGAATTCACTTCGATTTATGGCTCCTTGGCAGTTCAGCAATCGTACGATCGGGGCACGTCTACTAGAACTGCCATTGACCAAGCGTATGGCGAAACACAACGCTTGATGTTGATCACGGCTACTTGTCTCTATCTCATTACGTGGACGTCGTGCTTCTTCTGGAAGAATATTGATGTGAGAAAGATGAAGCAGCAGGTGCATGGGATCCACTTCTGAGTCAATGGGTGCAATGTATAAGTACGGCAGCTGGCCGTAGCATGTCTCACGAAATACGGCCGTTCCTACAAATGCTCTACTAATAATTTCACCTGTGTTGATCATGAACTTCAATTCTGTAATCTTCCAACTTCCATACGGGTCGTATAGAAGATGTCGAGCGTATCGTAAGAGACTTGGTCTCCAACCCGCCCGGACATCATCCATGCAGAAAATATGGTTATGCAAACATGGGTATAAATAAAGAAAAAGCCAACTTGAAGCAAAAAGCCATAAAAAAAGAAGGAAAGAGATACAAGTCCACTGCATCAGTATACCAAGACGGAGCAGCCATAAGGGCTTCAGGAAGGCGATTTCCAGGCCCTGCCCGTTCAAAGAACGAAGCGCCACTGTCGTGATGGGATCAAGTGGATTCCGAGCCAGCAGAAACACGCAATCAGACAAGATATTTTGGTAAGTCTTTCATCGCGAGAAATCAAAAATGTTGATATCCCGTATGACATAGAATAGATCGTTTCATTTTCCATGAAGGTTGGGTGAGGAGGTGTAGCTAAAGCTTGGAATAAAAGCTTAGCTGCTATCAGAAGATGTTCTGTCGGCCTGGTTTTCAACGTGGGCCCCCTTGCCACCCTCCAACGCGCTAGGAGTGAGTGAAGCTTTCTTGGGCTTATCAGAGACGTAGCTGGCACGACGAAGGTGCTCTTCGGTATCCTGGTAGTTGACAAGAAGCTCGCCGTTCTTGCCGTAGCGGTGAGGCTCGTTTCGAGCAACAGATACCAGGCTGAAGATGCTGTTGGTCTTGTGGAAAATGGTGTCCATCTCCTCCAGGGAGCGATACGCGGTCTCGGGGTAGAAGAAGTAAACGACCGGGAAGATAAAAGCGTTGATGACGGCGAAGATGATGTATGTCTTGTATCCAATGGAGTCGAAAGCGACAGGAGTGACCATCACAACCATGAAATTGAAGATCCAGTTACTTGAGGTGGCCAGGGCATTGGCGGGGGCACGAATGCGCAGAGGCACAATTTCAGCAGGGTAAAGCCAAGTCATACCCAACCAACCCCAGGCGAAGAAGGTGTTGAAAACGAATAAGAAAACAGCTGCCGCAATACCCGCCTGGGCATTTCCTTCGAAGCTGGTAGCGATGGCCAAGACAGCCATAGAAATTGACATTCCGGCGGCACCGACCAACATCAAAGACCGTCGGCCAACCTTCTCAATGATGAAGATCGGAAGCAAAGAGGCAAGGAAATATTCAGTTCCATTGCAGGCAGCCAGAATGCGAGACATCAAACCACTCATTCCGATTGACTTCTCGTAGATAGTGGCGGCATAGTAAGTGATGAGATTAATACCAGAAATTTGCTGGAACATCTGGTTGACGTAGGCGAGAACGGTACGATGAAGGTGGCGGTCCTCGTCCATAGTCAATAGGTCACGGAAACTGACCGAATTAGAATCCAAGACAGCATCCTTGATGGCGGCAAATTCAGAGTGGACGTAAGGGTCATCCTCTGGGAGATCTAAAATAGCACCCAGAACCACAATTGCCTCCTCCTCGCGGCCCTTGAGAACCAACCAGCGGGGAGACTCGGGCAACGGCATCACACAGAACAAGATGATCAGGGCGAACACGTTCTGGAAGGCAATTGGGAACCGCCAGGCGACAGAGCTAGGGTCGAGGAAAGAGAATCCGAGATCCATCCAGTAACTGATGGTGATACCACCAGCAATCAGAGAGCCTTCCAGCATAACCAACTGGCCACGGTGGTGAGACTTGCTGCATTCGGACTGCCAAGTAGCTATAATAGACTGTCAATGTCTGTTTGATAAGGAGTGGTGCTTTGGTATATCACTTACGGACAGTGGAAGTGTTCATGCCATTACCAATACCAGTCACAATACGGCCAACGATCAAGTGTGGAAGGCTGTACGCGCAAGCCTGCAACGAAGCACCGATGACCATGATGATTGAACCAACAAAGATGGTCTTGCGACGTCCAAGGTAGTTTCCAATCCAGATACAAAAAATAGCACCGCAGAAACATCCAAGGTTGTAAGAAGCAGTTGTGATACCTGGCTCGGTCAGTATATGGCGCAGACGCAAAATTGGGCTGTGAATAGTCGACCTACCTTGAACGGTGGAACGGGTGCTCTTCTCTGCGGCAGAGAGACCCATCTCTCCGGCCTTTGTAGTATCAATTTGGGGGAATGTAGTGACGAAAGAATTCAAGGTCAAGAGACCTCCCATGACACCTTGGTCATAACCAAAGAGCCTGGCAAGTATTAGTATGGTAGGATACTTGGGGTGAACCAGAAAGTAAATGGAACATACAGGAAATCAAGACCAGCGATGATACTGATCATGATATTCAGGGATGTACCCCGAAGTCCGAAGTATGGTTTCATGGTGACGGATTTCGATTGAACCACACGGTAAGAGATAGAAGCAACGGGTTTATAAATCAACGCGCCAGTCGTGCCCTTATACCAAGCAAAAAAGCCGAATAAATCCAAAAGAGCGCCCAAGCTTGTGGACGGAAATGGAAATATGAAGAGTCGGCGGATGGGGAGGAGGAAAAAAGTGCCAAAAAGATCTGGGAAAGCAGACGGGGTTTATGAACTCCCGGCCAACAGGCGGCGCCCATCGTCACTGAGGGGGAAGGGTCCACTACTGGTATGATTCAAGGTCCGGAAAACCATCAGGATCGAAATTGAAATCTAGCCCAAAGGATCTGGGACAAGCAGGGTCGCATTTGGAGCGCGATACACTGCCGCCGGATTGGGGGAAGACTTGGGAAGCTCCACTTCGTCCCTTCTCCTCCATAGAGGAGGGAGTAGGACTCCGCTCCGGGGAGGACGTCGAATGAGAAATAGTCATCGGTATCAGTCGATGGTCATTTTCGGCACAGGTTCCACCGGGGGAGGTCGGTCGGGTGAGTGTCTTCGCTGCTTGACTTCGGTATCTGCCCGGCACAATTCGCGGGCCGTACCAACCGGTTACCGTACACTGCAGTCAGACAAGGCTGCTTTCAGAGAAGACGTTGAGTGTATGACCGCATCAACGATACAAGGCAGCCCTCGTGCCTCGCGTGGGTGTCGTGATGGTAAAAGTGGGTTGGAATTGTGGACTGCAGTGGTGCGTTTTGGTCCGATGGACCCTCCCCGGATTTCTCCCCAATTTATTTTTTCTCCGCGACCTGTGGAGGTCCCGAATGAGGAAATTGGGATTGAATATGAAAAACTTCAGTCTCTGCCACAAAGCCAGTTCACATATTCGATGGTGGTGCATATTCTACGCTCATACTAGAAATTCAAACGATATTCGGCCTGCCGTGCCAAGTCGGGGACCGAGCAGCGGTATTTTCAGGGATCAACCCGCCCCGACGAACCACATTGTCGGCTTTGGCGCACCAGCGCGAGGGCCGTGGCTTGGCCTCCGAGGCTTGACGAATGCTTTTCCCCGCCCGAGTCATCAAATGACTGACTTGGGTGGGCTCGGAAACTGCTGGCTACTGAACAATTTGCTAAGAGAAACCCTCTCCACCCCCGGCTGAAATCATCAAACCGCACGTAGTCGGCTCCGAGAAGTTAAAGGAAGGACATAAAGATATTAACGGGATGGTTAGGTACTCCCGAGCCCGGAGGCTAAATCCACAGAAAAGGGGAAAAGAGCAGAGAACCCCTCCCCGTAAAAAAACCAAGTTGGGATCGCCGGGACGGTAGTAGGCATGACATCATTATCAGGCACACGACGCTGCGGGCCATCAAGTCACCATTTAACCGTTTCATGGGATATTTTAATGAAAGATTCTATCTTGATGCACTACAGAGTGCAAATTGAATGTTAATTTTATCCCTCCAATAATCGATAGCTTAATTCTCTTAACTTTCTCTATAAGAGCTGATACAACTGAATTGAACTCCGTACCCCGGCCCGGTTTCCCCGTCACTTTAGGCCGATTCGGAATCTGGGGTTACCTCGGGCTTCCCGTTTAGGATAAGCCGACTATCTGCCCGGTCCAACCGTTTTCAATGCGAGCACCCTTCAACAATGCTTTCCTGAAACACATTCCTTGCACAAAAAAAGAACTTCAAATCTGGTACCGATCGGTTGGGAATTTAATTCAATTCAATGCAGGGCCAAAAAGGGAAACCAGCTTCGAGCTCACATTTTCCGTGTGCACAAGTCCAGAGCCGCGCCAATGCCTACCCGATCGGGAGACTCCGTTTCGCAGTGGAGCTCGGCTGCAAAGACCTGTGCGTGATTGTATTGGAGAACCCAAGGCGGGACGTGATCAACAGATTGATTCTACCGTCATCAGTACTGTCAGGGGCAGAGTTTGGGCCTCGCGTTCCTGGCCGTTCCCAAGAAAGACTACATCAGATTAGAGCTCCGGCACAAATCATGTCAGCGCCACATAATGGTTAGGCAAAGTCTAATTGCCCTGAGAGAGATGCATAAGATTATTCAAAGGCGACATCTCAACCCTATCCACCTGTGCAATATCTTAATAAAATATACGGCATATCTTGAGCGGAAGAGAATCATCTTGCTGCCGGCACGCTACGCCAGAACACCTTTTTGATCTCGTAGCCTATACACCCACAATCACCCACAAATGAATGGACTAGTCTAGGCACCGGGTTATTTTTAAGCACCAATCAAACGCATCGACTCTTCATAGCTCACCACCGGATTCAGCATCGCTTGGACCACCTGGGCAGGATACAGCATTATTTCAAGGACCCGTGACCCTTTGGGGAAAAAAAGCGTTCTAGGCCCGGTCAAAGAACTTCAGATCTATACTACTAGTATACAATTTGAACCTTTGCCGTGACATCGGCAACCCCGAAGTCGAATAACCTTCCACTCCGATTTGAGGGATGCCGATGGCGAGTCGCGGAGGATCAGTACTCGGAAACTTACATCTTATCTCGTTGGATCTTGGCCAAGCTTGTCCAAAGTAGTATTTTGTATGGTATTGTCCACATACAGTCGAACCGTCATCGTTGACTTTTCGGGTGCGCAGCGATGCAACCACGATCTGTTCTGCTTCGCCGACCTTTGCTGCGGCAATCCACAGGTTCAATTGGTCACTGTAATACCAGCTATGAGGCCAAGAAATAAGGCATTGGCTTATCTCATAAATCCGATGAATGTCTGGTTGGTCACATAGTCAGTGCACTGAGCTGGGAATCCTTAAGGTAGGATTTGGAACCCTGTTCTCGGTCAGACCCCTTCATTTCTTTCATTGGTAAAGTCTCCGTAACGAGTGCCTTCCACCACCAATGCTTTCTGACACTACCTGAGTGGCAGATTCCTAATCAAACTAGTAGTTGAACACCTTATATTAGAGTATTTTCTTAACAGAAGCAAAGGGCAATGATGATGGTTAAAGATGATCGCGTATCATTAGATTCTTAACCACTCACTAAGTTAGTTTGGTCTTGTCATTTGAAAATAGAAAATAAAAGAGCTTATCCACCAGAGAAGGCCATTTTTCAGAGCTTAACCCGAAGGAAAACCAATCCGTTCACGAATAGAACATGCGATAACCGATCACTTCGATGCACATGCCATTGGTTATTAGCCAACCGGCTATGCAGTCCTCTTCCCTACCCAGATCAAAGCCTTCCTACTGTGCCAATGGCCTAGGTCATCTTTGAATCACCATTGGCCGCCATCTTCGTCGTATCCTCCTCCATTGTTGTCTTCGTGGAGCTCGCCATATCCATGGTTGTCGGGAATTTGGAAGTCTTCGCGAGATTCGCCTTCATTTCCACGGTTATCAGAAGCTTCATTGTCTTCAGGCTCAGGGCATCGTCGAACAGTGTGACCCACTACACATCATTAGTTAGATCTTCACAGTATCCATGGTCATAGAAATTTAGACTTACTGTTGCCACATCGGTTGCACTTGACTTTATTCCAGTTCTTGGGCTCGGGGCAATCACGAGCAGCATGACCCTCTGTGAAAACGCAATAGTTAGCTTCGAACTACTCATTTCCAGCATCTACCGGGCGACAGATATACTTACTTCCATCACAGTTTCGGCAAATCATGTTGTTGGGGTTTGGGGGCTGGTCGCATTCACGAGCGATATGCTCGGTAGAACTGCAGGCTTGTTAGAAGACGGATGCTTGTCTCATCATGTAACCAGGTTCACTCCATAAACTCACCCGCAATTACGGCATGTGCGAGGTTCCCGTGGAGCAGAGTTCGGGCAATCCTTGGCAAAGTGTCCGGCTGTAAATCTGTGAGCATGTGGGTATTGGCAGGAAGAGTTAATTTGGCGTGGATCATACTTTCGTTGCATCGACGGCACTCGACATCATCGGCTGATCGGGGCTCAGGGCATTCCCGGGCTTCATGTTCTTCGGAGCTTTGAAATGGTCAGTATCTAGTGCTCACTGTTGTTAGGATCAGATAAACATACCCGCAATTGCGGCACCCGAATCGACTTTTACGCGGTTGTGGACAATCTCGCACTCGGTGCCCAAGCGAGTCACAGTTGGCGCACTTGATCTCCGTTTTCTCAAACAAGACAGGCTCCTGTTTGCATCCACGCGAACTGTGGCCCATTTCTATAACATTGTCAGTGTGTACGGAAGAAATAGAGCATATAGTTGGCTTACCTCCACAATTACGGCACTTCATCACTTGCCGGTCGTAGGGAAGTCCCGCGTTTTGAAGGCGTTCAAGATTGTCCTCTGGGTTTTCAGGCCAGCGCTCTCGGAGATTGGCGCGCTGAGGCTTGTCGCTGTAATAGAAACCAACAACATATTGGCGGTCCAGTTGTCCTTGCAGATCAATTAAGCTGATGACATCCTCGAGGGGTTTTTCCTATAATTGGGAGGCCCGGTCAGCTGCTTGTCCACACTGCAAGAAAAGTGAGATGTTGATTACCAGGGCGATAAGATAGATCTTGAATTCATCATCCAGCATTTTTTTGCCGATAGTCTGGAAGGTCTCGTCTGGACACGCCTTGGCGTAGATCTGGAGGGCCTGGGTGATAGTGTTAAAAGATCCAGAATTCAAAATGAGCCTAATGGCTTTGTTACCTCTCGGAATTCGCCAATCTCCTTCTCATCACTTGCAGCCTTCATCATCGCCCATGCTTCCTCGGGAAGCTTGTCGGCGACATGGTTAAGATCGAACTTGCGGTTTGCTTTGCAGTCTTTCGACTGGTGGCCTGTGACGCAAGTAAGCATTTCTCATCTTCTGAATAGTCTATAGGAATATTTTACCTTCGGCTTTGCAGTTTCGGCAAATATCCACCGGCTTTTCGGGGCATTCAGCGGCCGGGTGGCCCTCTTGGTTGCAGATACGGCACGCTCCCTTGAAAACGCGAGGCTTGGGACAATCGGACTTGTTGTGACTATGTTCTTTGTTAGATGTGCTAAATGATGGACCTCGAAAGTTCTGAATCGTACCCTTCTTCTCCACAGTTGTAGCATGCGCCCATTGACTTTCGGGGTTGAGGGCAGTCGCTCTTCGAATGGCTATTATGATCAAGTTAGCTTCGGCGTGAGATAATTCAATGACATCGGCTCACCCTTCCTCCCCGCAGTTGTAGCATGCGCCCGTTGCCTTTCGGGGTTGAGGGCAGTCGCTCTTTGAATGGCTAATAGGATGAAGTCAGCTTCGGTGTGAGACAATTCAATGGCAGTGGCTCACCCTTCCTCCCCACAGTTGTAGCATGCCCCGAACGACTTTCGAGGCTGAGGGCAGTCGCTCTTTGAATGCCTGTAGCGTCAATTATTAGCCGGGTAACTTGGTTGACCTATCCACTTGATGCACATACCCTTCCTCGCCGCAGTTGTAGCACGCGCCCATTGACTTCCGGGGCTGGGGGCAGTCGGCCTTGTTGTGACTGTAGAAGCTGTTGTCAACACGGAGTCTGCTTGGGTCGATTCTCTCTCTTCATAGCTTACCCTTCCTCGCCGCAATTAAAGCATGCGCGTCCGCCTCCCCCACCACCTTCGTACCCTCCACCGCCACCCTTGTAGGGACAGTTTCGTGCAAAGTGATTCGGTTCACCACAGCTGTTTCCCTTGATCAGCACATGCCGTTGCCTCGCGATTATTGAACAACTCACCTGCGGCATAGTTTACCATCGGCGTCGAAGTTCCCATGAACGGTCCTGGGCCCATAGTCTTCTTCCTCCGCGTCGTATTGTCGCCCCCTGTCAGACATGATGATTGTCTTTGCTCTTGACGACTTGGTAAGCTGGGTCAGAATCAGTCAGTGATGGAGCCTGTGGACAGCCGTGAAAGCAAACCAGGATAAGAAAAGGGGGAAAGAAGTTGAGGGACGGAAATTGGAGCTCTGCGAGGTGATCATCAAGTGAGACTCTCGGGTATCTGCGCCGTCGTCGAGCGGAGGCAGGAGTGGTGAGAGAGATACTTACCGAGAGAAAGATGAAAAGACCACGAATGTGAGTGTGTCAGGTTGCAATGTGCAGAGAGAGTAGAAAGAAAACAAATCCGAGAAATTAAAAGGGAAGGATGGTTGGAGGAGGGAAGGGAAGCGTGCGCCTGCCTTGAGTGCCAATTGTGGCTCGGCGTGCGAGTGAGGCTACATTACACGCAACTGGAAATGGAACAACTCCGATTGCTCACCATGAGTTTGCTGCGGCTAGGGCTGATTGCGGCTGATTTGAAGTTCCATTGGTTCGCAAAAAGTGGTGTCATTGGTCACTAATTTAAATGCATTGTTGAACATATCGAAACACTCTCAAAATTTTGGTGACAGATACTATTGTTGAACATGAGTGCAGTCTTGGTGCACAATAAAGATGTAGATCATTGGATGCTCGCTTCCAGCCAGCCCAGATCATCTGAAGAACCTGCCCAGCAGGCCACCCGCAAGATTGTTCACAATACCCCCGCCCAGGGCCCGGTTCGCAAAAGTCGATGCTTGGCTGAATTTGTCGCACCGTGAGAATGCCACGGTGTTGGTGATTGTCAGGATGAGGGCAATAACTACAGGTGTTTTATTAGCTTAGGGGTCTTGCTTGTCACAGTCTTCAAAGATAGTCCAGGCACCAAGAACACTCACCGATCAAACTGAGCCAGATCACGCCAACCAATCTCACAATGGCCAGGATAGCCAACCCAACCCACAAAGCCGGGGTAACATAGAGACTCAGCCAGAAAAAGCGCTTGTCTGTGGCGGCGATTGAGCGAACGTTGGGGTCAGAGGACTCGAACACCCAGTGTGAATCGCCGGAAGTTGTGTTGACTTCGTTCCACCACCGCAGGCCAACCAGGCGGCGCCCAGCAATATTCTTGAGGTAATAAAAGTCGGCAGACAGAAGGAGGAGGGTCAGGATAAAGACGAGGATACTGTGGAAGGTGATTAGCGGGGTGGCTTCTTCCATGTTGTCTGCGGGAATATGCGCTGGCGAGGGGTCATACAAATCTTTGATAAAGAGGAGGCCAAAGAGATACATCATCAAAGCACCTAAAAAGCGCATTAATCAGTTAAATGTTCAATGGACAGTTGACAAGAGCACTGCAGCACGCACCGATACGAATGGTCAAGAAGACAAGTAGAGTGATGGGATGGGCACTAAGGCGCCAGTTCAGATCTCCTTGCTGGCCTTGATCCATAATGAATAACAGGGATCTGGTAGTCCTGAAGCTCCCGGAGATACCGTGAATCAACCGACTTCTTGCTAGTATCGGAGAGTTGTAAAGCTGTTGACGATGGATCTCCCTGATGTTCACCACGCGGCAGGCACGCTGTTGGCGGTGGCAGAATATACAGGGTGGCACGTCGTAATTGGCTGTGGATCTTGAAGTTCCACATTTGTACTCTCCCGTACCTTAGGGTATGGAGTGGAGTGGAGACAAGAATAATACTAATGGGATTATGGTATTATGGAACTACTAGTAGTATTCTAGGATATACTGCTACTGCTACGGAAGGATAACTCCTTAGCCTACTATTAAACTTAACGAAGCTTCAAGTTGGAAGTGGTATATTGTTTCTCAATCTGGTCATTTTCAGGCATTGTCTCTCTTGGCTCGAAAATTGCTAAATACCACCAGTACTAGTACGCGAGCTTGTCGGACTTGAGCTTGCTTAAGCACCGAGGGTCTTGTAAAGATCCTCAATATCATTGCTCATAACCCATTGAAGCTCATCGATTTGTCGCTGGTAGAACTCCTCGTCGCCACCTTCTGCCGCAACCATGACCGCAGGGACTTGCTCAAGGTATTCCTCCTTGTTCAGTGCAACTGAACCGGTTAGATTCGAACAATAAATACGAAAATTTCTTATTCCACTTACCATGGGCGTTGACGACTGCACGCTTTGCACTCCACATCGCGTGGTATGCATTGGTGCTACCGTCGTTGTTGGCATCACCAACAGCATAAATGCCACCGACACTTGTCATCATGTTGTTGCTTGAAACCTTAACCGATGATCCATCCATATCCAAATGCAGTTGTTTGTGCAAGCTCGATGTCTGTTTGGTATCCGTGCTATACAGAATTCCGTTGGCGACGAGTGTGGTCGGAGCACCGCTCAGAGTGAGCTTATACTCGTCGTCCGAGGGCTCATTTCCTTTGGCAGTTCTTTCAAGCTTGGTGATATCGACTTCGTGCACTTTGATTCCGTAGGTTGTCTTGATGACCTTTTCCCATCCAGGCCACTTCTCTTCCGCAGCCTTCTTGTCCTCATCGGTGATCTTACCTCCGGTAATGATTTGGATGTTGGTTGTCAGTTTCCGTAGACTTATAGCAGATCCAATAGCGCTGGAGAGCTTTCCAGGCTTTCCGTAGACAACCATTGCACGCCCCCTATAGTCATACCCATCACACCAGGGGCACCAGAATAGACCTCTTCCGAAGGCCTCGGAGAATCCAGGCTTGTTTGGAACCACATCAGTGATTCCAGTGGCTAGAATGACTTTCTTGACAAGGATCTTCCCTCCCTTATCATCAAATACCCGGAATCCTTTGGTGAGAGGCTGGATAGCAGTGACCTTCTTCCCAAGGGTTGTACGGTAGGAGTAGTCGCTGTAATGCTGATCAATCTCGCTTCGAACCGCAGCTCGGAATTTGAGTGGAACCATGCCTAGAGGGCAGTTAGCTCAATTGTCTGAAATTTCAAAGTTCAATCTAACTTACCATCTTGACCCAGCACATCGTGCATGTATCGAGTTTTGGCGTTACGGTACTCGTTGGAGTCGTACATGAGGGATGTCCGAGCTACTCGGCCCAAGGACATCGAAGCTGCGAGACCGGCAGGGCCACCTCCGACGATGGCTACATCGTAGTCCCAAGAAACAGGGTCCCAGTTATCGCATGATCTGTCATCGGAACTTGAGGTAGCGTATAGGCCAGTGTCCGTAGCGTTAAACAAAAGCTCCTCTTCCGACAGCTGAGACACATCAGGGCTCAGAACCTTCTGGGGAACCGTCAGGGCCGATGCGAGAGGGATCGATAGAAGGCACAATTGCCACAAAAGAGCGCGACACTGCACCATGTTTGCGGTGTCCAATGACCAGAGAAGGAATTCCAAGGTCAATGTTAGAGACGCGAACGAAATTAAGATGGATGAGAGTTTATTTATGTTCAAACTTTGAAGGCTTTTGCATGTGTGTTCTTTCCCTTGCCTAGGGCCGGCTCACTGATCGAACCCAGATCATCGCCAGAATAGTGGCTGCAATGAAGTTGGAAGATCACTTCTATGGATGGAAACCTCAGGTGTTACGGCATAATACTAGTTCATGCAAGCTTGAGAGACATACTTTTATGTGGAGACTCGCCAAAATACATTCAGCTCGGCATACCAAGCCCTGGAGGCGAGGTACTAGACCTGACATGGATAAATCATAGCCAGGATGAAATAGATGAACCTTGGAAGCCATAAAAAATTGATTTAACACCATGGGATGTTATATACACATATTCTGTTCGCGGGTAGTGTCAGAGGTCAGAAGCGACGTTTAAGCTGCGGGGGGGGAGGTCCTGGAGATCCCCGCTCGAGGCCAATGATCGACAGTACCCACTGCGCCTCTTATGCATGATTCAGCGCTGCTGGGAACTTCACTCATGCAGCTGAGGCTACCTAAATTACTTTGTACGTTCGAGGTGCATGTAAAACAAGGGGCAGATCGGATTGTGGTGGGGCGAGCTTTTCACACAGACAGATGCAGTCCCATGTTCTTATACCAGTTGTAGCGTAATTCAAGTTCTAATTTCCATTACCCAAAACATTGTTCAAAGGCAGATAATACAATGAGCCGACTTTCTGATAATTGATATAATATCAGAGATTATGGTAATAAATTAGGTACTTATGAGAGGAAACAAGATCGTATTCCCGCAGTTCAGGGCTGCTATGTGCATGTTGTACTAGGTATGTGATGCACCGATTGATAGTTCGTACACTCAGCCCGCCACAGCTCTCAATCACAACAACGCGTCATACTTGGGAAGATCTCTTGAATATCAATTTTTGATTGGTCAATATTGAAAGAGGCATTGATTATCTTCAAAGTTTCTCCGCAATCGTGCCCCAGTGTGCACCTGGGCATGTTGTAGACATGATATTATAGGACAATCGCCCCGGTGACAAGCCCCTATTTGATTTTCGCTGCCCATCGCCCAAAAAAGGAGCTTGAGCTCTTACGATGCAGAGTTGACTCAGAGTATCATAAGTATCATATATATAAATGACTATGAGGAATACCAACATTCCTGGAGGCCCCAGATCCTCGATCCCGATCTTACGGTGATGGTGGACCTACCAGTAGCTCTATCGATTTCCCATCAAAAAGGTACCATGTTACCATCCTTAACTCTTTTGCTTAATCAAAGTTCTTTAGAGACTCAGCCGCGAGCGTGGTAAGAACTGGGCAATCTGAAATAATATAACTTTGAGATTTTTACCATCGCCATTGGGTTGAGATCGTAGCATCCGAAATATCAGAACGGGCCAGGGCAGTCCAAATAGGCGATAAGCCGTGCCCATATAGCCTACATCCGGCCTCTCTCAACCCGAGCTACAAGAGTACCCAAAAATATTCAATTGAAATCATCTCCGATTCTTTTATTTCTATTATCCTACATATCTTCTTAGAGAACCTCTAAAAAGTAAAAAGACTTAGCGCTCGTGGTAGATCTCTAAAACATCTACATCCCGTTCTGACATCAGCGCCGAGCACGGAATTCCCGAGGTCGCGGCGCTCTTCATCTTCCCCACACGGCACCGACAACGCTTAGTGCTAACATCTAGCAACACCAATTATTTCCAAGCTCCCATTGATAGCGAGCTTGATCCATAAAATGGCAGCCCGCAATACCCTACGCCGCTCCTTGCTCTACGGTGAGTCTAGCCGGCGCACCGCGTCTTTCCCCCGCATTCTCATGCGCGCTGCTGTCAACCCCAAAGCTAACCAGCTTTCTCCCCCACGCAGTCCCCGGGTCTTCCCAGCGTTTCCTCGATAAATCCCGCTCACTCGCAGCGGACTGTGTCGCCTATGATCTTGAGGACAGCGTGACTCCGCACATGAAGGCAGAGGCCCGCGGCCTGGTGCGGAGAGCAATTGACCAGCCCACACCGAGTGGTATTCGCGAGCGTGCAGTGCGAATCAACTCCGTAGACAGCGGTCTAGCACTGGGTGATCTGACAGAAGTGGTGCGTATCGATCCTTACCAGCCTATCCAACAACCAAACAGCGAGCAAGAGAGAAAAACACATGCTAACACAATCACCACGACAGCTCCAATCGCCAAACCTAACAACAATCGTGATCCCAAAGGTCAACTCAGCCTCAGACCTGACATTCGTAACGGACGTCATCTCCCACACCCTCGCACAACAGCCCCAAATCGAAAACAGGCCGCCAATCTCCTTACTCGCCCTCGTCGAGTCCGCCAAGTCCCTCACCAACCTCACCCAAATCTGCGGCGCCTCGCCTTTACTCCAGGGCCTTGTTTTCGCTGCGGAGGACTTCGCTCTGGACTTGAGTATTACGCGTACGCCAGGTCTTCGGGAATTCCTCTTCGCGCGTTCGGCTATCGCGACCGCGGCCCGCGCAGCCGAACTCCCATCGACAATTGACCTCGTCTGCACAACATACAAGTCCGAGAAAGGGGATGGGTCGCCGCCGGCGGTGCTGGAGGAGGAATGTTATGATGGACGCCGGCTTGGGTTTAACGGGAAGCAGTGTATTCATCCGTCGCAGGTGAAGGTCGCGAATGATATCTTTGGGCCGCAGGCGGAGGAGACGGCGTGGGCTGTGCGGTGTGTGATTGCTGATGAGAAAGCTGCTGCTGCAGGGCGTGGGGCTTGGACGCTGGATGGTAAGATGATTGATGTGCCTGTTGCGGAGAAGGCGAGGGCTATTGTTAGGAAGGCTGAGGCTGTTGGTGTTGATATTCGGGCGCTTCGGGAACAGTGGAAGCATCAGGAGCCTGAGTAGGTAGATGTTGATGCTTAAGAATTCAATGGATATAGTTACTATTGTCAACCTCTGCGCTTTTCTCATGAACGAGGTCTTTTGCTATGTACCAGCAATACCGACAAGTTTCAATTGGGGTCATGTATGTAAATTCAAGTTGTTCATTGGTATTCGATACTATTATCGCTTATATGTGATACCCACCTCGAGTCTTTGATATGCCTCCAGGGCTCGAGGAGGGAGTAGTTACCAAGTAGTTACGTGCTCGTTGACAAACACAATATTCTATCAGGGTATTCAACCAGGAAGAAGTAGCTGATTGTGGGAAAGTTATCCAAGTAACCGATATCAAAAGAAAAGGCACTGCTGGGAGGGGAGCATGGTCATATAAACAAAACAAACAATGAGGCAGATGAGTGGCTCAAGCTCTGCAATGCAAAGGATGGGTATCATGCCGCATCATCACGAGCTGAAAAAACAGAACATCACACCAACTCATTGATTTTGTGTTTCTAAATCTTCCCGTCTGAGCAATTGGATTTTGCCTAGCGTAAGGTTGTTGCCAATATCCGCGGTCGTCGACTCTTCCTCCGCCATGCCTCGAGCAAGGGATTTATCATAACTGGTCGGGTCAATGCCGAGGATACCTCCAACATATCCTCCACGCTCACCAGGTACGCTGAATTCTCGGAATAGATAACGCCATTCGTTCAGCCAAGCTTTGACGGCCTTTCCGATCTTGTCTTTGCCGTTCTTCGAGTGGTGACCAGTGCCCGTGATCGCGTAAACAACCCGAAGTCCCTGGCGTGCGTGCTTAAGTAGTATCTTCTCCAGGTATTCAATGGCTTCTTCCGGATGCAGACCATGCAGATCAATATAAAGCTCCTCCGCAGATTCGTCCAGGCCCGCCTGGTTCAAATGCTGATTGCGCTCTTCATATAGCTGGCGTGCAGCTTCTCGATGACAACGACGCATCGCGTCGTTCTCCGCCTGGCCGCGTAGTGATAGCGCCTTCGCAGCTCGTGCATCATTCCGATTCCATGCTTGGGCAGCGCTGTTTGATTTGTTAATATAACCCAGATCTCACGTAGAACAACCAGTAATTATTTAGACACACCTCTGTAAGAATTTATTCCGCACGGTCCCGTGGCGAATTGCTTCTGTACGATATTTAATATACTGCTGATTTGCCCGTGAACCGGTCTCGAGCCACGGGATATTCTGCGGAGCCGCGATCGACATAGCCGCGGCACTGTTCTCGCGGCCCTTGGCGTCCTTGGCATTCTTGGACGATGATTTGCCTTTGCTGGGAGCCGGAGATGGTGTCATGCGCACAACATCTGCCAGAGAGGAGGGAATGTTTTCTTTATTCATATCGCGACCATTGTGGCCGCCTCGCTTGCCGTGGTGCTTTTTGCCAGCATTCTTTGCACTGACAGCAGCAAGAGTGGGGAAGGCATCTGGATCATCGACAGATAGTGCTGTTGGGTTCAGCTCACGGTTCTGATGACGGCTTGTTGGGCGTGAGTTCGGGCGACTTATATTATTCATACTACCGTTGCGTCGGCCCATTCCCGGATGAAGTCCCGGGGGGATGTTCTTATTTTGCAGACCAGAGAGGTGCGCTGGATAGCGACTGCCATATGGACCAGTCCACTGATCTTCTAATCCAGTTGATGATTGCAGCGGTGGAAATGCATCAGAGCCACTGTCCATTTGGAAGGGGGAGCTTGCAGCTGGGGAAGCTGGTCGGCTGCCGCTCGCGACACTAAGGCTAGAGATGAGAGCTGAAGGATCGTGTGAGAACGGACAGCCATCACCAGCCAGGCAATTGCCCATGACCCAGTATCTGATAGAGATTCATTAGTTTGTAAAGCGGGATCCATTTGCAAGATGACATGGAAGACTTACTTGCACACATGACTGGTTAAATCATGGCTAAAGCGGCAATCTGCGCGAAGACATTGCCCGGTAGATAGCCAATACTTGCAGACTACAGGACTGCGAGAGTGACCCGAGGGGGTAACGGGACGAGCTTGGTCCATGACCATGGACTTCCCAACCACCACTCGGCCATCATCCTGTTTGGCAAAAACATCCGTGTCTTGATCCTGAGAAAGCGCTGCGATAGTCGCCCCGAGGTCATAACTGTGGGCTTCAAGTGCGGCTTCGATTTCATCGTTGGACCGCCGATCACCTAAAACAGTACGCAAAATGTCATGCGGGCTCATATCCGGTACGAACTCCGCAGCGGTAGCACTTAAGGATGCAGCATAACTGAACCCTCCGGTTGACGAAGTTGTGCTAGCTGCATCGTCAGCCACCAACCATTCAACATTGCTGTCGCTACCAAAATCTGCATAATATTCTGATATTTGACTTTGATCGGAGAACTCATATGCATTCAGGTTTGGCGAGTGGGGGATTGGTTGTGCCAGAGCCAGTCGGGGAGACGGGCGTGGGGAGGTAAATGGGGAGACTGTTGAGGAGAGCGGAGGTCGGGAGAATGCCCCGCGCGAGCTCTGTACCCACGAAGTACTTCCGGGGCTGGTGCCCAGATTGGAGTGCGGCGATAACGGTGTCGATGAGCGCGCCATCTGCCATGGGGCGGGAGATGAGCGACGGATAACTGTATGACGAGCAGGCGGAGGTGATGAGTCGGGCAACGAGCGATTGCGATGCCGCCATAGGATGTCCAGCACCGCGTTTTCCAAGGAAGAGGACGAGAGGGAGGTATTTGCCCGCAAGAAATCCTCCACTTTCTCGACCTGCTCTTCATCATCTAGAGCTTGATCCTGTAGGATCTCGAGACATTTCTCGAGAAGTTCTTCCGATACCATGGTGTTGTGGAGGCGCGCGCGCGACGGGAAGGGGGGAGGGATAAGCTGAAACGGCGGCCAACAGCGATGGAGTCGTAATGAAGCTGAGTTTCTCCGGGTTGGTGGCTGATCGGATGGGATCGGTAACGAGCTAGTGATCGACAGAGGTCGTATATAGGAAGAGTGAATTATTTTGGTGATGGGAGTTTTGGAAGTCACAGTTCCGGGTCCATATTCTCTGATAAGTGAGGCAGGTCGAGGCCCGAGGACGGGCGATAAAGGGGGGGAGGCGGGGGATGATGGAGGCGCAGAAAAGCAATGAATCGGAAGTAGGGCAGCCTTAGTTACATCGTAACCCTAGCCAAAAAAGGAATAAAGGACAAAGGATGACAAAGGGAGATGAAGCGCAAACAAAGGAGGTGGGGGGAGGAGGAAGAAGAAGAAGAAAGGAGATCAACATTGACTTGTAGAGATGGAGGAGACTAAAGTGTTAGACTGGACTGATTGAACTGCGGCCCACCTGTACTCTACCAGTAGTATTCTGACATTTTATACCTAGTTAGTAATGGTAGTTGTAGATGGAGTTTAGGAGTTAGAGTTAATAAATAAAAATAAGAATAAATAAATTAAAATATATAGGAAAAAAAAAGAAACTAAGCCCTCGGCATAGACATGGAATTGTAGATCTCAGCCAACAAACTCATATTCTCAGTCTCCTAGTGTACAAGGTTGATGATGTGATGATTAGAATTCCCTATTCGAACACTAATCGAGGTATTCCAACATATATAATAGTACTACTAGTAAATAAATAAATAGGCCAGGAACCGGTATACCCTATGGTACCCTTGGAAAGTAATGAGCCTATGGCAGCTTCCGGTAAAGCCTCGGGGGCCCGGCGGATCCGCTTTGGGGCCACCACTTTTTACAAAGACAGCTTGCCCCAGGCTAATGGCATATTTGAGACATCGGAGCCTTTCTTGTCTTCTTCATCAACTTACCACCTCTAGTACTTTTCACCATCCCAGTTACCCAAGGTACCACCATCACCGCCAACACCAACACCACCACTACGACGACGACCACCACCACCACCTACCTCCATTCATTTCCTCCGCTCCACAGCGCCGATCGCTAGAGGTTCCTCCCCCGGATCTGATCCCTGTCCCATTGAATATCAACTCCCCTCCTTCCTCCCCTCAAAGCTCTTTGCCCACCATGCCCGCGGACTACGAGTCCACGGCACGGGCATTGGCACTCTCCGACTCGCCCCCTGAACCTCTTCTTGAATCCCCCAACAGCGATGATGAACACAACCAAGCGCCCTGGGCCAGGCGCGATTCCTCCGCTCGCTGGTCCAACAACAACCAGGCCAACTTTCGAGACCGCACAATGAACCGCGCCAAAGCGGTCTATACCATGGCCAAGGAACGCTGGGAGACCATGACTCTCTGGCAAAAGATTGGGTTCTATGCCGCCTCCTTTGGAGTTGCTGCGCTCGGTATTGGTTTCATGATCTTGACCGGAAAGCTCTTCGGCTGGCTGGGTCCGGTCGCGCACAAATGGGAGCATTCTTTCCTGGTCGCGTTTATTCTATGGCTCTGCGTCTTTTTCGTCTCCTTCCCTCCATTGCTGGGTTGGTCGACTTTTGGAACGGTGGCGGGTTTTATCTTTGGTCTATGGAAAGGGTAAGCTAAAAGCCGAGGCGCCGCTGGACCCTGATGGACCCTGACGCGCATCTTCCCCGGACCGCAACCACCAGCCAACTTGGATGCTAATCTCCCAATTTTCTAAACAGATGGCTTATTTACACCACCGCAACCGTTCTCGGTTCCACGGCCTCCTTCTACGTATCACGAACTGTGCTTTCGGGATTTGTGAACCGGCTCATGGAACGCGACAAGCGATTTGCCGCGTTGTCCCTGACCTTGAAGTATGATGGCTTGAAGCTTCTCTGCATGATTCGTCTGTGTCCGCTGCCTTACTCAATTTGCAACGGAGCTATATCCACTGTTCCAACTGTTCAACCTTTGATGTATGGACTGGCTACTGCGATCATTTCTCCGAAGTTGCTTGTGCCGGCATTTGTGGGGAGTCGCCTACGACTTCTCTCCGAGAAGGGCGAGGAAATGAGTTCAGGTTCCAAGGCCGTAAATATCATCAGCATTTTTGTCACGGTGTCTGTTGGAATATTCACTGGATACTATATCTACAACAGGTTGGTTATGTCTTCCCCGCGTTTTGTGATGGCATTTGGCTAACATGGATCCGTTTGTTCCTGCAGGACACTGGCCCGTGCGAAAGAACTCGAGGAGAAAGAGCGCGCCGATATCCGACAGTCTCTTCGGTCCGATCATGCCGCCAATCGGCCACATGGCAGATTCGCCGATGATGATGACGCTAATGAGGCTGCAACAATGCTGGCTCGCGACGAAGAAGAGGGCATTGGGTTTGAGGACGACGACGACGACCGTGTTGACCTCGCACTCGGAGATGACAGTGACAGTGACGGTGACCGACCCAAACGGTGGAAGAAGAAGGCCAACCGACGGTCTTACCATGATGAGTTTACGGATAATGACTCGGACGAGTATGTGGGTGATGCTAGTGAGACGTATGGGCTGCATAGCCACGTTGGGCGACAGGCCTGAAATTTTGAGTAGAATAAATTTTGCATGGTATCGTATTTAAGGAAATCTCGGATAATAGACTGTACTATCTCACATCAGATTCAGGGTCTAGTCGACCAGTGTTGCTGTATAATTACTATTAACTACTACGAGTGGTCGAGGAGGGAGACCGGCAGCCGGAAGCGGACTGAGAAATACGCGCCCCGAGGAACCTGCGACTTCTCCAAGTTTCCTGCCATCCACCCCTCCCTTCGCGCGCATGCCAATTGGGTCCCTTCGATTTGATGCCAGTCGGATTCTTAATCAGCGAGAGGTTTACGCTTGCTGGGGGAAGTCGACTGGCTGTTCTAGTTTGTATGTATTCCGATCACTCGTTTCCTCCCTGCGCAATATGTATGCCGGACCGAAAAAGAAAGATGAAAAAAGAGATGCCCCCGTCACCACGCATCTTCCTAGATGTTAGCTGTGTCTAATTTGGAAATATAGATATACTCAATCATTGACGTTTCTTGCCTATCACCTATTAGAACTTGATACAGCTCAACATGGTTGAACATCGGTGGCTGTGGTGACGCCTGATATTCAATTCGCAAGGGTTTCGTATTGCCGGCCCTCTTGTGGTATCCTTTGCCATCGCCAATTTTTGGAAGATCATCTGGATCTTCTATTTGGTAGATGAAAATGGAGTTCCATCCAGTTTCTCCTTCCGCCTCCCATTCCTCCCTGAGGGCGCCAACCTATAACCTGCCGACGTTGAATATGGACGGCTCGGCCCCAGTGGCGTACCACGATATATCGGGAGAAACCCCCCTACCAGGGCGGAAACATCAATCACCTTGCTCCAAATGATGTTTTCTTTACAACCGGTACAAGACACACTATGCCAGATCGATTAGAAGCCTCCGAACCGCCTGTAAAACGGCTTCGGACATCCGACGGTCCGCTCACCCAACCCCATCAATCATTCCCCGTAGAGGAGCAGACACAGACTGCTGGTTCTGGCGCTTTGCCGCCTCCTCCTGGGATGACTGGTCCTCACAAAATTGGCAATATCCAGGGTGATATACATGGGAACATCAGTACTCCCAACGAGTCCACCGCTTCGATGTCCCTTACCTCGTCATATCAAACCGCGAAGTCCACATCGCCTCCCACGACGCCCGGACAATCCACCTCTACCCCTACGCACACCGCGGGTGTAAGCATATTAGAGAGCAACAAGGTTGATTTATCAAAATGTCGACCGCGGAGTTCCATTCCATCAAGGCTCGCGCCGTCGATTTATGCCCAGCAGTGTGTCGCTGCGGCGTATGCATCTAGATTAGATCCATATGCACTACACAGGAAGGAACAGGAAGCATTGCAAGATCAGCTTTGCCACGTGCATGTCACAATCTACTTGAACATTCGAAATGGGATTCTCCGGCTCTGGACGGTGAATCCAATGGTTGGTATCACCCGTGAAGAAGCGATAGGATGTGCCAAAGATTATCGTTGGATGAATTTGGCCTCTTTCGCGTACGACTGGTTGTCACGGAACGGATATATTAATTTCGGGTGCGTTGAGATTCCTACGCCCCCAGTCCCTCCTAGGCGAGGTAGACGTAAAGAAGGGCCTACTATCGTGGTTATTGGAGGTGGAGTTGGAGGACTAGGCTGTGCTCGACAGCTTGAAGGACTATTCCGTCATTATCGTGATGCCAACACTGCCCCACGCGTCATTGTGCTCGAGGGACGTCCCAGAATTGGCGGAAGGGTGTACTCGCATCCTCTACAGAGTCTCGAGTCTGACATGCTCCCTCCTGGACTCACGCCCAAGGCAGAAATGGGTGCGCAGATCATTGTGGGCTTCGACCACGGTAATCCTCTCGACCAGATTGTGCGTGGTCAATTGGCGCTCCATTATCACTTGCTACGAGACATCTCGACGATTTATGACATTGATGGTTCACCTGTTCATGAGGTACAAGACGCTATGGATGAAAAGTTATACAATGATGTTTTGGACCGCACGGGCGTTTACCGGAGCAAAACACTTGTTTCCCCCACTGCGGAGGGAGATCACGATATGATTGATAATGGCCGTGAGTCTTTGGTGGACGACGGCCTCACTGTACGACAATACGAAGAGGCGCGCGCAGCAGGAACTATTGACTCGCTCGTTCCAACAAAGAGAGTGCGTCGACGTCGCGGCGTTGGACACAAAACAGCCGACCTCCAACCAAATCCCGATGTTGTTGGCGACCTCATGAGCCCCTCCAAGGAGCATCCAGCGGCTCTTACCTGTCAAGCTACTGGGTGGACTTTGAACCCCGGGATTTCTCCTCAAGCAAACCTCGATCTAGATCCCATCGCCAATGATTCACAAAATCAGACACTTGGGGCAGTTATGAATGACGGTGTGCTGCAGTATCAGCGCATGCTTCCGCTCACGCCCAAAGATTTGCGACTTTTAAATTGGCATTTCGCAAATCTTGAATACGCAAATGCAACAAATGTTGACAAGCTGAGTCTTTCGGGTTGGGATCAGGATATCGGCAATGAGTTCGAAGGGGAGCATTCAACTGTGATTGGAGGCTACCAGCAATTGCCATTTGGACTCTACTCTCTCCCTGCGAAGCTTGATCTCCGCACCAACAAAAATGTGAAGAAGATTTCCTACGATGCCACCGGATCTGGAAAGAAAACAGTAATAGCTTGCGAGGACGGGGAGAAATTCGTGGCAGACCATGTCGTATACAGTGGCTCGCTTGGCACTCTCAAGCACAAAACAGTGGAATTCGAACCTCCCTTGCCGGAATGGAAATCAGCGGCAATCGATAGACTAGGATTCGGTGTCATGAATAAGGTGGTCTTGGTGTTTGACGAACCCTTCTGGGACACTGAACGAGATATGTTTGGTCTGCTTCGTGAGCCTACCAACCCGGAGAGCACTGTACAAGAGGATTACGCAGCCAATCGGGGTCGTTTCTACCTATTTTGGAACTGTCTGAAAACCACTGGACTGCCAGTTTTGATCGCCCTCATGGCAGGCGATGCAGCTCACCAGGCAGAAGTTACGCCGGATGACGAGATCATCGCTGAAGTCACTGGCCAGCTTCGTAATGTATTCAAAAGCGCCGTCGTTCCGGATCCCATCGAGACTATCATCACTCGCTGGGCTTCCGATCCCTTTACCCGAGGCAGCTATTCCTACGTGGCCGCCGGAGCCCTCCCCCAAGACTACGATCTGATGGCACAACGAGTCGGCAACCTCTACTTTGCAGGCGAAGCGACCTGCGGCACACACCCTGCAACCGTCCACGGAGCCTACCTGTCTGGACTCCGCGCAGCGTCAGAAGTAATAGAGTCGATCATCGGTCCAATCGAAGTACCCACCCCCCTCGTCCCAGAGAAACAAAATAACACACCCAACGAAACGACCGCCCCAGCCGTTGAGCCCAAACCCAACCCCGAACCAACAACCCTATCCACCCCATCCCGCACCTCAACAGACAAACAACGCCGCGAAACCTACGACCAAGCACTGTGGACAACCATCTACGCCGAAATCGGCGCAATGCCCACCCGCCCCGCAAAAGCCGGCCTGAACCCCTTTCTCCTCTACCAAAAAGACTACTGGACCAAATGCCGCGACCAATGTGACGAGACCAAACGCGCCTCGAGCAAGAATCCCGCTGCAAAGGCCGGCCGCGACGAAATCCGTCACGCGCTCGGCCAGATGTGGCGCAATGCTTCCCCCGAGGAGAAAAAGCCGTATCTGGACCAGATTGAGGCTAATCGGCGGAGTAACGATGAGTCGTGGGATTCTTGGAAGGCCATTGCTTTGGAGTGGGAGCGGAGGTCGTATGAGGTTAAGGATCAGTGGTGTGCGGCGAATCCGTTTGAGCGGTGGGAAGCGCCTTCATAGAATTCTTGATGCTTGTATAATTGAACGGAGGCTAATTGTTCTGCTTTTGCTTGTTTTTTTTGGAGGAGGTTCGTGTTTTATCACTATCATAGGCCTTGAATGAGGTAACCATTGTTACCAGTTGCTTCGAAACGTACACAAGTTGAAGATTACTAGTAGTAGCTTTAATTACTTCTAGGGTTATATAGAAAATTAAGTTCCAGGGGGTTTAATGTCTAGTACTACTAGCAGTATGTGTCCAAGTCAGAACACACTCAATCGAACATGAAGACTCTATTTCGCTTTTCAAGCCCTAGTTCAAACTCATCACGAGTGCACTACATTCGGGATTTACTGCTCAATATTGATCACGGAATATCATCTATTTCTATATCTAAGGGCACCGAAACCAACGCAAACGAGGCTGATCTATAAGAAGAATCGCTCGAAAATCGTAGATCAACCCAGGACACCCAATGTATCAAAGAAAAAAGGTAATAAAAAATTCAGAACAATGTAGCAATGGCAAAGTAAAGGGAATCCGTCAACCATGATAGGAAAAAGAAATATGCACAGGAAATCGAGACTCAGATCGCGAACAGAGACAGATGTCTAGAAGAGCGCCGGGGGTCTTTCTAAACGAGATTATCTGCAGTGCAGGCTAGAATCATGAGAGGGCTGTAATGGGAGGGTCGTGTGGGTGTAGATGGGAGGTGAAGGAGGAAGGGAGAGAGGGAAGGAGATGTATGCATTTAGAGAGAAGCGTGGGACTCGCCACCCTCAGCGATGAACTTCTCGGCATCCAGAGCGGCAACGCAGCCAGTGCCGGCACTGGTGATGGCCTGGCGGTAACGCTTGTCCTGGACATCACCGCAAGCGAAGACACCCTCGATGGAGGTGTAGCTGGTACCGGGCTGGGTAACGATGTATCCATCCTCGTCGAGCTTGAGCTGCTCCTTGATGAGAGCGTTCGCGGGGTCGTGGCCGACGGCGTAGAACAGACCGTTAGCATCGACGATCTCCTCCTGGCCGCTGGTAGTGTCCTTGACACGGAGGTGGGTCATCAGGCCGTTGGGCTTGTTCTCACCAATGACCTCGGTAGCGACGGTGTTGAAGCGGACAACACACTTGGGGTGAGCGAGGAGACGGTCGGCCATGACCTTGGAGGCACGGAGCTTGTCACGGCGGACAAGAACGGTGACGGTGCTGCCGTACTTGGCCAGGAACATGGCCTCCTCGGCGGCAGAGTCACCACCACCAATGACGTACAGGGGCTTGTTGCGGAAGATGGGCACAGCACCGTCACAGACGGCGCAGGCACTGATACCGTTCTGCCAGTAGGTCTCCTCGCCGGGCAGGTTCAGACGACGGGCGTTGGCACCGGTAGCGATGATGACGGCGTCGGCGGTGCGGACGGGCTCGCTGCCGGGGGCGTCGTTCCACTCAGTCCACATCTTGAAGGGGCGCTGGGAGAGGTCCAGCTTGGAGATGGTCTCGGTGATGATCTCGGTGCCGAAGCGCTCGGATTGCTTGCGCATCTTCTCCATCAGCTCCTGGCCGCCGACACCGTCGGGGAAACCGGGGAAGTTCTCGACGTCGGTGGTGGTGGTGAGCTGGCCACCGGCAGCGGTGCCATTGGCGAGCATACCCTCATACAGGACGGGCTCAAGTTCAGCACGCGACAAGTAGATGGCGGCAGTGTGGGCGGCGGGGCCCGATCCGATAACTGCGGGCAAAATATCATTAGTCTATGGTCCGCAGGACATGCTTGCCTCAACCGGGGAGCATCGGGGACACTGAGGGTTGGAAAACTTACTGACGACCTTGGAGTGAACCATTCTGGCGGTGTTCATGCAATTGACGCGCGCGGGCGTCGATAGGGAGTTGGAAAAGACCGAGGTAGGAGGGGACTGTTGGTGAACAGTCGAGGCGGCAGCGGCAGTGAATCCAAGGGATCGGAGGGCGGAGGGGAAACGGCGAAAGGCGGAGGAAAACAGCTTGAAGGTATTTCTCGGGGAGGAGGAGAGAATATAAATGGCTATTTTTTCCTTGGGAATTGAGGGGTGGTGGAGGGCGGGTGGAGACTTTGACAATGAGATCAAGGCAGTTTTCTCTGTTCTTCCGCGACTCAAATTAATCATTTGCCCGCGTCGAGGCCCCTCGCTTTCTAAGCACCGCCCACGTGACCAGGTCGAGACCTGGTGAGTACATAATCCAATGCGATAGAGATATCACATCACCTGGCAGCAGTGCTTCCGTTTTCCGATGGAGCTAACCAGTGACAGCATTAGGAACATAACTGCGGTACAGTGGATCATAGATTGTAGATTACGGAGTACTACGTACACTCAAGATCATCTTCTAGATGGCTCTGTTGATTATGTGGCCACCTCTCACCGACTCGGTTCGGTATCACGCCATTGTGAGGCTCCCCCGAAGGCGGTCTAGGGCTGATCTGATCACTCAGCAAAGATTAGATGCATGTGGAGCCGACCTGTACTGAAAGAACGTTCTATATTTCAAAGCTTACTAGTATTATACTAGTTTAGTCATTACTACTGCGCCATACTAAATCTCAATATCTGTAGACTGTAGCTCATGTCTTTTGCTGCAGTAGAATTCAAAATGCATTATCCAGCGGAAAAATCATATGCTAAATCGCAGATATCCGGCTATCTAAAAGAAAAAGGTCATACAAATCGTAAGAGGAACCCTCGAAGGGTCCCCAAGCGTAAATCATCATAGTGTACAGAAAAATCAAATCACCCCAAACCACTTTTTCTTGCGTGGTGCTGGTTCTTCGTCCGAGTAGGAGTAATCATCTTCCCCCTCAGTGGGAGATGAGTCGTCGACAAGAGCGTGGGCAGGCAATCTCTGAGGTACCTCTCCCTCGGAGTCCTCATCGCTACCAGCATATCCCTCATACTGATGAGATGCAGCAGCGTTGGCGCGGGTATTATTGATCGTGTCGTGGTCTTCAATATCATCGGCATCTTCGTCACTGCCCTCCTCTTCCTCCTCCTGCTGGGCCCTGGAGGCTTTCTTTCTGCGTGGCACATTCAACCACTTGCGCCAGCCCTTCTTGACCTGTGTTGGGGCCGGGTCATCTTGGTCTCCTTCGTACTGCAAGGCAGGAACGAGGAGTTTGTACGGGATTGTGATGCCCGAAGGGTCTTGAGGGTTGACTTCCATGTTCAATGTAATGGCCAATCCTCTTTCAAGGTTGACAAAAGCGCCTGCGCCATCGTCTCCTTCCTTGGCTGCTCGCTTGGCAGCCTTTTCGCTGAGATTGGTTGGTCGGCGGTGGAAGACGCCAGGCTGTGGTTCCGGCAATGTTCCAGGGAAGTAACTGTTACCACCCTCCATGGGCCGAGGAACAGAAGAATCGACACTGGAGCGACGAGCATGAACATTTTGGTTTCGTCCGAAACTCAAGGTTCTTGTCGGGGGCGGGCCCTTGGTCGATAGTCGTCGGAGTATGCCAGGCTTACCGCTAGCTCCCTTGTCACCCCTTCCGAGAGATAGAGTGCGTTGAAGCATACCAGGACGTGGCTCGGGTTCTTCTGGAGTCTCCGGTTCAGGTGTGCTACCTGGTGTTGATCCCGGGATATATTCTCGGATTGAGCACCAGTTTCGTCGTGGAAGCAAGCGCTTGTTGTTTCGAGATTTGCCATTCACGTCCTGCGTGAAGATTGGAATGATGTCCTCGTCGGTGTTGGAATCCATGTGGTGCACCGTGTTGCGTTTATTGAGAGTGTCCGAAATAATTTCCGTCTCTGGCATATCAGCAATCGCCGACGAGATGATATTCGGCATATAGCGGTAGTCATGATCCTTTGCAATGTCAAGTTTGGGGTTTGAATAGAATTGACCGATTGCAGCCAAGTGAACATCGCCACTGCATGATACATGTTAGTATGTATTCGGATGAAATTAGAATGAAATGAAGCCATACCTGAGAATGGTCACCCGGACGGACTTTTCCGCGGCAAGATCTTGGAGATCTTCGACTAGCCAGGTTCTTTCGGACTTGAGATGTTTTCCAGCCCAGTGGTCATCATATACCTCCACGTTGCCACCAGATCTGTTGACGAGGCCTCCGATCATGCCTGCTTTGCCGATGGACTTACGGCTGTTCATGAAGTTCTTGAGCATAGCCTGGCATTTTGGTTAGGTCACATCTTCATCCAGAAAAAAAGAACATAAGCAGAAACTTACCACTCGAGGGTAGGCAATAGGAACACTGGAAAGAACGATCAAATGCTTAGTCTCTCCTCTGACGATCTCCTGATGGCAGCGATCCCAGATTAGGTCACAAGTAGCCTCCGCAAGAACTTCGTTGCTCTGTAAATTAATTAGCGGTTATTCTTTCAGATATATATGGCGTAAGAAAATCACCCTTCGTTCAGTTCGGCAATCCAAGCCCAACAAAACCACATCACTACCAAGAGACATGAACAAGTTTCGACTTCTCTGCTCAATGTAGGGACCTGGCTGGGCGCCGAGAATCCAACTAGGCTCTTCAATTTCCGTCTCGTCTGGAACACTGTGGTGCTGGAATAGTAAATAATATTTGAACGCAATCTTTCCAAGACCTGAGATCACGGCGCTCTGCATGAACTCCTCATGGTAGGATCCGAACCCTTCGAAAATTTCATGGTCGTTCCACATGTTGACCATCGGGATTTGAGAGTTGGCGAGAGAGAAGAGGCCCTGTGAAAACCAGGCCGCGTAGCGCCCCAGATAGAATTGCTCGAGCTCGGCGCGGAATTCAGGAGTAAACGGAGCCCCATATCTTTCCGCGACATTTTTGATCTTGATCCATTCCTGGAAAAAGGCCGATTCCGTCATGACTGTATCATTAAATATCTGGTCACCGCCACCGATCATCACATGGAATGGTCGAGTCTGGTGTTCGTTCAAAATATCTCGCCAGAGGGGATCGGGTCCGCAGAAACGATCTGAGTCGACAGAAGGACCAAATCCATTGCCGCTGTGGAACATGATATTCATCGGCTGGCCTGCAGCTGGAACCCAGAAGCCCAGTGCCGGTCCACGGTTGATTCTGTATGCGATTCGTTGCTGGGTTGATCCAAGCTCGACCTCGACATTGAACCTCCAAAAGGTCACGTCTCGAGCCGAGTCGGCGTATAGGCGGACTCCGGGAATATCGCGGTGTAACCCGGCTGTTTCACCATCGATAGAATTGATTCGATTTGCAGGAATCGGTTGCTTGGATCCTCCGGGGTTGTCGTCTGTTTGGCTGGGTGACAGCTCATATATGCCGTCATCATTTTCCACGGCAGATAGGTCAAGTCCTTCCTCCAGGTGGTCAACTGGTTTCACATAGAGAGGTCTTCCGTCTCGTCCAACCTTCATGAGACCGGCAGTGGGGTCGATATATTCAGGAGCCAGTTCTTCACCACTGACTTCGGCAGGTGGAGGAGGAAGAAGGTCCATCGGTTGAGAGAACAGGCGCAATGAAGGCGGCGTATCGTAAGAAGAGCGTGTGTCCTTCGTGACGATCAAAATAGAGCCTCGCCATATATCCTTCTCGACAGTACCGTGGGCGCCATCAACTTTGAACTTCTTAATACCCGTGTATCGAAGCAAAGGACCACATCTGAGGAACAATTTGGGCTCGAAGTTTTTAGATTCAGTGACACCTGTTGAATATTAGCTTCTTTGATTTATTTTATGCCACAAGCCTAGGGCTAGGATTGGAAGGCTCACCTGTCAGCTTTTGAGCTGGAGTCTTATAGTTCTTGGGCAGGGCTCTGCTCTTTCAACGGTCAGCTGTACCGCCTCCTTCCCACCATGCTTTGCTTCGCTCCATATCCATGTGCTGGAAATCAAAGTCGGTTGACCCCAACTGAGCGACTGGCGCATTCTTCCACTCGAAAATTGGCGGAGGCGTCGGTGGCGGCACATTGAAAGACACCGTCTGTCGCTTTTTGGTGTGAGATTCGACGCTATCATGTGCCGTTCGGGCTGCTGGAGGTGTTCCTAGACTTTCCTCGCTCAAGATAACGTCCGCGGGTTGCATCGGTGCAGCAGGGCCTCTTTGGGCAAGGGACTGGCTCCGTGCAGGAGGCTTCCCAGCAGGTCCATTCTTTCCTGAAGGCCCGCTCACTGTGACCGATCTTCGAGGCACATTGCCTAGCTTTGCAGACGGCGGAATAGCATCTTCGGCCTGTGGGTACTGAGAATTTTCAGAACTCCGGGCGGCCTGGTATTGAGGACTATTCACTTCATTTTGACGAGGCCCAGGAACATGTCGTGGTCCCGCTTTTAGTGCGTTAGCCGTCGCTTCTTCGAGGACGATATTCTTTCTATCTCCCTTTCTGGCAGGGCTGGGGATTGCACGGCTTTCTGAAGGCACGTTCTGCTTCACGCTTGGTTGAGGAGCAGTAGCAGCTGCCTGTGTCTTTGCCTCCGCATTCTCCCGCTCGACCTTTTTGCGAGCCATGCGCTCTCGCAATCGCATTTCAGCTTCTTGCATCCGGGCCCGTTTTTCCTCTTTGGTGATCCCAGAGAGGGTCACTTCGAGCTTCTGCAAGGGCGAACGGTCCGAAGCCCAATCCTTGCGAGACCCATTTGTAGAACGGACAGTGTTTGATCGGCTCGGGGGGTGCTTCGAGCTTCGGCTCTTCATGCTGTTGCGTGTCTTGGATGTATTCCGCCGGTGGGAGGCCCCGAGGCGTGGTTGATTCCTCTGTTAACCCCGGTGGTGTTTGTAGTGAAGACTTGCGAGTTGTATAGTTTGATTCACTTGCCGGATAATCCCGAGCACGAGCAGAAAAAGAACGACCGGGCTGGCCAGATGATCTAGCAGCAGCCGTGGCCTTAGGTGCGGAACGTGGATATCGACGTTCTGCTGCTGTGGGCTCGTATGTCGGTTCATCTTCGTAGTCCATCGACGCTGGACCGGCTGTCGACTGTCTGCGACCCGAATCCGAATTGGTACCATTGGCATTCCGGTGATTAGAATGGCCATTTGCCATATCAGGTGAGTCGCGCATTGCAGCGGCGGCCATTGAAGCCGTTTTCTTTTAAAAAAAATCTCTCGTGGGGAGAACCAGTCAATCGGGCGAACACTGTTTGATGGGCGCGAGCTGGAAATCAAGAGTGGATCCAGCTAAACAACGATTCTGGTCAACTCTATAACCCACAAGGCCATTATTTGAGAAGTAGGAAAGATCGGGGAGAGAGGAAATTCGACTTACATTCTTCAGTCCAGTGCTTCTTCTGAAACTGTGGGCACAATGTCGCTCTGTCTGGTGCCTAACGTAGGCTCACCTCATCGCCCGAGATCGGATTGCACTGTTTTCGCGGTCTCTTAAGCCTGAGCTTTCGGGCAAAGGAGAATAGAGTGCGTAATGACTCGATGATTTTGTAATTGCAGGGAAGATGAGGAAGAAAAGAGGGGAAAGGAAACGAAGGGAGTACGGAGGAGTAGAGTATAGGGCAACTTTCAAGTGTGGTGGCTGGGAGCCCCAGCCTTCGCGCGTGGGGCCCGCCATCATTGGACGTGTTGTAATTGCTGGAGAATACTTAGTACGTAGTCTACAGAGTAAGTAAAATATGAAATATGAAATGAAAATTGAAATGGAGAAGAACATGGACAAATTTTGACCTTCTCAGAAGTACAAAGTAGAGTAGTTTACCTGTTACATAGGATACTACTAGGAGACTATGTATACTCTGGTACTTCTCTACCCTACGCTGTACGGAGTATACTTCTGACCAGTGGAGCTTCAAGTCAAACTCATGCAAGGACTCGCAAGCTAGTGGTGTCCTGCCTAATGATCTCTGTACAGAATACTCTATTACATACAGAATACGGAGTACTGAGTACACGATACCTACTTGGTACTAACATCATGATATTATACTCCGTACTCTGTTACTATTTCTAGACACCCAAATACATGGTTGGCCTGACCAATGAACTCACTACGTAAGCCAAGGCAAGGCCGCGACCGTGGTCTCTCTAGTCTTGACCTCTTTGTTTCAAGCAATCTGGCCCTCCTCAGAATCACAAAACTACCTACAGAAACGGGGCTGCATATGTTGGATCATCAGGGTCCCGTGTTATTGCTGAGTGGCTCCCCCCGACGATCCTCCTATTCTCCCTCAACTCAGCTCAACTCAACTTAACTCTGCTCGCCACTCCGCCCCATCTTCTTCATTCAACCTCCCCTTTCTCGACACGGATTACTTGACCGCTATTGTCTTTGAAAGGAACTGGATATCGTTCATGGCAACTGCGCCTTTGATCCCTTACTCCTCATCGTGAAGAGCGAGAGTGCTTTCCATCTCGCCTCCACCCGCCCACCCCATCCATCATGCGTGTCGCCAGCGCCATCGCTGTGGCCTTGAGTCTCGCCGGCCCAGTCGCCGCCAATGTTCACCCTCGCGCCATCGAATCCCGCGAATTTTTTGCTCTCCATCTCGACGATGATACCCCTCCCTCCCATATTGCAGACGCCCTTGGTGCACGACATGAAGGTCAAATCGGTGAACTCGCCGGCCACCATACCTTCTCGCTCCCCCGGGAACAAACCGATGATTTCAATGCCCTCCTGAACGGACTCCGATCGAAGCGGAATCTTCGACGACGAGGAGAGCCTATTATTTCTACTCGCAGTGCTGACCCTCTAGATGGTATTCTCTGGTCGGAGCAGCTCGCCCGCCCCAGGCAACGACTACACAAGCGCATCCCACCTCCCATGCCGAAATTCGATCGACGATTTGCTACAGAGAGTCAAGTGAAACCTTCCGAAGCTCAAACCAACATTATGCATACCCTGGGAATCACCGATCCGATCTTCAAGGATCAGTGGCACCTTTTCAATCCCCTTCAACCGGGCCATGATCTCAATGTCACAGGCCTCTGGCTGGAGGGCGTGACAGGTGAGGGTGTGGTGACGGCTGTCGTTGACGATGGATTGGACATGTATAGTAACGACCTCAAGCCCAACTACTTCGCGGAGGGCTCATGGGATTACAACACGGGTTCTCCAGAGCCACGTCCTGTGCTTTCCGACGATAAGCACGGCACCCGCTGCTCGGGAGAAATCGCAGCTGCGAAGAACGACATCTGTGGAGTCGGCGTGGCCTACGACAGCAAGATTGCGGGCATTCGAATTCTGTCCGCCGCTATCTCAGACGAGGACGAAGCGGCATCCATCAATTACAAATACCAACAAAACGATATCTACTCCTGCTCTTGGGGACCCATGGATGATGGCAAAACTATGGACGCCCCAGGTATGCTCATCAAGCGAGCAATGGTCAATGGCGTGCAGAAGGGTCGGGATGGAAAAGGCTCGGTCTTTGTGTTTGCTGCCGGCAATGGTGCGACCTATGATGACAATTGCAACTTCGACGGGTACACCAACAGTATTTACAGCGTCACGGTCGGTGCCATCGACCGAAACGGAGATCACCCAACGTATTCCGAGTCATGCTCGGCCCAGCTGGTGGTTGCGTATAGCAGCGGAGGCAGCAGCGCGATCCACACAACTGACGTTGGTACCAACCAATGCTACTCCGGGCACGGTGGTACCTCTGCGGCCGGCCCACTCGCCGCAGGCTCTATTGCTCTTGCTCTCAGCGTTCGGCCGGATCTCACATGGCGTGATATCCAATATCTGATGGTAGAGACTGCCGTCCCGGTCCATGAGGACGACGGAAGCTGGCAGAAGTCCCCCTCCGGCCGCATCTTCAGCCACGACTGGGGCTTTGGAAAAGTCGATTCTTATGCGTTGGTTCAAAAGGCCCGCGACTGGGAACTTGTGAAGCCTCAGGCCTGGTACCACTCGCCTTGGCTCCGTGTTCACAATGACATCCCTCAGGGTTCCCAGGGATTACTCAGTCGGTACACAGTCACTGGCGATCAAATGAAAGATGCCAACTTCGCTCGAGTCGAGCACGTGACGGTTACAATGAATGTCAACCACACTCGTCGCGGTGATCTCAGCGTTGAGCTGCGTAGCCCCAGCGGAATTGTTAGTCATCTCAGTGTTACTCGCAAGTATGACGATGTAGAATCTGGATATGAAGACTGGACATTTATGACTGTTGCTCACTGGTATGTCTTTATCTTGGATCTTTATCTCCCTTTGAATAAACAACTAATCTGGATTATAGGGGCGAGTCACCTCTGGGCGAATGGTCAGTGATTGTCAAGGATACTATTGTCAATGAGCACAGCGGCAAGTTCATCGACTGGAGACTCAATCTCTGGGGAGAGGCCATTGACGGAAACGATCAACCCCTTCACCCATTGCCCGATGACCATGACCATGATCACCCTTACGAGGAAGCCCATGTGGCGACAACCTCTGTTCAACCTGGGCCGACGAAGACCGCTACCCTTACAAACCCCGACGACCAGCATGACAGGCCTACCAACCAGAAGCCTTCTCAGTCAAGCGAGGCAATCCCTGCGGTGGAGTTGGATGCCACTGAGACGAATGCTGCCGATACAACTGCAACTGCGACTCCTACTTCCACTGCCGCCTCGGACAGTAAATTGGCCCACTTCTTGCCCTCCTTTGGTGCTTCGAAGAGAACTCAAGTTTGGATTTATGCGTCTTTGGCCATGATTATTGTATTCTTCATTGGCTTGGGTGTCTACTTCCAGCTCCAACGCGTCAAGCGTCGTCGCACCAACGCTCAGGATGACTATGATTTTGAAATGATTGAGGATGAGGATGAAATGCATCCGATGACTGGTGGAACTGGTCGAACCCAGCGACGCGGTGGTGAACTGTATAACGCATTTGCTGGCGAAAGCGACGATGAGCTGTTTAGCGAAGATGATGACAATGGGCCTTATCGTGATGGCCTAACCAGGATCTCCGAGAAGGATGGTGAGGGCGAGGACGATTCACCCGGCAGCCATCTCTTGTCTGAAAAGAACTAGTGTGATTTTTCTCTTGTCATGCATTTCTTTGCATTGGGTCTGGGTTGTGTGATTTATATTATATGGGGATATACTGAACTAGGGTTGTTTGTGTTTGGTTTGGGATTAGACCGGATCGGCTGTCTGGCGTCCATGTACATCTTACCACGAAAGGAATGCAAGAAAGGCATTCTGTGCACATTGAAGAGAAGAATCAAAGAATCCCTTCGCACAATATATTATTTTCTTTCTTACTAGTCTGAGTTCATGTCTGTTCTACTAGAAACCCAAATTTTACACAGTATATAGTTAAGCCGTACCAAACACCTACAGTACCAGTATCTATGGTAGCCACCCCTCCGATGACGATGATGCCGCACTCGGGACTCCGCCTTGGGGATCGACGATCACCAGCTTCCCAGCTCCTCCCGCCTCCACCTATGCCCCCCCCATTTTACGTTTCCCCCATCGCCCCGATCCTTGTACTCCTCGATACGGCGTGGCTCTTGTTCCTTGACGTTGATCACCAAACATTTCCGTCGGGCGACCACGGTTGACCGACCGCCCTTCCCCCGCCATGGATCAAAACGACGACTTCGACAGCGTCTCCTGGAAACACGATGCAGACAGCGATGTCTCTCGCCCGACAACCTCCGGAACAGACGCAGAAGCAGAATCGACCTTTGATCATGACACAAATGGCAAGCGAAGGATGAGCTCAGCTCATGAAGAGCCCCAGGCTGGCGCGCTGGCCGACGCCGTGGACCTGGCTGGCATCGGAGACGGTGTGCTCGAGTGCCGAGTCGATACACCTCTCAAAGAGAATGAAGGCACAAAAGATACATACATTTCGTACTTGGTTACAACGAGTGTGAGTACTAGCCCTTCATGAGGATTACCAGACACCTGCGATGGGCCAGGCGGCACTGCTGCCTGCGCACCTCGGGAGACCCCAGGAATGTCGCATACAGTTCACTGCTAATACCATGACTTTACAGACCGATTTCAAGTCGTTCCAGAAATCCGAGTTTAGCGTACGACGACGATTCACGGATTTTTATTTCCTGTATAAGACCCTCTACCGCGAATACCCAGCATGCGCCGTCCCCCCACTCCCAGACAAGCACAAGATGGAGTACGTCCGAGGAGACCGGTTCGGTCCGGAATTCACTACACGACGAGCTTGGTCGTTGCATCGATTTCTAAAACGCTTGACCCTGCACCCAGTACTTCGTCGCGCACCTCTTCTCATCATCTTCCTGGAATCGCCGGACTGGAATGCCCATGTAAGGCTACATGGTAACCGCACCACTGTGAATGCCACCACGGACAACGCGAGTACGGGTATCTTTGATAATTTCACTGACAGCTTCGTCAACGCGTTCACTAAGGTCCACAAGCCGGATCAGCGCTTCATCGAGGTCAAGGAAAAGGCCGATAAGCTGGATGAAGATCTTTCGCATGTGGAAAAGACCGTGGCGCGGGTCGCGCGGCGAGAGTCCGACTTGGAAACTGATTACACAGAGCTAGCGACGCAGTTCCGCAAACTCGTCCCGCTCGAGCCGGCAGTGGAAATGCCGTTGCAGGTGTTCGCGGCTTCCGTGGAAGAGACCGCTCGTGGAGTGCGTGGATTAAAAGATCACACCGACCAGAATTATTTGGGTTCGCTGCGCGATATGGATGCCTACATTCTGTCTGTCAAGACCCTACTCAAGACTCGCGAACAAAAGCAGCTTGACTTCGAGGCCCTGGTTGATTATCGTAACAAGGCTGTGGCCGAACGCGATTCACTTGCCAGCAATCCAGCCGCCTACTATGCATCCAACCCTCTTACCTCCTCGCCAGCCTCCTTCATCCGGTCGAAGATGGAAGACATGCGTGGAGTCGACCACGAACAATCCCGCCGCGAACGTGTTCGCAAGCTTGAGCTCCGCATTGATGAGCTCACCCGCGAGGTAGAGTCGGCAAAGACTACTTCAGAGATGTTTGACGAGGAAGTCGTGCGTGAAGTGGCAGATTTCGAGCGCATAAAGGCCGTGGAGTTCCGCGACTCGCTGGGCAGTTTCGCCGACTCGCATATCGAATTCTACCAAGGCGTCCTTTCAACCTGGGAACGATTCATTGCGGAGATGGAAGGTGATGCCGATTTCGATCTGGATGCCGATCCAGTACTAGGTGGGCGGTGACGCTGATTCATGGAAATAACTCAGGGATGGATTCGGTGTAGTTTTTGTCCTATTTACTTGGTTAGCTTGTCATTGCATTTCATACCCGCAATGCCATCATTGCTTTTCTCCTAAGGCGATACCGTGGCTTTAATTGTATAACGTCTAAGCTTGGCACTTCGTCAAATTTATGAGAATCCATACACCCATACTTTCGGACTTCATCTACAGTGACTCGTATTAGATCGGACAGTAGATAGTAATGCTGTTTCCATGGAATTGGGAATTAATTGTTGCGGATAACAGCACAAGCGGCCTTATTTCCACTACTAGAACCCTGCTACCAATTTTCTGTTTGAAATTAGAACGCATTCATTTCTCGTCTGAAATTCATATAAGGAGCTCTCTGAACTCGATCTATACTTCCTTGGGGGTGTCCCACTCACGTGATCAGATGTGCTCGGCATGGGTTGACTCCAGCATCTTGATCATCCGATCTACTTCATGCCAACGTCAAACACGATGCGTTCGATTTCCAGAGCCGCCCTGCGGCCATATGTTTGCACTTCATGCCGTCATGGAATCGGAGCCACTCGGCGTCGATTCGGAACCAATTCGAGCCAAACACCGGAGATCTACGACGTTGTCTGCGTCGGTGGTGGCCCGGCGGGCCTAGGACTTCTCGCCGCGCTTAGTACGTCATGCAACCCTCCAATGCCAAATCCCATGAACTGACGCTAATGATCAATTGTTTCAGGAGCTTCTCCCGTCACCTCTAAGTTGAAAGTCGCCCTCGTCGAAAGCCAAGATCTCCGCAAGGCCCGCGGCTGGAACCTCGACTCAACCCAATTCTCCAATCGAGTTAGCAGCTTGACACCCTCGACTGTTGAGTTCTTACGCAAGATCAACGCATGGGAACATCTCGATGTCGACCGAGTACAGGAGTACCAGGACATGCAAGTGTGGGATGGGGAGACGGGTTCGCGCATATCATTTGACTGGTCCACGGAAACATCACCATTCGAAGATATGCGCACCGTCGCTACGATGACAGAAAACGCCAATCTTGTACGCGGTCTACTATCGCGTATTGAGGCTTCAGGCGACGAAAACCTTACTCTCTTTTCCAACACTACTGTTGCTTCAATTGAGAACGGATCCGATCTTCAAAACGAAGGGCCCGACCTATCCGCCTGGCCCATCATATCTGTTGCGCCCACCGCACCAGGCGCACAGGCGCAATCTCCAACTCGAATTGCCGCGAGACTGCTAGTCGGAGCCGATGGAATCAACAGCCCTGTCCGGTCATTCGCCGATATCAGCACACAAGGATGGGATTATAACCGACACGGCATCGTCGCAACCCTCGCCCTCGGCGATCCAGACAAGCCATCTTTCCCTGCCAACATGCGCACAGCCTACCAGCGCTTCCTACCTGCACTCGGCGGACCCATCGCTCTCCTTCCCCTACCAAACAACCACGCTACTCTCGTCTGGTCAACGACTCCCGAGAACGCAGCCTATCTCAAATCCCTCTCAACTCCCGCTTTCCTGGCGATGGTCAACGCCGCCTTCCGTCTCTCCATGACCGACCTCACCTACATGATGGGAATGGACCGAACCTCTGATCAATTCTCCCACGAAGACGAGCTCATCTGGCGTCTCCAACACACCCCTCAACAATCACAAATCCCACCCTCCGCCATCGGCGTCCAAGAAGGAACCGTCGCCTCATTCCCCCTCCGTTTCCGCCACGCCTCGCAGTATATCTCGCCGCGCGTTGCACTAGTCGGAGACGCAGCGCACGTCATCCACCCGCTCGCAGGCCAAGGTCTGAACCTCGGCATGGCAGACGTGGCTGCTCTTTCGCGGACGATCGAGTATGCCGTTTCGCACGGTATGGATATTGGCGACCTTCTTACTCTTGAGCGTTACTCGTCCGAGCGATACCTGCCTAATGCTAAGATCGGTGGCGCGTGTGATTTGCTGCACAAGATGTATACCATTCCCGGCCAGGGACCTATTACCTGGGCGCGCAGCCTGGGCTTGGATGTGATCGATCGATTGCCTTTTGTCAAATCTTTCTTGATGAAGAATGCTGAGGGTTACTAGGCTTCCTTCTGCTGTATTGTTATACTGTACATCTAGTTTCCTTGTTGTTCAAATATAAGCGCGAATATGAACTTGAACATTTCCAAGAGTCTTTTAGATCCGTTTAAGTTTGGGTTCGTAAGGTGGGTAGTTTTAACACTAACTGCTCCAGACTGGTCGATCTGATAGCCCTAAAGACTCTAATGCTGTTTTCTTCAATACGAGGGCTGGGTTCGGCTTCGCTATTTTGGATAGGTAAAATGATCCAAATATTTTGAAATACTGATCAATGTGAACTCGCTGATATCAATATGCGCAGCTCAAAGACGTTTTGCCTGAAAAAGCACAGTACATGCTCATGATCCGGTATTATGTGTTTAGATAAACCGAGGCCTTAAATGCAGCAAGTCAATGTACTAGTGAGTGGGTCTATATTTTAGTGGGAAGGGTAATGCTAGCCATGACCGAATTGTGCCAGTGAATGAACCGATAAAAGAGATAAAACGCCTCCTTCCGCGCTTTTAGTTGCTGATTCCGTTTCTTGATGATTTAAACCTGCACGCCCTGGAGCTGTTGCGCGAGGCTGACGACAGAGCCGGACTGTTTCTTCTCAAGGCGGGCCTTGAGCTCGGGGATCAAAGAGGCCAGCTCAATGTCGACACCGTCCTTCTCGGGGTGGCCGTCGGGAAGCTTGAGACCCAGCTCCTTGATGCGGACCTTGCCCTCGGCCAGTTCGCTCTCGCCCAGAATGAGGCCGAAGGGAATGCCACCGTCCTCGGCAGCCTTGAATTGTTGCTGGAGTTTGGGCTTCTGCTTGTAGTTGAATTCGGCCTATGTATTGGTTAGTATTTTGATTCTGAATGAAACAAATGTAGAAAATGATTACCTTAATGTCGGCACTCCAAAGCTTCTGGCACATCTCCATACGCTCCTTGAGCATACCGTTGAAGCCCTTGCCGCCAATAGCCATGACGTAAACGTCGACTTCGCTGCGGCGAAGGGCTTGGGCAGCCTGATCACGCTCGAGGCGCGCCTTGGTGATGGAGAAAATTCGGTCCACGCCGAAGGAGACACCGACGCAGGGAATCTGGGCCTTGGGAAGGAACATGCCCACCAGGTTATCATAACGACCACCAGCGGCGACACTACCAACACCCAGAGTGGGGTCATTGGACCGGTCATCATCTTCAGAAGCCTTCTTCTTAGAGGGCTTTTGCGGCTTTTGGGCCTCGGCAGAATCAGCCTGCACAGCGGGGGCAGAGCCCTCGGTGACAACCTCATAGATCACACCAGTATAATAATCCAGGCCACGTGCCAGAGACATGTCAAAAGAGATCTTATCGAGGCAGTTAAAGGCCTCAAGGTAATCCATCAACAGAGCCATATCGGTCAAACCGGCCTTGGCAGACTCATTTGCAATAAGAGTCTCGTCTTGCAGCAGACGGTCCAGCAGCTCCCGACCACCCTTGTGCATGACATATGTCTCGATACGGTCCGCAATAGCACCGTCAAGACCCTTATCGTCGACCATCTCCTTGCGCACGTCCGCCCACGGCATCTTGTCCAACTTATCAACAGCACTCGAGATCGGTCGAATCTTGTCCTCGGGGACACCGCACACAGCGAATACACCGTCCAGAACCTTGCGGTGGTTGATCTTAATTGTGTATCGGCCATTCCATCCCAGCTCCTCAAACACCTCGCTCACAATGCGCATCACCTCGGCATCTGGCACCATGGCGTCAAAGGCACCGGCGATATCGAAGTCGCACTGGTAGAACTCACGCATGCGGCCCTTGCTGACAGCGGGCTGGTCACGACGGTAGACCTTGGCGATGTGGTAGCGTTTGATGCTGCGGACGTCGGGGTTCATGGCGAGCCAGCGGGCAAAGGGAACTGTCAGGTCATAACGCAGGGAGCAAATCTCACCACCCTGGTCCTGGAGATCGTAGATGAGCTTGGAGTCCTCGCCATACTTTCCAGCCAGGATCTCGCGCAGCTCAAAGACGGGGGTGTCGAGGGCAGTGCCTCCGTGACGCTTGAAGACATTTGAAATCGTGGTAAAGATCTTGTCACGCAGAAGCGCATCGCTTCCGGCCCAATCCTTCGTCCCCTTGGGGGGTTTTGAGGTTAAAAGAACTCTTGTCCTTGCCCATTGTGTCGATCGAATCGGAGTGAGGGATTGACGAAAAGTAACGAGGGCGGCGGGGGTGGTTTTGATGGTGGGGGATGGTGGGGGCACGGGGATAAATTTGATTCGAGGTCGCATGCAGCCCTTGGGCAGGCAAAGTATAATGAGTCAGACGACAGCTGCCAGCGCCGAGATTGTTGGCAATTGCTCTTCGTGTCGAGCGCAGACTTCTAGCAAGGGACGGCATAAAAGGCGCGCAATTCAGGGCGAGCGAGTCGACGTTGCACGATTTGTGAAGCACGGGGCTTCTTTCTGTTTGAGGCGTGTTTTTCCGAGGGTTTTTCCGTCACATCGCGATGCACAGTCCAGATACCGATCTAAGCGCATTCATTGTATAGATGGTAAGGGGGAAGATGAGATATCACGATTGACAATATTATGAAGCTTCCGATTTTTCCAAACTCCCAAGATTATCAACGATTTTCCATTCGGGGTGATGTTAGAGTAGATGACGCGTTGCAGTCTAACAACATCACAGGATAGCTTCTTCCTGCATATCATTTCATTCCATGCCTCCTCCATTTCCTCAGCAAATCGGCCCAGAAACATTAGAACCGAGAAAGAATGTTTGAGACGGTCAAAGAGAAAAGCAGTGGTGATATGGATTGCCGTTAATTGTAGTGTTTTCGATCTAGCTTCTTTGGGACCCCTCTCGCTCTGTGGATTTGATATTTCGCCTTCTATCCTCTTCTCGCCATATCTACAGTTTTCCATTGAACTCATCGCCTTCATTGCTCCCTCTATCTTAAAATATGTCTCATCGAAATTCATGCGCCCCTCGTGATCTATTTTCCTTCCAATCAAGATGCCAAAGGCTGTGTTTGACCCCGACTTATCGGCCCAGCTCCACAACCAGATTCTTGAACATGCGTGGATTGGGGCCGGATTGAATCCAGCTTCTCTTCCATCCAAGACCTGGTGGGAAGAGTCGTTCCCGATTCCATTCGGTCTTGCATCTCGCCTAAATCCGAGCCTGATCAGATTCCTGAGGTCGGCAAGAGCAATCATATTCGACACCACTTCAGAGTTCCATCTTTTCTATTATCTTATTGCGCTAAACGACAAACACGGATTTTTTGACCAAGCCACTTCTCTCAAATTGTGGGGTGATCGTTATATATGGTTGTATCCATCGACAAGAACAATGAGTCAGGAAGAAGCTGGCATACTGTGAGATAACTATTCTTATTCTAATTTGCTACAATTGAGGACATAGAAGAACTGACAAGCTGATAGATTTGATAAAGAAACTGAGCTCGCTTCCTTTGTCCCAGACTGGGTTGATCTAGTTTGGTCTGATACGAAACGGTGGCCATGGCTGCCATTACAAGATATCCTGCAAGTTTATATAGATATGATCAACGAGGGTAAAATAACGACATACTCAGATCGTCGGAAGGAATTGAGAGGTGCCACAGGTGGTATATTCGATCAGGGAGTATTTCCTTGGGAGATCCACCAACATACCCCAATGGATGTTGAGAAGGCTGTCGGTGCTTTTACACGTCTTCTTGACGCGATTGAGATTCGACTTCCAAGTACAAGCTCGATACATGACAGTGGCTGGGAGAAATCAGGCTTCAAAAGAATAGCTCTTCCATACTCCGGATCAGTCATTGAAGCGTCATTTATTGAAGCGGATTCATTTGCCTCGTGCTTCCTATCAGCTCTTCCCGTCAGACAACTCAATTTTCGCTATATTGCCCCTGGCATCCGGCTCCAAGATCCGGTCGAGCTTGTAAACCAGCCACTTGCCGAACGCCGCTTCAATGAACTAATTCCAGTCCGGTTTGGTACTGCTAAACCGGAGCCTTGTTTCCCTCTACTTCTCTTCCGTGGGGAGGGGGAGAACAAGTCACCCTGGAGTCGGCCCTGGTTTCCTGACGGAAATGCCGAGAATATCCCCTCTGGCTTATACATTGAGCCCGCTGACAAAGATTTTCCCGCGGAGTCTGGCAACGAAAGTCGACTTCTCCTACCATTTAGTATTGGCAGCAATGGTTTTGCTCGAAGTAGCAATACTATTCGATTCAAACGAGACAGGCCTTCGGTACACGGGCCTGATCAACTATACCAGATGGACAATTCTTGGGGCTATAGTTGCTATTTTCCTCGTGACTCGCGTAGTTCATATCTCCACAAAGTATTGGAGAATTGGGCCGAAAGAGTGGAAATGGGTGATTGGCTAGTGGGTGAAGAAGGTATTGTCGGTGGTATTGAGAAATTCAAAGAAGCCGATACTAAAGAGCATTGGAGGGAATATATTATCCCTTTGTGAAGCCCGTTGGCTTCCGGTGTTTCTAATAGAACAACTTGGAAGTTGAATGTCATTCAAAAACTTGAATTGAATTAATCACTGAGGTTCCAGGTTGGCGGAACCAAAAACTTTTACCATTGCAGGTCTAGTATATGCGGAATACTGGTAGAGAAATCTTACTTTGAATGAAACTTGAACTAGGCAGTTGACGGATATTCTATTGCTCGTGGCCTCTAACAAGTCCTACTAAGCGGCTGGATTTCATAGGTTCGGATGTAGCAGAGACACATGGATCTATGTTTGCCAGAAAATTTATATGGGCGCGGATATAGCATGATGATTAACTTTTATCAGGCTCAATAAATGCTCTTGAAATTCCCAAACAAATGACCTGAGTAGCTATCTCCGACACCACAATGTTTATCGGTGATTCTACAAATAGGAACTCCGAATGCCGAAATTGATCCAGTATGATTTGACCAAACTTGCGATCTCAGCTAAAAGGATCGATCCTGCTGGCCATAGTCAATGATAGGACAAAAGCGAGGTTGAGAGGGTATACTGGACTAATTGCAACAAAGATAGTTACTACTTCCCACTCCCAACTACCTCCAAAGGGTTCTTTGGGGGTGGTGCCGGGATGTGGTCCTCTCCGGGCTCGGCAGCTGAGGCGACAAATGGGTGGGGAATATTGACTTTTTTCATTTTCATTTTTCTACTTGCCATCTTTCTTGAAATTATATGACTTGACAATTTACTCTTTCATATTTCTTTGAAAAGTAAAATCTTAATGGTAAATTTCCAAGGGTTACCAAGAAGCTCAAGTGGAGCACCCGGGCGACCGGGAAGCTTCTGCGCCAGTCTATTTCACACCAACGAAATATAGTAAGCGTGAGACTGGCAACACAGCAGAAAAGCTCTTGAGCACCTGAGAAGGAAGCGAGCTTGACTAGCCACTGAAGTATGTATATGCCTAGTTAAGCCGCAACCCTGCTGATCATGGCTTGTTCTGACCAGGTTGATAGGCCGACAAAAAACCGCACCCCACCCCGAGCACTCCTGGGCTAGTTGTATCTGAGAGCAAAACACCTAAAGCCAGCGTCGTGACTTACGAGAGTACGGGCCGCCGAGATAAAATATCCCTCGGATATTGAAATTCAATCAAATTAAGTGGCAAATTATTTGCGGGTGCGAAGCCGGCCACTTGAGAGGCATCGAGCATAATAAGCACTCACCACCTCCAAGAAAGCGAATGGGAAATACGCCGAAGGCCAACGACGACGACCGTGGCCCATGGAAACCTGACCCGACCAAGATATGCTTACCAGAGTGGCTGCAACCGAGTTGCGGTCATGCATCAAGCCCAGTTCATGAATCGGGTTTAACAAGCGAGCAAAGCTAGTCCCGGGATGTCCACGACGATTATTGAATCAGTAAAGTACAATTCCGTCGCGCTCCGCCCGGATATCATATAAGTGGAGCATCGTCGTGATTGCAAGCTGCCCAAAGGGGGGAAGGGGCACGGTGTAGAGATGGGGGTCTACATATGACGGTTGATTCCCGCCCCCACTATGATGTATGCATGCCCTTCGAGACCGCTTGATAGAGTGGCATGTATCCGTATATGCAACAGTTAGCCTTGGTCGCCACTCTGTGACTCCCTTTGTCTTCAGTCTCCAATTAGCAGAAGCTTCAACTTCTTGGCCCCCAAATTGGGGCGCTTGGATATGGTGTGGTATCCTAGGAGAGATCCCTGCGGATGGTCCCATGGGGTGGCGGAGGTTAAGGACCTGCCCAGTCGGTAGTCAATCAATGTAGGTCGATAGAGACTGGGCATGCAGGACTAGGCTCCGGCGGTGGGTTAGTGCGCGCCCGCCTGCGTCAATGTCAATAATAGGCTCCTTGCGGGACTGCGCTACTGTCGCATTTCCGGGGTCGCTGTTCGGAAAGTCGCCGGTGACAAGGACACGGGCCGCGCGGTCATCAAGACAACCTCGTATGTGTGGTTGATCCCACGACTTCCTTGCATGTCGATGATCAGATCTCTACCCCAGAATGCAGTCAAGCACGAAAGTGACCAGGATACATCGGTAGGTACATGGTGCGTCGCCTGGGGGCCAGGACCACCGAGACTGGAGAGGGGAATCTGACTCCACCGCCACCAGCGAGGAATTCCCCACGCTGGGGATGATCATTGGGCGTTGTGGAACGCCATGCGAGGGGCGGACACATGGCCCGTGAGCGCAGGGCGGGATGGGCCAATCGTTGGGCAACGGTTGCGGGTTTGTAGAGTTCATGGCCTCCACTGTTAGCGCTGGAGATGTTGGATATCCCGGTTGAAATGAGGAGGAAGTTCCATGGTCTTCGTGGGGGGGCTCCGCTGAGGAGAAGAGGGAAACCCAATGGAAATGAATGGACTCTCCGCAGCGTAGGCTTTGTTGGGACAGAACAACCGGTCTCTCCTTCTCCGATATAGCCGGCGCACACACTTGACTTGCACTTTAAGTCATTGGAATCGCGCGGGTCAAGAAATTCGGCGATTGGACCAGTACCTGCCTTAGGACTCCACGTGGCTTTGAAACTGCGGAGGAGAGTGCGCTTTTTCTGGATGATTCCGCTGCAGTCTGCGTGAAATAGGTGACCACGAATCAGGTTACTCCATACAGTAGTTCCAGGCATCCAATCTGAGTAATGTACAGTAAGGGAGTGTACGGAGTACGGAGTAATGGGTTGGTATGTGAGTATGTAGAGTCGAAGATAAGTCGGAGCGATTCCCGAAATGATTCACTATCAACCAAGACTTACTCACTTCCCGCCCTGCGCCACATCCCTTCCCTTACCTTTTGCCTATCCTCATTGCGCTTGCGGTTCCTGCGTTTCAAGTTGCAAAGGAAACTTTCAGACTTTCTCGGCGGGTTCTGGCCCTCTTCGTCCACCGTCCACCGTCCACCGTGCACAATTTCCCCGGACGGCTCTCGCTCTCCGCCGAACGTTCCTGGCCTCATTCTGCCCCGACCTCAGTCAGCCTCGACGCCCCTCTTCTCTAATCTCCCCTTCTTTCTCTCTCCCTTCCTTTAATCTCATCTCCCCTTTCTATGTGTGGTCTTTTCTGTTATCGGTAATACTGTCTGCTTCATGCAGTGCGCTGCAACCGACGAGCCTATTCGACCATTATGAAGCTCTTCCGGCCAAAGGCCAATGGGGTAAGTTCGCCCTTCCCGACGAGCATCATCCCTCTTGTGCGGTGGTACAGCAGACCATGTGCACTCGCTCCCCCAAGGCCGCACTCGTGATACCCTTCCAGACGCGAATGGCCAAATTGACAGTCGATTTGCATAGGCCGCCGCCTCAACGCCTGCCCCGGCCCCCGTCAAGAAGGACCCCCCAGACTCCGCAGATGTCCCCGCTTGAGAAGAGGCTTCAAGATCTAGGTCCGATTCGTGGCGATGGCAGTGACAAGTTCTTTGGCATGGAAAACGTGAGAAATTTCCCTTCCGGTTCATTCTCCGGAAATAAGGCTTGGAAGACCAATCTAACCCTCATTTGCCTCTCAAGTACGGGAATACGTGTTACTGCAATTCGATCCTCCAATGTCTCTACTACTCCGTCCCCTTCCGCGAAGCCGTCATAAATTATCCACAGCGCACGCCCTTGGAAACTCTCGAAGCAGCTCTCGCCCAGAATTTGCGATTTCAGAACCCCAACGCACATCTCGAAGCTGAGGCCCTGGCAGCGAAACAAAAGGCCGCTGCCCCAGCACCATCATCGCGTGGCGCGGGAGTAGCTCCCAACCAGCCGCAGAAACCGGAGGACAAAGATTCACCGGAATATAAGAAGAAGGTTGCTCTACAGACGATGCCGATCCTCGAGACCAAGAACAACGCCTCCAGCTATGGCATGTCGGAGTCTTTATTCACCTCGCTCAAGGATATCTTCGAGTCGCTGATGGCAAGTCAATCACGAATCGGAATCATTCGCCCGCAGCAATTTCTGGATGTACTGCGACGTGAGAACGAAATGTTTCGAACACCTATGCACCAGGATGCGCATGAGTTTTTGAACCTCTTGCTGAACGAGGTGGTTTCCAATGTAGAGGCAGAGGCCACCAAGCAAAATTTCGCGGAGAAATCCCTCCCACCATCCGAGAGTGCAGATTCCCTGGGCATGTTGACGACCAGTACCGGCTCGAAATCTCCGAATACGACAAGATGGGTGCATGAACTTTTTGAAGGAACCTTGACGTCAGAGACCAAGTGTCTGACCTGTGAGAAGGTCTCGCAACGCGATGAAGTGTTTTTAGATCTCTCGGTGGATTTGGAGCAACACTCATCGGTAACTTCCTGTCTTCGGAAGTTTTCCGCCGAGGAGATGCTCTGCGAGCGTAATAAGTTCCACTGTGATAACTGCGGTGGTCTCCAGGAGGCCGAAAAGCGAATGAAGATTAAACGTCTACCCCGGGTGTTAGCACTGCATCTGAAGCGTTTTAAGTATACAGAAGATCTGCAACGGCTACAGAAGTTGTTTCACCGCGTTGTCTATCCCTACCATCTTCGACTGTTCAACACTACCGACGATGCAGAAGACCCCGATCGTCTCTACGAGCTCTACGCGGTAGTCGTTCACATTGGCGGCGGACCTTACCACGGCCACTATGTTGCAATAATTAAAACGGAGGACCGGGGCTGGTTGCTTTTTGATGATGAACTCGTGGAGCCGGTTGATAAGAACTACGTACGAAACTTCTTTGGGGATCGACCTGGCCTTGCATGCGCCTATGTCCTCTTCTACCAGGAAACGACTCTTGAGGCCGTTCTTCGGGAACAAGCTCAGGAAGACCAGGCATCGACAACCGCGGCTACCGACTCAGGAGAGTCGACCAAGACCAACGGATACCCCTTGTCACCTAATTTAGTTCACGTCAACAGCGCATCTCAGGTGCCTTCTGACGACCAGAACCGACTTCCTCCTATTCACAAGACGTCAACGGCACCCCAAATGATGCCAACTCACCACGAAGGTCCCGAGCTGGAACCCGCGCCGGCCCCAGCTGTTCAACCCCCTCTACCTCCCATTCCCGACGATCAGCCGCCTCCTCTGAGCCCAAAAAAGAGCGATGTTGCGGTCAAAAAAGAAAAGGCTCGTCTCAAGGCGGAAGAGAAAGAGAGGGAGAAGGCCGAAAAGATTCGCCGCAAAGAGGCGGATCATCAGCGTCAACTAGAGGCTCAGCGCGAAGCCGAGGAATTCAGAATGGCTATCGAAAGAAGCAAGGCCGACGCAAATGATGTCGGAGCCGAGAATGGCTCCCCTAAGAAATCGTTCGGCTTTTTAAGGCGCGGAAGTCGGAATCTCAGTCAACGACTGAGTAAGGACAAAGAGCCCCGGTTATCGACCTCGGATCTGGCTGCCACTCCATTGCCCGAAACTCCCACCAGCACTGCCACTAGCACTACCACCACTAACAACACCGCTGCTGCTTCTCCTGCTCCTGCTCCTATTACCGCTACCGTTACCACCCCTGCTGTTGGCTCTCCTCCTACCACCACCGCATTCGAGCCTGAACGACCGGCCGTTCCAACCAAGGATGCAAACAACGTTCACAATCCCAAAATGTCTTCTCGAACAGGCCCACCGCCGGTGAAAGACAACAAGACCGAGAAGACCGGTCATACTCACCGTTGGAGATCACTCAGCTTTAAAAGAACGACATGAGCTCCAAATCTGTACTACAGGCGACATTCTGTTTTCTTGCATGACGGCATTTAGTCGAGCTTTCGGAGATACCCCTGACTATCATGCACATATGAGCGCAAATTGCTTCTTGCACATAGCTTTTCGTGGATGTATCATTACATTTCTTACTATCTGCGCCATCGCCTCTCTATCCTATTCTACCGTGATTTGCCCTCTATGAGACAGATTCTCGGCTATGTCTTCTTCGACTATATTGATTGGATCTTTGATTATGGCTGATTTCAGTGCCTACGACTACTTTCTATTTTTTTCTTATCGCTGTTGACTTTTGTATTATGTTGGATAACATGGTACCTTCTCCAACGAGGTCTGTCCTATCTGGCGCGAAAACTGGCGTTCTATCTATTTCGGATTTTGCAAATGCTGGCAAGCATGGGTATTGGATCTTTCAGGCGTTTCCCCTTTGCTTTTGATTATTGAGCCTTGAGCGATTTCCTTTTTCTTCGTTGCGTTGATGCATGTCCTTCATGGTCCACTTCCTCCAGGTAGCTACTCCTTGCATTTTGAATGTGGCCTATACTAGCTTATCATATTTGCAAAGCTTAAAATACTCACTTCGTCTTAAGTAGTACCTGCCTCTCGCACGAATGTAGATAAGGGATGAAGTTGCTTTGCCCTCATCATGGAGGGTCCGCCGGTTAGTTATTATTGTGTACCGTACGACCTTTTTCTATATACGTAGATTTCGACTCAGTGCGAGTGATATTAATTGAGGCATGGACCTGCTCTTACTTCCTATGTCTATTATAATTCTGAATGATAACGAATAGTGATCAAATTCATCTTCTACTTATGCTACCTAGTTGAAGCAAATACTAGGTATCATTTGCGTGGATCCAGAAAGCGGCTATCGAGCGGATTAGAGCATATCCTCCAACCTTAGGATAGCAGAACCTATCGGAAAATTCGCCGGCACCAGAAAGTTGATTTGATAGTTTTTCGTGGCTTTAATGGAAGAAAAAAGTAATTTATCAGCATTTGAAGCTGGGGTGATGTCTGCAACTCAAGTAGGTGCTCGAAGTCGTCCCTGCGGTACGTTTTTTGCTTATGCGGAAGCTCAAGCCCCCTACTGGCGATGCAGCACCAGCATTCGGTAGTGCAATGGCCATGACCTTTTCTTCTTCTGGTCAAATCTCTCTTTTCACAGCATCCACATCCGCGACTGCAGCATCCTCCTTGGTCTGAACAATCCCCAACCAATTCTTCCCGCATATACCACCTCGAGTCCTGCCTCAAGTTCTGATAGCTTTCTCAGCAGGAATTTGGGTACAAGGTAAGTTGCCTGTAAACCGCATACTCTTTCGCTGGTAACTGGGCTTCAATTTCCTGGAGCTCCTGGTTGAAAAATTCAAGTTCCTTGCAATCCTCCTCGATGAGTGAAGCCTTTCCCAGGCCCTTGGCCTTGTGGTGCAACGCCTCCTCGCGTTGAGTGAGCTCACGCAGATCATACTCGGCGAGAAAAAGAGCTGCTCCTACCGGTGCAGTCAGACGAAAACCTGGGAAATTCGGGCTTTTCAGCTTTTTTTATCATCCTCGGTGTGGTATTTAAAGCATTTGTCACTATCGAAAGAACCCACATCTTCTTCTGAGCGGATCGTGACGTTCAAGATTTAGTTAAAACGTTGGAGACTACGGCAAATCTGGTGACAGAGTGAAGGATAGAGCATATTAAAAAAAGAAACAAAAAAAAACGGATAAATGATTCAAGGGTAGGAAAAAAAATAATGTGATATCATACATTCCGTTCCAAAAGTTCTTCCCACCCAACTTATCTACACCAAAACCTAATAATTTCAACACTATGAAATTTAATAATTTTGTATGGTAACTAATTTTTTAAAAAATAATTTTCTATAGAGAATTACTTAAGCTCTATTTTCTGTATAGATATCTTATCTGTATCTATTTTATCTAGAGAGTAGTCTTCTACTAAAGTTTACTACTATAGAAGACCAGATAAAACCCTAGGTTAGATTATAGGAAAAACCTAATGTTTAACTTTAGTAGCAGACTACTCTCTAGATAAGATAGATACAGATAAAATATCTATATAGAAAAATAGAGCTTAAGTAATTCTCTATAGAAAATTATTTTTTAAAAAATTAGTTATCATACAAAATTATTAAATTTCATAGTGTTGAAATTATTAGGTTTTGGTGTAGATAAGTTGGTGGGGAAGAACTTTTGGAACGGAATGTAGTTTTGTAGACTATGCAATTAGGTCTAGTACGGTTGAGACATCGGCCGCGGCCAGAAACGGTCTCCCGCCAGTACTAACTCACTAGTTCATGCAACTAGAGTTTACGAGAATTTTTCGGTTTCAAGGTGACCCAAACCGATTTTGTCAAGCCGCCCAAGGCTGAACATAGACGCGCCGGCACGTATATTTGCTCCAGCGTATTTTTGTCAATTTCATACACTGGCGTTCTTTAGTGGCAGACTGAGCCAACCGGGTATAAGTCTACGGAAGCGTCAGAACAGTGGGTATGTAACCTTAGGCTTCATTTAGTCGGGACGATGTTAGACAATTTTTGAATATGAGAATAGTAACATGAGGCCTTTTAAACATAGTATCGCCAACTGGTAGTGATTTTATTCAAGGATTGTATAGTTGGATGACAGCAAACGGCAGTTTTTGGCAATATCAATAGAAGGACCAGCGCCACCTTCGCTGGCACTGGAGCTGTAGTTGTATGTCGGACTCAGCATTTGAATCTGGCCCACAGTCGAGCCGTACTTGTCTGCAAGGTCCTTATAGACACCCCTGGAGAAAGTATAAGGCTCAATCTCGCATGCACTAGGATAGCACAAAGGGATCTTGACAAACTGGCCCGCAGCCATGGTCTCATTGGCCTCATACTGAGTTCCAGATTGGATAGAGTCGAGAGTCATGTTGAGGCGTCCGGCAATCTTCCACAAAGTATCCCCGTTCACGGTGTAGTATAGACGCGGTCCACCCACCAAACAATCGTTTTTTCCTGGTCCATCAATGATGCAGGAGGTCCAATCAGGATGACAAACTTGACCAGGAATAATAAGAGTCTGTCCAACGTTGGGCACAACTGATACGTCGACCACTGCCATGCGATTATAAATCAGTAAACTCTTGCTTTCCCATCATTTCCCGATCTGATTGATATGGCACGACTTACTCAAATTGGCACGACCAATGTCACATACACCTCTGTTAAACTTTACAGCAATTTCATGAACAGTCTGATTCGCTACATCGGTGAAATAGTTGAAACTTGTGGTGTTGAGGGGTTTATGATTGCAGTGGGTTCGAACTTCGTTCGCAGATGCGAAATAAGCCCCCAGAAGGGCGTTAAAAACGGTAGTAGTCAGGCGCATGATTTCGTGCAGCAGTGAAGAGACCTTAAGCTGGCACGACAGGTTTTGATACATTGCGAACATCCCATTTAAATACTTCCGGACTGGCGGATCTGCAGAATCCTCCTGCAGTGAATCTGGCTTTTCCCATCCCCTTCTCCGGAACCTCGAGGTCCTTTTTGGTTGGGATCGTCAGGATAACTCGGAAGCTCTTGGTTTCACGGGCGAAAAATAAATTGCGACATGAATGGTATGCGCGTGCAGCGAGCCAAGTCCACCCCTCGGAGATAAAAAATGGGCGATCGATTATTGTAGATGCGCTATTTTGAGGGAAAGATTAGTTTGGCGTGGTAGATCGATAGCTGTCTACATTGGCTACGTCGGAGTATCACACATTTCCACTTTTCTGTTGGCGATAGCTCGAATGCTAATTGGGTGATCCGAATTTCTAATTGTTGATCTTTCCTTATCCATATTTTAGGTCGGCTCTATCCCATGCAGGTACGGAGCAGTACTCGTACACCCCGTTGTTACGACCGATCAATCTCTCGGTCGGGTTTACTGCTTCGGGAATCATCGTGCCAAAACAGACCCACTACTCTTCTAAAACCATTCGCGTTGTTCAATCACGCCTAAGTGGATGTGAGAAGAATAAGCGGGAGTGTTAAGGGAAGGCCTCCCTGCAAAAATTGCTTTACTGAGCCAGTTTAGCCATGTTCCATTTTCTCCGCTGGCCATGAGGCTAGATGGATACTTGCGGCTTGCCTCTGGCTCGTGGAAATTGCATACGCGTTCAAAAATTCGTTTCATTCATGTGTATATCTCTCATCTCTCGTCGCTTAAACTAATTAACTAATTGAAACCCTCGGAAAGATATGCATCGGGCGGTTGTCTAGATAAAGAATACGCCAATTTGTGACCTAGAGTCCGCCCAACATAATCCAAAACTAGACGACAAAGAGCTATTTGATCCTGGGATGCGAACGGACAGGAAATGACTGCCCACATGGGCCAAACCAAAGCATTGCTATTTGCAAAATTAGCAGTTGGAACAGGTCGGAAAATATGATCTGCATCCAGGAATCCGATGGTGAGGGAGATAACATAGCAAATTGTTTTGAGAAGGTGGGCTATGCGATTTTCGATGCTTTCGCAGAATTCCACTGTATCACCAGGATAGCTTGGCATTCTGAAGTCCGGGTCCTGCCTTTGGACCGCTTTGTAGCAGGAGAGCATGCGATTATAAAAGGCTATCTGGGCGCTGTGAGTAGTTGCCAGGAAGGTGATAGTCCAAGGGCCTGGAGGCGAAATTGCAGCAGAATCAGCGCTTTCGTACTGATATTGCTTTTTCCAATGGCCTGGAATGCACGCGTCCCAGAGTTCAATTTCGTGACTGATATATGATGCGCGCTTGAGTAGACTTCGTAAAAGCTTCTGTTGTCTTGGGTTTCCTTCTTCACATGGATGGATGGGAAGGTTTGACATAACATGGCAAAATTCGGCAATCATGGTATTGAGGCTACAAGCTCGAAGCACGCAGTCGGGATTCCACTGAGTCTTTTTTCTGATAAGAACAGGAACCTTGCCATACTGGAACTTGTTCGTTCCAATGGCTTGGCTTTGCTATTTGGGGACGAATTAGTTGACAGAAGCAAGATCAAAGGAAGATATCACAACTAAGTACTAACAATTTGAACAATTGTCGAACCTATTAAAGATCGAGTATATTTCCCCGTGTCTTGTTCATTACTGCGCAGCTGTAGTAGATGGGAGATTCCGGACATGTGGGGGTCGGGTAAGCCACCACCTTCGTGAGATAGATTCTGTACATGAACATCAGCAACAGAAAATGAAAACCCATCCGACAGCCTTACATAAAACATGCTCAGCAACAGACAAGTGGCAAGAACCTCATCCTTCATGGCATTCTCACGCGAGCAAAGGGCTTTATTCAGATGCTCCAAGGACAGGCCATGGCTTTTTCGAGCCTTCATGTAAAGTTCTGGGCTGCTGGTTTCACTGGACAGCCTGAGATAAGAGACACTTAGAAGTGCATACTTTAAGCACAGTTTATCGCCCTGCTCCTGGAAAAGATCTGGCATAAATGCTAAATGACCTTCACAGGGTGATCGGTGAGCCCTGAGGACGATATGATGCATGAAATGACAAGTAGAATTCCAGTCTGGACATTCAGAGAGTGTTCGAGAGAGACCCGCTTTTAACTCCAAAGAGCTTGAAGTGGCTTGGGAGCAAAGTAATGGCGAGCTAGCATTACTGTGACTACTGTTGTCTGTCACGGCTGCATGTTGAGGCGAAGCAACGGTTACCGATGAACCTCTCTGAGGAGGTTTATACTCGCGAAATCTAGATTTTTTTGGGTAGCCAGTACACCGAACACCGTGCTGATCACATCGATGGCATTCGGGTCTGGCCCCGTCACACTTCTCAATGGTTAGATTTAGTTACCCTACCCCGGGTGAAGTACTATGGTTCTCACCTTAACCTTCCGCCTGCGGCATACATGGCAGCCTGTGCTCAATTCGCCAGGAAATACCATAAACGGCAGATTTCTGCGAAGGATTCGTCTATATACATCCAGGAATGGTGTCGTATGAAAAAAGGAGGAGAATGTCCAGTTGCCGAAGTCCACGTGATCTAACTCTAAGTGGCAGCTGATCCGATATGCCAAGCCAATACCTTCTGATTGACGTACTATAGTAGCAAGCTGCCCATACTAACATCGACTGGTTCAAGTTGTCATCATGTGCTATATTAGTACTATGGCCGGGGACGGATTTGTAGAGTATGTTTTGATGCATTCCAAGGTTTGTGATGACATTCGGTTATTACTGATTGTACTATTGTTTCTTTTCTTTTCGACAGGAGAATGAGCGGGTATATACAATGGACTAGATAGCCTGGGAAAGAATATCAAAAGTAGGAGCCGCATACGGGCAATAGCAATTCCGGCCCATACATTTGTGTGGGCGGTCCAGCTAGCAAGCTCCAACAAATGAATTATTTGAGACTCATCGCCCGCCTGATCAATTCCACCGTTCCCGCAACATCTTGTATGGTTATTCGTGAAGGTCGTGCCACCGTATACGGTGACTGGGGAAATTTGGAGGTCATATTAAAAATGACGCAGTTTCGCTGGATTGGACTTGAGATGTATGGGGGATGCGAAAAGTAGCGGGGCCGGAGGATGCGGCGCACACCATGAACGCGTTTTGTCTGGTTCGGTTGAATTGGCGCGGGAGGGATATAGAGGGATCAAGTATCAACCGAGAATGAGCTCGTAGACAATGATGAGTATGTTGATGCCGAGAAGAGGTACTATTAAATAATTGCGAGTAAGCAAGGGTGTCGAAGCTTGCGGCCTTGGTGCCTGCCTGGTAGAGGCACCCTATGGCTCCCGCCAGAGAAGAGTGCTCTCCAGAAGCACAAGAAGTAAAGACCTGGAGGAGGGGAGGGTCGACATACTCCGCATGAGTGTCCGCACGCTGTCAATCAGCTTGACCAGCCTCGCCTTCACGCTGGTGCTATCGTGGGATGCGCCGAAGGCCGGCTCGGTTTGCGTGCGACCCCATCCGACTGTATAAGATATTCAAAGGTTAGAAACTGTGCACGAAGAATCGCGGTACTAGGAGGGTACGCGATTGGGTGTAGGGAGAGCGACGTACTGCGAGCAAGGAATCGATCTTCGGAAAGGACAGCGATGGCGTTGATCATGAGAACAGTAACTACCAAAGGAATTAGCGCGGACTGAAAATGGATTCTTTGGACTACTCACCATAGATAAGCTTGCCAAAGCCGAAGAAGAACATGGTGGCGGTGGTGGGTGGGTTGGGGACAGGGCGAGCTGAATGAGAGAGTACCTCGAAGGAAAGAGAGTCGGACAGCACGAGAGATAAGGCGAAGTGCGGGAAGCGCCAGATCTCCGGATCAACAACCACCGCCAATGCAGTCACCATGAGGAATGGCAAGTCTGCGCATCTGCGTGCCGCCATGCACCAATTGCCATCGAGAGCTAATTTCATTCTAGTCTTCTATTTGGTCGGGCTCCTTGTCCCCGTTTTGATTCTCCTTCACCTGCTCGTGGCACCATACACCAAAGTCGAGGAGTCGTTCCATGTGCAGGCCATCCACGACATCTCGAATCATGGACTGCCGGGCTTCACGCCGAAATTTGACCTGAAATATGATCACTTTGCTTTCCCTGGGGCTGTGCCCCGATCTGCTATCGGTGCATTGATTCTCGCGAAGCTTTCGCAACCCTTCGCGGCCTTGAGCAAGGGTGTCGACCACCAAATCCTTGGTAAGTGCAGGATAGGTCCCTCGGCCCTGGATTGAGCTAATACAGTTCATAGCTCGGGCTATTCTGGGTGTTTACAACGCTGGATCGTTGCTTTACTTAGCCCATGGCCTTCGACGTGGCTTCGGCCAGACCGTAGCGATCTGGTACCTAGTCTTTCAAGTTAGCCAGTTCCATGTCATCTACTACGCGTCACGACCGCTGTCGAACATGTTCGCATTCGGCATGACAACCATAGCCACCCGTCTTCTTCTACCAGACTATACGATACCACGAGTGGATGCGCGCCGCCGGGCCCGTCTGTCATTGATCCTCGTCGCCATCCCAGGGATAGTCTTCCGCTCGGAGCTGGCGCTGCTCGTTGCGACGCAGACCATTTTCCTCCTTGCAATGGACCGAATTCGATTTATTCAGGATGCTGTCCTTGCAGGCGTAATCAGTCTGTTCGTTGGGCTACAGCTCACCATGGGCATAGACTCTATATTCTGGAACCGCGTCCCACTCTGGCCAGAACTAGACGCATTCCTCTTCAATGTGGTCTCAGGCCAGTCCTCAGAATGGGGAACATCGCCGTGGTACTTTTATTTCCTCAATGCACTACCGCGTCTTCTTCTCAATCCCTTGACCTATCTCCTCGCAATCCCGGTTGCTCTACGTCAGCCTGCCACCCGGCAACCGTCCATCTCGCTGCTTACCCCGACATTAGCCTTCGTCGCGTTATACAGTATTCAGCCGCACAAGGAGTGGCGTTTCATCATCTATATCATCCCGTCTCTTACTGCGGTCGCTGCCTTGGGTGCATCGTATCTCTGGAACCGCCGATCTCGTTCTCTCTTCGCCAGCCTCTCCTCTCGTCTTCTGGTGCTCTCATCATTAGCCGCCTTCCTGCTATCAAATTTCGTTCTCCTTCCTGCCTCAGCAGCCAACTACCCTGGCGCGCAGGCACTGAATGCACTCCATCACCATCATTCCCTGTACGTGTCCGATGAACTTGATGGGGCTTCAGTCTACCTTGGAAATCTTGCCTGCCAAACTGGTGTTACGAGATTCCTTCAACAGTCCCCTGGCCTGGGATGGCATTACGACAAGACCGAAGACAAAGCTTTGAAATCCTCCCACGCCTTCTGGAATCAATTCGATTACGTTATTGTCGAAGCTTCTTCCGATGCGGGCTATAAAGATGACGACGAGACTCGGTTGCGGAGGGTTCTTCAGGACTCGAAATGGGAAACGACTGATGTTATTGATGGATTTGCGGGAGTTTCCGTAGTGAAACCCGGTTCTACGGCGAATGGGGCTGCTGAGCGGCGCCTTTTGTCGAAGCTGGGTGGTCAGAGTGCGGCGGGCTTGTATGATCAAGCTCGCGACTCGGTACGAAAAGTGGTCTTGCGTGGGTGGTGGGTCGAGCTAAATATGCGACCTAAGCTTAAAGTGCTCAAACGAATTCGGGAGGAGTACTACTAGTAGTAGTTGATCTGGAGGATCCATTGGACCTTAGGTCTTATTCGATTCAATAGGCCCTATCCTATATTTTTCTGACCGAGTCTCATCAAGTTGAGATTCTTGGGTGTATACAAAGTCTTTCAACCATTCATTTTCTATACATATGTAAAAGAAAGCACATGCAATAGGGTATTATGTATCATGGATCCCTGTTCCTCCAACAGGTAGACAGGAATAAAGCAAAAGGATAGGACGCAGTACTACAAGCCACCGGGGGGGACCATCCAGACGTGCCATACGAGACTCCAGGCCACGAACCCAGGGCTCAACCGTTTCAACGTTCGAACGCAGAGCCGCTTCACCCTGCGACATCTTCTCCTCCACGGCTGCTAGACCTTCGCGCCACTGTTCAATTTCAGACGTCATCTCGGCCTGGTGCTTCTCTAGCTCGTTAAGGGACTCGGCGGCGTGGGCCGCGCCAGCATGGCAAGCGCGCAGAGAGCGTAGGCGCTCGAGAACACTCGGTAACAATGGATGGAGAGACTGGATTGTGGGGAGGGTCGCATAAAGAGCTTGGATTTTAGCTGTCTGCTCGTCATTTCCAAAATTGACATCTTGCGCGGGCGTGTCATCTTCCGTGTTCGCTATACGGGCATTCTGAGAAGCCTTGGCCGCATCGGCTGCACGCTTACGGGCAGATGCGAGGGCCTCAGCATCCGTGGTCAACTTACGAACTCTTGTAGAAAGTGCTTCCAGATGCGGGGTGGTCATGCCGGGCATCGATGGGGCCCCGGCCGCAGGGTTTGTACCGACTAGGAGACCAGTGAGAGCTGCAAGTCTGGAAGCAAGCTGATCGAGAGCTGGGAGGACAGGCTGGAGGGCAGGCTCGCTGATGCCGCCACTAACGAACGGGTTCGAGGAGCTTGAAATGCCCATAGAGGATTCAAGAAGCGCTAACCGGCCCTCGAAAGCAGCTGCGTGTGAAAGGATTCCCGCGGAGCTGGGAGCTGGTTGAGGAAGTGCAGATGTAGCAGACGGCTGTCCATCAGCGGAGGACTGTTGCTGCGCACCAGATGCCGCGGAATTCGCACCGGGGGCAAGTTTCTGAGAAAGAACAGTGGCGGCCGAGTAACCTGAAGAAGCCTGATTGCTTCGCGACGAGGCATGCAAGTTATCCAGTGCCCGACTCAACTCCGCAACACCGTCGCCCAGTTCCTTGTCACCCTGCTGCTCTGCAGATTGGGATGGCTTCGATTCAGTAACCACTTGCCCTTCCGCAGAAGCCTTGCTAGCCATTTCCACTTTCAGGTCCTCTACTTCGCGCCGCAGACGTGCCAGCCGCCGGTCGAGCGATTCGTCTTCACTGTCACTAAAGTCACCGACTTCCTCTGAGCCATCATCACGTATCCGTCGACGGCGGGTTTTATTCTTGCTCCGGTATGCCTGTCGCTTCATGGAGATGCTGTCGGAGAAGTTGGCGTCGCGGGCATCCACCGCGGCACCCATAAAGTGCATACGCGCCTGGTCTGCGTTGACACCTTCACGGTCGATATCGGGACTAGTACCTGCGTCATCATGGTCGGAGTCGGTGCGGATAGTTGCAGTCTGTAGTTTGAAAGCTAATTAGCATGTCATATAACATGTTGGCTTGCAATGCGACTTACGGGGACGGTGGATGCTTCGTCGGTCAGGTCAGGGGTTTCATAGATATCTGGGGAGGGATCCTGGGAGCTGAGTTAGCAAGTTTTCAAAGAAAGAATAGAAATTTGAGGACTCACAAGGTCCGGAAGACCGGCATATTTCTTGTTGAAGGCCATGGTTGTGTATAAGAGGATATACCGTCAACATTGGATTGGCTTGGCCTTTAGGAAACACCAGCTCTAAACAACCAGGCCTGAGGCAGAAATGCGGGCCGATTGAGGCAGTAAGGCACCAGGGCGGTCAGGCACGAGGCGGTCAGGAGTAATTGATAATGATGTCGATATGAGTCAGCGGAAGCACGTGTCAGCTCGAGCCTCGGGAAGGAGCACATGCAAAAGAAGGCGCGACCAACAACAAGAGTATATAGGGAGACGACCGAGACAAGACAATTCTGCTTTGGTCAATCCCCCCTGCATTTGAAACTCAATTCCTTTTTTTCAACTCCAATTATTGCATCCGTTGTGATCCTCACAACTCAATCCTTTTGCTACCCCACCATCACCCCGCATTCCTAGCTTCAGTCTATCAGAATGGCCGCCCCCGCCGATATCACCGTCAAGAACCTCAGTGGACAGTGGGTTATGGTACGTTGCTCACGGAAAACAAACAGAATTAACATCTCGCAAGGAAGAGAAAAGGCTAACCAAGTTCACGTATCACAGGACGCCACACTGTCCAACCCCACTGATCCCATTCTCTCCCTGGTACGTGCACGATATGGTCTTTTCATAGCTAGTTGCCAGCTGGGAAATACTCTCAATCTCAAGTATTTGAGAGGGTTCACATGGCTATACATAGAATTGAACAGATCCACTGACACCCAATACAGCAAGGCGTCGGCTGGTTCCTTCGCAAGGCCCTCCCTTACGCCACCGTGACCCTGCACGTCCACGAATACGCTGACTCCGCGGACCCTAAGGTTTATCACATCGATGTGGACCAGGTAATCACCGGTGGAATCACAGGCACCAAGGAGGTGCGCACCCTTGACTGGACCCCTCGTGAGCACGTCGACAACATCTTCGGTGCTGTCTCTGGCAAGTCGCGCCACTTCCGTGGCGAGAAGGGCCGTCCTGCCATTGAGTTCCAAACTAGCGCCGGCAAGCCCGAGGATGATGCCAAGATTCAGAAGTTCTTGCGTGGCGAGATCTTAGCGGATGGCTCGGCTAGCGATGGATTTATCATTGATAATGAGGGTGAGGAGTTTGGTGAAGGCGAGGGTTTGTTCGTGCAGAGCTACGTGCAGAGCAAGGATAACGGCTGGACTGCTGAGCAGGTGAGTGCTTTACAGAGTTTTTGAGGATACAAAGAATCTAGCTAATCTCGCTCATCTAGATCTGGGGCTTTGAGATTGTTGATGGTGAGCGTCGCCACACTCGTCGTGTTGCCGTTGTCAAGAACGGTCAAGTTGAGCTTGCACGTCTGGTGTACACCTTTGAGGCGCGGCGCGCTGAGTAAAAGGGAAATCAATAGGAAAGGAATTTATCGGACTTTTAGCGTTGCGTTGCAACAGTTTGACGCGGAGAACAAATCAATCTTCATGTGCAATTTCTCTAAACTATGATCATGTTAGCGTAGACCACGGTGTAGAAAGGTCCATGAAAATCTAATACTAGAGGAACTAGGACAGGCACGTGAAGGAACTTACAAAGAAGCTCCGAGGCATTACCTAGTTATATCTACCAAAACAGATGAAATTTATACTCTAATATCGGTTGATCAATTTTTACCAACTATTATACACCCTGGTTCATGATCAAACATGTAAAATCAAAACGACTAAGTATAGCCAGAGGATGCTTTCATTGCGATGAGCCCGTGGGCAAATTTTTGCTGGTAAGAAACTGAATAAATGGAAGGGGCATGGTCATGACAGGCAATTGAAAAAGGAAGTACAAGGCGGATATCAATTTTAAGAGTGGGTGGGCATCACAACGGTGGCCTTAGTGCTGACAGCATCCTCGGCCTTCCAGAAGCTGGTCACAGTCTTCTGCTGGGTGTAGAACTGCAGACCGGGCTTTCCGTAGAAGGTGTTGGCACCGCCACCAGCGATACTCTTCTTGTTACCAGTGAAGGAGAACATGGGCAGAGGAACGGGGATAGGCACGTTGATACCAAGTTGGCCGGCCTCGATATCCTTCTGGAACTTGGAGGCAGTGGAGCCGGAGCGGGTGAAGATGGCGGCACCGTTACCGTATTCGTTGGCGTTGATCAGGTCGATAGCGTCATCCAAAGTCTCGACGTTGAGGCAGACCAGGACAGGGCCGAAGATCTCCTCCTTGTAGCACTTCATATCGGGTGTAACGTTGGTGATGATGGTAGGACCAACGAAGTTGCCGTTAGGGTAACCCTCGGGCTTGTAGCCACGGCCATCAAGGAGAATGGTGGCACCCTCAGCCTCAGCGCTGGCAATCAGGTCCTCAATACGCTTCTTGCTCTGGGGGCTAATAACAGGACCCAGGTCCGCACCCGCCTCGAAACCACCGTTGACACTGAGAGCCTTGGCGCGCTCAGCAATCTCAGGCAGCCACTCCTTGGTCTCTCCGACCATAACGGAGGTGCTCAGAGCCATGCAGCGCTGACCGGCAGCACCGAAGGCAGCACCAACAATGGCGTTAAGAGTCTGGTTCTTATTGCAGTCGGGCAGAACCGCGGCGTGGTTCTTGGCGCCCAGGTTGGCCTGGACACGCTTGCCGTTGGCAGAGCCGCGAGTATAGATGTACTCACCGGCACGGTTACTGCCGACGAAGCTGATGGCCTTGATAGCGGGCTCATCGAGGATGAAATCCACAGTGGGGTGGGTACCGTGCACAATGTTGATAACACCGGGAGGGAAGCCGGCCTCCTTAGCCAACTCAGCAAGGATCATAGCTGCACCAGGATCACGCTCAGAGGGCTTCATGATCAAACAGTTACCAGTGACGGTAGCAATGGGGATACACCACAGGGGAATCATGGCAGGGAAGTCTATTAGACAGTCAGTATACCAAATCGCTTTCGACGCAACAACCATATGTATATATACAGTCGCATTTGTGAAACTTTAAACTCACTAAAGGGGCAGATGGCAGCAACAACACCAAGAGGCTCGCGGTAGCTACGGGTCTCCATATCCTTAGCGACCTCCAAAACCTCACCAGTCATCTGGGAAGTGATGCCACAGGCAGTCTCGGCAACTTGCAGACCACGGAGGACATCACCACGAGCATCGGCAAAGGTCTTACCCTGCTCCAAGGTAATAGATGCGGCCAGCCGGTCCCAGTGCTCACGAATAAGGCTGGTAAACTTGAAGAGAATCTGTTGCCTCGCCATGATGCTGGTAGCCTTCCAGGCAGGGAAGGCCTTCTCGGCCGACTCAACAGCGGCCTTCAACTCCTCATTAGTGCTCTGAGGAACACGGGTGACCAAGTTATTGGTGGCAGGATCGTGAAGATCAATCCAGGTAGTGGCCTTGGAGGACACAAATTCATTATCAATGAAGTTGGTGGTGTCGATGGGGTTGGCAATGGGCTTGTGGTCGGTCGGATATTCGGTAGCGGTGCTAGCAGCCGAGGTAGTGGAAGGAGCAAACTGCTTAGCAGTAGCATGCAGTCTGCGAGCGGCAGACATTGCCGCAGGGGTAGAGACAGAGCTCTGCGAGTTTAAACGCGTAATTGGGGTGGTAGTGGTGAGAGATCGAGCGGACGCTCTGGTGATTGCGGGCGTGCGGGGAGCGGAGCGGAGCGCGGGGAGGGTACAGGCGATAGACCGACGGGCGGCCATGATGGCAAGAAAAGGAGGATAAGTGGAAATGAATTATAGGAAGAGAGTAAGTGAGAAGAAGGAGAAAGAAAGAAGGGGAGTGTAGAAGAGTATATGAGGGGAAGTGGCAAGGTGGTGTATTGTTATATAAAGACCCGCCGATGGTTACCCCAGGCCCGACACGCTCTCATCGGGAGCAAGCCCGAGGTCAGCCGCGCACCGTCTACCGCCTTTCCCCATGTTCAGTTTGGACTCTTTGAGCAGGTCTTTGCGTCCGATAAGCTCCCTTCGGCGATTTGAACCAATCATAACCCGCGTAGTACCACCTTCAACCGCCGAGGCTGGCCGCAATCGCAGCAACATTCGCATAGTAGGCGGTTTAGGCATGGCATTCCGAGGGAAAATGCGGGTAACTGGGGGGGGGTACTCCCTTGCTCCACCTACTGTATACTGCAGATGTTATGAGCACCCCGAGAGCCAACAAACGTGCAAGACCAATTCATATTACCCAAAAGATTCTTTTACTTGCCACGTTCCAATGGCGCTGGTCCATTTCGGTACAATTATTGGCCCACACAGCCTTATTTAATCGCTAGTATTTCGGTGGCTACTTTTTTTTTTTAAGTTCATGTGTGTAGTGAAAGTATACCGGAATTCCATTCTGAAGTAGATATCCGACTAACCTAAGGAGTATTGCTACATTGACCAACAAGAAACAATAGGGAATCAAACGCGGAAAATAAAATAATATCAATGCTCAATGGAGTTGGAGTGCATTGAAGGCTTGCTTCTTTTCGTCTTTAGCCGCGCCTTTACTCCGCCGAAGAGCGGGTGTTGCGCTTGGTAGCACCGCTCTTGCCGGTGTCGGCAGAGGAGCTGGTAGCCTCGCTGGCCTTCTCCTTGCCAGTGCTGGCGGGCTTCTTGCCCTTGTCAGCGGGAGCCGGGCTGCTAGAGCCAATGGCGCCCACGATGATCAGGATGGAGGTCAGGAGCAGAGCAATCAGACCACCCGCAACCTCAGGGACGGTCTTGACGGCGTTGACGGGGTCTTCCTTAGCCAAGTTCACGAAGAAGTCGATCTTCTGGCGGATGAAGGTAACGGGGTCCTCCTGGAAGGTGACAGTGGTGCCGGTCTCGGTTGTGGGCTCATTCTTGGGCTTGGAAGCCTCCTCCTCAGCCTCCTCGATGGCAAACTTGACGTCAAAAGTCTCTTTGCGAAGAGCCTCAGCATCCTCGACGGAGTGACCAATGTAGACGTTGTCAAACAGGATGTCGTTCTGCATGGTCCAGATCTCGAAACCAATGGCGCCCATGGGCTCCAGGTTGGAGGGGGTCTTGTCCTCGAAAAAGGCAGGGTTGGCAATCTTGCGCGGGGCCCAGACACCCTTGTAGGCGGGGTTCTCGATGAGAGGAGCGGACCACTTGCCCTTGTACTCGGGGTTCTTCTTCAGAGGCTGGGTCCACTCGCCGCAGCCAGAGACATCAGCACACTTGGGATTAGGCACAGTGGGGGCGACCCAGTCTCCATCCTCCTCATCATCCCAGTCCTCGGGCTTCTCGGCCTCGGGGTCGGGGATGCTTGTGGGCTCATCCACAAGCCAGTCCTCGGGCTTCTCAGCCTCCTCGTCGACAACCTCAAAGGGAGCCTCCTCGTCCCAGTCCTCGGGCTTGGTGGCCTCGGGATCGGCAATCTGAACCTCATCGACCCAGTCGGCGGGCTTCTTGTCCTTGGGGTCATCAATCTCCTTCTCGGGGTTGACGGCAGGGCTGAAGTCCTCCAGGAGGCTGCCCTCCTTAACGGACTCGCCGTTGATGAGGATCTCGAAAGTCTGATCGGGCTTGACGATCAGGGTATAGAGGGAGGTGACCTTGTTGGTGCGGGCCACGGGGGGGAGTCTTCAGGTGCTTCTCCTCGTACTCGCCGGTCTTGGGGTTCTTGTGGCGGAAGATGAAGTGAACCTGGATAATGACAGATTGATTAATAGCTGCTCATGATGAAGACAGAAATTACGTTGCAGTCCGCAAACATACCTTGTTGGTGGCACCGCACTTGTCGGGACCGAACATGATCACATAGGGAGTACCGTTGGAGAACTCCTCCTGGTGCAGCTTCTTGTTCTCTTGGAGAAGCTTCAGGTAGGCACCACCGCAGACCAGAGAGTTCTGGGGCTTCACCTCATATTGAACCACCAGGGTCTTGCCCTTGTTGTCAATCTTCTTGGGGAACTTGGCGGAGATGGCGTGGTGAGCGGCAGCGTTCTTCACGACCAGACCCTTGTCACCATCGATACCCTTGAAGACGGTGGGCTCCTCGACAGACCACTCGCCGACGTAAGCCCAGTCCTCCTCCGACTTGGGGTCATCCTTCTTGGCGTGGGATGGTTGCCAACGCGACTGCCAGTCATCGGTGAACTGCTCCAGGAAGGGAGCCTTCAGAGAGGTAGGCTGAAAGAAAGTTAGAAAGGAAATGTGGAGACCAATTCGATAGAACATACCGTGAAGGTGGGCCGCTCAATGGCGGAGGTGGCATCAGCAGCAGCTTCGGCGTCCTCGGCATGGGCATAGCCCATGAGGGAAGCCGAGGAGACCAGAGCCGTGAAAGCGGCGTCGAAACGCATTATGGACAGACGGGGTAAAAGGGAAAAGAAGCGCACGGGACGGGGGAAGGGGTGGAATGGGGAGGAGAGGAGAAGCGGAGGTTATATATCCCAGTTGAAATGGCGAAGGTCCAGGTGGCCTCTTCAGCAGCTCCCAATCGGGACTAGCACTTGCTGCCCCCAGGTACGCCCTTCGATCGCTTTCTATGTACAGAGTAGATTCAATGAATATTGATTCTAAATAAGTGAAAACTTAGATTAATCTATGCATCGATACACTGAACAACATAAATTACCAATTATCAATTCCCAATTACCACTGGGAATTCCCCCATGAGCTACTCAAGTTCTGGTGTAATGTAATCGCGGAGCTGCAAATTCCCCGCCCGGCTAACATTTATTGGATTGCGCGATAGCACGCGGGTTACACTTTTCCTCTAGACCCTGGACACCCTCTCACCCGATCTTCCGCCCCAGCTTCCGCTATTTGATTGCCTCATATAGCTCCCATTTGCTTTTTTCGCCCTACTACACCACCCTCTGCCACACCCTTTGATCCCTCCCGAACCTGAGACATCCCCCTCCAGAGCTTACCATATACCCTCCAACCATGTGCGGCGCTGATCAGACCGTTGCACCCGCCGCCAACAACAATGACCACTTGGTCCAGTCATCCGACCCTGAGCACCCGGCCAACTTGATCCCGGATCTCTGCCGCAGATTCTACAATTGGGGCTGGGTCACTGGAACTGGTGGAGGTGTAAGTCTCTTCTGCTCAAGCCGCCAAGGCGGGGGTATCAAAAAGAAAAGAACAGCAAGAACCAGCCCCACTAACTCTCAATAGACTTCCATTCGTCATGGCGATCACATCTTCATTGCGCCATCTGGTGTCCAGAAGGAGCTCATGAAGTCCGAGAATATCTTCGTTCTTCAATGGCCAACCCCCAAGTACCCCGCCACTGAGCGCAACTATATCCGCAAACCTCTTAAGCTGAACCCATCTGCTTGCACGCCGCTGTTCCTCACTGCCTTTGAGCACGGTGCGGGCTGCTGCATCCATACTCACTCTCAATGGGCTGTTCTGGTGACTTTGTTGGTTGAGCGCGAGAAGGGCCCCGACGCTTGCTTTGAGATCAGCAACATCGAACAGATCAAGGGTATCCCCAAGGGCAAGGGTAAGGGAATGCACGGATATCACGACACCCTGAGCATCCCCATCATTGACAACACGGCATTCGAGGAGGACTTGACCAGCGGCCTGGAGGCTGCCATGAACAAATACCCCGACACCTACGCGGTGCTGGTGCGCAGACACGGAATGTGAGTGAAACCTATACTGAAAATCGGCTTTCTCCGATTCACCACCCCCATACACCGCTAATATCTGATTTGTAGTTATGTCTGGGGTGACAATGTTGCCAAGGCAAAGACTCAATGCGAGTCTCTTGACTATCTATTCCAGCTTGCCGTAGAGATGCACAAGCTTGGCTTGCCCTGGGTCAAATAGATCAGATGGAACTATCCTGTGGAATTTCCCCTGAAGAATTTATGAAAATAAAAAAAGATAATGTGAGATAGTATAGAGATGAGGTACGACGAGAAATGATGTGACGTATGAATTGTTTTCAAAGCCTTTAGATCGAATCTCCACTTGATATAGTATTTCTCATGTAGGATATGATGGTAGCTATTCCTACTATGAGTAGACAATACTACGTTATTTTATGCTAATCAAGCAAAGCAGCTCTATTTCTGAAATTTTAGCATGCCCCTACGTAACTAGCGATTATAACTAAATTGAACTTATTACCAGTACATAATATGACCTTAATAAGGTCTACCTGTACACTAAGCTGTTCTCATCTTCAGAGATCATTAAAATATTCATCAGTGTACACAAAAGTCTGAGTTGAATAAATGAGACCAACAGCACAAATTCTCTTGATCAATGGGAATTGGGAAGTGATGAGAGGGGAAAGCTGCCCCGGACAAGCTTGGGGGGGGGGTTGAAGATCCCGTGAGTGACTAAGTGCGCGGATCCTCCACCTCCAACTGCCAGCTTTCCACCTACGCACCCTTCCCTCCCAGTTTCCATTGAACATTGATACGTGACGTCTGATTTAACCATTCCGATACCCCATTTATTACTCTCCACGTTCTACTTGTACCAAGCCGGCTGCTATGGACCTTGATGCCGGTGACTCCCCATGGGGTGGTAGGCAGTCACGATGACAGCTCTGTTGGATTGCGCTCTAACCCGGACTACAGATGAGCCTTCGCGCTCTATAACCAGCCCGACTACCTCCAAGACCGATAAATCCGAGAGCTGTATGTATTTATCTAGACCATTCTTGCTTTCATGGGTCTCTCCGCTAACCTCCCGCCCGCTTCTTGCAGCTCCCGCCCCGGCCGCATCAATCAGCGGCGGCGAGGTCCGTACTCCGGGTCGTCGCGGCCCACGAGGAACACGCAAAATCAGCGCACAAGCGACTCGTCTAGAAGCTGTCGATGATACCGTTGACCCCCCTTGGCCCGCTAGGAGAAGCTCCGTCCGAGACCAGTGCCACACCCACCGATGAGGCTCCGGCTCCTCCCCAGAAAGAAACCATTGCTGGACGCAGCCCCCCGCCACCTACAACTTTTCCTCCAGCATTTGGCGGGACTGGCTTGGTAGAATCCGGTAACTTGGAAGAAGATGGTGCCGGGTTTCGAGGACCCCCGCCCGTACAACCTCCCTCCGAGGCAGAGGGACCGAAGCGCCAGACACAACCAAGCGTGAGCATTGAACAGGCAGCGAAGCCGACATTCGATATCAGCGTTGGGGACCCGCACAAGGTCGGGGATCTGACAAGTAGCCACATCGTTTATCAAGTTCGGACAAAGGTATGGAGACGCTCCTTTCCCCGCACTCGACATATGATTTACAGTAAAACTGATTGTTTCATAGACATCTTCAAAGGGATACCGCCAGCCCGAGTTCGCCGTCACACGCCGATACCGTGATTTCCTATGGCTTTATAACTCCTTGCACAACAGCAACCCCGGTGTAGTTGTTGCCCCCTCCACCCGAGAAACAAGCCGTGGGCCGATTTGATACCAACTTCGTCGAATCTCGCAGAGCTGCGCTGGAGCGGATGCTGAACAAGATTGCCGGTCACCCAATCCTTCAGCATGATTCTGATTTAAAGATTTTCCTCGAGAGTGAGGCCTTCAATGTCGATGTGAAGAACAAGGAGAACCGAGAGCCCGACCTTGGCCAGAGTAAGGGCATGTTTAGCTCTTTCGGAATTAACGTCGGAGGAGGAGGCAAATTTGTCGAACATGACGACGTGAGTAAATGCTATTTATCGACATGAGATGAAACCTACTGACTTGTGCTTAGTGGTTTCATGATCGTAAAATTTACCTGGACGCACTCGAGACTCAATTGAAAGCCCTGATGAAATCAATGGATACTGTGGTCATGCAACGAAAAGGCCTTGCCGAAGCCGCGGGCGACTTCTCGAGCTCACTTCATGCCCTCTCTGCTGTTGAGCTCTCTCCGGCCCTTTCCGCTCCTTTGGAAGGTCTGTCGGATCTTCAGCTACGAATTAGAGAACTATATGACCGCCAGGCTCAGCAGGACGTCCTGACACTTGGAATCACCATTGATGAGTATATTCGTCTCATCGGCAGTGTAAAGACTGCCTTCTCTCAAAGACAGAAGGCTTTCCACAGCTGGCATGCCGCCGAGTCGGATCTACAGAAGCGCAAGAATACACAGGATAAGCTTCTCCGACAGGGAAAGACGCAGCAGGATCGTTTGAACCAAATAAATGCCGATGTGGCTGATGCGGAGCGAAAGGTACACCAAACCCGATTGTTATTTGAAGATATGGGGCGCCTAATGCGCAATGAGCTGCAACGATTCGAGAAGGAGAAGGTGGAGGATTTCAAGTCTGGTGTAGAAACCTTCCTTGAGAGTGCCGTGGAGGCTCAAAAGGAGGTAAGTAATCGCACATTGCCCCTTGGCCTTCCTTTATACTAACACAAGATTTGCAGTTGATTGAGCTTTGGGAAACTTTCCTTTTGCAATTGGATGCTGGCGAAGACGGTGTCCCTTATTACGTCCCTGCTACGGAGGGCGTGGCTGGCGAGACTGCTACACTTGAGTCCTCCACACCAAATACCGAAGCCTCACTTGGAGCTGAGGATCACGTCTGATCAGCTTCGACCTTGACATTCCCACACCCATGCCCGTCCATGTATTATCCAGCAATCTTGTAGCCTCACGGGGATGTTGCATTCGGCATTCATTTCTCTGTTACCCTAGCCCAGGTCAATGATTTTCCCCAGCGCCAGCTATGGAGTTGCCCCTTCCCTTTTTTTTCCCTTCGATTTGTGTTCCAGAAGATCTATTCAAATACCACTGTTCGCCCGTTGTAGTTGCAAGTACAACCGGGATCCAATAATCATTGCGCAAGAAAAACAGTGGGCACCAGAGCTCCCTACTAGAAAAACCTTGACCGTTGTGGGTACAAACTCGGTCTGACTATATACTAGTATCCTTAGATCGTTGCAGTGGATAATCAGAAAAGAACCCTGATACTCCATGAACGGAGCTGCAGGTCGAAGATTAGACAAAGAATAAGCAACGTCTGCTCCGCCGCGGCTCCACCCGCTTTTTGCCGTTTCCCGCCAGTGGGCATGCTTACGCCCAATGCCATACCCATTGAAACCATGATTCAAATACCCCTGAGGGAGATATCAGTATCAATGAAGAAGTAGTAATCTGCACATTCACTTGGCAGCTTATTGATTATTCTCCAGGTGACCCCCTGTACTTGGATTCCAACACAGTACCTACAATATCGCAAATAGGCTAACGAACCTCCAGGTCATTCGGAAATAAGCCGGCTTTCAGAGCAGAGTATCCACTAACTACTATGAGCCTTGCGAAACGCTAACCTACACCAGGACTAGATCTCCACGATTTTGAGCCCTCAAATGGATCTCCTCCAAGCAAATTGAATCCTTGATTGGATCATGGTGGGAGTGAGATTTTGGATCAATTTGTGGATCAGGGGCATGCTGGCAAGTGTATAGAACCCACTGTCGTTCCTCTCTAGCCATTGCGAGCGCTTCAATCCCCTTAGCGTCTCCTGGGCAGCTTTGTTTAGTGGCTTAGAGCGTATTTTACGCCAGTGTCCCCATCCTCAGATTTGCCTTGTCATTTACTCTTTTCCAACTTGGCAGCTGGGCGGCTAAGGAAACGCTCGGAGCCCCGGGTCCTAAAAACTGTCGGTCTTTGAAGCTTGGTTCTGTTTACCTTTTGCCAGCATCCTAGTTATCTGCGAGTCCCGGGCACTCTTGAACCAGCAACCATACACCTGATTGGGATATTATTGCTGTTGATAGCACGACATGTCACCAGCTCCCGCAGCTACGGCACCTACAGCGGCCACTACAACCTTTGTCGCCTCAGACTACACCACCAGCGACAATTTTCAGGGATGGTACCTGCAAACAACTCGTCAGTAATGACCCTGTCCCTAATAGCCCAGGAGAGCGGCTCTGGCTGACCTACCATAGCCGAGCCCATCGTCTGCGGATCGACCGAGACCTTCTACACAAGTAGCACATATGGCGACTGCTACAATCCGTCAAGCTCGGCCCCCATGCCGACAGGATGTGATGGTGCAACGTTGCTTTACGAAGATGACCTCCAAGCAGGGTGGTATGTTTCATGTTGATTGTTTTATTCTCAGATCCGATTTCTGACCGACATAGCCCGACATCATATTCCTGCAGCGCCTACAAGATATTTCCAACAGAGGGTTCAGACGCAGAGGAGGCGATCTTAAAATATGGTTGTTTGATTAATTGGGGCGCCGATAGTATCTATCGGTCCCTTCCTGCTCGATTCGCTTCCTCTACCGCCGCGCCTGAAGTTACCGCCACTGCATCTATGTCTGCCACAACAGGTAGGTCCTCACTCCCTTTCGAATTTTCAACCCACATAGTCTGACTTATACAATCTCACAGCTACAAGTACCCATCACACCGCAACCAGCACCAGCACCGGCTCGACCGCCAACTCAACTTCAAACAGCAACAGCGGATCAAGCAACTCGGGCAGTGGGCTATCAAGCGGGGCAATTGCTGGAATAGTTATAGGATGTGTCGCACTTGTCGTGATCATTCTTCTATTGGTGTTTCGGAAGAAGGTCATGGCTTTTTTCAAAAAAGACTCGCCCGCCGAAGACAAGGGACCCGCCTGGTCTGCAGGAAGCATGCCGCCTCAGACGCAGCCCGCGTCTCAAGGAAGCTCTGCCTTGCTGGCTTCGGAGATGTCATCGGACTATAAGCCTGTTCATGAGATTGGATCCTCACCTCATACGCACTCCGCATCTCAAGAAGGCTCTACTTTGGACGCGTCGGAGATGCCATCGGAATATAAACCCGTTCACGAAATGGGCTCTTCTCAGCAGACATCAACTCGCCCGGCTGTGGTGCATGAGCTGGGCTAGACTAATACTGAAATGGAGGCTGGATTATACATATACACGGAAGGTTTCTAATATTTTAATACTTTGCTACCTCATCTTGGAATAGCTACGTGATGAATTTCCATGCACGGGCAAAATGAACACATGATAACGCTGGAAAGCCACTTTAGGACTCCCTGCGAAAGCACGACATTATAGTAGTTGTTTGCTTGTTTCGATTACCCATGCAATCAGTTGATTCAAGTACCTAGGTAGTAGAGACACACAGATCACGATTCCCCCTCAATGCAGCTAAAGAACATATCGGCTAATGCCTCATTAGTAACGGGTATATGGTAGTAATCAGAGGCGGACAAGATCAAAGCTTACAAGGTCAGGTTTTCTCTGTCAGTCAAATCCATCTGACTATTGTCCACGACGCGAGATACCTTTCCACCTTCAGAATCAACTGTTTCGACAATACCATTACTGGTAACTTGATCTTCAGCCTGAAGCCTATCGCGACGCTTGTTTTCCTGACTCAAGTAGAATCTGAGAATTCCGATTACAATAGACGGAAGGATGCAAGCCACCTGAAACTTATTCAATAAACTTCTTTTGTAGAGAAAGAGGAGGGAGAAATACCACAAGCAAGATAATCCAAGTTGGTTTATACCGAGGCTAGTTTCTTGGTTAGAATATGCTCATAGGGATCAATTCGAATGTCGCTAACCTTCCACTCTGGCCGGAAAAGTTGGGGAGAAATGATATTTCCCAGACCGTAGCCGATATGATACAATGCAATGACTGTTGTTTTCTTCGTATGTCCAGCTGATGCATTCGCCGCCCAAATCATCACAACGGCGTAAGGAATCCCAACAGTAGATCGAATCCAGATACCGCTAATTAGGCCCCAGCGGTTGGACCAAGGTAAAGCTATTGCGTTGTAGCATTAGAAAATATCCAATATGGATTCTCAAACACATACTTACCGAGAAGGAGAATACTGGAAAGAGCGCCTGGGATATAAGCAATCAAAGATATCCAGGCACGGGAGTTCTACTTGTTTTTAGCTGGATAGTTCAGTCTTCCAAATGGAACTAACTTGACTTACCTTTGTATAATATAGAGCAGTCGCAGCTGATATAAGGGAGAAAAATGATACTATGCCAGTAACACAGCCCAAGAGCGTTGTCTGAAGAATAGTGAAACCAAAAGAGTTGATAATGAGTGAATACTGGTTGGTTATTCCGTTGGCCATTTCTTGTGACCAGGCATGTAAGAAAAACAGCCAAGTTTTCGGGTCTTTCAACGCCTCGATGAATCTATTTGACCAATCAGTAAATTTGTGGTGATTCGAAGCTCGAAATATAGAATCCTGACTGGTATCTCTTGAAGAGCTTCTGTTCAATTCCAGAGTGGTTCTCTTTGATTCGTAGGATAGCCTTCGCGCGCTCTTCATAAGTGAGAAAGTCGGCGTGAAGAGGGCTGTCTGGGAAAAGAAAATAGACAGCGATGCCAAATATCACCGTCAAAACTCCAGTTATCACTGGTAGGTTGTTAGCGCCTGTGAATTAAATGGGAGGTAGGGTTCAAACCCATAAACCATTTCCATGGTGAAAAAGCCCCTGTCTTGATCCAAAGTACACCATATGAAAGGAGTCCAGAAGTTATTGGGCTTGAGTTTCCAATTGACCACATAATTGGCATCATGACTGCCTGCTCTCCGTATGTGAAGAACATTGACATTGAAAGCAAGAATGCTGGCACTATGCACGCCTCAGCTACTCCGAGGAAAAAGCGCACCACAAACAGAGAGGCAAAGCTGTTGCAAGGTATATGTAGCAATGTTATTCCGCCCCTGAAATACCGTTAATATCATCAGCCTCCAGTTCAAGGCCATTAAGGAGATGATTGCCTTACCATATGATTAAATTTGCCGACAACCATTTAGCCACCGGAAATCTTTGCAATGCCCAGTTCTGAGGCCATTCTGCCAGTAGATATCCAAAATAGAAGATCGAGGAGAGCCAGTTATATTGATTTGAATCCAAATGCGCATCTTGCATGATCCCAAGAATGGCTGAGCTGCCTAACTGCGCAGCATTAGCTGATAGCCCCTAATGCGGAAACTCGCACTTTACTTACTGTCTGTTTATCCACATACATGAGATGATATCCAATGCAAAGAAAAGGAAGAATCCGCCACAAGCATTTGTTTCGAATCTCACGAGCTTCTTGGGGTGTGGGCTCTTCTACTTGAATTTTGGAGAAAAGCTTGAAACTCTCGTCCGCAAACTGATCTGGGACTTTTGGCGCTGTGTTTAGTTCCGTTTGGCTTTCATCCTTCTCTTTTGCCTGTACCGTGGCTTTGACACCCTGATCAGATGAGCTGGAACTCATGGCGAAGACTTATGTTAATCCTTGGATAAGGCGAGAATTTCCTGCCACAAATAAATTCCGCGCTTTGCGATATAAGTTTATCTCCCGGGAGAAGTCAATATTTTAGATGGTGCTCTAGAAAAGACAGCTATTGCGTAATGTCCTTCCAAGCCTTCGCCTTCGCCTTCATCCCCATATCGGACAGATTCCGACAGATAAAGGCTTAGTCTATTGGAGAAAATCCTCCGCGAGGCCGTTCAAGCAGGGACGACGACAGGCCATTTGCCGAGATCTGGCAAGTTCCTTTAAAATACGTCACGAGATGCAACAATCACGCGTCAAGTCGCCATCGCGGCAATTGCGGAGAAGATGCATTGCTGACGTGCTCGGCATTATCTGTCGCGATGGCTATTTAATTTATCGAGCCTAGACATCTGAAACATATCTTCAATCCCAAGATATTATTTGGTTTCTTTGGGCGGAGGTGACTTCTTTTCTAAAATGGCCGAAAGGAAGGATACTCTACAGGTGATAATCGCCGGCGCTGGCATTGCGGGGTTGGCGACAGCGATCTCATTGTCACGAATCGCCTCAATTCCAAACATAGATATCCAACTTTACGAACAAGCACCTGAGCTGCTTGAAATTGGAGCCAGTATTGCACTCAGCCCAAATGTATGGTCCTTCTCTCTCTGAAAGTGTTTTATTCTAATGGATTTGGTTCTTGGTAGGGAATGCGCACCTTGGAAAAGCTGGGAGTGTACAAAGCTCTCACCGATGAGTTTGGCTACAGAGGACCAAGTGGTATACCACAAATCTTTCGGTATGATGATCGTGTATCATTTATATGGGTATTAATTAACTTATCATGATGATTATAGTCACTGGAAAACCGATCAGGTTATCTCGGTCGATACTCACACCGATGTTCCTAACCCTCGCCACCATACCACTCGATTCCATCGAGGCCATCTGCATGCAGCTCTTCTTGAGCATGTTCCCAGAGAATCTATACATCTAGGAAAGAAGCTAATCCATACGGAGGCTGATCAAAATGGCGTCCTCCTGCATTTCGAGGATGGGAGTAGTGCGCAAGGAGATGTTTTGATAGGAGCAGATGGAATTCGATCGGTAAATATCCTACATTGCTTCATTAAACGCAGACTTGAAAGCTGGACTAATATTGGCTCTAGGCCGTTAGGAAATCATTCCTGCCTGACTACAAGCTCCGATTTAGTGGTAAAGTATTCATGAGATCAACATTTGACGCATCTTTGGTGGAAGGGAAAATCCCCAATTTACCGTCTGATTCCATGCATTGGGTACGGGATGAGAGCCTGTCTTCTTCAATAATATTGTTGCTAACCATGAGAGTAGTGGGGACCGCGAGATAATTTCTTTGCATCTAGACTGGGTATGTCCCAACAAACCCGCATTTCCTATACAGTCTGCTAATGAGCCCAGGCAAGGATCAGTACACAACAGTCGGGGCTTACGATGATCCCCGTACAGCAGAAGAACTCGAGAGCAGCATTGCCTGGGATCAAAGTGGGAACATTGAGTTCCTAAGGGAAAGATACAAGGTAAACTAGTATCATGTCCCACTTTCCCTATAGCTGAAGGCTCACCAAACCAGAACTGGAATCCAACCATTCGAGCCCTGACTGAACTCACGCCCTACACCAATCTATATCCCAATTTCGCTGGAGATGCTCTCTCGACGTGGGTATTTGGTTCCCGGGTCACTCTTATCGGAGATGCTGCGCACGCTCACGGGGGTGCCTTTGCTGCCGGGGGCTCATTGGCACTGGATGATGCTCTTGCTCTTGGCCTTGCCTTTCGGCATGTATTCGGTCCTCAAACTTCCGGGCGATCTTTCTCGGCTGAGAGTATCAAGAAGGCGTTGGGGTTGTACAGCAACACGAGACAACCACACACAGCTCGGATACTGCGTATTGTTCACAATCAGATTGATAGGAGAGGCGCGCAATTTACCTCAGCCGAAGAGGAGGATGAGGCGTTGGTTGCCAGAATGAGAAGCAGGCCAAATACGGAATGGTTATCAGAACATGATGTTGAAGCTGCATTCGCAGCTACGCTTGAGCAGGCGGAAGCTTCTAGTGCAGAAGCTTCGGATCAAGTTAATGCCTCGGAGAGTACAGAGCCAGTTCCAGAACCGAGCTCTGGTACTACTAGTAATACTAGTATACAGTTCAAAGACAGCAAGCTATAGAACACACTGGTTTTCTGAGCTATAAAGAGGAAAGCTGACTAAAATACAGCCCCGTGCTTTCCTTGTAAGCCTGTCGTTTCCATCAGCGAGTACCTACTTAGGTAGGTCCTCGTAATTGTTGACATGTACCTACGTGTAGTAGCTTCCCTAAAAAGATGGCCGTGTATGCTCTTTCCCAATAGAACTTGGATTCGTGTCCTCAAAGTCCATTCTTTGCTCTCTCTCGATCTTCTGTCTTTGAACCTCCGACACCTCTACTCCCTCTTGTTTCTACTAGCTTTTTGCTAGATTGATGCAGCTGATGACGCTGGCGCCGGAGGACATGGTGTGAGTAGTTGGGGGCCCTTGTTGACAACATGGTATGTACAATCCCGCAGTTCCTAACTAATTACTAACTTGACATACTTGCATATAGGCGAGAACGACCAAGTGAGTTACCAGATCGGTGGCCAGAAAAACCCTCAGCCAATATCTCAACGATATTAAACCAGACTGCATGGGCTTACGTGGAAGAAAAAGGGGGATTGGAGTGATGCGCATGGTTATGGTTGTCTTGGCTTCTTGCTTTTTTGCAGACCATTGAGGGCCATGTATTATTAACATAGTATAGATTAGAATAGTTAATAGAAATACACGCCGTAGTTCGTAAGTCGTAGTCACACTGACGCAAGTCTCACCCTTCTACGCAGGGTCGGTGACTAGTAGCCTTCGGGCGAAGCTAAGATGAGACATAGTTATAGTTAGTAAATGTTTCGATAGCAAGCAAAAGTAGTCCTACATTACTACTAGTAGTAATACCGTATAGCCGTAGGATTTCTACTATATCTTTCAGTAGAGATACAGAGTCAGCTACTGTATCTTAGATATACTGGCAAGGTACTACTAGTACTACAGTAGTAGTCGAAGCAAGAAATTCGATAAAAATGAATTACTAACTTGAAAGATGACATTCATGCATTGTCGCAGACATGTGTATATTATACAAGAACAATTGAGACAGAAAAAGCGAAATCCCAACTCCCAGCCCAAAGAAATTGGAGGGCCAAAACCAATCTAATCACACAAGATGCAAATCTTTACAATTCCCCTTCCCACCTAGTTCTTCTTCTTTCCAGAGCCCTGGTTCTCCTCCTGACCAAAGGAGCTAATCAAGTCGAGCAAATTATCCTCTTCTTCTTGCTCGGCCTGAGCCTGAGCCTTAGCAGCCTCCTCCTTAGCCTTGGCGGCTGCAGGGTCCTTTGGCTCAGCATCGGCCGGAGCGTCCGCGGGAGGAGCGCTCGCATCCCAGCTGCGACCGAAACGCGCGCGGAAAGCTGCGAGACGACCAGCCTCATCGTCTTCGACATTCATCAGCTTGCTGCTGGACGGGTTCCAGAGCAGGGAATTGCGCGTGTCGCGAGTGGAACGGTAGACGGGGGCGGGCGAGGTGGTACGGTGCGTGAAGGCGCTGCCGTCGGTGAGGGTGATGAGCTGAGTAAAGGTGTATGGGCGCTTGGGGCGGCGCAGAAGTGTAGCGTGACGGCATTGAGAGCAGACAAAGGTTGTGGCTTTAGATTGGGAGGTCGGGAGTTGGCTGGGCAGGATGGTGGATGTTGTGCTCGATACCGTGGCCGCGGTGCGGCGGAGGGAGGTGTGCAGGGACATTGTGGGTGGCGTAGTGTCGGTTCACACGATTGAATGAGAGTAGTCACGAGAGGAACAGCCCTGGATAAGTATGCTGTTGGGCTGGGACACAATTCAGGAGGCGAGGGCGGAGTTGCGGCGGGTTGAGGTTATACAACTTCCGAAGCAGAGAAATTATCGGCGATACACATTACGTAATCACCACGGGGATTTTTGCGGGCAACACCTCTGCTCGCGCATTGCCTCCGACAACTCGCAGTCGACCTCTTCGGCATGAATACGCAGTAACTGAATAGACTATCTGATTTCTCGTTCATTTTGTGTTACCCTCCCACCGCTAGGAGAGAGCTACGGTTAGCCCGCCAATCACAATGAAGCTATCATTCGCACCAGTTGCGACGCGGAGAGGACTCGGAGGTGAGTTCATAAGCTCCCACGCGCAAATATATGCTCTGAATGATGCTGACTGTACGGAATAGGAGCATTTAATTCTACATTATTGACTTCTCGCTCGTCACGATCCTCTTTTGCCGTTCAGATCGAACATTCGTCATACCGTCAACATGCACCCCGGCGACAATTTAGCAACGCTACAGCTTTGCAATGCCAGGCCTCCCAATCCCTCAACGAAAGCTCTTCAAGCAATCAATCCAATATATCCTCATCTCAATCCGAATCCTTCTCCTCTACATCCGCCTCCTCAATATCGGAACAAGTTCGCCTCCTCATGCGCCAAGTACCATACCCCGTCGCAATTATAACCGCAACCGATCCCACTGGACCGTCAGACACAACCTCGTTTCGCGGAATGACAGTTTCCTCCTTCAGCACCGTCACACTTACTCCACACCCCGTTATATCCTTTAATGTCCGACGACCATCCGAAACTTTGAACGCCCTCCTATCTTCCGGCCGCTTCCTTGTACACCTCCTCGCGCCTGGCCCGGCCACTGCAACGCTTGCGAGGGACTTTTCAAAGGGAAATACCACATTGGCAAGCATGCTGAACGGACACGGAGACTTCGAGTTTGGAGCTTTGAGCGCGAATCTGGGCCAGGGACCGAGTCAGGAACGGCCGCTTCCGCTACTTAGACGGCGGGCTCAAAGCCCAGAACAAGGGGATGTGGATTTCCCCATCGTCTTTGAGTGTACTCTTCACCCGAGCAAGATCGATGTACACGATCACTCGATCGTATTGGGAACCGTTGTCCGCGCGATTGAGGGCTCTGGCTCTCAAGGGAGCAGTGGTGAACACCCGGCGGACGACTTGTGTTTGACGTATGCGAATACGCGGTTCTGGAAGATGGGGAATGAGATTTGATCAAATAAGTAAAGATGCTAGATGGAGATTTGGTGGGGCTGTACATATTATTTACTTCGGACGGGCTCAGGCTAGACTTATCACTGTACATATTACCTAGGTATACTGTGGATCAACTATAAAAACAGAGAAGATATAGAAATGGATCGCATTATTTGTTACTTATCCATCAACTTGAACCTTGGAAGAGCCTCCCCATTAGTACTAGTGGTAACTATCTCTACCTAGGTAGGTAGGTAGGTAGTAATCGTCCAACTACAAATATACCAGGCCGTTGTTGAATATACCAGTAGAAATCTACAGGTAGAGTTTTTGAACGGAGAATAAGCTTTTTAGTCTCTAGGAACAGAACTGAGATTCATCTCACTGCAAACCTTGGAATTTGATCTAACCAAGTCATACATCTCACCGCGAGATACTAATTGAGCGTCCAACAGTCAGATGGCATGACCATCACGATACAACCCGGCGAGGACAAATATGTGAACGAAGAATGGGTAAATCACGAAAGGCGAACGATGATCCAACCAGATGGATTGTGGAAAGCACAGGTGCAAAGTTCAGACAAGCCGTTGATGTAGAATACGAACAAAACCGAGAAATCAACCAATCAGTTGAGGGTAAGACAAGAAAATTGTCAGTGCCCAACGACTGTTCGATACATGTCAAATATCTCAATCTCGGGCCGACCCTGGGCTGCCACTTCCACTTCTGGTACCGCCGCTACCGCTGTCAGCTCCACTGCCTCGACTCACAGCTCGTTGAAAAGGGCTTAGAGAAGGGCGACCGCCCTGCAGAAAGCCATTTTCATTCGAGCCGGACCGTTGCTTTTCGGAAAGCATTTCGGCCAGCTCGAGCTGGAGAGGAGGCATCCGTTGAGCATCGAAATACTCTGAGCCATACTGGCTGCTACGGGTTGAGCGATTGGAAAACGAACGATCTCGGTGGGTGTCGGAAGCGAAGTAGGAGGCACCGTTGCCAGGCGACGAGGTTGGGAAGTGGGGCATGAAGGCATCGTACGTCGGGCTGGTTGGATTTGACGAGTTGGCGTGAACGGGAGACGAGCTATGCAGAGGGCTGGACTTGGCTGGAGGGAAGCTGAGGGCTAGTAACGCCCGACCATTCGGAGCAGAAGTAGTCGACAAGTTTAGAGACGGATTGTGGATTTCGGGCAAAGGATTCGTGCCTGGCAGATTGCCCTCCGGAGTGAGGGGACCAGAGTCCAGGAGCATCTGCTGCTGTTGCTGCTGAATCGTTTGTTCGATGGCGGAGGCTTGCTGCCAGAGCTGACTGGTACGTAGCTGAAAGTCCTGAACAGATTGACAGATGCTGTTAAACTGTTCTTGGAAATTGAGCTCCAGCTTGGCGTGATCTTGTTCGCGAGCAAATTGTTCGGCCGCACGACGTTCTCTTTCGTTTAGCCCCTGCGCGTTGGCAGAGATGATGCGTTCGTACTGTTCGTTGACTCGGGTACGGCGGCCCTGCAGACGCTCGCGTTTCTGAATGACCAGGTTGAGCTCTTGATCTACAGACGACACCTGTTGAGCGGCAGCAAGACGAGCCTCGGTGAGTTCTTCCTTCGTTGCATTGAATCGTTCCAGTTGTCGCTCAAATTCGGTCTTGTGTGTAGACCACTCTTCGAGTTCTTCTGTGGGCACAGTTTCCATGTTATCCAACTGCACCTCCAAAGCCGAAGTTGCCTCCTCCGTTTGTCGAATGTTCCGCTCGAGTTGGAGCAAACGCTGCTTTTGGCGATTTTCGTCCGTTCCACTCTGAAGACGGTGGTTGAAATTGTCCAGTTCCTTGCGAATTTTAGAGATGAGAAGCTTGTGGTCGTTCTTGGTTTTCTTGAGTCGAGAGCGCTTTTCGTTTAATTTGGCTTCGGCGTTGATGATGGAGTTTTTGAGCGTCGTCGTCGGGGATGAGGGTCGATAAGGCGGCTGTGGTGGGGCGGGAACTACAGAAACAGCTACTATATTTGTTAGACTTTGGTCAGGTATAGGATAATTATGCCGCGTAAACTCACTTTGCTCTGTATCGTCCGCCGCCGGGGTTTTGACGCTCATGGCACAGATTTCCTCATCAGTATCGCTGCGGACAAAAGAGCAAGTATATGCACAATTGGGAGCAAGTCCGGAGATCTCGCCTCGCCATTGAACCATACTTGGGCCGTTGGAGGATTCCGAGACCTTGCAAATCGTAGCAGTTGCCCAAAGCGCCCCATTGACGCACACATAAAACGGTTCCATATCGCCATCCAATTGCCCATTTCCACAAGAGCTTAGCACTGCGGTATCATCGACGAGATCGCCAGCAGCGAACTTTATCGTAGCACTATCCACGTCTGTGATCCATACTAATCCATCATCGAGAGAGACGCCTTGGAGATCGTCCTCAGTCATTGTGAGACCGCGGGTTGTTTTCGAGGATGCTCGCGAATGCTCATATTCCCGCATGACGGTGACCTTGGTGCTGGCGAGGGCGGCCCAGAATGGTTGACGACTTCGAACTTGATTAGCCTGTCTCCTGCGTTTCTTAGCTGAAGTAAGCCGATCCTTTCCATCCTTGAGAAATTGACCATCGGGTCCGACTAGAGAAGATGAAAGACTGGCAGCCGACTCTAGAGCTGAATCATGCTGGACTTGCGATCCGGCGGAAGCCTCAGTGTCCCCACGTTTCCCACCCTTTTGCGGGGCAGGGGACCGATTCTTAGCCATGGACCGTCTCGCCATCGCAGTTCCAGCCTGTGCTAATATATGAACAGCGAGAAGGCTCCTTAGCCAACTCGGGGATGATTGTGACGCGGAACGTCGGAATTCGGCGGGTAAAAGATTTGAAAATTGAGAAAGAATATCAGGGCTGACGAGTTTGGCGGATGCGAGATGCCCTATCACAAACTCCTGTATGCCTTTGCTGCGCACGATGTGGAGAAGCAGAACAATTCCCACACACATGCCATTGACCCCACCATTCTTCCCAGATCCTCCGCCGCCGAGCGTAATGGCGACTTGAACATGGGCCAGGTCGATTGCAAAGTTTTGAGCCCAGTTCCACATAAAGAGGCCCCAGAAAAGAACGCAGAAGCCATCCATGGCGATCATCGTCCCCAGAGAGGGGGTTCCGGCCGGGCCCTGGAAGATATCGAAATTCGACGACAGAGAACCGGCGGCGGCACCACTCGGGGGCATGAAGGTGAGGGAGGCGAACAGGAATTGGACGAGGGTTAAGACCATTGGTGGGAGCTGAAGCAGAAAAATCAGGATAGCGATGGTGTCGTACATGGGGCACGACTTGAGGATGGTGGATGCGAACTGAAGGGGATTGATTGACGAGCTGGAACCAGATCGTTTGGAGACGCCATTGCGAGAAGCCGAGCCGGCGATGCCGCCGTTTTGCGACGAGGCACCGTTTGTCTGACTGCAATCCATATCCCCACCTTTGCTGTGTCCGTTTAACATTCCACGCACATTGCCATCTGGCTTGGTATCATCCGGCCCTGTTGTCACGAGTGTTGGCGAGGTGATCGCGGTATCACTGGTCGAACGTGTGGCGGACAGGTCGATGGGAACGGTGGCCGAGCCGGGGGCAGAGCCGTTACTGGGCGAGCCGTTCAGATGGCCGGAGGATTTCTGCTTGGTCACTTTCTTGCCGGGACCGACGAGGCCATTGTCGTGCCGATTGCTCTGGTTCTTCCTACTAGCGGCAGATGAGCGTGGCATGGACGAGGGAGCCCGAAACCCAGGTCCGAGTCAGCTTGGCGGGATGAGGCCAAGGACCGGGACCAGGCAGGGAGCGGAGGGACGAAATTTGGGGGGGAAAAGGGAATTAACCCGGGTCGTGATGAGGGAATGAACAGGAAGAGGAATATAGAGGATAGGAAAAGTGGAAAGGAAAGCAGGGGAGTGGGGGGGTGGGGGATAGAGAAAGGAAGGGTAAAGATGATACGAGAAGGGGAAAAGTGAAAGTGAAAAGTGACCTTGAAGTTGAGCCAAAGCAGAATCCGTCTTTACCGTACGGTACGCCGTCGATCATTGCGAAAGCGGCAGGGGCCGCCTGCCGCTTTACCAGGAGTAAGGTATTCTGTATTGGTATTAGATTATAGTACGGAGTAGGGTCTAAATTAATGTTAATTAAAGCATCATGAGATAATATTTAATTATACTATATAGAGTGTCCAGCTACCTAGGTATCTATCTCTAAAAATATGGAGCTGTACACTGTATACACCATAGTCTAGTAACTAGTATGCTGTACGTACGTATGAATAGGGCTGTTCCCCAAATAGAAAACCCTTGCCGTTTCCACTTTGCCCATTGCTCATTACTCATTCCTCAAGACTTTGTACTTTGTTCTTTACTCTCTTAGTACTCTATGCCTTTACAGCCCACCATCGCATGATTGATTGCTACCCCTTCACCTTAGTTTTCCACTACTGCAGCGCTATACCTCGCCTTAGCTCCATTTGCCTCCCGTCTTGCATTCCCAAAAAAGGGTCTCTTAAGGCTGTGCAAAGCCACAATACGCGGATTCCCGCGGCATTGTGATTCTGACACGGCTTGTTCCCCCGTTTGCACCCTCAAAGCTTCAAGTCTAAATCATATCTGTATCAAACCTGCTATCTCAAGCTCGGTCGATCATTCCCTACTCCGTTTGCTGCGGGGTCGTCCTTGCACCAGACCTGGGGCATGCAGAGCGACTCGAGTCCCTTCGACCGTCCCTAACATTATTGGGGGGGGGGGGGGGGGATCCTCGCGTGGATGAGCGAGCCTGCAGATGAAAAACGCACACTTGGCCGAGTTGCGGAGACTCTGCATCCTGTGCTAACACCATCCACTTAGTCTATGTATCTCTGTATCATGTAAGAAGGGAAAAAACGGCAAAGTTGCCTAGGGTCTTCACATGCTCGGTTATCTCGTGCCTTGGAGGCTCCGCTGAGCAATGGCCAACGTGCGATCCACAATTAGCCACTGGAGGGACAAGTGTGAGCAAAACATCCCCACGCGCAGGACTCGCAGATCGTTGATCGTAGCCGATGTGCATTTCCACACCACACACACACAGACACATACTCAAAATAACAAGAGACCAGTCTTACCAATCGATTCTCGGATACTGCCCAGTTTCGCACCATCGGCCCCCTCTCTTCCACCCCCAAACTCATCAGGGTGCTTGGCAAAGGTTTCAATTCGTAGATCAGCCACCGATCTGGTAAAGATCGTCCCACTCGCCCAGTCTTGGTGATGGCTTGACCCCCCCCCAGATTGCAAACGCTGCCAACTTCCCGTTGATCCTCGCTGCCAAAGGCATGTCGGGAAAAACAGCTTGGTACATTAGGTGAGGGGGGATGCCATGAAATACCGGACATGGCGCAACTTACCCCATGCTTCTGCACAAGCTTTTGTGCCGTACCGCCTTTCCCGGCCTGGCACACGTAGGAGTTAGACCCGACAATTTTAAACCGTTGGACAAGGTTGCGCCAGCGCCGATCCTTCACGCTCGCTCATTTGTCTCTTTCCGGCTTCTCTTCGCCGACATAACCGGTAAGGCCCCCGAACTGCTTACCTGCGATCGGGTTATGTACCCCATACTAGTACATCTAAATTTTTTTTTTTTAGATTTTTTTTTTCTTTGATTCGAGTGTAGAGTAATTTCAAGAACAACACATATTCGGGCTAAATTTTCCTGCACGTCTACTCATCACATTCCAATGCGCGCTGCTCATACGACGTGGCGGAGGTACAGATTAACTCTGGCGGTGTGCTTCTATGACTATGACTGGCGAGTAGCTAGGTGATTTTTCCGATCGTACAGAATGGCTGACGAGTCTTCTATTATCTATTGATGCCTAGTTCAAATAAAAAATACAACATTAATGCAAGTACTCATTATAATTCCTTCTGCCAAGTAATGATCGTATGTATCCACCAAAAAACCGGTATTTTTGCATCATAACTAGAACCTCAGGTGCCAAAGAGACCTTCAATCTGAAATTTTGCCGAAGCTAGGGACAATCTCTTTGCAGGAAATCTCAACCATGCGACTTCTGGGAAACTGGCGAACGGTTGTATAGAAATTTTTTCTTATTGCGTATCTAGATTTGACTCTCGCTGTAGTCGGCCCTGATGTCAGCTGTTTAATCTCTGCACCACGAGCTGAGATAAAATCTCAGAGTTTATTTGATCGAATTGTCCCGAAAATAATCCTATTCAATTATAAGATGACAAGTGGCAGTTCCTCAAGCTACTAGTATGGATCTGATGATACAAAAAGGGAATGGCATACCCGCATATCAACTTGAAGTTTACTATGTACTAAATTGAAGAATCTGCTATCATACTACTATATCATACCTACTAGTAGTGTCTCTAGAAAATTTTCAAGGGAATATCAGTCAATTCAATCATGCATAAAGAAGTGCTAATTCTCACCGTCACCTGAAGTAAATATACACAAATCTGTTCTGCCTAGCCACTTTCATCACTAAATAGAACCAAAAAATCGCCAAAGGAAGATCAAATCTAATATTAGGCTAGCAAGCAACTGGCAAAGCACCGAAACTCGCAGGGGCATCGAAGAGATTCAGTTCCTCGCTGCGACGACGAGTCAGTCCATCAACGACCTCACCATTAGCCTTGTTCCACTGGGGCAGCTCATCGTGAGCCACAGTAACGACATCCTCGCCGGCATTCATACGCGAGACAAGATCCGAGTTGCCCATATTTCCGTTTCCAATATTGTAGGTCCAGGAGACCAATGCGGCATACTGGTTATCGTTCAGGGTGACGGGATCCGCCAAGGCATTAGTGAGTCCATCTTGGTAGCTCTGTGTCTTTATTAGTCGCCGGGTCGGTGTTTGAGACGAAAGAGAATTAGTGACTCACCACCAGATCACTGGCCAGGAGCTGGCTTGCAGACTCTTCAGTTAAAGGCTGGTTTGCGACTTCGGAGCATGAAGCGTCTCCGCAGAGGTGGCCGTAGCCGATAGTAGGGTTGCCGAAACCGTCGTCGTAGACGCTTGGTTGGAAAGATTCGAAGCTTTTAATTAAATTCAAGCCATTGTCATTGATTGGGGGCCCGGTGCAGGCAATTGCCAGAGCAGGCAGGGCGGCGACAAGAAGCTTGAAGGACATCATGAATGACGAGAGAGAATTGGGAGTTAGGAGCCGAATGAGAGAAAAGCTGAGTGTTCCGGTTCCATTTGATTCCTGGGTCCATCTCTAGCCTTTAAATATTGATAAATTTTTGGCCAAGACTCTTTTATCTCTTTGGGTAGATCTTTGGGGTTCATACTTCGTAACATTAGCATGATCGGAGGGGAAATACGAGAAGAATTGGGGCTCCAAAGCAACATATTATGCAGAGGCACCAACAATTGCAAGGAAACATCGGCCCTGAAAGCATTGGGAGATAGAGATCATCACGGGGTGGAGGTTGATTGAGTTTAGATCGGCGATCTCCAGGGCTATCATTAACTCTCATACGCTGCATTCATCCATGGATACTTTTGAAAGGGTTGCAGAATGGATTGTATAGCAGGGTAGAGTTTCCCTTCATCTGTCGCATATTTTCCGATATCGCCCCATACTACTCTCCAAGTCCAAACCAGAATGCCCAGACAGAGCACGATGGCTCGTATTAATTGTTGATCCTTGGGTTTCAGTTTGGCCCCTCGATCCTTGGCTCGGCCTTGCCGTTTCTTAGTTGGTGGATGGAATACGAGCTTGTCCACTTCGCCCTAGCATTGAAAGTCTACTGAATTGACGATGAAAAAGCTCGCTGAATCAAGATTCCTTGGTACCGTTCGGATAAATGACATTGGAATGGCTTTCTACTTCCAGTCGATCGCACTTACGCCGTTTCTAAATGTCGTCTCTCGACATACTGTCAAAAATTACCTGAAGCAAGCAACGAGCATGCATCTGATTTTTCTTTACCTACTGTTGCCGACTCTTATTGTTGCTCAAATTCTGTCTTGCCTTCAAAACCGCAGGATCTTTTTTTGTGTTTTCACATCCCGTTGAAGAAGGGTAGTGCGTGGCCATTCCGCTGACCTAGTATATTGCGATCCAATATTAAATTGAGAGTATTGTCCGTTGTCAACGAGTGTCAATGATTTGATATTAAAGATTAAGATTAGATTATTATACATTAGAAGTTGCTTCTTTCTCCTAGCGCAAAGTGTATAGTTCATCTCGTCATCCGTCTTCACTGGCACGGGATAATAAGTGGTGTTAAATTATCCAGCCATACCGATCGTAGCCGAGGTTGGAGGTTTTCCAGAACTATGATATCGCCAAAGCCTAGACATCAAGTTCGGGCTTTGTGAGTTGCTTCTTAGCCTTTCGTTGAACATGACAAGCTCTCGAGGCAACGATCATCAAAATCATATTGAATACACTGTAGAACGGGTTGTAAATTAGCCAAATTCCACCAAAAGGAGAGGCAAAATTGTTCCCAACTTACATCCCAAGAAGCATCATTGAGCACCCGAAGACCTCCGCTCCGTATAGATTTTCGTGTATATTATTCTTGGAATATCCGTAGCCACCCGCATGCCAGCCTGCTAGTTCTTGCATATAGAAACAAATGGTGATGAGCTGCCCGAGCCAGGCAATGCAGTCGAAGAAGATGGTGACTCCAGGAGGGACAGCACAATTGAAGACGATCACCACGAGGAATACCGAAGCGGACCAGACAAAACCGTATGCGGCCTATTGTTGGCTAGATGTTAGTAGTTTGTTTGAAGATACAATGACACCATTCCACGTAGGCTTACGGTTCCCAGGTTTATCCCGGCCCATGCACTACCGAGTCCATCAGTGGCCACAACACCGGCCTCATGTTGTGTGTATGCCCAAGCAAAGCATACGATGGGTGCAATCGTGATGAAAATGGCGCCAAAACGAAGTGAAAGGAAATTGAGCCATTTCTTCCGCTGGCGAGGTACTGCGTCTGGGTGCCAACCAGTGTAGAATTCTTCGTAGTAGCTTGACATGTCGAATCGATTTAATCAGACGAGGTAGATATGAAGTGGAAGGTAAGATAATACCTTATATAAACAGTATGCTCAGCAGTTATCTAGGTATCTTGGGGGCTGAACCACAAAGAGCCCAACAATGTGCATCATTGCCTCTTCCATAGATAGCACAGCCTCCGGGCGGGTGGCGAGGCCAAGAGTCTTGCAAGATTCCCCGCCAATATATCGAAAACTCCTTTCTACATGATTGGAGCTGATCTTGTGTAGAGTTCCGAAGGCAGCAGATCTTAGAATTAGAGTCTCGAACTAAACTTGTTTGGTGTTCTTAGGCGCCCATTCTCCTTGACTTCGCCATGGTTGTTTGTCTTGGCGCTTATCGGGCTTGGCACTGGGGGGCGGAATGATGGGAAAGTCCAAAAAATCTCAATAATACGTCATGAGATTTGATTCATTTAGTAGCTGTTGAAAGATTGGGACTCGGGGTGTGTAATATGAAATTATTTCACATTTCATGTGGTCGTAGGCTAGTATATTAGATAGTAAATCATTCTGTCGCGGGTCTAGATATTCACAGGTATATTCAGGAAGATTTGGTTGCCTCTATCAATAATCGATCAGGCATTCAAAATAAAAAGAATCATGTAATGCTCAAGATAAATCTCTCTAGCCGCGTCGACAGAAACATGATGCCTGAATCGGTATATCAGCCATAGCCAAAGCGAGCCTTAACTGAGGTTTCATAGTCCTCGCTTCGGCTGCTCTACCAAGTTTGACTAGACATTCGTGATAACCATGCAGGGCCCAGACATTATTCGGGTGTCTCAAGGCGCGAGGGAGAGACTCATCAATACCAAGATCTGCAGAATAAACCTTGCTGGCCTCCTCCACTCTGTTTTGTTCTAGCAACAACGCTCCCAGCGCATGTCGGGCGGGTTGCATCCAGCCCCATGGTTCATCGTAAGGCAGATCATCATCTCGGTCAACTGCAAGGCGGAGACAGGCAAATGCCTCCTCGTATTCACCGCAGCGGTAAGCGATTTCCCCGTCGAGCATTGCAGCAGCAACAGAGATGATATCGAGGCAGGTATTATTGAATATAGTTCGAGATGCGGGAACCAGCTTCTTTGTGGAATTGAAAAGATCCCTCTCTTCCTTTGCTTCGTCAGTACGGCCCATTGCAGCCAAAGCAACGCCCCTGGCGTAGTGGGTCATGGTAGTCGTGCTGCAGTAGATGACTTGGTTAGTTGGTAGGCCCAGGCTGAGAATTTCCTCCCAACGACCGAATCGAATTAAAGCATGCACTCGTGTAGACACGAATCCCTCGAGCCAATCTGCCAAGGGTGGAGATTGAACTCGGAGAAGGTCTTCTGTGAGCGATTCTGCGAGCACAGTGGCTGTTTCGATGGCTATTTTGGACTGGCCTCCTAGCATAGCTGCATACATGCGGAAATGATAGTCATGAGCCCGGTAGAGATTATAAAAATGTCCCAGTGACTGGTTGGCAAGGAACTTCTCGTCGGCGCGGATCGCGGACGTATTTGATGCCACTGCTCGACGGTAGTCGCCGCAAAGTATATCCAGGTGAGTTGCCATATGCTCAAGATGGCCGGCGTCAGGTACCAATCCTCGCAAATTATCCGCGATTGGAAGCGCAATCTCTGGTGTGGGAGACATCTCCATCAAGTGAATGTACAAGTGCAAGAGACCGGGATGTCCCAGGGCATTATCGCCGGCCAAGGCGCGGTCCAGTACTTTCTTCACCTTGAGGGTCGGAGCACCCGGAGTTGGTTGCCCAGTTTTCAAGTCCCACAAGGTCCATGGGGCGAGGTTCATCAAAGCATCGACGTATAGCGTAATGACATCTAGGTCCTCGGGAAAGGCGTTGTATACCGATTCCATGGCCGTGGCATACTGCTTATTCCAGTCGGTACAGTCCCCCAGGGGTTCCTCTTGGGGATACCGGTGCTGTAACGCCTCGACAAGGGCCCTCTCGACAGGTGATGCGGCCCCTGCCTGGTTCCTTGCTTCCCAGGCGGCTGCGTGAGCCCGTGTGGTGGTCGTCGATAGATCTTCTCCATCGAATAATTTCCATGGCTTGTTGTAATTAGGACCCAGTGCAAAGGCAATGCCCCAATATCCCATAGCGCAAGTCGGATCGAAGATCACGCATTGTTCGAAACATCGTGCAGACTCCTGGTGGTTGAAGGCGTATGCCCAAATGAGACCACGATCGAACCAGGCCTGGGCATCGGGGTTGGCGGTGCTGACGCGTCGATTGTAGGGCCCAAGGTCATAGTATGTCTCGGATGGAGAGAGCTTCTTTGGGACTGAGGTCTCATGCCAGACTTTCTCCATTTTACCCGTTGTCGTTGTTGGTCAGGTGGGTTGTCAAGGTCTCTCCGCGGGCAAGGTGGGGCTCACACGACAGTCCCGGTTCCGTCGCGCCTGGCCGGCATCACAAATGTTCTGTGTCCTCCACTACCTCCACCCCCTGCCCACAATTACTCACGCGGACGTCTTAACTCTAATTTCATTTGCGGAGTTTCGGGTACTGGGGCTACTCCATAAAACATTTCGAAGAGCGTCTGACTTAAACGGAATGATCTGCCTCTATTTTAGCTAACCAAAGCTGAGAGTCTTAATGCCTCAGGCATTTAATCCCCACAAAATGCGCAGATTTGAGCAGATCGGCAGGACTAGCCTCATTGGGGAGTATATCTGCTCGATCCCGCTCACCTTGGTGGCCGACCTTGCGGGTGTAAGCTGCGCCTATATAGCATGGGTATCATGGGACTCTCCTTTATTTTCTCTCGCACCTCGACCCGTTCAATCGTTGTACATATTGCATCTCATATATCCATCGCAGCATTCTTGCATCTTCCATCCCTTTCAACATCAACCTCAACCTGATTTCAAAATGTGCGGTGAAACCAACCGTCCTGCCTTTGGAGGCACCATCGCTGTGCTCTTCCCATGCGACAACAATCTTTCTTCGGAACGATCGCTTTCTTCCTCTCCAGACTCAGTCACCTCGCAATCTACATCTTCATCAACATCCTCCTTATCCTCCTATTCACTCTTTTTCCGCGACACAAACGATCACAAAACCAAGGCTATCTTTCAAATCGACGATCCAGAGACCTACCAAGCATTAAAGAGTCTTGGAAATGTGGATATGCGCATAGAGTAAGCATTCAATCTCCGTATTCAAATACCGTTATTGATCCCTGCTCGACAGGAAATATGGAGATCTCTCGACTTCATTTGCCCCCACAGTCCCTCTCCATCAGTTCCGATTAGATTTGTCCCAGAACAAATGTCTGAAACCAGGATTTCACCAAACGGAGATGGAGTTTGAGTTACCCGAGCGGTTAGATCTCGGTGTCTCCGAGAAAGGTGTCGTGGGTCGACAAGTCACCCTCCGCGAAGCCGAGGGAGCAGTGCTTGGCGTGGGGATCGTGGGCTTCAATTAAAGTGAATGACTGGAATAGTCCTTTCTCCTTTTCTTTCTACTATATACTCGGCATGCAAAATTTGATATCCATTTGATTTGATTTGGTCGGTTACATTGTTATCATCAACTAGGTCATGAATCTTGCCATGAACGGCAGCGGGAAAACGTAAGAGCCTCATATCGAGCAGTCCGCCTTTACAACTTGACAAGGTTCTCAACACCGGCCGTGTAGCGCTTCTCTGCTTCCGACCAGTTGATGATATTCCAGATTCCCTCGATGTAGCCAGCCTTGTTGTTCAGATACTGGAAGTCAAGGCGTCAGTATGAAGCTTCGGTCGGCTTCGGAAGCAGAACTTACTTGGAGATAGTAGGCATGCTCCCACATGTCAACACCAAAGACAGGTACATCCTCAGCCGAAACTGGATCCTGATCCTTTGTGGTGGTAATGTCGAGACGGCTATTGGGTCCGCCAGTGCTGACGAGCCAGCCCCAGCCGCTGCCCTGGATACCGAGAAGAGCGGCTCCGAATGCCTTCTTGAAAGCGTCTTCAGATCCCCAATGGGAGACAATTGCCTCCTTTAGAGAAGGAGCAGCGCTGGCCAGGTCATTACCTGGGGTTCCAGGTGGAGTGAGGTTCTTCCAGAAGAGGGAGTGGTTGATGTGACCGCCCCCGTTGAAGCGAATCTTCTGCTGCAGGGAGATCAGGGTCGGAACATCATTTGACTGAGTCGCTCCAGCTTGGGATGAGAGAGCGGCATTCAGGTTATTGACGTAGGTTTGGTGGTGCTTCTGGTGGTGCAGCTCCATGATCTGTTTGGAGATCACGGGCTCAAGGGCCTAGTCGAGATGAGAAAATGGACATTCAAAGTGTACTGGGGGCGGTTCTTACATCGTAGGCATAAGGGAGAGGAGGAAGCGTGTGAGACATTTTGACAGTGTGGTATGAAAATGAGAGATTAGAGGGTGAGAGGTGGAAAGTCGAAGTCACCGGGAGATGCGTGGGTATTAGAGAAAGGAAGGCAACTCCCAAGGTCCTCCCCGATTGGGAGTCCCTCTAGGGAGCACCCCGCAGCCCACAAGGTACTAGTGCATTCATTTCAATGACGAGATCCTTTGAGAGGTCATTCGATTGGAAGTTGATTTGCGTGGAGTACCTAATGTGAGTTGGTGCCATGAGTTGCGAAAGATTGAGCACATTTCGGGCCCACCAGCCGTGATACTACCAGCCACGATTGTTTGCACCAGTGGTAAACGTAGCCCGCGGATATAATCTCAACAAGCCCTACATTTTTATATTGGAATAAATTTTCCGACTGGAGATAATTAGCGGTCATATCACTTGACAGGCAATTGAAGATTTAACTAGAAACTTGAAGTACTAGGACCAGGGCTTGAATTATTATAGAGGCTGACAGTGCCACAATTGTCAGGTGACTACTAGGATTACCCGTGCTATATGAAGATAGTCTTGGACCTAATGGATCTTTCGACTCGTCTAAATTGAATCTTAACCTACAAATAAAAAGATAATATAGATACAGAGAGATGACTCTGGCAAGAAAAGTGATCCCAGAGTAAATATGCGTATGAGTGAGAAACTATCTGAGCTCAAAGAACCTAGATACAGGAGTGTGAACTGTCTAAGTCTGTACAACAAGACAAACGCTCTGACTTTCATCCCCGGCCTTGGCAAGAAGAGGAGCAAGAGTGGCAGTGAACGGCGTTGTCCTAATTTCCGTGCATTCCATACAAGGCAGTGCCTGAAAATGTCGTGCAGCGCATTCTGGAGCTCAAACAAAGAACGGATCACAGTCTTAGAGATTGCATCGATAAAGCGATGTGTCTCAGACAATTCATCAAGGAGCAATATTGTGATATTCTCTGGAGACGTTGGGCGATGGATTTAAGAGATGAGATTGAATCGAAAATTGTGCTGATGAAAGTCATCTCGTGGGAGGCCAAAGGCCCCTTTAGCCTTGATCATGTCATCGAAATTGTTGTAGTTACTTCCTCTAAATAAGCCTACTAGGCACTAGGAGGTAGAATACCCGGTGGCGAAGACGACATATGACATATGCCCAGGTGCCATCAATACCTCCCCTTTCCAGGATCAGCCAGATGTTCCAAAGTCGTAGAGGACTGACTGATCAATAGCCATTTTCCACTTTTCTACTATTAAAATACCTATGGGTGCTTTATGTCTCGGAACTTCCGCAATGTCTTAATAGTTACTTTGTCTACTTTCAAATATTATTTGCTCTTTCATGCTTCGTCGTACGAAGTTGTAGCCAAAGTACCTCGAAATGGGCCAGCATACCCAGTTTCCCATTATTCGCGTGGCAACTTTATGATTACCGTAAATAAAATCTGGTATAACATAAATTAACGTGATTTGACCTACTACGATTCCTAAAAAAATGCTTAGGGACAGAGATTACTAATCCATGGGACATACTTGTAGTTTGCGGGGTTCGGCATTGTAACACAGACGAGCCTCGGTCAATCGGCGCGGTTGCACTATAACACCCTGGCCCTGATGCGAACTTGAACTTGAACTTCACCCAAACACCTTCCCTCCTCCATACATTCCCATATACCAAGGAAATCATGTCAGCCACAGATCAAGTTCAATTGACCAACTTCTCGAATATATTCTCCCTCGAGGGGAAGGTAGCTGTCGTGACTGGCGGTTCACGCGGGTTGGGACTTCATGCTGCCTCGGGGTAAGTTTTGCCCTGGACTTACGGTTTCAAGGACAATACCCCCGAATTTGCTATTTGTGTCTTGAAAATCTAACGTCAAGATTAGCCTCCTACAAGCTGGTTGCTCCAAGGTGTATATCACCTCCCGAAAGAAGGATGCCTGCGACGAAGCTGTCGCGGCGCTGAACGCGTTGCCTTCCAAGCGACCGGGAGCTCAGGCCATCTCTGTGCCTGCTGATAGCTCCCGCATGGAAGATCTCGATAGGCTGGTTGCAGAGATTAGCAAAACAACTGATCATGTCGATATCCTATTCGCCAATGCGGGTGCGACCTGGGGTGAGAAGTTCGATACTCACCCCGAAAAGATGTTCTCGAAGGTGATGGATCTGAATGTCAAGAGCATCTTTTACACAATTCAGAAGTACGTCTCTGCATTTTTCACGTTCCTGATAAATGCCCCTTTAATCTGACATCAACTCATAGACTTGCTCCACTCCTCGAGGCAAAGGCAACGCTCGAGGATCCTGCTCGCGTCATTGTCACCGCTTCCGTGGCGGGCATTGGCATTGGAACCGTTGGAGAGAACGCCACACCAAGTTATTCCGCGTCCAAGGCTGCTGCCATTCACCTAGCAAAAAATCTTGCTGTTGAGCTGGGCCCTCGGCATATCCTGACCAACGCCATTGCGCCGGGCTTCTACCCCTCCAAGATGGCCAGTGGCTTGATTGAGCTCAAGGGTGGAATGAAGGAGCTACAGGAGTACTCACCCAATGGCCGTTTAGGCCGTCCCGAGGATATTGCAGGACTGGTCGTGTTTTTGTCTTCGCGTGCATCAAGCCATTTGAACGGGGCTGTCATTGCAACTGACGGCGGTGCTGTCCTCAAGGGTAGACTTTAGTTACCATTTTGATTGATATGTCGATGGTTCCTAGGCCGAGCATTGAAATAAAACCACGCTTGGCATAATATGACAAAGTTTTTGGAAAAATCAATATCATTGGTATAGATACCGAACTTGTTCACCATAGTTCTGTCGAAGTGACCTGAACTCTTATGGTAGTATTTACAAATATAGATCACATTTATTTACAATTTTGCGCTGGGCAAGCCGGTCTTTCCCTGGACCGCCCGATCGACGATCTCCATTGCTTGGAAGAGTTGATAGTCATGCTGCTTGGGAGTGACAACCTGAACACTGAGCGGCGAATCTAGGTACACGCGGCGATCGACAGTCTTCTCGTTCCCTGCAGTAAATTATTAGTATCGTGCTTCCATGAGGACACATTGGTGTTGTCATCACTTACATAGTTGTCGGTTGGCCTTATCCCAGCTCCCAAGGACGGGTGTGTCCATCTCCCGTCCAAGTTCCAAATCCGACTCAACGAATGATCGCACAGGAACAGTACCAGCAGGGTAGTCCAGCAAAACAAACGTGGAGGTGTATCCCACAGCATTATAGCGATCCATTTGTGGAACTGGATGCGGTGCAATAGGACAGATAATAGCATCGATGCGCCGGCTCTTATTGGATGAAGAAAGAGTCCACATCTTCAACATTTCCAACTCAACTTCAGCACGCTGGGCCTGTAACCGAGCTAGCTGGTCGATGGTAAGAGCCTTTCCGCGCTTCATGCGGCCCTGTAACCAAGGTATAAGAGACTCGCCCATGCTCTCAATCTTATCTAACATGCTCGACCCGTCATCGACGCCCATAAGGCGGCCAGCCAGACCCTGGCATTTCGGCAAGGCAGCTGGTAAAGGAACATCGACAACTTTAACACCCGGCGTCCGGCGCAGTTGACTTGCTACCTCATCTAGGATGCGAGCAATCGGCGGCAGTGGTGTGACAAGGCCATCCGTTTTCAGGATACCAATAGTGAAGTTGCGTGGAGGAGCCAGGGATTGAGGTACATAAAAAGGTTGCCAGGAGCCGGGGATGCAATCCTCGCCAAACAATTCAGCTCGGGGGACAATCTCCGCCATCACAGCTCCAAGATCCGCGACCGAGCGGGCCAACGGGCCAGCCACAGGCTGCAGAGCAATCCGACCTTTGCCCTCTAGTTGACCGCTTTCCTGGCCACCATATGGAACACGCCCGTTACTCGGCTTGAAGCCGTAAATTCCTTGACACATTGCTGGTACGCGAATGCTACCACCGATATCTGTGCCGAAGCCGACCATGGATCCTCGCATAGCGAGCAATGCGCCCTCGCCTCCAGTACTGCCTCCAGCAGTCCACTGTCGATTGATAGGATTGAGCGTTCGTCCGAAGAGATGGTTGCAACTGTTCGAGAGTCCCCAGTGTCTGGGGGATGTTTGTCTTGGCAATGACGATGGCACCGAGAGATTGGAGCAGTTCCACAAGCGCTGCATTCTCCGAGGCAGGCTTGAATGCCAAGGCAGATAACCCAATGCTTGAGTCAACTCCCTTCACGTTGAATGTATCCTTCACGGAAACCGGCAGGCCATGCAGGGGTCCGACGGGTTTGCCCGTTTGTCGCAGTATATAATCCAGTTCTTGTGCGCGACGTAAGGCGCGGTCGAAGAGCGGTTCGGTGAGACAGCGTGTAACTTGATGGGCTATGGCTGCCCTCTGTTATTTGAATCGGTCAGCCATCAGGCTTTATAGGATATGTGGATTTCTCCCGAATGCTCACCTTGCAGAACGCCCGAGTAACTTCCTCCGACTTCAATTTACCTTCTGTCATCGCAGAAACTAGTCCTCGGACATCGTAGTTCTCTGTAATACCCAGTTCTTTCGACGTGAGTATACCGCAAGTGCGAGGTATCTCCATCACGTTCACTCGGCCATATAGCTTTGGGCCTTCGGTAATAGACTCCGCGGGCGAGAGCATGCCCTCGGGAATGAGGTTGGTAGGGAGTTGCCATTCAGAGGGGATAGCAGCCGCCAATTCAATTTGTTTGCGTTGAGCAATTGCCACGTAAGGGGGCTGTTGAGATGCCATGATGGGTGATAGTGAAGTTTGAAGTTTGAAGGTTGCGGAATGCAACATTGAAATAACACTGGTGGATGCGGGGAGTGCGGAGAAGACAAGCCTCGGCCCAGGCGAACTGCCGATTTAGTTGAAGACCCCCATATTTGCCGGACCCTTGAAACATAATTGTCGCAGTCTTCTCATGTATCGAATTAAAAGAAATCTTTCATTTTTCGATTTTTCGGTTCTCCTTTTCCTTCATTCGGAAAAAAGATGAAGGAAACAAGATGCAGTAGGAGATGTTTCATTTTTTCGTCATTTACAATACTTTAAAATCTAGATACATCCCTTCCAAACAATCTATTCAAGGTCCACCTGAATGCCACTCGGATCTTGTTGCGCCAACTGATGCTCATGGTGATGTACGCAGCGTTCCAAACCAACCGAGCCATTCGTCCGGTGATGCCTTCGGGTAAATAACTTTTGCGCTTGTTGACATCGTGCATGTCATGAGGGATCTGCATCAATGCTTTCTCACTTCCAATGTAGGCTAGTGTTCCCATGTTGCGGAATGAGAAGGGGGACGTATGGGCCAAATCCGCTTTGTTCATGTGGGACGCGAGCCATTTCGCTTCTTGGAATGTTGCTTGGGCGGTTGCGGGAGGTGCACCGGTCTCGATCATGCAATTATCCCCCAGAGCAAAGACATCATTTAACACTGCCGTATCTCCCTTGTCGTTTTGTAGCTGAACCCGCAAATGGCCATCGACGAGCAGCGCTCCCGTCTTTGGAACTTTCTTGAATTCCCAAGATTGCTCTGCAGAGGTCGCACCACTGGAGCTTCGATCCATCTTGAACACAGAGTTCTCGGGAAACTCTTTGACTTCATTTAGTGACTGGCTAACCAATTTGGTCATGGCATTTCCTGTTGCCCATACGCACATGCCGACTCCGACTTCTCCTTCCTCCTCGGTGGTCAAGGTTAAGCAGCGCTTTGGGTCCATTTCATAAGGTGGAGGCGCACCAGGTGGACCCCAGCGTAAGCCCTTCACATGATGAGAGGTCTTTATGTCAATCCCTTCACTCCTCATCGTCTTCATCGCATACCGAGAAAGTGATTCATCGAACGTGGACAGAACCTTCGGTGCGACATCGTAGAGGCTGAGCTTCGGAAGCCCTTCGAGGCCCGGGTAGAGCGCTATCATATCCTTGTAGATGAAGTCACGCAGCGAAGCTGTGAGCTCAGTGCCAGTTGGGCCAGCACCAACGATGGCAAAATGAAGCAGCCACTTTTTCATATCCGTGGTTGTGGTTGGCAAGACGGCTAGCTCGAAGCATTCGCGTACACGGCGCTTCACCCGTTTGGCATCACCAATATCCTTGAAGAACATGGCATTCTGTCGGACTCCCGGTGTACCAAATGTGCGACTCACTGCGCCCACAGCGATGACCAACTTATCATATGGAACTTCGAATGTTTCGCCTTTCTCCCAAAGCCGGCGCGGTTGTGTCGGCTGTTTATTGCTGGCCTCCGGGCCGTCTTCGGTTTCCCTTTCGTCCTCGTGTGTGCGCGGCGATTCTGTGACGCCACTTTTCACCACTGTAGCTTCGCATAGTATAGTTTTCTTCTTGAGATCGACGGATCGGGCTGCGGCTTGAATAAAATCGACTTTGGCGCCTGGGTCTCGCACCGGTTCGACGATGTTAGAGAAATCCAATGATCCGCTGGCCGTATCTGTAAGGAGAGGAGTGAAAACGAAGTATGAACGAGGTGAGACGATGATTGGCGAGAAGGTTTTAGGTGAGAGTCGGCGTGACATGGTATATCCGCCCCATCCGGATCCGAGAATGACGACGCGTTCTTTCTGGTGATCGGACTGGCTGCCAGCATCGGAGTGTTCAACTTGTGTCGCGAAACATCTTTCAAGGATTTTTTGTTTGGTAGACCCAAGGTTATGAGGGTTTTGAGGTCTCCATGAAAGAGTATGTTGGTGAGAAACAACGCCAGGCCTGCGCAATGCGCGCACAGCGCCCAATCGAAGGGGCATGGTTTACTGAAAATGTTGACTCTCAATTGAAGTTCCAGCTACATGGTGAGTCACAATTCTAGGGAGTTTCCAGAGTATTAAAGCCCTGGGACCAATGTACTGGTGATAGACTTCCGCTTACACATGGATGACTTCATGAAGGAAGGAGTCGGATCGGGATTGCGAACGAACCTTTCCGTGGAGCTCCACCACAACCCACTCCATCTCGGATTCTCGTGCTCCCGTGGCCATCTTATCGAGGTGTAGTTTTCCTTGATACCTCAAGGGGAATTACGGAACCCTTCGGGGCCATCGGTGAAGTGCGGGCTGCACGTGCCACTAGAGTCGATCGGGAGAATCAGGAGCTTTGGACAGAGCATTGGTTCTTCACATGGCCAGCAGGAATTATCAGCAGATCAAAAATAAATATACGAAAATTGAAAGAGAGGAGGAATCTGAAGGAGGGAGAGGTATTGTTCAAATACAGCATAGCATGGAATCATGTGATGTCAATGCATGCCAGTCTACAACTTAAATCGCTTGCTCCACCATCATGTCACTCTCTTAAGCCTATCAGGTTGAAGCATGCCAGGTGCCGTGGCATACACACTGTAACTTGAGTAAATGCATTTGACCCCCCCACTTCGATCGACTTTGTACTGGAGAATCATATTGTTTCAATATTTCAAGTTATACCTTCGCATTCTTCAAATCCATTACATTCTTTAGTGGTATAAACTGCTTTATCCCCTAGGGCGTCCATATGGGGGCTTAATTGAGCACCGAAGGCACAGGCACTGCCTAAAAGATGCGGTAATTGTAGTGAAGAAGAAATTCTAGCCCAACAAAGAAAAAATGAAAAGAAGGTGTGGTGGATTTCAAGGTTTATATCTATAAAAGTGTAGAAATTCTGGTTGGGTGGCTCACTTGCTTACTAGTTACCGACCACATTACATACCTAGGTAGTAACACCGTGACCCATTGGGCTCCGCGTCGTTACAACTTGTTATCTTCCTAGGAAGATCGCTGCAATAATACCGACGACCAAGGAAAATATTCCTGAAAGCATAATTAGTATGTGTGGTGACGGTTATATTTCAGAGAATTGGACGATGAATGAAGTTTAAAAACCTACCCACAATGTAACTCATATAGGAATATCCCAGAGTATTCGTCATGAAGCCGGTTACAACGGGCCCTAACAGCGTGCCAAGAGTGAAGCATATCTTGCAGATGGAATATCCAGAAGACAATTTACTGTTGGGACCAAATCGACCAGGGCGCTCCTCCTCAAACTTCTTCATTACATCTAAATGTTAATTAGCGAGAAGGTCGTTTCCGGATGGAGCTTTGAACATACGTGTTATTTCAATAATACCACATCCAGCAGTTAATGTCCATCCAATCCCAATGCCGGCAATGGCCACCATGTAGATGACACGCCCTGTGTACCCGCTACTATGATCGGGCAAGCCAACCAGAGCGAGAAAAACAGCACTTGAGATGAATCCGAGAGCCGTGGGAACTCTAGTGCCTACTCTATCTTTAAGAATACCAGTAAAGGTACTAAATACCAGAGAAGGCAACTGGAGAATCAGAAACGAAAGACTGACCTCTGCAGGTCCCCATCCGAACTCCGTAGTGACGTGAAGCGGTAGTGTAGTGTCGAAAGTGACTAGGATAAAAGCAGCAGTGAAGTGGCAAAGCAAGCCAGTAATTGCGCGTGGGTTGGTTAAAACAGCCTTATAGAAATTCTCGACGAGGACATCTTCAACCTTCGAGCCCACGGCATCCTGGGATGGGGAAATTAGCGAAGTTCGTTCATTGACGTCCTGCTCGGGTATTGTCCTAGACTCGACATCATCTTCCGAAGCTTCGGTAGACACCTCCCCTGTATTGTCTTTAGATCGGTCTTCGATCATGACAACCCGCATGAGAATATCAATGACCAGTACCGCAAGAGCGGCAATCCAAGTAGGCCAGTATCCGAAGAGCTGCAAGAGAGTACCGGAGAGCATGGGGCCAACAAGGAGGCCGGAGTTGAAAAACGAGGAAACGCCTCCGAGTACTTTCCCTGTGTTTTCCTGTCCGACCGTATCAGCGACGGTTGCGAGTCCAACAATCCATGCTCCATTGCCGCCGATAGCTTGTATTGATCGTCCGATGAGAAGTACAGGCACTAAGGTTCAGCAAATCAGTTTGCTGCGCTAGAACGCTAGGAGAGATGAAATACCGTTGGTTGAGATCATGACCAAAATTGTTCCTATGGCTTCTGCGGAAAGAGCAGCTAGGAAAGAGGCTTGTCGGCTTGGAATTCTGTCCGCAATATAACCAATCGGAAGACTAGTGATGAGTCCCACAAAGGCATGGACCGAGAGAATCAGGGATGTGGTAGACTGGGCGTGGGATTCACCGATGTGAAGACGGTCCCTGATCATGACCGGGAGAATGGGAACAATATAGCTGTAGAGGAAGTTTGCTATTCGTCATTAGTAGGGGCTTTTAATCTTCGAGAGGCTTTATGTACTTGAGAATAGCGCGATGGCGATGCAAGTGATAATGAACCATCGTGAGGACCGCCATGAGTATCCCACTGAGTTCACTCCTCCATTCCAAGCCATTTTGGCAGTTTCGTCTCTGTTCAGTAGCAGATTTTGCGAATCTGGGGGTGGGGGACAGAGGGGTTAGATCATTCCAAGGTTTGGATCAGGAATATCGTAGTTGAGTGGCGGGCTGAGGGAGCTGAAAATCGCATCCCTTAAATTTGGGATCGCTGGATCTTGCATACGAGTGCATGAACTATTAGTTAGTCACCTGAGGTTGTGGACCCCAAAGGTACGCCGCCTAAATCGACTATTGGTTAGTTCAAATCTTTGTGTAACAGTCCGTGTCCTTGCCTCGGATATGGTCTACGTAAATGGCTGAAAAAAAATAGGAAGTAGCCGCTCAGTCGTTCCTACGCGGAAATTGTACCGACCAGCTTGCTTCCACTCTAAGCCCATTGCATTCTCTCCCGGACACCTTACACACAATGTCTTAGCGATTAGCAAACCCAGAATACAGTTAGTAGCTCTCTTTATTTCACTTCAATGTAAGGGGCTGGGGTATCTCCTCCATCAGTACGGAGTATTTTCGAAGAAGATGAAAATGGAGACGATGGAGACGAACGCCGAGCTGTTCTAGGTTCAACGCTAGGTTGTTTAAAGTTGGCCGAATGATAACTTTTAAGGCTGCAGGTAAGCCGGAAAAAAGAAAGTCAGTGTAACTAGAGCGATAGGAAACATTAGATATGTTGGCTAATTTTCTACAATCCCGCTTTATTGGATGAAATACGATGCCCGAAAAAATAATAAGAAGTTGCTATCTAAGTCCTCATAGTCTAGCTGTTTCTGTTTCAAAAAGTTCCAGATGATCGCGACAGAACTTCCGACTCTCCTGACAAACATCATATCCACTAATCCACATTCTACCAGCTGGGTCAACCGTGCTTTTAGAATTCGGGTCCGGCATCGGACTCTCCCTGATGACTTTCTCCTTGATCTTCTCCAGTCCAAGCTCAGCTGCCTCCGCCTGCGCCCGCTGTACATCAAGAATCGCATTCCATTTCTCATCCCGCATAATCTGCTCTTCGCCATCTGGCAGAGTCATATCACTGGCATTACCATGGCTCATACTGCGTAGATGCTCCACACGGGCCTGTCGAAACTGACTCCACGCACTTAGTATATTCGGCAGATCCTTCGATAGATCCTCTCTCGATCGTAAAGAGTCCACAAACTCCGCCAGACTTGCAGAATCTTCCATCGCCATTCCAGCCCCTTGTGCAGCATGAGGAAGCATAGCATGTGCCGCATCTCCCACTAACACGACTCGTCCAGATGGGCTCATGTATTGAGGGATAGAAGCAACTTCCCCAAGCGTCCACGCAACACACTCCTCCTTTCGGACGTGATGCATCAATGCCTGCGCTTCCTCGCACCAGTCGGAGGTAAGTTTTCGCATCCTCTCCACATCAGCTGGGTTATTCCAGGATCCAATGGGCATTTCTTTGCTTGGCGGGGAACAATAATCGCAAGATTATAGAACTCGCCCGAAGCAACAGTATATCCTAGGACAAATACACCAGGGCCTACCCACGATATAGCCTCCGACGAAGAAATCAGTGGCGCAGTCAGCGGGTGAGACAGCATACGCTCCCGTGGGATCATCGCACGGTAGGCATGTTCCTTAGACGGGGTAGGGGTCACATCCTTTGTCATAGGTAGGCAACGTCTCGACTTAGACCAGATCCCATCTGCCGCGATTGTGAGATCCCCCTTAAATACATCTCCATTGACTGTGTCAGTATGCACAGCTCCGGTCTCGTGGTCTATCGATTTAACCAATTTGCCAAAGAGCACAGACACATTGGGCATCTGTTGAGCCCGCTCAAAGAGCACTCGCTGTAGATCGGGGCGATATATTTGCCATTGAGGCCAACCGTATAGCCATTGACTGGTCGGATTATTCATATTGCGCACCAGTTCAATATTATCTTTCCAACGACGGATGGACATATGGGTGGCGGAGCAGGCGACCTTCTCCATGGACTGGGTGAGCCCCCATTTGTGTAGGAGGCGGGTACTATTGGCGAACAGTTGAAGTCCAGCGCCATACTCGCTGAGCGCGGGGTTGGCTTCGAGGATGGTGATCTGGTGGTTAGGATTGATGTCGGAGAGGGCGATTGCGGTTGAGAGGCCGGCTATGCCAGCGCCGATGATGGTGATTTTCAATGGGAGGCCGGAGCCGGGTTGATTGGACATATTGATCTCTGAAAGCTCAGCACGGAGCGCAGAAGAACTTGAATGATATTTTGATCCAGATATGGAATGCTGTGGGGCTTTGAAGGTTTATATGAGAGAAGGGGAAGAGGACCTCGGGAGATACTATATTGCTATGACTGCTTCAACCTTAGAAGTTAATGTTATATGCCCAGGTGTGCCCAGGCAGGTGGAGCTTGATCGCCCGTGGGCTTTTTTACCACGGACACCGCTCATTCCAAGGTAAATGCGTACTACCAGAGCACTCGGAGGGCTATCCAAGAACCTCTCTAGTCCCAATGGCCGGTGAAGCCCCTTGCGAGGGCCAGATGCCCAGGTGGAAGCACAAAGAAACTTTTTTGGAGGATCCAATCATGTGGAGTGTTACGCTATTTTCCGGGCTGTAGCTCTTATGGTGATAACCCCTGCAGGAAATAGTATCCCCGAGTGGCTGATCGTGGAGCCACTAGCTTCCAGCAGTCCCTGGCCTCAGAATGGCGAAAAATATGATCCCCTTCCTTTGTTCAAACTAACACGAGTACGTCGCTTCCATTGTGGCTGATGCCGACCGAGGTCCTGAAGTAGATCCTCAATCTACAGACTTGACTATTGAACTATAATACTATTATTTCAGGCTATTTGGATCGTCTTGGTACCGTCCGAAGTCCAGTACGGAATACTTCGTAGAAATAGTATAATCTCGTATTCTTCGGCGCTAATACTTTGTACAATCTTACTAGTATCGGATAACCTTCTAGTGCTCTTTCCGAGTTGAGTAAATTATGATTACGCCAATGATGCCTGCACATGTGCGGGCATATGTGCATATGTGCAATATGCGTCAGATCAAACATTAACATTTTGGTCTGCAATAACGACATCCATGGGGCTCCTTTGCTTGAGACGAGATCATCTTTAAGATGTATGTACTCCGTTGGCGGAATATAATATGAGATCTACGACTCTGTCCATAGACCTTTCTCCGCTGGATTATAAGTCTCTAGTATAATTAATGATGTAGGTAAACCAAATAAGATGGGCTGAGTTCTACGTGTGGCCTTTCAAACTTTCGGGCCGAAGAGAGCCTGAATGGCTAGCTGAAGGGAAATGGGATTATTCGAGGATCAGCAAGCCACGGCAGAGCAGTGCAGCGGTGTAGATCAGAGAGATCTTGGAACTAAATTTAAGTTCCAAGGTTTGGTTATTTGCTACGGAGTACAGAGTACGGATAAAAGTACACGAAGGGTCCCACTGTGGGTATACAATCTATCACAACTAGCACTAGTCCGATTACAGAAAATGACCTGTAGATCATTAAAAAGGAATTCGAATATATTATGACTTATCAGCTGCATCAAGTATGACCAATCTAACGAATACACCAAGAAGAATGTGACTCGGAGTTATTCCCATCCATGGAGCGACGTTGTGTCCTCCTGGACTGAAATTTTCTCGGGTTAGATACCTGGGGGCTGCGAGAGTATTAGGAAAATGCACAGACCATACTAGTAGATCGTATTTGACCAGATGGAACTAATTGAATCTACCCGTTGAATCATCGAGAGTATAAATCACTCTGAAATTGCCCAAGGATTGCAATTGAGAAAGTTTTCGAGATAATATCATCACTACTAAGATCCACGTATTTGCTGTCTCCCTCATCGACTCTAATACACAATCCCAACATCAAACAAAAATGTCTTCCCAAAACGACATTGCCAAAAACTTCCGCGCCCTTCACAAACCCCAGGATCCCATCCTCCTCACGAATGCCTATGACGCCAGCACCGCCTCAGTCATCGCCTCACTTCCCACAACCCGCGCGGTTGCCACAGCCTCCTTTGCCATCGCAGCCTGTCTTGGTGTCGACGACAATGATCTCACCAAATCCCAGAACCTAGCCGCCCTGCAGACCATCATATCCGCCGTCCGCCGTATTAACCCTGCCCTACCTGTCACAGTCGATTTGCAAGATGGATACGGCAAGGACCTCCCTAGCTTGGCGGAAACTGTCAAGGAAGCTATCGCCCTTGGCGCGGTTGGCTGCAATATGGAGGATATGAATAATGCGGCCGGTACGTTGCGGCCGCTGGAAGAAGCTGCTGCGCGGGTGAAGACTGTGGTCGAAGCAGCGAAGGAGGCCGGGGTCCCTGATTTTGTGCTGAATGCACGAACAGATGTGTTGGGCCAGGACGGGACGACGATAGATGATGCTATTGTGCGGGGGAGGGCGTTTTTGGAGGCCGGGGCTTGTACGGTCTATATTTGGGGTGGGCCTAAGGGGCGGGGTGTGTCAAAGGACGAGGTGGAGGTTGTGGTGAAGGAGTTGAAGGGGATGGTGAATGTGAAGATGAATTTGAGAGAGGGGTTCCTAGGGATGCAGGAAATTCGGCAGTTGGGAGTTGCGAGGGTTAGTCTTGGGCCAGAGTTGTGGAAGTGTGCAATGAAGGCAGTTAAGGAGCAGGCGGAGCTGTTGTTGACATGAAAGGATTACACGGACACTGTAGTAGAATATCCGAATATAAGATGGAAACCGATAGATGTCATGTATATTGCATGCTAGTATGATTGACCACCATATTTTAAACTTTTGGGTACACACCTGGGCATGTGCCAGTCTATATCTCGTTCCACCCAAAGTTTAGCTATGTCTAAATGGAGTGTGACGCTCTACATGAGTTCTGAGCTTCTGATTCTTCGTTCGACACTCTGGCTTTCTCGAAGGGTCCCTTTCCGAGCTTCTCAAATTTTGATAATATGCTCAACATGGCAACTAGGACTCGAAAAGAAATAGGTGCAAATGTGAAGAAATGAATTTTTGGCCGCATTCAAAATTCGTTCGGGACTGCTGTTCTCTTACTATTGACGTATGTTTGAAGTCGACTTCAAACTCTATTTCCACCACCACCCTACAACGAGGGATAAGAGACTTCTGGTTGCCATCGACTTCCGCCCCGATTCTCTATTTCTGTTCTATTAAGACAAATAGGTTCCATGTCGGACGCAGAACATTATTATAGAGACAGAAATCAAAATTTTCCAACATCTTCCCCTAGGCCCTTGGTATTAATTTGCTAGATTTTGCTAACCGGAGGGGCTGCAGGAGATGGATGAATGGTGTGTGTGTGTGTGTGATATCGCTATGGAGGAAACGACCTGAGTCTCTACAAATTATGTGGTGTATGATGACTCAGCAAATATATGCCTGAGGCGTGAGGCCACAACGGCGGCGCTCTCAGTCACCTGATCTCGATAATTTCATAAATTCATATCTTGCCCAAGTCGACCGAATAATTTTGTACTGCTCTTTAATGAGTCATGACAGTCTGCCTAAAAACTAATCATGAAGGTAAACCCCGAATGGCTTAGGGCTGATATTTCCGGGTTTGGGGCTTTGCTGACGGTACTCCGTAGTGATTCCAAATCATCCTCTTAGGCGGGGGGGCTTGGCAGCATCAGCCTCCCATCTCAGCCCCGGGAAACAGACAATTGGAACGAGTCCATGGGAATGATATTTCAAATTGAGTTGCGTTATAAAACTCAGAGTAGCCTCGGTTTGATAATCCCCAATTCTTTTCAATCATCGGCAAGCCCCTCTGGAAGGAGACTATTTAGCAACTTACGAAAATCCTCCTGTGCGGGTGGCGACGACATGACAGACCTCAGACTTCGAAGAGCACACGTAAAATCCAGGGGTGGCTGCCTCAGATGTAAGCAGCAAAGAAAGAAGGTTAGCTACGTCTCACAGATAATGTGTCTATTACAACGTTCTAACCATGTCCCACAGTGCGACGAGGCAAGACCAAATTGTTCAAGATGCGCTAAAAAAGAATATACTTGCCAATATCAATACACGAGCAAGAGTGCAAGAACATCGGAACCTGAAGAACAGGACATAGGTTATGCGTCAGCTTCCAGGCTATATTCTTGTTCTCCAACTCCCCGTATAGTACCGGAAGGGCCCTTTGCGCTTCCGAGTGATCATCTTTGGGCTCCTGAGGGATCTTCGCCCCGTGGTTCTTCTCAGACCTCAATATCCTCTTTTTCTCCGAACTTTACCACAAATGGAAAGACAATTCCAATGGGCTCTGAGTCACCCGGTACTCTTGATGCGATAGAGCTCAGTCTTCTGAGCCGCTATCTGGCGCACACTAGCCGAACCATCCCTTTCGACGATCTCGATCTCTACGCCCTTTCTGTGGGAATACCAAATCTTGCTTTCAATAGCAAGCCTGTCATGTCGTCTTTGATAGCTTTGGCAGCAGCCTGCAAATCTCACGATGTCGTCAACACAGCGCAGAGCCCTTTGGCGGGCCAAACCATCATGGAGGTCCAGCGGCTTCTTGAGCTTGCAGAAAACCACCACAGGGCATCACTCCAGTACATACAAGAAGCAGTTTCAAACTCAATTTGGTACGATAACGTCCTTGCAAACGCAGCACTAATGGTACTTTACGCCTCTGCGAGCCACTCGATTCGAGTTCGACTCGCCGCCATTGCGAGACGAAGTGGGAAGGAATTGCCAAATAATGTACTTCCACAACACTCACAATGGATCACATTTACACGTGCCGCTCATACAGCTTCCAGTGCAGTTCTAAGTGGGCTTTTAAACGCAGATATGAATCGAAATGCAACCACCAGCCCAACCGTTTATAAATCACCAAATCCGACATCTGCCATCTTGACCCCACAGAATGGCCCTTCCGAAGATACAAAAAGACTATTCATTCCTTTAGTTACATCTACATACGGACGAGCTCTTGAATCGCTGCGCAGGAAAGTGGAGTCTGTAGCAGATTCTTCTAAGAGCCAAGAGGGTCCCGGACTTCACAATCTAGATCTCGACGCTTGCTTGAATACCCTCCCAACACTTGAAAAGTGTGCATTTTCTGCTTTATCTGGAGAGTGTTCCGACGAGGAACCAAATTTATCCAACGACACACCCATAGTGTCTGGTGAATATTCTCGAGTCTCATCTTGGGTTGCAAATTATATGCTCAGTGTCACCTCAATGACAGCCCCAAAGGCACTTCGGCGAACAATTATGTCTTTCTTGAATGAGGCACCAGCTGAGTATCTCAACCTTGTTCAGTCGGTGCTAGATTCGTCGTCTGTTGTGGCCTACACTGGAGATTGGGTGGCACGTGGTTCGCCCAAGGGTGAAATGCAGCCTCTCGATACAACACATCTCCTAGCCATGGACATATTTGCACACTGGCTAGTTCTAGTCATGTTATTGGATGGTGTGTGGTGGATTGGTGGTATTGGTCGATGGGAACTTGGCCAGATTGTGTCATTGATGAAAACTCAGGAACTGCCCAATCAGCCTGCGGATACAAAGGAAACTTGGTGGCCGGAGAGTATGTACTTGGTTAATATGGAGTTGATGCCGGAGACATAGATCTATAGAATTTTCTTTTTTTAATTTGATGTAAATTCGCCATATAGAATCAAACCTTGGAAAAGCGAGGTCGTTTAATCTAATTCCAAATGAAACAAGTCCAGGTTACAAATAATTGATTATAATAAAAAGAAAATTGAAACATTAAAGTCATTCTGTCTACTTGACTCCAGGGCTCCAATTTAACTGATGCTCTTCTACAAGATGTAGTATCACAATTTAACCCCGCTGTATCCTGTCCCCATCGGCAGCAGTCCAAATTATGCGGCAGTAGGGAGCTCATAGGACCACTGCGGCTTTCCAGCCCATAAGACGAAGGAATTGGCAGTGAGCTGATAATATTCCTGGGGCATCAAACTTTCCACATTGGACTTGACACAACCAGACCTGACCAAAGGCTGTCCAGTAAATCGATCCTCGATCCATCGCAACCAGTTTTGTTTCCCAGCATTGATGACACCAAAGTGATTCGCTTTCGGGATGTTCAGAAACTCAAGGTCATTCGGGTGATTTTTGCAGGTTTTATCAATTGTATTCTTTGTCATGTTGTATGTCACGACGGGATCATCCATTCCTTGCAAAACAAGCATCGGTCCCTTGAAATTCCTATTTCCGGGGTTGGCAAGCTTCCCAAAGGCCTGAATAGACCAGGTCTCCTTCCAACCGGGCTGGACGATTTCCTCTTCGGGAGTCAACAAATAACTTGACACTATCTGTGATCCTTCAACTTGATTTGAGATTTTGGTTCTCTTAATGCCAAGCGGTGTCAGCCAGTCGCTGAGGTTGAAAGCCGGGAAGATCTGATTAAGGTCTTTGCCAATCCATGCCAAGAAAGGTCCGATTCCAGCACTCAATGAAAATATATCAGTTGGTGGAGCCATCGCTACAGTACCAAGATGATATTTTGCAACATCGTCGAACGTGTGATTCGTTCTAGCCAGAATTTCTGACAAGGTCCAGGCAACGGAGCCGCCTTGACTGTGACCCAGAACCACATAGTCATTCGAAAGATTTTTGGGAAATGACTCCTGAGCTGCTCTCAAAGCGTTCAGTGCGTCACCGGCACCGGCTTCGGAGGCAAAATATTGGTGTGGAATGAAGGTCTCATCCCAAGAAGTGCTAACCCCAAGCCCGGCATAATCTGGAGCCACAACGGCGTAGCCAGCTTCGGCCAGAGTAAAAGGTACAAAGTCTTCGTAGAACAGCCCACGATGCGTTGAGGGAGCTCCATCGGCGTAAAAGCCAGAGGTTCCATGTGTCCATAGAACAACTGGTGCAGATGAAGCCGAAGCGTTGCGTCCGTCTCTAAAATTCTTCGGGTGGTGTGGCCAAAGAATGTAGGCCGAAGCAGGGATCAAGGTACCATTTAGATTGGTGGTACTGTAGATGATCCGAGACATAGCGGTCTTTGGAGGTATGGAAAAGGACGAAGGATCGGTAAACTTCTGAAGCTTGATGGTTCTTCCAGGCTCTGTGGGCCATTGATCCTTGGGCAAATTTCGGACATCGTAGAATTCATCCTGATGTGTCCCGCCATTGGCAAGCTGGGATCTATCAAAATTTATGATGGTGTTGATTGTAGCACCATAATCGGCTGTCAGGTTGCCCAACTTGAGCTGCTCAGCGCTGAGCTCAAAGCTGGAATTCCATCCTGTTGAATGTATTGCTGGAGGCAAAGTTGTGCTTTGAGCGATGGCTAGCTTCAGTGCAAATGCCGAGATGGCGAGTCTTTGACCGTATATCTGCATTGTCAATTAGGTGGCGAGTGACCAGTGTCTTCAGTTTTTGTTTGTGAGGAGTTGTATCTGTCTCTTGCGACTGCTGTATTGCAGTACCGGTGGATTTATACTCGCTCATCTTGTGTCGTGGCTAAATCGAGTACGACAGATGATGCTCTTCCGAGCGGTAGTCGCTCTTAGTCAAGGCGGTGTTTAGAGCCAAGCGTGTCGTGTTTATTGACCCTATACTCCAAAGACACAGGCTGATGTGAACTGAACATAGATCTGGTGGCTTAGATCCGTTTGAGAATATGCTCATAGTGAGTAGAGGTGGGGACCGGGCGCAGATACGCCGACACGGAATCGCTCATTGTAAGTAGCGCAATAATGTCCTAAAAGTCGTATTATAAATACGCTCCAACCAAGGCCCCCCACAATACGACCGTCAATACGACATCCGCTCGGGCATTTCCGCCGGTACATAGCCCGCCCGAGTATCCACTTCTTACACGCTATGAACTAACCTGACTGTCTGTCTGGCTTGAAGCATTGGTTAAATCTCTATCAACACTTATTTGTCATTAAAGTCGCTTCCTATTGAGTCTAAATCCTAGGATGATGTCTTGGCAGCGACGTTATGAGCTACAGAGTAATGCCTGACATGATTTATTAGTAAGAATTACATTTTCCCGGCCTATCATATAACGTTTTTACGACCTTCAGCCGTACTTTAAAACAACATTCATCGCATGGATCGGGTCTCTTGGCAAGACTGAAATGCTGACTGGGCTTCGTAAACACGGAATGACCATGCCAAGTACTCCTAAAATGAGGCTTAGACTTTCATCAAGCTGGACGATATTTGGAATATACAACTTTCAAGTTGATTCGTTTTGAACTGGTATCTATGCTGATCGCTTCAGGTATAAAAGGGCCCCGGTCACCATCATCAGGTCATTCAACCAACAACTTGAAGATTGCCAGTCAAGCAAAACAACACTATTTTCATCACTATCTCAACCTGATTTTCGTTCCGAAATTCATCTCTAATCAACATGATTCTCCCCAATTCTGCTCTTCGTTCTGCATTCATCGTTGCGCTGGTTACTGCAATTCCAGCGAATGCGGCGCCGAAACCTATTTCCCAACGCTCAACTCCCGAATTAAGCTTGGCAGCTCAGCTACAACTTGCAGACACGTGAGTAATTTGAAGATCTGGCTCGGTGAACTGAAGCTAAATTGCTGGACCAGGACTGTGGAACGTTATCAACTTCTTCCAAAGGATGAAGACTTTGTCTACGACTTTAATAAAGGCGAATCATTCTTCGCCAATCGTAAAAGCTTCCCAGCTCTGACCGGCTACGGAACATCATTTAGCCTCTCTTCTATTCCAGGTAACAACTATTTCACTTTTCATCCTTAATCATACTGACTATGTGATTAGCATGCAGCATGAGCTTCGTTCACCTCCACCCTCGTGCTACCGAGCTTTTTGCCCTTACCTCTGGCCGTGTTCTCACGGAAATGGTGCCTGAGGGAAATATTCTTGATTCTGATAAGAAGCAACGAGTCATCCGCACTGAGCTCCACCCCGGAATGATGACCATCTTCCCGGCCGGTTCGTTTCACACGCAGGTGAACCCGGATTGTGAGCCCGCCAACTTTACGGCAGCACTCACTGCTGAAGACTTTGGAATTTCCTTGGTCGCTGATCAAACGTTCTCCTTCACTGATGATGTGATTGCCCGTACATTTGGTCAAAGCATTTCTGGTGAGGATATTGATCGTGTGAAGCATGCTATCCCGGGTGCTAGCCTGATCAGGGTTGAGGAATGCCTGACCAAGTGTGGCATTCAGAAACGTCAAGTTTGATCGATATCAACGTGAGTTGATCATTAGTTAGAGCAGGCTGTACTCCTTACGCGCTTTTTGACTCCACTTTGTCTTGTGATTTTCCCTGGGGACTGCAGAGTATTATAATAGAAATAGAAAACGTTTATCAAAACACCATGCTATCTTATTGATGACAGGCAGAATTTCACCTGGGCATTCAGGGAATACATAAGAACTCCAAACTTTCCAAGGTTTGAACAATATGGTCGCCACACTTGTGGCGTTTCGTGGCGCACGGATGATTGTGGGGGATGAGTCACCCGCTCGGAGTTAAGGTCCACCCGATTCAAGCAATTCGCCCGAGCTTTTGCCTCCCCGAGCTGCGTTTGGCGTCTAATCATTTACATGTTTCTAGTAGCTTCGCGAAGCTCACGGTGAATTACTCACATCTCGGACTCAACATCTCCGAGAACGAATCAGATCACTCCTATGCCAAGGCAGCATGGTTGTACGTAGACCTATACTCGCGGTGGCTGTCCGGGGGTGACGAGGACTGCAGCTGCCTGAAGATGCAAGAAAGTATATAAAGAACTTGTTTTTCGAATGGATTTTTGAATCATCAGATTATCCTACAATCTACCACAAAGCTCCTCCTCCTTTTCCCTCTTTCAATACATCCACTTCTCCAGATAAGAACTTCCAACTTCAACTTTTCTGCACACCTTCATCCAAGATGGCCAACATCTACTATCTGAACAATCCACCTAATCCCCTTTGGGATTTTATGGGCACTTCACTCGAGGATCATCCCTTCTTTGCTCCTCGTGGCCATCACCCTCATCACCATCGCGACCACCACCGCCGCGGTCCCTTCTGGGGATGGGGTGCCCAGCCTCAGAACGAATCCACCCGCGAGCCCGAAGCAGACCAGACTCCAGCACAAGAGTCCGATCCAACCCCAGGTCCCTCTGTCGAGTCAGAGAAGCGCAATACGGAGAAAGAAGCCACAACCTCCGGGTCCGACACCGAAACTTTTGGCCACTATGGTCGCTGCGGCGGTAAGAACAAGGGACGCGGTGGAAGAGGAAAACATGGCCATGGCCATCATCACAGAGGCTTCCACGGTCCCCTCCTCCCGGTCCATATGGACACCCAGGCCATCACGGCCCCTCCGGTCATCCCTTCTGGGCAGCTGGTCATGGTCGCGGCCCTCGTCCCCACGGAGGATGCAGAGGTCGCGGCGGCCGAGGAAGACACCACGGTGGAAACCCTCGATCTAACGCTGGACCCCAGGGACCAGGCTTCGACTTCTTGCGTGGACTCGCAGAGCAGTTTGGCTTCCCGGTCAACGAGCAAGCTGGCGAGGGTGCTGACTTTACGCCTCCCGTTGATGTCTTCGACACTACCGCCCAATACATTGTGCACGTCTCTCTTCCCGGTGCAAAGAAGAACGACCTAAGCATCGACTATGATGTTGATGAGTCTGCTCTCCGCCTTGCTGGAGTTATCTATCGTCCCGGTGTGACTGAGGACTTGCACGAGGCTCTTGTTATGGAGGAGCGAGCCCGCGAAGTCGGTGTCTTTGAACGCGAAGTCCGTTTGGGAAGTCGTGAGGCCCCGGCTGATATCTCTGTCGACGAAATTTCGGCTAAGCTCGAGGAGGGTGTCTTGGTTGTTACTTTGCCGAAGATTGTTCGTCAGCCTGAGCCGAAGAAGAAGGTTGTTGTTGAGGATGGCAACGTCCTGAATGAAAAAAGCCCCGCCTATACCTCTGAGCGAGCGAGCGTGACCATGACCCCCACTGAGTCCGAGGACGAGAGTGATGAAGAGGAGGGCGAGGCGAAAGAGTATGTGAAGATCCCCGTGGAGTAAGCAAGGGTAATTTGATTTGCCAACCTGGAGGATAATAATGGGAATTCCGGCGTCAGGACGTTGATCTTTTGCGGTTGATTTAGTTGCTTGATTTTAAAACAAGAATGAATCCCCACTCCTTACTACAGTAGGAGTGTACATCATATTGCTTTCCCTTTCTCGTTCGTACTGCAGTAGATAATTGTAAGTAACAGGTTTCATCAGTCCACATAGTAGTATCATACCATTGCTCACTTCCATGTGGGCTTATAGTTCTTAATCATGTCTGCTTTTATCATTTTCCAAATACCCATCGCCTTGGCCAAACCAACCACTCCCGAAATCCCGGGTGCATATTCTTCTCTATGTCCCCCAGCAACTGACGGCCCATATCATTAACGTACCAAAATTTGTCAATTAGTTTGAGCAACACACAGTAGTGAGCAAGAAGGACCAGCGCTACGGGTTGGTATGATTTCAAATCGTCATGATACCGCTTCGTAAGCGGGTATGCCCACATGTAAACCATGCCAGTTTCCAGATGTGGACCAGCGAGTTCAATCTGACGGGTGGATATTTTCAAAAAGTCCAACGCGATTTGATAATCTTTTGGTGGTCCTGAATGGTCCTGGGTAGGTGGAGCTGGCGAGTTGATGGTATGGGTCTCTGGGAATTGATATTCGTCGAGAAAATGCTGGAGGCTGGAGATCTGGTCCCATATATCCGAGGGAAGTAATGACTGTGAGACAACAGCGGGGCTATTGATAGATGTTAGCTATTTCGGTAGAACAAATATTCATAGGATATCAACGCTCCGCGTGGTAAATTAATATCTCACCTCGGAATGAGCATCTCATCCTCTCGAAATATCGAATTCACAAGTGGCGCCAGCTGGGTCTTCCGCAGAGATTTCAAGAATGACTGCATAATCTCTTGAAACCCTCTGATGCTTGCAAAAATTTCAACCATATTATAAATTGGATCGGGCCAGTGGTCTACACCCAGCCTGATCGGCACGACTGAGAGGTGCACCGAGATCATGGAGGCAAAGCAAAACACCGGTTGCCAGTTTTCTGGGTCAACCGGGGAAGCAACAAGTTCTCGAAACTCTTTCAGACCTACCGCTAAATGGTGGGCGGCTGCTTTGACGTACTTCACTTTCTGGGTAGGATAGAGATAGGCTTTGTGCAGTCCTGCAATTGCCAAAACACCGTGCATCACATATCTGTTAGAGTAGCCCTCCATAGGGAAAACTACGCGCCAGACGTGACGAGCATCCTCACGTTCAGTCATGGTATTACAGGTCACCGAACAATAGTGATGCATCAATTCAAGATCAAGTCCCCAGTCTTCCGCATGTTGTGCGGAAGGTCCGGGTGTACTGGGGAAAACACCTATGATATCCCAACGATTTTCTGAATCAAGTGCGATATCTGTTGATGTTATTCCCCAGGGAAATTCACCCTTGTCACTCCTGTAGCTAGGCGTATTCGACATTGCCTGCGACTGGGGATAAACATGCGGCTGAAACTGGGGCTGAGATTGAGTTGCCGGGGAAGCATTTGAGGCTGGGGTGCTCGCGTGTCCATCCATCGGTACGACATAGCTACACGGAATACCATGTCTGGTACAGTTGGTACAAGGATATTGTTCATCGCACTACATAGAAGGTGAGCCAGTGGCGCGGAGGCCAAGTGAAATAAATGCAGAGAGAAAAACCTTCAATCGCCGTGTCTTGCACTCGGGGCAGCCATTACGTGACTTCCGATGCGACCTCCGCGGGCCCATTCTCAAATCTGATTAGTAGCGGGAAATCGCTTATACCAGCCCCGGGCTCGAAGCGAAGGGGAACGGGTGCAAGATAAATGAATTCGAGTTCGAATACGGATGCGGATACGGATTCGAACTCGCGTCGCGGATACGCGGGGGGCTCCACATTGAACCGTTAGTTCGATCGCAAAATGCCGATGCCCGCTGTCAACACCATTTGAAGAGTTTTTTTGCCTGTATAAAATGCTATTTTAAGGTCCCGTTATCTGGATAAATGGAATCTAACCTTAATCCGAAGGTCCATTCTTCCAGAACAAGTTAAATGACCGTGGGATTGGCGCAATATTAAAGCCGCCGCCTGGTCGTGGTGGATCCGGGTCTTCGATCCCAGCACTTGGCGCGCTTGGAGACTGGGGCTATGGCTATGGTTATAGAAATGGATTATGAACTTGTTTCTCGGGGTACATAAAACCCCTGGTCTACCCCTCAGATCTCATTTTGGTCATTATCATCAAAAATAAGTGGTCAACCGTCAAAATGTACGCCGGCAATCTTTACGGCTATACACCCACCCTCGCTGGAGGTGTCATCTTCACCCTCCTCTTCATCGCAACAACTGGATTTCATATATTCCAGCTTACCAAGGCGAGATGTTGGTATTTTATCCCCTTTGTGATAGGAGGTATCTGTAAGTGACACCCTCCAAGTTCCAGCAACGACTTGTTTCCAACTCCTTGTCCTTGTCAAAATGAAGAGAAAAACGTAACTAGAATCACTCAAGCTGACACAATTCAACAGTCCAAGTGATAGGATACATCTGCCGACTCGCCGCACGCAATAGTCTCGACTCCGTCACCCTCTATGCCCTCCAATCCGTCCTCATCCTCCTCGCACCCCCTCTCTACGCAGCCTCAATCTACATGGTCCTCGGCCGAACAGTCACCTACCTCCAAGCCGAGCCACTCAGCCTCGTCCGCGTAAACTGGATGACCAAGATCTTCGTCGCAGGCGACGTATTCTCCTTCCTAATGCAATCAGCCGGTGGCGGCATGATGGCCATCAAAGACACGCACACGCGCGAAACGGGCTCCAACATCGTTATCGGCGGCCTGGTCGTCCAGCTCTTATTCTTCGGCTTTTTCGTCGTCACGGCGGCGGTCTTCCATATGCGTATTAATCGTCAGCCGACGGCCAAGTCGCAGTCTGATCGGGATATGACTCGCTCGCAGGGCTTGAGGCAGCGGAATTGGGTCACTGTGTTGCTGGCTCTGTATATTGTTAGTGTGCTTATTCTCATTCGGTGCATTTTCCGCTTGATTGAGTATAAGGGTGGGTTTAATGGATATCTTATGACGCACGAGGTGTATATGTACATCTTTGATGCAGTTTTGATGTTCATTGCTATGGTTGTGATGAATGTTTACCATCCCGCTGTGATTTTGGGCGATGGTAAGGCCGGGAGACTTCATTCGGCTTATTCTGAGGAGGTTCAGATGTACAGTGGATGATTGTCGTGTCTGAGTCTTCAAGTTTTTTTGTTTTTGTTATTTTTTTTTCAATTGCTCATATATCCATGCGGGTTTTCATTATATTACTACTAAATAGTATAGACGGGATATGCATTTCTTTTTCCCACTTCCCTTGACATCCAACCACACCGCCGTGACTCAAACAAATCAAATCAAATAGATTGAAAACACGGACAAATTTTCATCGTATCTCATAAAATCATATATAGGGTCTGTAATCCACACTCCTCCGTACATCAAAGCTTTTCCGAATAGCCCCATCCGCCATTCCGGTATAGATATCCGGTCGTCTGGAGGCACTAGTCCCACGCGTCGAAACAGGCAACAAGCTAGGCGCATAATCAAGCTCCCCACTCCGACGGGTCCGCGCAATACTGAGAATCTTTTCAATTTCCAGCGCCTGCAGTTGCCCATCGGCCCGATCAACCGCAGGTTTCGGCTTCTTTTTGCGAAGAGAGAGCCAATTCCAGCCGTGCTTGGTTCCCATGCGAAGGTAGTCTCCGATATCATCGACAGTGAGTGCAACCCAGATCAGCGGGATGGAAATGGCGAAGCCAATTCCAAATGTGTATTTCGCGACGTAGTTGAGATTCAGATCTTCGAATTGCTTTAGGTTGATTGTGAAGATGGACGCGATGAATGACAGTGGCAAGAAGATGATGGTGACGATTGTGAAGACCATGATCGTTTTGCTCTGGCGGGTCGTGCCGGCGGCTTGATCGCGGGCGAAGCGGGCTTCGAATGCGTTGGCATGTTTCTGCTTCAGGTCTAGGAGGTCGGTGATGGAATGGTAAATACGCTCGGCTTGTTTATCCATGCGATCGAGGTCTTTGAGGTGCATGTCAATCAGGCGTTGCTGATCTTTGAATCGTTTTTTCACATCTTGTTGAGAGCGGTGTTGTCCCTGGTATATCTCGCAGATGACTTCCTGGAAGTCTGATAAGACATGCTTTTGGTGCTCCAGAACAGTGCGGATCATGTTCAGCTCATCGCGGATATCTTTGGTCTCTGCTAGAAGGTCGGTCTCTTCGCCGATATCTAACAGTCTGTCAACAAAAAGTGGCTGACCGTCATCGTAGTAGTCCTCGTCGATGCAATCTTCGTCGTCTTCCTGGAACCTGTCAGCCGATTTTTCGGCGAAAGGGTTTAGCTTGCGATGGCTTTTCAGCCAGTAGGATGCTTGTGCTGAGGCATGATTGAAGCGGTTGAAAAGAAGAGTCTCTTTGTCGGTGGCTATACCAATGGAAGATTCAAACATGTCCAAGAATTGATACTCGTCGTCTCCTAGGCGATGGCGGTCGAATACTCCAGAGCATCGGTTGGTAATTGTTATGGCAAGGTCGTACACCGATTTGACCGGTTCGCGGGTCTTGGAATTAATGTCTTCAATGATCCCATCCAGTACGTTCAACGGGTCATTCTTTGGCTGGTCCCATCTCTGGGGAAAGCTGGTAACAATCAAATTCGTTCCCAAAACCCACATCCACAGCTGATCAACCATGAAGATTTTCGGATCCGTCTCCGGGCCTTCTCGGCCAGGCCCTTTGGTTTGATATCGGTATACCACTTGGTCTTGATCACGACTGTGGGTATCGATGTTTGGATAGAAGAATTGGTCCAGTGTTCGACGGACATGGAGAGAAGTTGTCGATGATGAGATATGCGCATCGATTAGCATTTCATCACGGGTCCGAGTCTTTCTCAACGCGCGTGGTTGAAGGTTCAGCAGCTGCGCACGCTGAATAGCTTCGAGCATTCGTTCTCGCCGTTCCGCGGTCTCGAAGTGCAAATATGGCATGAAAACGTTAACATTACAGCCAGGGATGGAACCGTGGTCTCTGCATAGTGATGATGTGGCGAGAGATGAGCGCGTTTGTTTATCGCTCAGCCCCCACGGCGACTTGCTTTTTGATTCGGTCTTGGGAGTACCGGGGTTGCTGTTCGTCTTGCTGCTTTTGTTCTTCTTGGTTTTCTTGCCTGCGGTAGCCTCATCTTGATAGGAATCAGAACGATCGGATTTGCTATTTGACGCTTTCTGCTTTCGGAGAATAGAGCTGTTGTCTGCAATGCTCGACTGCCCAGCATCAGAGTGTTCATCTTGCTTTTCTTCTTCTTTCCGACGGAACATGGCACGAGGTGTGTTATGACACAACGGCCGCATGAAGTGCGAGTGGATCTTCTGACCGCGATGTTGATAGTTAAAAGACTTCTCCAGTCCCTTGAAACCATCCACATCGTGCGCACCCTCCTCGATGAAGCTTTTCGTCAGTAGAGCCTCAACCCAAGCCATATTGTTTGCTGGCAGATGAATCCAACGGAAATCCGTCGCTCGACTATCAGCCGGTATGGTCGTCACTGCTTGCTTGCGCGGGTTTTCGGGATCTCGTCCATAGAGTAAATTATACACCGACATGCGCTTGACACGATTCTCATTGTGGAAATTTCCAAAGTCGACAACTGTCGCATCAAATGCGGCGCTCGCATCTCGCACATCCTCCGAGAGGGACTCGACATTATTAAACGGCGCCAAGAGAAGAACAATATCTTTCCTCTTGAACTGCGCTGCACGCAGAAATGGCGTACTGCCAAAGGTATCGCGAGCCCGCCTTTTCAAGTCCGGCCGTTCTAGCAGACATTCTACAACTTCGCGATGACCGCCTTGCGCCGCAAGATGAAGCGGCGTCACTCCATTCAGAAGCTGGCTATTGATATGTGCCTTCTCACGCAAGAGAATTCGCACTATTTCCACGCAGCCCTTATCACAAGCATTATGAAGCGGTGTCCATCCACCATCACTACAGGCGTTGACGGCCGCCTCATGTTGCAAGAGCAGTTGCACGATATCCGCACGGTCATGCGCAGTCGCAACATGCAGAGCAGTCTTCCCTCGTAGCTCGGTCGCATCAATCTCGGCTTTGGGACCATCGGGTCTTGTCAGGAGTAACTTCGCAAGACCCCAATTACCCGTCGCGCAAGCCCAATGCAACGGCGTCCGACCCAGTTCATCCCGGCCGTCCACGCCATCAATCAGACAATCAGTGCGCAACAAGAGCGAAATAATCTCATTGTTCCAGCCCCATTTTTGCTCTTTATCCGCCGCCAGATTGTGCAAGACGTTGCGCTTACGGTGGTCGCGCGCATTCACATTCGCGCCTCGCATAATCAACAGCTGCAGCACATCTGCATGGTTCTTCCAAGCAGCCGTCATCAGCGCCGTGCGCCCCTCTTTGTCCGTGCTATCGGACGAAGCGCCATGGTCGAGAAGCAGTCGCACGATCTGGTAATGGTCACGCTCGACGGCGCGGAGGAGCGGCGAAAGACGGTTACCCGCGACGTCGGTTTTGGCACCGCATTGTAGGAGGAATTCCGTCGCGGCGATGCAGCCTCGCTCGGCACTGCGCATCACTGCAATCCGCAGGAAATTGTCATTGAAGTGCCCATATTCCCTGGCGAGGCCGATGACTTTTCGTAGCGAGTCGACGTCGTCGTGCTCTGCGGCCCGCAGCAGACGCGGCTCCAGCCTCTCGTGGCCGTCGCTCGTCATGCTGGATGACCGAGGCATGGTAGTGGGGAAGGATCGGAGGGTATCTTTGGTGGGTTCGAGGGCAGATCAATCCATGGTTTGATGCTTGTTGCGCGGGAATGCTTGGCCCTTTGAGCAGGGGGGGGTTTTCCCCGAAAATGCGGAGCGGGAGGTGGGCGGTGCAGCTAAGTTTAGTCTTCGCAAGTTCTGAAGGCGACTGAGACTCGAGATTTTGGGGGTGCTGTCTTTATTTAAGGGAAAGATCTGCGGGGAGATACTCGACGTCTCTCCCCTGATCCAGAAGGAAAATTGCCCATTGGCAAATGGGCGCGATGGCGGCTCGGCCTCGTATTGCCTCCGCCTCTTTTGGATGCGCCAAGTGGGACAGGCAAGGCTAGCCGTCGTCTGACGATACCTGCATGATTGAAAGAAATTCAAATTGCAATTGATCGTAGCGATACAGCACAGACAGAGAGTTGTAGTAACCTAGTGACAACTTTGGGTTGTTGACAACTCCAAGTTTCTAGCCGAGTATAGATCGAGGTTCCATGGTTCAAGTTCTGGTTCCAATGTCAACCTTCAACATTCCAGCTTAATTCATCCAACTACTTAATATGAGATGCATAACCTAAAAACCACATAATTTTCAAGTCAAAAGACTTCAAATGCAGATATTAAATCTCTATTTTCTATGGGGTCTCCAAGTAGAGGAGTGGAAAAAAAATTACGAGAATCAGGGGGGAATCCAGCAGAGAAACAGGGGAGAGGGAGAGAGAGAAAGAAAAAGGAAAAATGACCACATGGAAAAAAAAGACAAGACAACGCAATTCCTCCATCTCTGGAGATGCTCATGCTTGAGATGCTGACAATTATGATAAACCGGTACGGTACTCTCCCTCCATGATCCCCCATGTGAATTAAATGGTTGCTTTTTGTTCTCTTGAATTCCCTGTGCAACACGCCGTTCCATCCCAATGCGGTCATCAAAACAAAGATGCGCCTATCAACAAGCCCAAAGAAAATAAGAATAGTGGAATTCTGGAATGCCGAGAAATGAGGTCGGCAATATGTGAAGGTATACATGCCTCAGGGGCAATTTCGATCTAGCGCTTCTTCTTGTTCTTGTCGGGAACTTCGCGCAAGATATCGTCGAAGCTCATGTTGGGGTTGAAGCGACTAATGGGACGAGCAGGGGGCTCAATGGGAGCGATGCCTGCCGGCAACGGCAGTGCTTCAAGACCGGGGTAGATCGAGTGTCGATGCTCGGCCCGATTCGCCGCACCGGGAGATCGGGTGCGCGGGATCGCTGGGGGTGGCGGGGTAAGACCGCCATGAACGCCCAGCGCGGATCCGGGCTGTGGGTCTGAAGAAGAGCCTGCCGAAGACTGCTGGGCCGGGTAGGGCGAGGAAATGGATGATTCGTTTTCTTCATATGCATCTTCGACATTGGGTGGCGGGAGGAGAGCGCCAGCTTCAGCCCATTGCTCGGCAACTTGCCAGCAGTGACTACGACGGTAGACACCTTCCACACCGTTGATCACCACGTCGGAGGGAAGACTGACCACACCTGCACCGCCAGCAACACCAAACCAGCTGCGAGCAGTCTTGGTGTCGTTTTGGATCCAAGGCGCACCACCCCGGGGAGCGATACAGAGGAAGTATTCGACTCCCTGGTTGAACTGGACCTCGGGGACATCCACGGTCAACATTGGCATAGACTGAATAACCGAATAGAGGAAGATCCACTGGCCACAGCGGATATCGACGAGATCGTCGACACTCTTGCCGTGGGCGCAGCGCCGCTCGAACTTCATGAACTCTTCGATGAATTGAGTGCTGCGAATGCTCTCGCGAGTATAGGAGCCCATCAGGACGGCGTTGATATCAGAATTCTTCAGTTTCTTCCCTCGCTGCTTTGCCTCTTTCTTAGCGTCGAGAGGCTTTCGGTGCAGAGACTGCAGATTGGGCATCTGCGGGATATCGAAGGGAATGGGCGGGAGGACGGGAGGAGTACTGCGATCGTATTCACTGAGCACCTGGCGGACAGCGCGGACGGTCACATCCCTGTGATCAGTGGACTGGGCGTCGCCACCCGCACCAGACAAATCGATAGTACGAGTGGTAAGGTCGGTGCGGTCGACCAGCATGTCGTAGAGATCACAGAAGTCCCGGTACAAGTCCAGCAGAAGCTGACGGTTCAGGCCGCTCTCTTCAAATTCGTTCTTCTTAGAGCGAGCCTTGGGAGGCCAAGAGCCATACTTGGTGCGGTAGAAGCTCATGGTGAAACGACGGAATTCAAGGAAGGCGGCTTTCCAGATTTTGAAGCGCACGACCTTGCTTTCGACTGAGGTGGTCGAATTTGCGATGCCAGAGAAGACCGAAGGGAAATCAAAGTCTTCCAGCTTGCCGTAAAGGCCCCGAAGACGGGAGTCCAGGTCGATGAAACCACGCTCCAGGCGCTTTTGGGTAATCGGGTGGATAAATGTGAATTTCGGGCTGCGAAGCTGCTTGATCTCATCCAGCTTGCCAACACCGTGTACGAATCCCTCGACGTACAGAGGATAGTAGCGCAGTCTCTCGCCAAGAACAATGGCTTCAATAGTCTTCTCTCGACTCTTGCGAACATCGGCTAGGCGCAGTTCATCGCAGTAGTTGCTAAAGCTCGAAGTGGCAGTCTCACCAAAGTTCGAACCATCCAGGTTGCTGAATTCGAAGCGTGCGAGGAGAACGGCGACGTCCATGAAGATGCTGAAAAGGGTGGCCGACTTGGGACTGGCAATGAGGGACTGTCCGAGAAGGAAGGCGAACAAGTTGCGGAAGAGAAGCAAAGTCTCTGTATCCTCCGGGGTGAGACGGCAACTCAGGTTCGAGACATCGCTGTTCAGTGGGATGGGCAGATAAAGATGCAGCTCTTGATCTTCATCCGGGGCATCATCCATGAATGCCATTCGCTGGCTGCCTGAGCTATCATTATCGTTGTCCGCCAACCGGTCCTGCGGTGTCAAGGGGGGCGATATCGGGTTGCCGAGCGATAGGGAACGGGTGGGTTGTTCGAGACCATTGGTTTTCGAGTCAGCTCCGCGGCAGAGATGGTTCAGAGAAGGAGACTCGGCGAAGACGGTGGAATCGACCTTGAATGAGGCCGGGCGGCCTGTGTTCTGAGGGAACAAGTAGACATATGTGTCGCCCTGCTCATTCCAGAGTTCGGAGATCTGGGTTGGTGTGTTAGCAGTCGACTCGGCGACACATCCGGGTTTATTCCCTGTTATGTTTCGAGACGTACCTGTTCACCTCTGGACAAGGGGCCCATATCATAAACCACTTTCTGGTCCAGTCCTGCAATCCATGCTCCAGGGAGCATTGACGGGGGCACCCGCCTGTCCATTGAACCTGCCCGCGACCGAGCTCCCATACCCGGCATCCAACTCCGACGTTTTGATGGCGTGCTCGGGCGGGAGTCTGGTGCGGAACCCGGGATGGCCAACCCAGCGGAACTGGAGGGGCGGCTCATGCTCATATCCCGGCCCCTGCTGCCTGGACGATCAATGGGCGAACTCGGGGCACTGGTGGCCAAATCATGGTTGACTGAGAGCAGTGAAGGTGGTGGTGGGAGATCGAATGGCTCCGGAGGAGGGACTGTCCTAGGTTCCGAAGAATAGAGAGCATTGGGAGTCGAGACATGACGAGTCGGGCGGGAGCTGCTTCGTCGGCGGCGGTCCTGAGAAAAGTCGGATGGAGAGTTCAACCCTGACGGAGGAGCTTGGGACCCGTTGGAGTTCTGTTCCTTATGGGAACCCAGGGAGAAGAGGGAAGAGATGCGCTTCGCCGATTTAACGGGAGCCGATAACATCGTGACAGATGTTGAGAGAGGGAGGAGAAATGATGACTGGGGAGAGGGATTGGAGGGGAAGAGAGTTTGAGAGAAACTGAGGCCCGGAGTATCAGGGAACGAGCGAAGAGGAGGTTAGGCCCTGCGACGCATGGGAAGAAGAATGGAGAATGGAGTGGCAGTTGGCACTGGCAGATGATGGGGGGGGGGGGGGACCACCAGAGAGAGAGGAACACAAGGGGAGTTTGCGGGAATGGATCGGCAGGAGGGATGTGCTAAAAAGAATGGCCGGGAGAAACGGCGGGTGGAATGGAGAGGTGAAAGTGAAGGTGAGAGTGAAGGGAGGGGGAAAGTGGAAAGATGGAAAGATGGATCAGGGGAAGTTGTCGTTTCAGGAGAATAGAAAAGCAAAAAAAAAAAACTGATATGGGATTCGATTGATTTTATTGAATTTTTTTTTCCTTGAAGTGATGGATGAACGACCTTTCTGGGGCTAGCGGGGGGGGGCTTCGATCCGGTTCTCCCATGCCAATTATAGCTCACTTTGCATCGGTGGGACCGTAGTGAGCTGGAGTAGTAGTAGTTTTACTGTACAGATACTATGGTGTTTGTTAATTTGTTATTATTATTTGTTATATACTTTATAATATCTAATCTAACATGAAATAGACTCCGTACTCTGTATACTTTCTACTCCGTTCTCTGTATACCCTACTCTGTCTATCCCCTATTCTGTGGCATGCAGGCAGGCAATAATCCCAAATGGAGTGACCCATCCAAAATCTGCCTGGCCGCACTGCACAAAAAGTATAATCCAATGAACAACGGCCTTGCTGCCACGCTTTCTTTTGGAGCTACCTAGCTATGAATGAAATATCGTGAATGAAATGAGAAATGGAAATTCACAGCCAATAAATATATATATTCCAATACTACTTCTACTAATATATATCTGCATGTCGAAAAGAGAGAGACAGAGTGCTTTGCTAGTAGCCCTGTGGATAGCATAGCCCCAGCAATAACTTTATGCATGGCAGCCTGAGATACCTAGGTATATTATTGGCACTCAACTGTACCTACTGCTAGAAGTACTGCGTGCCCAGGTGGTAACATGGTACATTCTGCCCAAAACTAGGCACACTGCTAGTAACCTTGGGATATCGAGATTCAATTACCACGGTTCTAAGCTTCCTCCCAGCAACTTCCAGGAGAGATCCGATCATGATTGATCGGACCCCCCTCTTGCTCCGTCTCTGGTTCCGCTTTCGCTTCCACCCCTCGCCGAATCTTCGGTTCCGGCCTCCACCTAGTGGGCTTGATGTCTCTAATTGACGTTATCCATTTCGTCCATTTACTCCATCTGTTCCATCTATTTCACCTGCTCCATTCTTTCCTTTCAAAGTTCCGCCCCTCCAACTTGAATCCATCATGGCTGTGCCCACCGAACCCGTCGACCTGTTTACTGGCTGGCCTAACCCCGCGCTCCTCCCCGCCCCCGATCTACTCCGCTCCGCCACTGCTCTCCTGACCAACCCCTCCATCGCCAACCCGGCCCTACTGTATGGTCCTGATGAAGGTTCCGAGCCTCTTCGTGTCCACATCGCAGAGTGGCTGGAGGCCTTTTATCGCCCCCACTCCCCGATTACGCCTCGCCGCATATGCATCACTGGCGGGGCGAGTCAGAGCCTCGCCTGCATCCTCCACGTCTTCACCGACCCATTGTACACGCGGAATGCCTTCATGGTCGACCCAACTTACCACCTAGCCGGTCGAATGTTTGATGATGCAGGCCTTGCGGATCGTACGCGCCGAGTTCCCGAGGATGATGAAGGAATTGATTTGGATTATCTCGAAAATGCTTTGCGTACGGCTGAAGCCAAGGCTGAAGCTGAAGGAAACTTGGACCCGGTACTACTAAGCATGACAGCTGCAACTTGAACCAATTGCATGCCGCCAGACCCTTAAAAAAACTCCGAGCCCTTGAACTGACTCGTGATGGACATAGAAAATCAAGCCCCCACGACCCTGGCGAAAGATCTACAAATATGTCATCTATGCGATCCCCACCTTTTCCAATCCGACCACGAAGATAATGTCTCTGGGCCACCGCGAGCAGCTCGTTCGCCTCGCCCGCAAGTATGATGCCTTACTGATCACAGATGATGTTTATGATTTCTTACAGTGGTCAGCGACGCCGGGTAAGGAATTGTCTCCCAACCAGGCATGCGCCCCCCGCTTGGTGGACGTAGACCGCTACCTCGATGGTGGCCCTATCGATGAATGGGGCCATACCATCAGCAATGGTAGCTTCAGTAAGCTACTTGGACCAGGGGCCCGCACTGGCTGGGTCGAAGCATCCGAGAAGGTTGCGTATGGAGCTTCGCAGGTGTAAGTACTCACCATTTTTACGCGGTCCTTTCCTTCCATCTCTTCCTAGACCATGCCGATCCCACGGGCAACGTACATATGCTGACGTGCGATATCGCTCTTAGAGGCTGCTCTCGCTCCGGTGGTGCCCCCAGCCACCTGTGTTCCACCATTATCGATCAGCTGCTGCCTTCGGGGTTTCTGGATAAGCATATCCGTCAAGTCTTGCAGCCAGCCTATGCGGAGCGGTACCACTTGTTGCTCTCGGCCGTGCAAGAGCACTTGGTACCACTAGGTGTAACAGTGGCCCAGGCCTCAACGAACGTGGCTGGCGGGTATTTTATGTGGATCACCTTGCCCTTTCCCCTGCTCGCTGTAGACATTGTGGCGCAGGCGCAGACTGAAGAGAAGCTGCGTTTAGCTCCCGGCACTCTTTTCCAAGTACAAGGTGATCCCAATGGTTCAAGCGACCGATTTGATCGTCAGATTCGACTCTGTTTTGCATGGGCAGAACCGCGTCACCTGACCGAAGGAGTGCGTAGGCTTTCACGCGTCCTTCAGCGGGCACTCAATTGACCACACTTGCCCCATTCAGTTGTACGGACCGTGCCGGACCACTGGACGCGCGGCAGTACGCACAACGAAAGGCAACTATAATTTCCATGCATCTCAGTAATTATATAGGACCGGGCTGACCGGAAGAAAAAGATACAGCATAGAAGTGCAACATTGTTCAGCCACGGTGGCACTGCCGATTGATCTAGATGACCGACAGAGTTCAAATGAATTGAAGCACTCAAGTTGCATGATACTATAATCCCAGGTTTCTAAGTAAGTAAATCTACCTAGGTAGTTACTCGTTAGTATATTTATGAGTTCCTTGAATGTAACTCACTTATCAATGTTTACACATTTATTTGTGAAACATTGAAAGAACTGAGGTCTCGGATTAGTCACGGTTGTGGAAATATTCGGAAACCAACAATCTTGCGTTCTATACTACTCCGTGCCTCTACAACCCCCGCCAGAGGTGAGATTAAGACTACCCAAGTCCTTACAACTGATGGGCCCGGACAGTCCTCCGATCATGGCCCTTTCATTGGCTCGGAATAACTCGGTAGATCCTCGCGTGAAGTCTGCGTGCTAACCGACACCAGCCAGCACTAACATCCACCAATGCGGGTCACCTCCTTCAGGGGCAAAGCTTGGCCGCGTGTGGCTTTCTAAATCCTCGCCTGTGCTGTCAGGGCGGGATTTTTTATCCCGGCAGATTCCAGACGAATTAGCGCCAACACGCATTAATCGCCGCCGTCATCAGGAATGCCTCTCCCGATGGCTTGTCACGCTGGAATGTGCCTCCCTAACAACGGTATGCTTGGCTATCAGGCGGCTTCGCGGGGCTCCAAGGCCAACGGCAACCGGCACATGCCCCTCTTGATAGAGCATGATCCCTCGAAGCGGCATGGATGAACTCCCCAGTTACAGTTGCGCCGGGGATGAGGATGTTTCTATCAAGGCCTAGACACGGACGCACAGGTCAATTCCACCTCGCCGCACGGTTTAGACTTGTCCATCACAATAATCAGACAGGACGAAAAGGCTCCACCAAGGGCAGCTCGAGAGGAGGAAGAGGGTGAGGAGGGGGCAACGCGCTCTGCTCATCCCATACCGAAGCATGTCATTTGTCCCACATCCCGTACATAATTCCCCTGGCGGCTCGACCTGGAAACAACAACCAGTCATCCCTAGAGGCAGCCGACGCGACACCTTCCATGCGACAAGAAAAATCCAAGATGAAAGGAATGGACGATCTGGCATACCCTGTTTTTCTTGTCTTGGGAGGGGCAGTAAAAGGGTATATAGCATGTAGAACCCCGATCCACGCCCGAGTGAGGTCCAATTTTGCATCTTTGCTTGACTCTAGGCCCTACCATTGGGGGTACTTTTGGTCATCTCTTGCAATCTTACAACCTTGAATATCCATCCCGCTTCTCATTCTTGAAGAAAGGATCAAAAGCCGTGTCTAGTGCCGCCCGTGGCCACTCCTGCTCATTTACTAGAGGTCAACAGCGACCCGCAAGCGTTTCCACCAGTGAATCTGCAACACTAGACCCAGCGATCAACTCCCTGAGCGTTTCACCTCTCGGCCATTCCGTTTCAAGCGGCGTAGGCGATACGCCCAGCGGGGTCTGCGATTGGCGGGTGCTGGTGGGTTGTTAGACACTGCGGTGTGTGATTGGTGCAGCGCTTGACGATTCAGGGACATTCGTTCGTGGTTTACAGTGTGATTACCGCTCGTTGGTAACATTCAGTTACAAGCTATTCTGGGTGAGTCCACTCTATTTATCCCCCCCCGTACGAGTAGATCTCCCTTTGCTTCTCCTCCCCATTGTTTCTTTCTTCATCGTTTCATCTGCTTTCTGTCCATCTTCTATTTGAATTCATCTGGAATTCGTCACTCCCTTTTGTTGTTCCTGCCTGGCCATCATTCATTTTTTCTTCCCTTGCGACCGTCTGGGGAAGTATAGCCGGAGCTGCCTTCTTTACATTCACTCATTCAAGTCGGAGGAACACCCTCACCCGCCTACGCATTCGCATCTATCTCTTTCTCTTATTCTTCTCACCTCTTTGCTCGAGATCGCTTCTGGTTTAAGCGTCGCCACAAAAGCTCTACTTTGAAACCTTTCAGTACTGGTTACTGAACTCGTTTCGTCCCACAGGTGTACTCTTCAGTTTCATCCGCAATCTTTATTCGCTGCAGGACCAGCGTCTCTCATCTTGAAGATGATTTTACAAACTTCCATCATGGTCTTCATGGCCCATATCTTCCTCCTCCTCGGTCTTCCGACTGCCCTGGTTGGCGCCACTCCGATGACCGCGAAGACCAACGAACTCGCAGTCACAGAGCGAGCCGCCTCAAGCTACTGGGTTGGCAGTATCAAACGTCAAGGTGTCGCTCCTTTCAACAGCAATGCCGATTACCAGGTCTTCCGTAACGTTAAGGAGTTCGGTGCTAAGGGTAAGCTTGTCACAAGATGTCCATGTCCTCCACACACCTTCACCATACTAACCATGTCTTTCTAGGTGATGGTTCTACCGATGATACTGCTGCCATCAACAAGGCTATTTCGTCCGGTGGACGTTGCGGCAAAGGGTGTGATTCGTCGACCACCACTCCGGCCCTCGTGTACTTCCCTCCCGGTACCTATGTTGTTTCCAAGCCTATTGTTCAGTATTACTACACCCAGATCGTTGGTGATGCCGCCGAGCTCCCTGTGATCAAGGCCTCCGCTGCCTTTGCCGGCATGGCCGTCATTGACGCCGACCCGTACGAGGACAATGGTGATAACTGGTTCACCAACCAAAACAACTTCTTCCGTGCCATTCGCAACCTGGTCATTGATCTTACTGCGGTCCCCAAGGGCTCCGGTGCTGGTATCCACTGGCAGGTTGGTCAAGCCACCAGCTTGCAGAACATTCGTTTCGAGATGGTCAAGGGTGGCGGTGCCGCCAACAAGCAACAGGGTATCTTCATGGACAACGGCTCCGGTGGTTTCATGTCCGATCTTACCTTCAACGGCGGTAACTACGGAATGTTCCTGGGCAACCAGCAGTTCACTACTCGTAACCTGAAGTTCAACGGCTGCCAGACTGCCATCTTCATGAACTGGAACTGGGCCTGGACCTTCAAGTCTCTCGACATCAACAACTGTGAGGTTGGTCTCAACATGTCCACCTCTCCCAGCAACCAGACTGTTGGCTCGGTCATGATGCTCGACAGCAAGCTCACCAACACTCCCACTGGTATCGTCACTGCTTGGAACAAGGAGAGTGTTCCCATTGGCGGTGGCACTCTCGTCCTGGAGAATGTCGACTTCTCTGGCTCCAAGGTCGCTGTCACCGGCGTCGATGGCGACTCTATTCTCACTGGTGGCTCCGTCGTCAAGAACTGGGTTCAGGGCAACACCTACTCCCCATCTTCAGCCAGCAAGCGCGCTACCCAGCCCGAATCTGACGACGAGGAGGTCATCACTATCACCAAAACCGTCATGCACACTGTCAACGCCTGCGCTGCGACTAACGGCCTCGCCAGCACTCTCGCCACCAACCAGGAGCCGTCCTCTGTTGAGACCTCCGGCGCTGTTAGCAGCGGTCAGGCTACTCCCGTTCTGCCCACTAGTACTGACAGTGGCGAGCGCACTGTCGCTACGGGTACCGGTGGTGGTCTTCCAGACCCCATCAACAGTGTCTTGTCCATCTTTGTTGGATCCACCGGCACATACGAGCTCCCCGCGTCAACTCCCGAAGCTGCCACTGATGCCACACCTGTTGTAGTTGCCTCTAGCCAGGGTTCCCAAATTCCCGTCGTCCAGTCAACCCCTGCAGTTGTCGCCTCCGGCTCCGGCTCGGGTTCTGGATCTGGATCTGGCTCGGGTACCACTAGCTCCCTTCTTTCCCACAGCACCAGCTCGAGCTCATCTGGATCCGGATCTAGCAGTGGCTCCGGCACCTGTAGCTCTGAGCAGACCGTCTCTAAAGGCCGCACCCAGGGTACCCTCAAGTCCTCCGCTATGCCAGATAGTCTTCTAGATGCTGGTGCTGTCTTCGAAAAGTCCAAGCCTCTGTACGAGGACGTTCCTGCTTCTTCTTTCATTAGCGTCAAGTCTGCTGGAGCCAAGGGTGATGGTAAAACTGATGACACCAAGGCCATCCAGAAGGTCCTTGATAGCGCTACCGCCAACCAGGTTGTTTACTTCGATCACGGTGCCTATGTTATCACCTCGACCATCAAGATCCCCAAGGATATCCGCATCACCGGTGAAATCTGGCCCATGCTCATGGCTCATGGTGCCAAGTTCCAAGACCAGAAGAACCCTGTCCCTCTCTTCCAGGTTGGCCAGAAGGGCGAGTCCGGTTCAGTCGAGATGAGCGACCTCATCATCACCACCAAGGGCTCCACCCCCGGTGCTATCTTGATGGAGTGGAACCTCGGTGCTTCCTCGCAGGGATCCGCTGGTATGTGGGATGTTCACTTCCGCATTGGTGGTGCCGCCGGTACTGGTCTCCAGAGTGATACCTGTAAGAAGACTCCTTCCGTCAAGACTACCCCCAAGGAAGAGTGTATCGCCGCTTTCATGCTCTTGCACGTCACCGAGAAGGCTAGCGCCTACCTCGAGAACAACTGGTTCTGGACCGCCGATCACGAGCTTGACCTCGACGACCACTCTCAGATCAACGTCTATACTGGCCGTGGTGTGCTCATTGAGTCGAAGAGCCCCGTCTGGCTGTGGGGTACATCCTCTGAGCACCACCAGCTCTACAACTACCAAGTCTCCAGTGCTAAGAATGTCTTCATGGGTCTCATTCAGACTGAAACTCCCTACTACCAGTCCAACCCCAGCGCTCTGGTTCCCTTCACTCCTCAGACCTCCTGGAGCGACCCTGACTTCTCTACCTGCAAGACCGCCTCCTGCCGTAAGTCCTGGGGTCTCCGTGTCCTCGACTCGTCGGACCTTTTTATCTACGGTGCCGGTCTGTACAGCTTCTTCGAGAACTACGCCCAGTCCTGCCTCAACTCCGAGGACTGCCAGGAGAACATGGTCGAGGTTGACTGCTCGGATGTTCACATCTACGGTCTCAGCACCAAGGCCTCTGTCAACATGGTCACCTCTTCCAAGGGCAAGAGCATGGTGCCCGAGAACGAGAACACGAGCAACTACTGCTCGACAATTGCTCTCTTCGAGCAGACTATCTAAAGTCCTGACAGCTAGCACCCGAGATACCCTTCTTCTCCCCCAATAATCTCCTTTTCGTTTCTCACCTGTCCTCCCCCTGTTCATCATACCGCTTCCATGGTCCTGTATTTCTGGAACCTGGGTTGTCATTTGACTCCTTCTTTTTCTTTTTCTTGTTCTCTTAGATTGCTCCGGGTTCATTGGCGGAATGCTCTGGATGAGCGACTTGGAGGATTTCGTTTGATACCACCGGAACGATGTGATCAATAATAGATGTGTGATCAATGCAATGAGTAAATGCCATCAAAAATTACTATTACTGTTTATTGTAAGCTAAGGTACCCCGTCCGGCTGTTCTTGTATTGGTTATCGCCTTGAAGACTTAATGGTATCATACAGATACCTGGATGAAAGAGGAACACAGCGCTTCACATTGGTAATGGACCCAGTAGGCATCGCCATACTGTCCTCCCCTTGTTGAAGCTAATCACACGACCCAATGGTCCCCCTATCCCTCAACCGTGCCGTGAAGAGACTTGGCTTGACTTGCTTGGGAGATATTTCTCGTATGTGGCTCCAGAGTGTAAGATTGGGAGAGAAGGGGACTAGATATGTAGCGACAATGTCCAAGTTGTAGGGGAATACAGGTAAATCCATCGGTCAAAATTGGAAAAAGAGTCCATCCTGTCACGTAGCTCCGAATGGTTAGGTTGATTAATGCAACGCTAATAGCTGCCTTGAACCACCTTTTTGCCATATTTGTTTTTGTACCAGGTCAGAAGATCGATTCCAGGACCCCGCATCTTTCTTTTCTTTTCTTTTCTTTTGTTTTGTTAGTTGGTTGCTGTTGCCTTCTGTACTTTTAAGTGAATCGTGCCTTCCACTTTCTGTATCTGTTTGCTGTCTCCACTTTTCTGCTGGAAGTGGGGCTACCTAAAAAGTAAGGTATTGCTGGATCCGTTGTATAGAGGAGCTTCAGGGAACCCTTGGGAACTTATTGTAAACAGATGTACATTAAATCTCAATTATTTAAACCACTCTACTAATGCAGCTTTCAGACCATCAATATCGTGCTTCACATCATCTTCCACCACCCATGCGACGATTCCATCAGGTCGGATCAGCAAGGCGCTTAGCCCACATCTCTCCTTCGCCTCCATACAAAGATAATCTACCTCCCCATCATACTTTGCATCAACCACCGATTCTAGTTCACTACTCTTTCCAAAATCAAGAAGTATTCCCCGACCTTCCTCAAGCTTCGATCCAAGCCTGGACCCATCTCCAAACTCAAAATCAGGTGCACTAGACCCAACAAGCGGGTGTGCATGTCTCGACTCTTCACCAAGCGTATACCGCTGCGAAAGTCCCCAGACCCGGTCAATGAAGAGATTAGCCCCATCATCCGTCTTGATAAGATCTTCCATCAGGGCGCGTGTAGCCCGTCCAAAGGCATCCGGCTTCAGCGCCGTGACCTGCGAACGAGTCCAATCTAGGACCCATGCAGCAACCGGGTGTCTCTCGTTCTCATAGGTATCGAGAAGAGCCAGGTCCTGCATATCCCCAGCATCACCTCCTTGGTCCTCATCACGCTGGACTATAGAAGCAAGCTTCCACCCCAGATTCATCGCATCGCCTAGTCCGACGTTGAGTCCCTGCGCGCCGAGCGGAGAGTGAATATGCGCCGCATCACCGGCAAGAAGAACACGGTTCTTCCGATACCTTGTCGCCTGCATTGAACGATCGGTATAAGAAGAAGCAAGATGAACCTTGGTAATCTTCACATCCGTCCGACCAATCGCCCGATCAAGAACCCTTTGAAGATGCTCAAGCGTGATATCACCCGCACGATCAAAGTTCGCCCCATCGAATTCAAGGAGATGAAAAGCCCCATTCTGCACCACGTTGATATACATCCCTGTCTCAGAAACGTTGAATCCAGGCTTCAACTTCTCACGACCTTCTATCTCGATATGCGTTGCGTACCCGGTGAATTGGGCATCTGTCCCGACGAATTCGAATCCAGCTTCTTTTCGAACAACGCTGCGCCCACCGTCACAGCCAACGAGCCATTTACCTCGAAATGACTCGGAATGGTCACCACCTGTCACGACCGTAACGCCGGTCTCATCCTGCGCAATCGACCTCACAGACCGACCGCGGAGAATCTTCACGCCTGAGACTCTCCACCCGCGCTGTCAGAACCTTCTCGACCTGGTCCATCGTTGTCGGACCGGGACCAAGCGCCGGACCTGGAAGACGGTACTTCCAGCGTTGCAAATCGAACTGATTAGCGTTGATCGCGATGCCGGCGAAATGGCCGCCAAATTGGAAACCCGGTTTCTTGCCCGGTTGCCATTTCGGCCTTTCGTCCAGATTGAATAATTGGCCCAGAAAACCGCGGCGGTAGAATGCTTCGATGGATTGGATGTTTAAGCCTCGGAGGCCTAGAGGGCCGGATTTCCAGGGTGAGTCTTGTTGGCTTGTTCGTTCTAGGATTAGGACGGATATTTGGCGGAGACTGAGTTCGTGCGCGAGGAAGAGGCCGACGGGTCCGGCGCCGGCGATTACGACGTCGTATAGTTTGGACTTGGACTTGGTCATGTTGGATGTAAGCTGTGAAGGGTGTGGAGGGATATTCAAGTGGCCCATACTGTCCCATACATATTATTCTAAATTTCCCTGTCGGACTGGTTAAGCTTTATAGTCGCTGGGTAGTCTCCACTGACTTTTGCTCGGGGTTTGGCGCTGCCCGAGCGGGCGGCTTGAGGCTTGAGCTCGGGTTCACGGGAGTCCGAGATTTCGCCCGCCTGCGAGATTTTCTTCAACGATTTCCGAGGTCATCTCGTATTTAAGATTCGAGGGGATGAAAAGTGGAATTTCACGGGTGGAAAGGCAAAGGGGAAAGAGAAGGTGAACTTGGGCTTCGGGAAATCTCTTTGAAGACTTCCAACATTTGCCTTTACTAGTAGTAACTTGTGACTCTTGTGAAGTAGGGCGGGCTTATAATATGAAAATAAAGACCTGGACATTTTTTCCAAGTCGACGCTATGTATGCTCCACGACAAGCTTGACCTATTTTAGCTATGTCTTCTAACTCCATTATTAAGAATATTTTGCAATCACAATTCATGTGTGGCTACAATTTAGAGTTCCTTCTTCAAAAAGTGCTCTGGCTTGTGAGTGGTCTCGTAGTCAACGTGGACGTAGGCACGCTCCACGTCTGGAAGGGACTCGAGCTTGATTTGCAGCTCCTCGGCCACGTCGTGAGTCGCACGGAGAGACTCGTTGGCTTCCATGACGATGTCGACTTCGACGAGAAGACGGGGGCCGGACGTGTAGGCTCGGACTGTGTCGATGGCCGTAATGAGAGGGGAGTGGGTCATGGCTGCGAGAATATTAATATTGTATGCTCAAGACGAGATGATGAGATGATATGGGACAAGAAGCAGGAGTGATCTTACAGATATAAGTGATGAGCTGTTGCATCTTGGTATCCGCAGTGACGCCAATCAATAGCTGGAACTCGCCATAAGCAGAGTGCAGCCACAAACCACTGACAATCAATGACAGAATGATGGCACCCATCGGATCGATCCACCAGCGGACTTTACTACCAAGGATAGAAGTCATCACACCGATGCCGTTGATGAGCAAATCATTGCGGTGGTCTTCCCACAGAATCCGGATCTGAGAGACCTGATTGCGCAGAGCGAAGCAGTAAAGGAAAAGTGCAAGCTTGGTGAAGAAAGCAACAGAGACAGCGATGATAGAGGGGAGATGAAAGTCCGCGACCAAGGTATCAGAGCCTTCGACAATCTCGCGGATAGAGAAAGCAATAATGATCATCGAGACGGCAGTCATGAGGGCGCAGAAGCAGATGTTTCCGGCCGTCTCGATACGAGCCTTGCCGGCGGGGAACTTGCGAGGGTCAACGCGGTTGACGGCCTTGTTGCAAAGAAGGAGGGTCATGTTGGACATAGGGTCGAAGATAGCGTCGGCCATGGTTGTGAACAGGGACAGAGATCCGGACGAAGCGGCACCGTACACCTGAACAGCACACAGAATAATGTTGGCGGCGAAACTAGCATACACGGCAATTTTATACTTCAAACTGTTCTCTTCGTTTAGGTCGCGCGCCTCCCGCACATGTTCCTCAACGGGCTTGAGCATGCGCTCAATGTTCTCGTTCTGGTTTTCGTAGAAGCCCTGCAGCTTTCGGGTGGTGAGGGCTGCCTTGCCACGATCGCCAGTACTGCGGACCAGGTCAATCACTTTGGGGGTTTGGGAGGCGGAGTCGCGCTTGCGGCTAGTGTTGGCTTTAATTTGGCGGATCTCCTCCTCAGTCTTCAGCTTGGATGCGAGGTGGAACGGGTCGGTGTCCTTGGTATAACGAGGTGGAGGCATCCCCTCCTCATCCGAACTGGCATGGCGGTGCTGGCTTATGTCTGTTTCGAGTTCGATGGCCGTCGAGGTGCCTTCCTGCTGAGGGCGCAGAGTCATTCTGTCGTGAGACCTGTGTGACGAGTGGGGCGAGCTGCTGTGGAAATGCTGAAAAGCATTTGGGTGGTTGGAGAGACTGTGACGTAGATGTTCTTCCATGATGGGTGGATGGAGGTATGCTACCTTCAAGCTTGGGGGAATGGGGGACAGAGCAAGGGGGATGTTCACGGAATAAGCAATCAAGGGGTCCGGTGAAAGAAACTGTACTTTTTTGTGAGGGGGGCTGTGCTTATCGCCTATCGATCTCTAATGGTAGGCCCCACATGATCAGCATGGGAACCTTAGGAAGCAAAGAAAGGGTGAAGAAAAGGTGAAGAATTAGGAGATATAGTAGGGTATACTCTACAAAGTACACAGAGATTATTCTATCACCTCTTCTAGCTTACACGATCCATAGGGGGGCTCAAATCAGCAGACTGGATAGAGTCTCACAGTGATACTCTACAACAAAGGTCCCAGGGGCTGTCAGACAGGACGACAGGGATTGTGCATGTGGGGCTAGCCGATCAGATACGGCGATTTTATGCAAATGCATCTCTTGGTATGCTTTCTTGGTAACGCTTGGTTCTACCTTAAAAAAGGACAGGGTCAAGGCCTAAAAAAACAGTCATACGAATGAATTTGAAGATATTCACCGACCAAATAATATAATATTGACATTTACACTGATCTATCTATAAAATATGCCCCCCCTGAATTGTGGGGTCACTTTCTTGGCTGCACGGTTTCTAGTTGGCCAGGTACTTCAGGATAGACTCGACAAAGTTCAGTTTCTCCTGGGCAGTACCGTCAGTGGGGATGGGCTTGGTGGAGACAACAGAGCTACCGGTGGTCTCCACGGCGCTGGCAGTCTGCACCTCGACCGAGGGCTCAGCGGATTGACGGGCCTGGGTAGCGAAGGTGGTGGTAGCGTACTGCACAGGGGCAGCAGGGGTAGTCTCGACAGGAGCAGCAGTGGTGGTCTCAGCCGCAGCAGCGGTGGTTTCAACGGCAGCAGAGGTGGTCTCAACAGCAGCAGGGGTAGTCTCGGCCTTAGCAGTCGAGCTGGAGGAGCTGGAGGAGCTGGAGGAGCTAGAACCAGAGCCAGAGCCAGAGCTAGAGCCGGAACCACCAAGAGTGAAATCGACGCAAGACTCGTAGGTCTGGTCAATGGACTCGGCGTACCAGTACCACTGCAGCACACAGTCACCAGCGGTAGAGCACTTGCTACCAAGATCATCGGGCATGGTCACGCTGAAGTCGGTCTCATTTGCGGTGACGCCGGTAGCAGTCGAGGCATAGACAGACCAGCTGATCAGAGGGCTGCCAATGACGGAGTTGGAGGAAGTCTCGACAACAGACACGTTGGCAACACCGGTGTGGGGAGCACGGATGTCAACAGTGAAGTCCACGGTCTGGCCGGCGGTGTAGGAGTAGACGTTGTCCTTGTTGTCGGCAAACTTGTAGCCCTTGCAAAGCCAAATATCACACTCGCTGGCACTGTAATCGCTTTGGCCACTGGCGACCTGCAGTTCACCCTGGATGTTGCCGTAGTTGTCGGACTGCTGGTTGACTTCGACTTGTTGACCACAGGCGGAGGCCATGGCATCACCAGGCATACGGGCGGTCGGGCTGGTAACAAAACCGTGGGCATTGGCCAGCGAAATGAGACCCGTGAGGGCGGCAATGGAAGTGAATTGCTTCATTTTGAATGTTCGGATTGACTGTCGAGTGTCCGTGACGAAAGAATGGAATGATCGGTAAACCGGTACCGTTGAATTGTATATAGCGAACGAAAGTGAAAGGCTTCACGGTTCCAGACCGGAGGTAATGAAAGAAAAGAAGGAACAAAAAGGGTCAAGAAAAAGGTCGGCTTGATGTCTTCAGAGCTAGCGACGCTGGGGTTTGGTCTGTTATATAGACGTCGACCCCTTTCTCCCCCCGATTGAACCTAGATTCGATCTCAAGCCCGTCAAATTCCATCCTCAATCAAGTCCAGACAGTCCAAAGTACCAAGAAAGGGCAATTTTCCTTATTTGGAGCTGTCATTAGGGCAAAATGCAGCTAGTTGGTACTCTGAAACGATTGAACCCCTCACCGATGTCCCGAGTGAACGGGACTCCTCCACCGAAAAGCGCGTGGTGAGACCGGGAATGTCTTCAAGGTCTCAGATTTTCGGGGCATTCTCCCTCGGTCGCTCTGCTCGTTGTGTGAACGAATCGCAGCCGGGACAAGGCCGAAGTTCTCCCTTAGGCGTTTTTAGGGCCTGCCAAGGCTCGCTCCACGCGCCGAGCGGGAGTCTTGACAGTTTCAGGTTGATGGCACCACCAGTCGAAGATGAATCAGGCCCAACATGATTGCTGGATAATATAGAGGAAGGGATGGGCCATCTATGTTCAGGATCGAAGCTTGTGCAAGGACGTGTTGGTGGTATGGCTAGACTAGCTTAAGGACGCGTGGGTCCCGGACGTTGGATGGTCGGACTCCTCGCCATTTTCAGCCTCGGGCGATCCTCTCAATTCACCTTTGATGAAGATTGATTCGGAGACTTGTGGGTCAGCGTATCCCTGAAACTTTGGACTGCAGTGAGTTGATACGTCATTTGCAGCTTTATCCGGAGTACTCGAAGCCTGAGGCCGTTCTTTTGAATTCTCAGTTTCGCGTCTGTCTCCTGCAATACAGAGGTGAAAAGCCGGCCAGAGAGGCTTTCTTCGAGAATTGAGTCAAAGCATGGACCAATGTCGACGGGAAAAGGGAGCTGAGGATATCAGGGACGGATGTCCAATACCTTCCAAATCTGATTTGTAATCCGCCATCATGTTCACTGGCATCGAAACCAAGCTGAACTCCGATACCCTTCCACCTTTCTCATACCGCAATCATAGATGACTTATATGCCTGGATACCGACTAAAGAAACACTGGTGATCAAGAGTATTCAGAGAGACAGCCCCGTCTCAATGGCCACACAAAATTATCTCAGATCGAGTACGGGCGCCCCCGAAGCGTGCCTCGAGGGTACCCTATCATTTGATTGACCCTTTCGCGCAGATGACCAACTTCATTTCATTTCTATACAAGCTCCTATTGATCGCACGGCAAAACAGCTGGCCCGCTCTCATGCCGTAGCACGCGGGCTCCATAATAAACGAAAGCTTGAGCAAAAGGCAGGCGTCAATTTCCATGCATTCTCTCCCGAAAATGGCCAGAGACAGACAAGGAGTTCAAATAAAAAAGAGCGGGTCAATATTTGTTCAAAACATGGAGATTCTCTTACCTGTGCGGTCGATTTGCTCCGAATGCTTGCTGCAGAGTGGCCAAAACAAGAGCCATTAAATCAACGTAAGATCCGCAGACTTCTCCAAAATAAACCGTCCCTGGGATATTCTGGCCCTAAATTTTTCGTTATAGAGTCTGATCAGCAAGCTATCCAGCCAATTTTCAGTGTCTCGGATGAGCTGGTACTCCGAAACTTCCACTCTGTTCTTCAAAATGGGTTGGAAGACCATGCATTGCTGAGTGCGGTCATGCTCACATTTTCATTTCCATCTACTGCAAGGAGTTTAGATCAGCAAAGCCTTAAATATCAGAGTCAATCAATGAGCTATATACGCGACAGAATGAGCTGTCCAGATAAGGCCACCACTGAGCCCACGTTAGGAGCCATTCTACTACTTGCCCGAATAGAGGTATGTATCTCTCCGAATGGAATTTACCACAAGGATATGCTAAGGCGCTGACATTTGCTTTTCATTTTCGTACTGCAGGCTCTAATGGGGATACCTCATCATGTTCAACTTCACATGGGCGCAATCAAGGAGATTCTCGGCGTATGTCAAAGACTAGGTGTCTATCTGAGCGACGGTATCAAGCGTGCAATCTTTTGGTGAATTTCCAATCCGTTTACCAAAATTCGTCTTCTAACGGAAGAAATAAGGTCTGATTTGAATGCCTCGGTTATGACAGGAAGTCATCGAATTGTTGATCACACAACCTTCGCCGAGCTCCAGTGGAGTAGAGATCCCTTTGCTCTAAAATTCTTCATCCTCCCTCCCGGCTTCCAAGAACACTCAAAAATACTTGGTGAAAGCTTTTTAGAGATAATCAGGGACATTTTCGCATTGCAATGCATCCGAGACTCTGCATTATTCGGCCATGAGAATGCAATATCGATGGCACGTATCGATAATCATCAAGCATCGATTCAGTCAAGACTGGTGAGCTTGCCGAATCACTCATCTATCTCAGAGTGTTGCCACCTAGCAGCATATCTATGCTCAACTATGCTGCGCTGCAAAATTTGGCGAACTTCAACTCTTCCGGTAATGCGACCCCTTGACTCTGTTCTCTCCAGATCGGATGGCACTATACTGACGAATATGATCAGTCTCATCTTTCATTGCAACTGCTTTACAAGCTACAGGATACTAACAGTGATACTCTCTGGGATACTTCGCCCGATTTGCTAGCTTGGCTTTTACATATTGGGGGCGCCTTTGCTCCCGTGGGATCTATACGTACAGGGTACATGGCGCTCGTGCATTTAAACCACAAAAGGCTGAGAAAATTGTATACATCTTGGTCGGGGCTGCTCGAAATTTTCAAGAGATTCATTTGGTCCGAGAAAGCATTTGCATCTCAGATTGAATCATTTTGGGAGGAAAGTTCTGTAACTAGGCCTCAATAGATGCGTTTAAGACTAAACTTAGATAGCTCTCCGGGAACTACTAGTATACGCATACATGAGCTGGAGAGATTTATTCCTCCACATTAGTAATTATTCTTCTGCCATCAAAAACTGCATTTTTATATTTGTAATCGACTTTCGAGGTACTGATCGCCTGGATTATACTAGCAACGTGACCCACTAGCATCATCTGAAACTGCTATTGGCCGGGCACGTACAAACTTCGACCTTTCCCTAATGAGAAGTATCTTGTTGCCTTTTTGGGATATAACTCTCTACCCTTATTGTATAGGATGAGTCCAAAGAATTCTTCTGACTTCGAAAAAGAAATCTCTACCAGAGAAATGAGTATAAGTAACCGGAGAATCCTGGGATGTAATCGCCAATTCTTCAAGTTTCACTCACGGTCCACGGTCGCAACGTCCACCTCCTGAACTATGTCCGAACCACGCCTTTTTAAGCCCTTGGATATAGGCGACATGAAATTCACCCATCGCATCGGAATGGCACCCCTCACTCGTTTACGCGCAAGTCAAGACCGAATCCCAACGCCCCTGATGAAAGAATACTACAGCCAACGCGCCGCAGTACCTGGCACTTTGATCATCACCGAGGGAACGTTCATATCAGCAACATGTGGTGGATTCCCGCATGCACCCGGACTCTGGCGCGAAGATCAAGTCACTGCCTGGCGAGCCATCACCAACGAAGTCCATCGCAAAGGATGTTTCATATTCTGCCAGTTATTCGCCATGGGCCGAGCTGCAGATGTCGAGACAGCCCGAAGAGAAGGGGTTGATATTGTCGCGCCTAGCGCGATTCCGATGGAGGAGGGCGCAACAGTTCCTAGAGCCATGGCTTTCGACGAAATCAAACAGGTAGTTCGGGATTTCGTCGATGCTTCGAAGAATGCTATTCGAGCGGGCTTTGATGGTGTCGAGATCCATGGTGCTAATGGCTACCTGCTCGATCAATTCATTCAAGATGTCAGTAATGATCGGACTGATGAATATGGCGGTAGTGTGGAGAATCGAAACCGGTTGGTACGGGAAGTGATTGAGTCTGTCGTCGATGTCATCGGTCCCAAGCGCGTTGGAGTTCGTCTGAGTCCTTGGAGTACATTCCAGGGTATGAGAATGGCTGATCCGATCCCGCAGTTCAGCAATCTCATCAACAGCGCTAACCAGTTCAACCTGGCCTATCTGCACCTTGTAGAGTCGCGGATCTCCGGGGCCAATGAGGTTGTTGGTCATGAGAGTCTGGATTTCGCCTATGATCTCTGGAATGGACTTTTTCTGGTCGCTGGTGGCTATACGCTGCAAGAGGCACACGAACTGGTTGATAGAAGGAGCCACAAAGACATCATGGTCATCTTTGGTCGTTATTTCATCTCGAACCCAGATCTGGTATTTAGGGCAAGGAAGGGCCTGGAGATGAGCGCGTATAATAGAGAGACTTTCTATGTCTCTGGGTCGGCGGTTGGTTATTCGGATTATCCATTTAGTGCCGAGTACCTGGAAAGTGAGATAGCCGTTTAGTTCAGTCAACAACACCTTGCTTTGAGGAATATTTACGGAGTAAACTGTGTGTGTAAAGGCAATCATTGGCCCGCGAATGAGAATTTAATGGAAATAATGCAGCCAAAAGTAGTTCTTAGCCAATCCTGCAAGACTATATAGTGAATGCTTTAGGTATCAAAAATATACGTGCTGAAGCCAATGAAAGTCCAAAAAAAAAGCGAGACATAAACAGAAAGAGATGCTGTCGGGAATCGAATTTCACGCTGGTAAGGGGGTATCACTTCAACCATGGTACGAGGCTATGTAAAACCGCCTGTACAATCAACGCTCTTGCTCTGTAGCTGGGAAGTGCACACGACTGCCCTGCGCCTTCGCACCCTGCTGAGCGGGATTTCGCTCGTTGTCAGAGTCGTGCGTGGCAAAGTCGTCGGCGAAGGGATTCTGCACTTCGAAATCGGCCGAATTGTATTCGGACCGTTCGGTATTGGATCTCTGTATAGTAGTGTTTTGGTTTGTGTTCGTTTCCGAGCGAGCACCCGACATGGCGGCAGCTGGAGCCGGGAGCTCACTTAGTCGGGTGGATGCGGGCTGTGGGCCCTGTTGCTCTTGAGGGAACTCCGACGAAAAGGGACGGTTGAGCGTAGCCGAAGTTGTGTCGTTGGAGGAGGCAGGGGAAGCAGGGGAAGCAGGCGAGGCGGCCGCCGAGCCGCGGGCCTTGCGCGCTTTCAACAGGCCGCGTTGCTGTCCGGAAATAGCGACGGAAATCTCATCGTTGGCCTCAATTAGAGTGAGGAGAGTGGCCTCATCTGGTGCCGGGTTGATGCAACGAATGTAGCCCTGAATGAGACGTGACGAGGTCTGGCAACGGTCCACAAACTCCTTGATCAATTCATTTCCTTCCATCTCTACTGGCGGGGTAGTCTGGACGAATTGGGTGAGAAGTTTGGCTGAGTTCCTCGCTTCCTCGATGCGTGCAGCCAACTCGCCAGGGTCTGGAAGCTGGTTTTGTGGTCGGTGAGCCTGAACCTGGGGCCGTGGCGGCGCCATTGGTGCCATTGAGTTGGGAGGGTATGGGGTGGTCTGCACACATGAAGTTAGTCTGATGTTCCCGAGATGGAGTCAACCTGCCGAATTCCTTACATATTGGCGTTGGCTCTTAGCCTTCTCCTTTGCCCACATCGCCAGTAGCGGTTGCAAATATTCGTCCATTGCCTTGGTAGTTTCGAGGCCATGCAGAAACTGGCGCAGGTAATGCTGCACGTGCCAATCACGCCCGTTCCGCAAGAGATCCTTGATTGTTGAGACGAATTTGCTGTCAAAGTTCTTGGTGAAACTGTGACCTGGGTTGTCGGTGAGGATGCGCATCAACATGATCGCATTGTACTGGACATGGTTCGGCGTCTGGATCGGGGTGGAGAGGTATTTGCGAATGCGCACGGCAGCCTCTTTGGCGGCCGCGGGGCTCGACTCGGCGCTCTCAACGATGAGAGGGAGGTGAACGAACTCATTTCCTTGCTAAAGAGGGGAGGATTCCGGTTAGGGACCAGACCGCAAAAGGCACCAGGTGGGAAGACATCGCTAGGCATGACACATACCGTATTCTGTGGGCTATTGCTCACTTCGCAGAAGGTGGTCTGGATGATAGGTTAGGTGATTAGTGAAGAGAAACATCGTCGATGGCCATGCAACACACCAATTCTCGGAGCAAAATGGCCTCTGGCGACTGATCGGTTTGGTCGGGGCTGCTCGAGCCGGAAGCCGTCGTCGCTGCGGCGGTCAGCGAAAATTGCGGGGGCAAAAGGGGGAGAGCAAAGGTGACTTACTCGAGCGCCGAATTAGGCCTTTTGGCAAGATGCGCTTCATGGTATAGATTTTAGAATGTTTTTTTTTTCTATCAAAAAGGGGGAGAAGGAGAGAGGGGGAAAGAAGTGCAACAAAACAAGCGATGGGGTCCAAAAAACCGCCCCCGGGGTGTTTAGTGGTTTAGTATCGATTTTAGTACTAGCCAGTCACTTCGCCTAAGCGCCTCTAGCCTTTGCAGCCGACACCAGTGGCAAAGCGGGGGAGGAAAGTCCATAGCGAGAGTAGAAAGTCATTTAGGACTGTTGCCTTTGATGGACTACGTGGACAATAAGAGGCACAGCATATCCACAACCTAATCTAAGTAAGCTTGGGGTAAAGGGAACCCTAATACTAAGTACGTCAAGATCGTCCAGAATCCTGAGTCAGCGGATTTCTTGCCGCAATCCTTTGAGGCTCTTGCGATATTTTTAGTACTTTTAGCCAGGGGTCTTTCGTGGCCACAACGATATTCACCATTTATCTCGTGATTTAGACTAAACAACAAGCCCGATCAATAAAGAGATGTTCAATCCTAACGATTCGAAGACTCACGATGTAAAGTATCTCTACAAGGAACTTCGTTTTGCCAAGTCAATGCACGTCAACGCATTGTGGCTGAGGCAATGCCAAGTCAGATTATGCTATGGTCTCTGCATCCCTGATACAGGCAGCCATTTTTCTGGTCCACGCGACCAAAGATTTTTAATATGCACCTTCAAGAAGATATAGACTGAATACTACCCTGTCATCAAACAATCGACTAATAGCATCTGTTTGTAGATGCTCAGATAATATAGCGATGGGGGAGAATTACCTACAGCACATGCAAGATGACTCAGCCAAATGTAGCCTAAGTCCTCAGGCCTCAGAAATAGGTAAGTCAGAAAGAGTACAACCAGTGTATACTAATCCGGCGGTTTTTGAGAGTGTGGTTCCAATATACTCATCACCGAGTAAATCGTCGAACCGGGAGCTGGGAGGCTCTTCTATGACAGTAGTCAATTCGGGGCATTGATTGGCTCTCGTTAGGTACCCTAGCATCCCGCTCTGTATACAAGTTGTTAGAAGCAGGAGTGTAGGTATAAAAAGAGGTTTGAAATTCTATCATACTAATTATTTGTGTCATTTAAGTTCCGCGCATGGATTCCCTATGCACGTCCATATCAAGGGCGCTATATGCTCTGCTTTCTAGCCCAAGAAAACGGCCGAGATGGTCAGTCAAGGCATGAAGGAGACAACGTCTTTTTAGAGCCCATTTCCGATTAGCTAAACACCTATGTTTGTTGATGAGATCTAATACAACTTCCAGTGGATTTAATAGCAACTGATTAGTCGATAGAAGAAGGACACATGCCGAGTCTCCCGGTCGGCTTTTCAATGGTCTGGGAGGAAATCAAGAACTGCAAACCGAGAACAAGACTTGACACGCACAGCATGCTAAAAACTGCCCGGTCAGTGTTCGATGCCACGCCGATAAAAAGAACACATGGATATTTTTGCAATTTGAGGCTCCATAAAACTTTGAAGGCGATGGAATCCAAAGGACTATATTCGATTTATTGCTGACAAAGTACACTTGCCATTTTGAGAAAGAGCATGGGTAACAAAGGTTTGAGAGTACTTTATTCTACACAGACTAAACTTGAATTGGAACATCTACATTAGCAGCCCAGGTGCTGAATGAGTGGCATTACTGATTTACTGCTTATTAATTCTTGGCTTTCTATCCCACCGGGGCACAGCCGTATAGGAGGATAGGAGTGTATGCAAGCCACGGACTGATTTCCAAGCACGGCAAATGTTGAGACTATATAGGAGCTATATACCAGGGTAGAAATGCAGATTTTATGATTTATACAATTCAACAACAAACACTTTCAATTTTCCTTGATATCAACTAATTCCCCATACTATGGCTCTTATCCCTACCCTCGTATTCGGCGGAGCGACCATCACAGCCGAGGATGGAAGTTTCTCAAACGCCGCAGAGGTCTCGAGTTTATTTAAAACCCTCAAAGCCGAAGGAATCACTCAACTTGACACTGCGCAGTCCTATGGTGGTGGTACCAGCGAGCAGCTCATTGGCCAGGGCGAGGGATTGTCAGACTTCCTTGTTGATACCAAGCATGTCGGAGGATTCGTGCCAGGGAGCTCATCTCGAAAGGAGATTTTTGAGCGAGCGCTTGCCAGTTTGGAAAGACTGGGGGGTTGAAAAAGTGAGATTCACCCTGAGATACGAGACCTTTTCACATACTGACGAACACAGGTGAACAACTTCTATCTCCATGCCCCTGATCCAAAGGTACCTCTCGAGGAAACTCTTGCCGGGGTCAACGATCTCTACGAAGCCGGAAAATTCAACAACTTTGGGCTGTCCAACTTCAACGCCGACGAAATCAAAGATGTTCTACGCGTGGCGACTGAGCATAATTACATTCTCCCCAAAGTCTACCAGGGAAATTACAGCGCGATTGCCCGCCAGCTGGATAATGATATCCTGCCCACTCTGCGCGATAATGGAATTGCTTTCTACGCCTACAGCCCCATTGCAGGTGGGTTCCTCACCAAAACCACTGCCCAGTTGACTTCTGGTACCAAGGGCGAGGGCCGTTGGGACCCGAAGTCACCACTGGGGTCATTCTATCACGCTCTATACGGAAAGCCCACTTTCTTTGAAGCATTGGACAAATGGAATGTCATTTCCGAAGCGGCTGATATCCCTAAGGCTGCGCTTGCATATCGATGGGTAGCATTCCATTCGGCTCTTGATGCGCGACTTGGAGACGTACTGGTTGTTGGAGCTAGCAGTCTGAATCAGGCGAAGCAGACTGTTGCTGCCCTTAAAGCTGGACCTCTGCCTAACGAGGTGGCAGCGCAGATCTCGGACCTGTGGGATATTGTGAAGAACGATGCGGTTGTGAATAACTTTGATGTCCTTAGATCAACCTAGAGGTGACTAGCCATATTTTGTGGACAGCCTTGGATCCCGTGCCTTTTATGTCCATTAGCATACTTGTGTAACGATTGAAGCCTTCGGTGTCTGACACGTGACTAAACACGTGACCCGGGCAGCCGCTCATGCAGATAGTTGCGATGGGAGCTTCTCTTCTTCTTCTCTTCTCTCTCTCGGCTTAATACCTTCGTTCAATACTACTGCTATATTTTAAAGCATCTGAGTCCTTACTACTAGTAGCAGTAGTAGTAGCTTTCAGTTGGGAAATACACAACATATTTTTGACTGCACCCGACTTAAGAATACGTTATTTTCTTTAAGTCGGGATCATTATTCAATTAGTACCTAGGTAGGATATACAATAACAAAAAATTGATTAATAGGATTGGTTTCAGGAGGGATGAATAAAGGAATGACCTGAAGCTATCTATACATTGCATGGCATAACTCAGCACTTTGGTAGCCTGACCCTCATCGGGACCTCAGAAGTTTCTAGGTAACCTTTAGGAAGCCTCTTTAAGGCCGGCTGACCCGTCAAGTCCACTGAGTTCTTTATTCACCTCCCAAGACTGACACTAAGATTTGGGATATCTCCAACCAAGTTGTCCAGCGTATCTAACTTATTTAAGTATTCAAGTCACACAGTAAGTTTTTATAAAAATCCTAGAAATATTAGATTATAATAATTTTTATAGATAACTTCTAATAATTTTTCTGGATTATACCTATAGTTATATAAGTTAATTTTTATAATAGAGAATATTAGATCTTAGTAATTTGTGTGGGTGAGGCTAATACTAGTACTACTAGGGATCTAGATATCTCTAAACCCTGTATTAGTTATCTAGTAAACTATGTATCTAGGTCAACTAAACTTCTTCTAGGGGCTCCCCTCCCTTTACAACAGCAACCTAGGCACCTATAACACATCCGCCATCTCACCCAGCGTTGCAAAGCGCCAATCAAAAATGGGATCATTCCGATTCCCCATCGTAGCCCCAGGCCGCTCAATCCAAACAGACTTAATCCCCGCCCTCCGCGCCGGCTGATGGTCATGAAACTGACTCTGTGCCGTCTGCAAGATCTGGTCCGAGCTCACCCCAAACTCAGCCTGCACGGCCGTCTTCATATACTCGAAGTTCCGCGCATCAGGTTTATATGAGCCGATATCCTGCGCAGTGATGATCTTGTCGAAGGGAAACCCTTCCAAGCTGCCAGCATTGGACTTGGCAAACGAAGCCCGGTCCACGTTCGAGAGCACGACGAGCTTGTAATGCTGTGATAGCTTCTTCAGGGCTGCCACTGTATCTGGGAAGGCGGGCCAGTTCCCGACGGATTCTCCGAATGCTGCGCTGGCTTCCTGGCTGGGCATGGGGAGACCCAGGCGCGCAGCGAGCAGAGGGTGGACGGTGGCGAGGAGCTGCGAGTATGGCATATCGGGCGTTAGCTGTTGCTGCCCGGCTTCTAGCTCGTGGAACTCGGTCAGAAGCTTCTCGCGGGGGACTTGTGCATCGATGAGGAGTGGTTGTAAAGCGGCAAGGATGCCACCCTCCCAGTCGATTAGGGTCCCATAGACATCGAAGCAGAGGAGTCGATAGTCGGAGAGCTGGGTCATTGTGATGTCTCTTTGGATATCAGGAACTAGTATTGTGTGATTGGACTTGGATAGTTGTAGTTGCGGTCGGATTCAAGTTTGATCTGCAGGTTGTGCCCCGCACGTTCTGGTCTCCCCGCTCATGGTACTTTGTCCTAGACACAGAGATACTCCTAGTATCAATTAAAGCATGTGCTTTCCATACAAGACATGAGTGCCCCGGAATTGCAAGTCTAGTTACCTAGTAGTCGATATGTGAACACTTCTAAGACTCAAGAGTTTCAGGATTTACAGCGATGCTACAACTCGGAGACACCTGAAATCATAAAACGTAGTATGCAATTACTTTAGCGAACACGAAGGCCGTTGTTCAAGCGCTCGTACAGACGTCCAGGCCCGGTTGAGGGAAATCGAACCAGAGACACAAGATCCCCAGACCATTCTTATACAAGAGTGGAAAAAAGAGAGAAGATCACAACAGAGAAGAAACCACGTTTGTATCATGATCGGACCGGGCAGTACAGAAAACCTATGTCCATCATTCCGGAGCCGCGCTGTTTAAACTTTTTATTTGGTTCTCCTCGGAAAGTTGTTGGTGCCATGACTTAATAAATCTTGTATGATCCGGTATCATTTCCGTTCCAACATACAGATGCGCAAGAACTCCGGTCAACCCATTCCACCGCAATCCTTTTTCTTTCCTGACGCACCATCATCCCCTATTCCTTTCAGCGATCCGTTTATGCCTCAATCAGAGCACGGCGGATCTGAGTACCACGCTGGCGGGAAGACAGGTGGGCAACCTCCTTGGGGGCGGCCTTGGCGACCTCCTCGTTGGCCTCGGTGAGGATAAGCTCGATGTGGCAGGGGTTGGACATGTAGGGGTTGATCTGGAAACGATATTAGAAATTACCCATGAAAGTTATTGAGATCCGATTTTTTTGTTGTAAAAATCAACTTACACGACCGTGAGCGCGGTCTAGAAAAATCGTTAGCAATTGGTCACAAAAGTCAAAATTCGATATAGGGCCACGAACATGTGCGTCTACGCTGCTTGGGCGCTTGGTTAACCTGGATGCGCTGGACGACCAGGTTGGAGGTGTCCAGACCCTTGGTGTCGGCGTTGGCCTCAGCGTTCTTCAGGAGGTCAATGAGGAACTCGGCGGACTTGACGGGCCAGCGGGCCTTGGAGACACCGAACTGCTTGCCTAAAAACGAATCCTGTTAGTCAATTGTTCGATAGTTTATGTCTCATGTTGAACAATTCGAGTCGTAACGGTGTCAATCCGAAATTCCACATATCTATCCAATTCCAACATGTTGAGAAAAATTCGAGGGCAACTCACCCTGGGCGGTGCGACCAGTGGAGCCAGCGTAGCGGCGCATGGGGATGGCCATGGACTTCTTGGTGACGTTGTCAAGGTAGGTAAGGGCCTTGTTCAGCTTCATACCGTTGATGGCCTGAGCGGTCTCGCGGGTGTTCTTGAAGCTGACACGAAGGTAAGAGCCGCGAGCGCGAGCGCTCTTGGCGTTCTCAATCTCCTGGGCGGCGTAACGGACCTGCAAATCGTAAAGAAACCGTCGTCAGCATTCATTATAGCCGTTTGGGGGTGGTGGTGGTGGTGATGGTGGTGGTGGCCGGATTCGTGCGGAGGCGATTGATCATTTGTCCATCATCGAGATTCGAGATAGATTGGACAAGGATAGAGACGCTTGAGTGCATATTTCGAAGACCGGAGCAACGTAGAGCAATAACAGGGAGCAGAACTCACCATCTTGAAGGAGTTGGCGAGGGGAAATGATGGTCCTCGGTGTCGGGTTGATGTTGTCGCTTTTCGAAGGCCGTCCGCTAACGCTGGATCACCAGAGTGGTGCGGTTTTTTTTCGCTTAGAGCCCTAACGCTAGCCACATATGGCAGGTGCTTAGCTAATACGATATTGGGATTAGTCATGCACACTTGCTGAGTCATTTCTGCAGGTTAGTCAGCTACGGGGGTCCACCTTTTCGCCTCAGGCAGCCACTGAACTTGGAGATGAAAAGGTTTGAACCACCTAACTAAAAGCTACAGTCTATACACTCTCTGGCCAGCGCGATCCGTCGGTATTAGCGTGGATGGTGGCGGCGCTAGAAATGTTACGATTTGAAAAAAGCCAAATTACTAACATGCAAATCCTCTTTCAGTCAAATACTCCAATTCAACGCAATTCATGTTACCATACATGAATTGCGATCTGAACTTGAACTGGACAATATATTTTTGACCAGAGAGTGCCCAGGTGTACTTCCTGGAACTTGCTTAAAACTTGAAATTTGAAATTCATTGCATTCTATTCTATAACATCTTGTCCTACCCTCATCGCTTCTGCTCCGGAACCTGAGTGATCAGCTCCCCCTTCTCCACAGCCAATCTCAGATTGTCCAACACCAAAATTTCCATCTCCTTCTGCGTCTCGTAAGTCATCGTGCCGATGTGTGGCAGCAGCATGATCCGGGGGTTGTTCACCAGACCCGGCTCAATTTGTGGCTCCTTCTCATATACATCCAGACCAGCGGAGCCGACCTATTAATATCATTACCAATTAGCCTATTTCCAATTCACACTTTAACTGTAGGAAAGAACATACCTTGCCGGAGTCAATTGCTGCGACCAGCGCCTTCTCATCAATCAGAGCTCCACGCGCCGTGTTTACGATCACAACACCATCCTTCATCTTGCTGAACTCGGGTGCACCGATGATATGCCGGGTTGACGCATTCAGAGCGAGATTCAAGCTAAAGACGTCCGAGTTGGCCAGCAACTCATCAAACGAGACGTAGGTTGCGCCGTTCTCCAATTCTGGGGACAGGCGTGAGCGGTTGTGGTATTGGATCTTCATGCCGAAAGCCTTCGCGCGAGTCGCCATTTCCTGTCGGGTTTTGATTAGCAAATATAGTAGATGGCGATTCGGGATGAGTTGTGCACTTACTCGTCCAATACCGCCCATACCAAGGATACCTAGGACCTTGTTCTGAGGGTCACGGCCAAGGGTGGTCTTTCCGTGCCATTGGCCTGTTACAATAAACCATTAGTATGCTGCGCATTGAATCACGGCCATCGAATACGTGCTACTCACCTGCCCGAAGAGCAGCCTGGGGGACATAGGCCTGGCGGAGAGCACCAATCATCAAGAAAATGCCAACATCAGCGGTGGCATTGTTCACCGCAACGGGGGTGCTAGAAACGGAAATGTTCTTTTGTGTGCAAGCGGAGACATCAATATTATCATATCCAGCTCCGTTGTGGCAGATATACCGGAGAGACTGGGGCAGGACTGCCAGCAGCTCGGCATCAAAAGGTCCGGTGTACTAGGAACAGCGCAATTAGTTAGGTGTTTCATAGAGGGAACAATTAAGATGGGCACACTTTATTGGAGGTATTAGAGCGGTAGATAGCAACTACGTCGTCGTACTGGCCGGCCTTGCAGTTCTGGATGAATTCCTCGCGAGTTCCGGTGGGGAATTCCTATGCGCAGTTAGTTAGGAACTCTGCGCTGTTCAAGAACCAATTAATGTGTACCTTGAGGGTCAAGAGCGAGGAGAGGCTCTCCCACTCCTTGCGCGCGTGAGTAATTTCTCCAATAAGGAGAGCGGCTTGAGAAGACATGTTGGAGAATCGATTCTGTAGGGAGGTGTAAGTTTGGGGGAATGCCCCAGGGTGCGTATGATGTCAGTGGGGAAGCGCATACCTGGATACAACTGGAATAAAGACTTCTAGGAGGGCAGAATATGGTATAACAGAGTAACTAGGTAGAGTGAAGGAGGAAAGAAGTAAAGAAGTAAAGGGGGGGAGATTATTGAGGAAGGAAAGATGGAGGGGTCAGAGAGCTATTACTCCAACGACTGAATGAATGGTGACAGTGACAGAGTCCGATAAGCCGGCGGAGCTCCACTGGGCCCCCATGACGCCCCCGCGGGAGACACAAATGCCCCAGGTGGACTTGGGGGGGGGTATCGGCAATGGAAGACAGATTCCGGGTATCCATAGGTACATATTAGTACTAGAGTAGATGGAGTGTGTCACCAGGAATCTATATTTTGCCTAGAGTATGCCCAGGTGGTTACATCGCCAGTTCTTCGGGATATATGCCCTCTGAGCCTCTATAGCAATGCGATGCTTACAAAAGAATGCGAAGGATAACCAACGGAAAAGAATCCAGTAGCCCCCGCGGATTCACCCCCACCTCCTAAGGATTTCCCCCACGTCAACCATGTCGGCAATTGGAATTTCCCCAAATGGACAGTTTCCGGACCAACTCCGCTGAGGGGAACATCCAACTGCCGCCCTCATTTATCTTGCCCTGACATTTACGTTTACATTTACAATCTTTGCATCTGCATCTTCTTGCTCTTCCTCGACCTCAATTCCTTCCATACTTCACATTCATCATGGCAGAGTCATCAGCAACCGCCCTCGTCCTCCATGGCGCTAAGGATCTCCGTGTGGTATGTAGTATACCATATAAACCACCCTCGAGGGCAATGAACTAACAAACCCCCAGGAGAAGCGAGCAGTCAGCGCCCCCTCCGACGCCGACGTCCAAGTCGCCGTCCAAGCAACCGGCCTCTGCGGCTCCGACCTCCACTACTACTCCCACGGCCGAAACGGCGACTTCGTCGTGCGCGAACCAATGTGTCCTAGGCCACGAATCCGCCGGAACCGTCACAGCCATCGGACCAAACGTGACAACCCTCAAAGTCGGCGACCGCGTCGCTCTAGAAGTCGGTCTCCCCTGCCGTAAATGCGCCCTCTGCAAATCAGGCCGCTACAACATCTGCAAGGCGATGCAGTTCCGCTCCAGCGCAAAGATGTTCCCCCACCTCGACGGCACCCTCATGGAACGCACCAACCACCCCGCCGACATGTGCCACGCTCTACCCTCCAACGTCTCCGACGCCGGCGGTGCCCTCGTCGAGCCACTGGCCGTCTGCCTCCACGCCATCCGCCGCTCGCGCCCCCCATCCAAGGAAGAAGTTGCCGCCGCAAAGACCACCGGCGAGGGTACATCCGCATTGGTCTTCGGCGCTGGCGCCATCGGCCTCTTACTCGCTTCATCACTCGCTGCCGCAGAGAACTTCTCCTCAATCCTAGTCGCGGATATTGACGCCGCGAGATTGGAAATCGCCGCCTCGCTCGGTCTAAAGACTGCTCTTATCCCCCGCGATCCCACCAACCCACCTCCTGCCAAGGACGCTCCCCACGCAGACCAGACTGCCTGGGCCCTGACCAATGCGCAAAGCGTCGCGGCGAAATTGACCGAGGTCGCCAATGCAGCTGACGACGCGGAAATCACTGGATTCAGCCGCGTGTATGACTGCACTGGTGTGCCTGCCTGTGTGCAGGCGGGTATTTACGCCTCCTCGCCTGGCGGTCTGCTTGTTCAGGTTGGTATGGGTAATCCCATCCAGACTGTTCCTGTTGGGGCGGCTGCGCTGCGCGAGGTCGATGTCATTGGTACGTTCCGGTATGATGGACATGCGTACCCTGCTGCTATTGCGCTGTTGGCTAGTGGGAAGCTGGCTGCTACTGAGGAGAAGGTTGTTACTCACCGGGTGAGTTTGGAAGATGGTGCGCGCGCTTTTACGCTGGCTGGTAAAGGTGTTGATGAGAGTGGTCGGCCTGTTGTGAAGGTTATTATTGAGAGTAAGCTGCAGGCTTCTTTGTAGAGTGCTGTGTATTAAAAGGAGTTGTGTGATGTGATGACGTTGATGATCTTTGAAAATACCCATGGGAATGAGTTGTTGGTTGTGAGCTTGACATATACAGAGTGCATATATTAAATGTCAGAATGAATCATGAATTGAATTGAAATTACTCTTTTCCTCCGAGTCTGCTTTCAAGTTGTTTCATAGGTTTGGGGAGGTTACTAAGTGTACTAGTCAGATGGACTCGTTGAATGCCCAGGTGTAAGAAAATTCCAAGTTCAAGTTCTTTGGCAGTATACAACTGGACTTTGATTATGTATCTTCTTACTATGTACTAGCTTTATACAACAATTTATTTCAACCCCCCCTGCCAGCAAGAGGCTCTGGCCTGTCATGTACCCCGTGGTGGCCAGCATAGTCACGACATTAGCCGTCTCCTCTGGTGTTCCAAGGCGCTGCAAAGGAATACCAGCTGCAACCTCTGGAATGGCCGCAGCATTCGGGATCATACCCGTTTCACCGATCATAGCGGGGGCGACATCGTTAACACTAATGTTAAACTCGGCCAGGCGGCTAGACAGGTTCTTCATCATTCCGGTGAGACCACCCTTAGAAGCGGCATAATCTAAGCAAAGAGAAAGTGTTAGACACAGAACAGGCTAGAACAAGGGAGAGTGTACTCACGACATCCGTTGATACCTCCTCCTTGGCCAGCAATGGAAGACATGAAAATAATACGTCCCCACCGCTGCTCCTTCATGTGCTCAACCACGCCCTTCACCAGGATAAATGAAGCGCGAAGGTTCACAGTCAACATGTAATCGAACTCCTCGAGCGGAATCTCCCACACATTGGTCATCCGTTTCCCGTATCCGGCATTCGAGATGAGAATATCCGGTCGGTGACCGTGTTGAGTGTCAATTTGCTGGAACATGGCCTCGATCTGATCCGCATCTCCTACATCGACCTGGTGAATCGAGATACGAAGCTTGTTCTCGGCATATTTGGTGCGAAGATCAACAACCAGCGCATTGAGCGGCTCCAGGCTCTTGGAGTAGGTCAGGGCCAGATGGACTCCCCTTTGCGCGAGTTGGTGAGCGCATGCGCTTCCAATACTAGTTGCAAGAGAGTCGCGTTAGCAATCTTTTGTCATTGTAGTTTTAAGCCATGCTTTGATTGCATGGTACAACGCTTGTCGTAGCTAGGATATGGAGTAATGCTTACCCGCCCGATGCGCCGGTGATAAGGGCAAGTTTGCCTTGGATCTCGTTAAGTGACATTGTGTATGTGATTTTGAAGAGGAGTAGTCGAGAGTGTGAAAAGGGAATTCACTCTGCGATCCAAGATTGAGTAGGATTTTGGAGCTGGTGAAAGTCGTACAGCTGGCCTCGGTTACCCCTCGATGGTCGGGGCGATCTCCGGGAGGAGCTCCGCAGCCCCGCACCAGTTTCCCGCCCTTGAGAAGGGGTCGTCGGCCTTTGAAAATCTCCCAAATGGGACGAACAGATAAATGACTAGAAAAGAAGATTGCTGCTCATATCACCGAGCCAGGTTGATGGTTGCCAACTTTGCGACCGGTCTTGACCTGGCTGATAAGGATCGGAGGGATTTTGGAACGCATCCAACCCTAGCAGACCACCCGAGATTGCATCCCCCGAGACATAGTCGCCCACAGCTTCCAAGTCAAGCCATGAAAAATCATTGGCCGGACTAAAGTCCATATATGTGTGGTCGGTGACCGGGTTTGAAAGTGCAGTTTGCATCGCAAAGTCATTACTGCGAGGTGTCTCTGCTGGTGGATTCCCGGAGGATGGTTTGGTTTTCCACAGTAATTCCAGCAAACGGGAATAACGCGCTCCAATGTCATCTTTACCAGCGCTAGATTGTCTCAACACCTCGGTGGTACGTGCGACTAGGCCTTGAACCTTGGCTTCTTCTGAAGGAACCATCATGCCAAAAGAGCGAGCCTTGTAGAGGAACACGGCAGAGTAGATGCCATATCTGGAGTCGGGTAAGTAAATGAACCACGCGGGCTGGTGAAATGTGATCTTACAAGTAGAATCGCAGCGGCATAAAATGCAAATGCCGCTCTGGATCCACGGCGTCAACGAGAATCGTCAGATAGGCTTTCGCCGCATCGACAGACTCATAAATGAATCGGGAATCCTGCATCGAGGCGACATTTTTGAAGGTACTTCTCAGCTGATCTCGATGGGAGCTTCCATCGGTCTTCGGCTTCACTAATGACTGGGAAATCGCAGCCTGGAAGGCAAATGCCGTCGTATATAGGCGGAGGTACTCGTATGACAGATCTAAAGTAGCCCGCATTGGCGGAGAGCCTAATTCACGCATGGTTAGCTTAGACAAATCTCAAGATAAATTTGGGGAGATGTACAGTCTAAAGGTCCCCACAAGGATTTCCACCGAAGGATTGCTAGTCGAAAGTCATCGACGTATTTGACGTAGTCGCCCATGAGCATCATCTGGTTGCTGGTTCGCATTCCAGAATACAACACCTCGTGGACATTTCCATAGAGCTGTGTGAGATCCAGCATTGCTTGAAAGATCTTCGAGTAGTCCTCATCACCTTCCTTGGCCGGCTGCAACGATGGGAAATCTTGACTCACAAGACCGGTCATTGGGCCCGGTCCCCGAGACCAGAACGCTCTCCCAATACGCACAGATATGAGACGATCAGAGACATAGCAGCTAGCCCAAGCTAACCGCCGCCGAGCCTCAGTTGCCTGGTCGCCATATGGATCTCCACGGAAGGATGTCCGATCCAGTCCAATAAAATAGCCCGAGCGCAGGGCGAGCCCAACATGCATCCATGCAGCTCGGTCTTCCTCTCCGCGTCCAACACGTTCTACGCGGGGCCGCAGACCTTGCGGCTCCCACTCAGCTAATAGAAGCAGAGCTTCCACGGCCTCGACGTCACAGTCTGCTCCTGCAGCAATACCCGAGATCAGCTCGTGCATGTATTTTGAACAGTACTCGTGGATCTCGGGCCTGTCAACCAAATCCTTCGACGCAATGGTGAGGACCGCGGTTAGCAGATATTTCTCGTTGGTTGCGAAATCATCCAGCGCCGAGCGTTCAAAGTATTTGCGCGGGACCAGTGGAAGATATGGGTGGAAGTTGTCTGCATAGCGTGTGACGAGCTGCCAGACAGTTCCGGGATCCAGAGACCGTAACTGGACTAGCCTATAGGCCCTGATTCCGGCATTTGGGGTATTGAAGTCTGCGACAACGCCATTCCGTAGACTATTATTATATGTTGAGAAAGTACCCGAGTCCGATCGAACCCGTTCATCCTGGCCTTCTGGGACGATACCATTATCCTGGGTGGCAATCCCGGTCAGACATTGCCAGGCATCGGATGGGTTACGCGGAACTGTATCGATAGAAGCTTCTTCTTCTTCTTCGACAGGTGCGGAGGTGGCTGGAGGGTTTGGTGGTAGAAAAACCACTGGACCAGGGTAAGAAGCTGATGGAGGTCGGCGCGCCTCCGAGCTATTCGGGCTCGTGATGTCTTCGGAGTCCTTGCTCGGCGAGGGATTTGTGACCGGGGTGAAGTTCTTGATTTTGTTCTTACGAATGCGCCGGCCTCCACGGTTGGAACCACCAAGGATGCATTCACGATGTTCGCGCACGCAGCGCTGACAGGGTGGCTTGCCCGGAATACCGTTGCCGTTGGCGTCGCTATGCGGCAGGATATTAGCGGGGAGCTCAAAATTGCAGATCTCCGGGGGAAGCAGCAGCAGGAGTCGAGACCGACATACAGATCACAGCGTGATTTGCGCTGCCTGCAGTGCAGACAGGCTCGGGAGACACGTTTGACGACGTGGTCGGACCGCCGAGGGTCAGTCTCAGTCTCGGCCTGTGATGGAGACATAATATCGATTCGGCCCTTGCGACACGGATGGGTTTACAGCGACATTATTGCCGGACAGGAAGATAAAAAAAACAAAGGCCGAGTGATGACCCACCGGGGAAAAAGCAGTGCGGAGGAGGAAAGGAGGAGAGGAGCCTTACTCATCGTTGGGGTCGGGGTGGATTGTGGGGAAAGAGAGTTGAGGTTCCTCAGATTATCTCAAGGCTACAAGTAATCTATGGGACTCCTGAGTATGACTACATAGTACATCTACTTGTAACTATAACTACTTGAATGGGTATTTGTACAACAATCATATGTAGAAATAATTAACTACTGTGTTTACCCTGCCTCATCCTTTCTTTATCTTATTACCATACCTTCTCTACTCCTCCCTCTCCACTTCCTCTCCTCCTCTCAATAGCCGACGGTATTTGAACCGGCAACCAAACATGAGATATCCGGCCCAAGTCCGTCTCCGCGCGCATCGCGTGGGGGGAGCTTGTCGTCATGTCGGAAATCTTTATGATTATTTGGAGGGGCTAGTATTCCCTCTCCGTCTACTTCTGCTTCTTGTTTTTCTTCTTCTCCCTTCCAATTAAATTAATACCATCATGGCATCAGTCACCTCCCTATTCTCCCTGAGCGGGCGCACTGCCCTCATCACCGGCGGCACTCGTGGCATCGGTCAGGCCATGGCCTTTGCTCTGGCCGAGGCCGGTGCCGATGTCATTCTTGTCCAACGCGATGAGTCGAATACCAGCACTAGAGATGAAATCATCAACCGCCTCGGTCGCAAGGCCTACATCCATGTTGCGGAGCTGTCCGATCGTATATCGGTCAAGGAAATTATTCCCACAGTAACCAACCAAGGACTGAAGCCCGATATCCTCGTTACCTGCGCTGGCATCCAGAGGAGACACCCAAGCCACCAATTCCCTGATGAGGATTGGGACGAGGTCAGTCTCAGTCACCCCCTCTCCCTCTCCCTGTCCCTGTCCTTTCCCCTCCCCCCCTTTTGCAATTCACATCTTGCCATGTTCAACGCTAACTCGGAGGTATCCCGATCTAGGTTCTCGAAGTGAACCTCTCCGCGGTTTTCGTCCTGTGTCGGGAATTCGGCGCCTACCTGCTTTCTCGTGACGCATCCGAATTTCCCTCCGGTCGCCGTGGGTCAATTATCAATGTCGCTTCGCTTCTTACCTTCCAAGGAGGTATCACCGTCCCCGCCTACGCCGCTTCCAAGGGTGGTATTGGACAGTTAACCAAGGCGCTCTCCAACGAGTGGATCTCCAAGGGAATTAATGTCAACGCGATTGCCCCTGGGTACATCAACACCGACATGAACGTCGCACTTATCAATGATGCGGACCGCAATGCCGGTATTATGGCGCGTATTCCAGCCGGTCGGTGGGGCAAGCCGGAGGATTTCAAGGGACCGGTGGTCTTCTTGGCTAGCGACGCCAGTAGCTATGTCTCTGGTGAGATAGTCACCGTTGATGGTGGCTGGATGGGTCGGTAAATTGGACAGATGATATGATGCATAAACGACTGGGATGAATCATGCCACTTGCAGAGTTACCTTGGAAGTTGGCAAACCTTGGAAATACTACATGAATGAGATGTGTGAGATAGAAATAAGTTAAAGTTACTCCATAGTGTGACCCTAGTTATGGGCATACTATTGCCTGATACCCCAGGCAGAAATATATCAATAAGATTCTGCTTTTGTCACAAAAGCACGGCCAATGTGCACACAAAGACCTTCTTTTCTTGATATCAATTATTCAAGATATGCAAAAAATAATCCCGGAAGAAACCGTGTGATGGGGCCGGACAGATTCTTTTCAATTTCAACCTACGCCATTAAGGGTGACCAGGGGTGACCCTAGACATCGCTAACCTCTGCGGCGCGAGTCGGTTGGTTTCTGATAGAGAACTCTGAAACCGCAAACCCATCCAAGCGACATATGATAGGCCCACTTCAATCCAAACTCACCGCTGCCTAGCGTCTTTCTCTCCTGCCAGACTTGCCTGTCCCTGGGCGTCACGCCCGGTCGCAGATCTGCAAGGATCCTCAGCTGCCCTGACAGTCCCAAGCGGCCAATCATCGTTTCGATCTTTCTGCTGTCCGACCCCCCTGGAAACACCGGCGCTTCTTGGTGGTAGAAGGAGACTTTCCGATAGGCTTGGAACTACCTGGACCAGCTTAGACCTGCTTTCTCATACCATGGAGAATTGAGCTCCTGACCCGGTAGTGGCTAGCAGTGGCGGTTTGTCAAGCCTACCTCCGATGTGGGTTTGAAGTGGACTGTGGACTGACTCGACCACTTAATTTCTCTTTATTACTTCTGTATTCCTGCCCCTGCAAGAAATGATTTTCTCTTGGGTGTTCGTCGCAAGTTACTTCCGTTCTTCCGTTCGTTTCGTGTCCACTGGCTTGGTTCCTTAGATCTTTTTTAGAAAAGCCCGTGCCTGCGTTGATCGCCAGGTTTTGATTCTTTTGTCTCTGATTCAGTTCTAGATCTTTGTGTCTTTCTTTTTTTTTACCTGAGACTTTCACCTCATCTTCCTCTTTCTTGTCTGTTTTTACTTTCTTCCCCGTCAACCTCTCTCTGTGGGAGGCCAAGAAAAAGAGAGAGAGAAAAACGTGTCCGGTCCGGATCTACGGCCTCCCTTGCTACCAGCATTCCTCATCGCCTGGACGATGCCTGCCGAAGCAAAGTCCAACAAAAGATCTGTGTCCTAGAGATCTGCTTTTTCCAGATTCCACAAGAAACTGTTCAGAGATTTCCGGTTTCTGGTTTTCGCCTCTCCAAACTTTTGAGACAACTGGCATTGTTGTGCATCAGGCTTCATTCACTCCTTCTCAAACCATCTCCGACATTGACTCAAACACAATGCACCTTTATTAGCGGCTGTTGCCTTTTTGTTTGTTCATTCACTATTGATCGTCAATCAATACTGCCCCTGTTGGAATCTGGCCTGCAGTGATCTCATTCGAACCGCCTAAACATCGCCCTATTCCATGTTCTGATCATCGCATTCCCCTCGACTCCCCGCAACCAAAACATAGTCGACGTCACACCAGTATTCACAAGATACACAGTCAAACTCCACATCTTTCTGGAACAACTCTCATTACTGGAATCGACAACCACCGTCTGCACTGAATCCTTGCATTCGCTAACAGTGTCGTCTTCCAACGCCCATCCCTCAGCCGGTTCTGGGGTATATCAATGGCTACATCCCAACCGCATATTGCGGCACGCGGCTATGGAACAAATTCTACATATATCTATGAGTACTCGAGGGGGCTCGGTGGTGTCGATGTTCCCCGCGATGTGATTATCACCCGAATTATCTATTCGTCAGTCGTCATTCTGGCATTCAGCATCTTCTGTGGCAGGATAGCACAGATTAGCCATGCCTTCCTCCGCCAAATTACTTCGGTGACAGCCGATAGGAGGCAGCAAACCTTCTGGAGCCAGGAACATTCGGCCTGGTGGGCCAACATGAAAAAGCACCTTCTTTATGCTCCCCTCGGGCGAAAGAGGCACAATCGAGAGGTCCAGCTTTCTTCTGCTATTGGCATCGGTACACTACCCTCCCGGTTCCAAACCATCCTGGTCACTCTGTACTTTTCCAGTCAAGTTGCATACTGCCTGTTCCTGGATTATAGTGTTAATGAGAAAGCGGCTCTTGTCGCGGAGATTCGGGGTCGCTCTGGAACGCTGGCCGTTCTCAACATGGTGCCATTGTTTCTTCTGGCAGCCCGCAATAACCCGCTCATTTCGATTCTGCATATCAGCTTTGATACATACAATCTCCTTCATCGATGGCTTGGCCGTATCGTTGTGATTGAGTCCCTTGTTCACACTATTGCTTGGGCCGTCAATGCTTGTGCGGAGCAAGATATGACGGACATGCTTGCACGCTTAAGGAATGAGCCATTCTTCACTTGGGGTCTGTTGGGAACGGTTTCGATGCTTTTTCTGGCTCTGCACTCCCCATCTCCAATCCGCCATGCCTTCTACGAGACCTTCCTGCATCTACATCAGCTCGCCGCCCTACTCGCCTTCCTCGGTGTATACGCCCACCTAAGCATCGACAGTCTTCCCCAAAGAAGCTGGGCCCATACAATCGCCGTGATCTGGCTCCTCGAGCGCAGTATACGACTCTTCCGCCTCGTCTATCTCAACTTCTCCCCCGACACGGCTCCACAAACATGACCGTCCAAGCCCTACCAGGGGAAGCATGCCGAGTGACCTTTCACCTCCCCAAACAAGTCGACATCAAACCAGGATGCCACGTCTTCGCCTACATCCCCAGCATATCATGGTGGATGTCGCACCCATTCTCAATCGCCTGGACCGAAAACAGCAGCAAACCCAGTCCCTCAACAGCCATGGCCGCCCACATATCCGACTCAAAATCCTCCTCTCCACTCACTCCCTCGTCCCTAGAAAAACAATCCTTCGATCTAGACACCTACCTCAACCCAGCCCACACCCCAACACAAGTCTCCCTCATCATCGGCGCCCAGCAAGGCATGACCCGCCGCCTCTACAACCTCGCCAACACCAGCCCGCTGAAAACCCTCACAATCCCAGGCTACATCGAAGGACCCTACGGCTCGCACCCGACAAACGTATCCAGCTACGGCACGGTCGTCCTCTTCTCAGCCGGTGCAGGAATCACCCACCACCTGCAGTATACGCGGGATCTCGTCCAGCGCGCCTCAACCGGCCGCGCCGCAACACGCCGCGTCTACCTCATCTGGTCCGTCCGCTCAACAGATCACCTCGCCTGGATAAGCGCGTGGATGGACCAAATCCTGCGCCTGCCGAATCGACGGGAGATTCTCGTTGTGAAGCTCTTTGTTTCTAAACCGCGGCGCGCGGCGGATATTGTTTCGCCGTCGGCGACGGTGCAAATGCATTCTGGTCGGTGTCGGCCTGATGTCGTTCTTGATGAGATTTTGCCGGTTAGGGTTGGCGCGACGCTTGTTTCTGTTTGTGGGCCTGGTGCCTTTGCGGATGAGGTTCGGGGGGCGGCGAGGAAGAGGATTGGTCGGGGTGCTGTGGTGGATTTTGTGGAGGAGGCTTTTACTTGGTAGATAGATTTCTTTGTTGAGGGTTCCTTTATAGTTTCGCGCTTGCTTTTGCATTCTTTTGTCTCTATTTTTTATTACTTTTTTTTCCCCTTCTTCTTTTCCATTCTTGTTTTCTTGCTGTCATTTTCGAGTCTGATCTTCTGTCTGTTTTCTTAATGCATTGGCGCTGGGGTTCTGGAATGTCTATAATATTATTAACACTTACTGGCAAGAAACTAACTATGAATGGATCTGTACTATTCTTATCTCCTTTATCTGAGATTCCCCTACCCTAGACCTTCCAAGGTTACTATCAGTACTCTAGGGCTGTACCTGAGAAGAGATGAACTGAAATATTGAGTAAACTTTTGTTTATTATATTCATTGTGTCTAGACAGACAAGAAAAAGAAAGAAGTATCTAAAGAGAAGGAGAGAGAATATCTAAAAAATAATATAGAAAATAGCAAACATACAATCAAGCATCAAGCTAATACATGACATGCCGTCTCAGTTCTTGCTGCGGCTACCCTTAGGCACACGCGCGAGCCAGTAGATGAAGACAGCGCCGAAGATATTGAAGATGATGAACGCCCACATAATACCAAAGTTGCGCCACGCTTCCGAGAAGTGCGCACCGATCTGGTCAAGGTAGGCATCGGTAGTCGACAAGGAGCAGAATTGGCAGTCGGAAACGGCATTTTCGTCCATGAGACTTCCACCATAGCTGGCGATCCAGGGTGCCATGTACTGCTTGCAGGTCTCGTTGGCCGGGGCCTTGAAGCTGAGATACTCGACGGCAGAGCAGGTGGCGTCGGCGCCGGAGACACCGGTTGACAGCATGGCCGAGACCAGATACGTAAAGGGCGAGACGCGGTACATGAAGATCCAGAAGCGGGGCATCTGGTCCGGGGAGGCGAGGACACCGCAGAAGATCAGGCAAAGGGAGAAAATCAGGTTGGCAAGGTTACCACCTGTCTCGGCAAGCTCGATACCGGCAATGACCATGTGAGCGAAGGTAGAGGTGAAGAGGAGGAAGGTCCAGATGAGCAAGAACATCAGAGCTCCGCGTTCATGGAGGTGGCCTTCGGGGGCGTTGCGGTACAGGCCGATGGGGTAGTACCAGCAAACGAAGATGAAAACTGCCATGAGGGTGTTCCAGGGGAGTTCGACAAGGATATTGGCCGTCATGAAGGCCTTCCAAGAATAGGTCTTGCTGGGGCGCTCACGAACTTCGTACAGGGAACGTTGGGTACAGAAGTGAGGCATGATTTGCTGCACCAAGTTACCGAAGATAGTCATCAGCATAAAGATACTGAACATCTGGTTCTGGAGACCCTGGGTAGTGTTGGAAGAGTGGAAGAAGGAGAAACCGATGTAGAGAGATGTGAGGATGCAAAGCGCCGCCTTGGAGTAGATATAGATCGGGGTGCGCCAGTACTGACTGAACACACGGATCAAGCACTCCCAGAGCTGGGCGCTGAACGGAGCAGCAAATTCCTTGTAGTTGGCAGGGTCAGAGGCAGACTCATCGACGGACTTTGCGGACAGGGTCGCCTTGAGTTGAGCCAGGTGGTTGTGCACTTCCTTGCGCTCGGGACTTTCACGCCAGACAGCGGGCCAGTCGATATCACTGTGAGAACCAGGGGCAGCACCAATCACCTCAAGCATCCATTCAGCTGGATTAGCCTCAAGAGGCAGCTTAGGGGCGCCATTGCGTTCAAAATAGTTGGCAAGAGTGGAGGACTTCTCTCCGATATCTCCAAAGTAGACAGTTCTACCACCACGGGCAAGGAACAGAAGGCGGTCGAAACGTTGGAAAAGCATGGCAGAGGGCTGGTGAATGGTGCAGAGAATAGCCTGGCCGTGTTTGGTCAGGGTGTCAATTAGATCAAGAATGGACCACGAGGTCTGACTGTCAAGACCGGAAGTAGGCTCGTCCAGGAACAGAAGCAGTTGGGGCTTAGCAGCAAGCTCGACACCAATAGTGAGACGCTTACGCTGCTCAACGTTAAGACCTTCACCGGGCACTCCGACAATGGCGTCAGCATACGATTCCATTCCAAGCAGTTTGATAACCTCCTCAACATAGTCTAGCTTCTCTTGGCGGGGGTGGCAGCAGGTTGACGGAGCATAGCACTGAAGCGAAGAGCTTCGCGAACAGTTGTAGTGTAAAGGTGGAGATCCTGTTGCTGGACGTAACCGGTCTTGCGCTGGAAAGACTGGTCGCGAAGACGGCCATCAACCAACATCTCACCAGTAACAACACCCATAGTAACACGAGTAGCAAGCACGTCAAGCAGAGTGGTCTTTCCAGCACCGGAGACACCCATCAGGGCAGTACAGGTACCAGGCTTGACCCAGCCATCAACGTGATCCAGAATACGGCGCTCTTCGCTCTTGATCTTGATATCGTAGCACACGTCTTGCCAGTGGAAGATAGCGGTTTGGCGCTGGATTCCACCAGCACCCTGCTCGCTGGTTGTCTCGTCGGTCTTCTCGGCATGGCTGACGGTCTGGGTGCCTTCAATGTCCTCATCAGAGTTGCCACGCTTGGGTGCGTGTCCACGACGGAAAAGCAGAACCTCGCCCTTGGACTTGGACTCAGAGATGAACTCGGTACCGATCAGGTAGGTAGCCATAAAGAAAATCATGAAACCAAACATGATACCCAAGTTGCGCCACTTGTGGGTGTTGGAGTACTGGAAGTTATCCCAGAGATAGTTATCGCCTTCGACAACGTCCTGGCCAAGACGGGAGCCCCCAGTATTGCAAACCTTGTTCATAAGAGAAGCACCGTATACAGGGATAAACGATGCATCCGGACATGTGAACTGGCGGTTATGGAATTCGTTAACCATGAGCGATTCGAAGCCGTAGCCAATAGGATCGATGTAGTTCATCCATCGAGACCAGCCAAGCATGTTGGTGGGTGGGATGGTGAAACCAGTGTAGATGACCAATCCCAGTATCAAGATAGCGGCAGGAACCAGGGCCTGTGAGAGGGTTCGCGAGGTGGCGGCAATCGTACGGAAGATCATAGACATGGTCAAGGTCGTTACCAAGGAGAACACAAGGAAGGTGAAGAAAGCTCCAGGTGTGCGGCGAAGATTCGTCATGAAATAGAGTGTCACGTTGAAAGTCACCATGTTGAGTAACTTGTAGGGCATATCACATAGCATGGAGGCCACAGCCTCTGTGAAAGGGTGGTACATAGCATAGCGGGCTTGTTTTTCAACAATGGGTCGTTGCGCGTAAAGAGTCAAGATCTGTTTCCCTGTCAGCAACAATGCTCTAGCAAAGAAGCGGTAATTTATGCAAAGCTTACCTCGAGTGCACTGGAGAAGGCGTTAAGAAGGACAGCGAAGAAAAGAAGGGCACCACGAGAATAGAAACTGTCGGTGTCGTCCTTAAGGTTGTAGAAGACAGAGCCAATGATCAGAGCCATGATAAAGTTACCAATGAGTTGCGACAATGTCAAACTTGCATCGCCCTTGAGGCGCTGGAAGCCACGGACCATGCAGAGGTTCACCTGCTGGACGACGGAAAGGGTATAGGGAGAGCGAACACGCTGGTTCTTGGCCTGCATCGCCCGACGGGAGTCGACGAACTTTTGCAGCGACTCGCCACCCAGTGGGTAGGACTGGTCATACTCGTCGATTTCCTTCATGAGACCCTTATAGGCAGTGCTGGCCTTCCACGCCTCAGCGAACTCGTCAGGAGTACGAGGAACACGGTTCTCATAGCCAGGCTTCACGATACGCTCAGCGGGGCTAGTCAGGGAAGTCAGGAAATCGGCAGTGGTCTGACGCTCAGGGCACTCGAAGCCCATGGTGGTGAAGAACTCCTTGGCCTCGTCGGTACGGCCGAAATAGATCTGTCGTCCTTCGTACAAGACAGTTACTTTGTCGAAGACATCGTAGGCACTCTGGGAAGCCTGGTAGATAGCAACAGCACATGTAGTACCGGAATACTTGGCCATCAGGTTCAGAGTCTTGCAGAACTCCAGGGCGTTGGCACTGTCGAGACCACGAGTACTGTTATCCCAGCACTGCAGAGGGCTACCGCAGAGGGTGGCCTCGGCGATACTGACACGCTTGCGCTCACCACCAGAAACACCACGAACGAAATCGTTTCCGACGCGGGTGTTGATAGTGTGTGAGAGACCCAACATGGCCATGACAACGTCACGCATGTGCTGGGCGTGCTGCTCACGAGTGACATCCGGCAGACGATTGCGGGGAGTGCGGGCCAGTGCAGCGAACTTGAGGGTATCGCCAACAGTCAATTGAGGGAAATGCACATCGGTCTCGGCGGTATAGATAGCTTCACCGCGGAACTGGTCACGCATCTTCTTGTCGGAGATACCTTGGTAGTTCATCTGGGTCTTTTCATCTTTGTGGATACCGTTCATCTCGCCGGCCAGCGTCTTCAAGAAGGTCGAGCAACCGGAACCAGGACGGCCCAGAACGACGAGCATCTCGCCGCTCTTGACCAAACCATCGAAATCGCGCAGAATTTGGATCTTCTGCTTGCCAGATCCCATCATAGAACGGAACAGACCACCAATTTGGAGGACGGAGTTGAACACATCCTTTTGGTAATCTGTAGGGCTACCATAACCGTGAACACTAAGGTTGCGGAAAGAGATGCCGGCCTGGCGCATGGGATAACGTTCGGGGTCACGAGCAGTGATAGCGAGGAGATTCTTCATCCAATTGCGGGCCTTGAAGTTAGGGCTGTGCGGGTTCAAGGTGGATTCCTCCTTGACATCGATGAAGGTGTTTTCGGCATCGACAAAACGAGTCGATTCACGGGTGAGCTGCTGAGCAAGACGAGTGACCTCGGCCTCGACGACCTCTTCGTCGATCTCCTCGGACTTTTCCATGGCGGTGTCTTCGGTGCTGAAGCTAGCAGCAGGGTCGTGGCGGTGCATCTCGCGTGAGATAGTCGTCGATTCAGTCGTCGATTCGACGACATTGGGGTTAATCGTCCCCAGGAGCGACATGGTGGGCTACTCCTTAACGAATGTTGATATGGAGAAGGGGGAGGGGAGGTGTGGGGCCCAGATAGGAGTCAATTAGGAAATCACCATGCAGTGGAGATGGTGTTGGATTGGGGGGGGGGTGCAGAGTATAGAGGTGAGTAGTTGTAGATAATTAGGATATTAGGCGTATGAAGAGGTGAAGTAAAGAATGGAGTATTAGAATATTAAAGGGAAAGGGGCGAAAGGGGTCAAAGACATGGAAACAATAAATAGAAGCAACGTAAAGACGCGGAGAGAGAAGAAAAAGGATACGAAAAAAATCGGGCCCGGGACTGATGCCAAGTTTGCCTCCGAAGGGAAGTCCAGACATCCGGCGATAAGGGTCCGGAGTTGAGAGCGACCGCGTGTATTGGAGGCCTAACCGGTATTGGCTGGGGCGAATTAGCATCGCCAGATCAAAAATAAATACGCGAGCTGGTACCAAGAGTGTCGATGGCAGGAAACATCGAACATCGGCTAGTGGTCGTGCTTTTACGGGATTCGGTTTAGTGTTGCAAACGGGCCAGCTGTGTAGGAGAATTATGAGGGGGGGCCATGTGGTACATCGGAGTATAAATCAAGGATCTGATTGGATAGTTCATAGTAGTGCACGGTAATGCATGTATAGCACATGGTAATCTACAGTATGGGGGTAAATTTGTAATAATCGAAATGGAAGGAAAGAAAAGTAAAAAAGAAAAAATTATAAAAAAAAGTGGACCGGGAAGCCGCTATCCGCCATCCGACTTGCAGCCCCACGCGGCGGAGTCTGGGCACGACGTTCCCGGTTCGGGCTCCCTAACATCCGACTGCTGATTCCCTGACTCATGCGCTTTTCGTCCGTTCACCCCAGTTTCGTCCGCTTTTAGTCAGGTCAGAATGAGTTAGTCTGACTCAACATCACAGGGGTAATGTAGGTCAGATTCCACCATCTTGGTGCCTAAAGCCATGGCGCATCTTTTTTCTTGCTCTTGGTGAGAATTGATATGATGTGTCCGTAATCTGTAGCTATAGTTAGTTCTCTACTATGTACCTAGTACGGAGTATACACATCGTACATACTCGCACCTTTCTCCCTGTCTAGGTTTGCCCAGCTACCGTAGGTTTCATTATCAGATCCCTCTAGCCGCTTTCGACTAAGGTCTGCGAACTGCCCAGGTGGAGGCCAGCACAGACATACTTGTGCGTACGGACGTATGTACATACCGGATGATGCAAATTTTAGACTTCATACTCATCACTACTATAGATTCGAGCCATTCTGAGCTACGACTTATCAACATACGGTGTACTCCGTACTCCGTACAGTCATCCCTGCACCGCTGGTACATGAAAATTCAGGTCAACTCATACAGGGTATACCCAGCAATCAATTTCTATCATGACGACACCTCGGTCCTCCCTTCTTTTACTTCCTCCGCTTCACCGTCTTCCTCTTCCTCTTCCTCCTCTTCGATCGGCTCCACTAAAAGATTGCCACCCCGCCCGATCTTCTCTCGGATCGTTCCGCCCTCCTGGACTGCATAAACTGCTCGGGGCATGGGGGACACTAATCGAAATCCGTATTCGTGTGTGAATCCTTCAGGCTCCGACGCATCAGTGGGCCTTGACTCGTCCTGTAATACCTCGTAGCACTCCACCACAGCATAAAGCTCTTCGATATCGGCTTCAGGCGCGAACCGGCGCATAATCCGCTCTCCAGAGGGTAGTCGCACGCTCACGCGCACCGCTTCCTTCACATCGGTCCCGGGCTCGGTGCCTAGAGACTGTGCGCGCCATTGCTTCCACTGTTCTAAATCACGCTGCTTCTTTTCTTCAACCGCCAGTCGGTCAGCCGCCTCTTGCTCTTCACGCTCTCGTGCAGCCTCGGCTTCCCGACGCTGACGCGCCCGCTCGCGGTCAATCGCCAGTGATCGCTCGTACGCAGAGTCCTGCTCTTCACGCAAGCTACGAGACGCCTGCTGTTCAGCCCGGGTAGCGCGAATTCGCTCAAGTGGCTCCTGATTCGTGGAGGTGATAGCACGGAGTTTAGCCGTGAACTCGGACGGTGATGTCGTTCCCGCGATGCGGCCGACCACGGACATCGCGGTTGACGAGACATTGGGAGTGTGAACGACGACCGCCGCAAAGGGGAACTTGGTGCATTTCAGCGAATTGGCCACTTGATATGCCTCGGAGTCCTGGACGCTGCCGCCCCACACCAGAAGGTTGTTTTGCGGGTCGTTGATGAACTCCGCGACCTCGGGTGCTAGCAGGGTATCGCGTACCCAACCGCTCGTGTCGTCGTGTTCTGGTGCGAGAAGCACGATCAGCAAATACTTCAAATCCCGGTGGGACTTCTCCAGTGCCATGTTGTAACCATTTTCTCAGGAATGGGAGCGAGTGCGATCCGTACTCCTCGTCGAATTCACGGATGAACCGGGCAGCGGTGTCTTTGGGGCCCAAAGGTCGACGGCCGGTGGTGTTTCTTCGTGCTGCCTGTAAGGCTGGATTGGCGGTGGTGTTGAATAGGCGTGGGAGGAAGGGGAATAATGTGCCAAAGAGACGAAACGAGTTGTACAGGAGGCGGTACACGAGGTTGAAGGGAGTAAACAGTAGAGCAAGTATAAATGGTGGGCGGAAGGTAGGTTGACTTTCGGGTTGAGTATTGACGCGGGGAGCTGGGTCTGCAGAACGGGGAGCTGGCGCAAGTTGCTCAGTGAAGTCATCCGTCATTAAGTTCTGGGTTCGACGGGCTGGCCGTGGAGGGGGCGACTGGAGTGCCTCACGGGCCTCTTCGACAGGGTCGGGGCCTTCGCCGTCAAAGAATTTGGCGATCGCAATCTAGATGGCGGAGGAGATGGTCAGCGACAAGCTTCCACGTTGACGGCTTCCGGGGAGAGCTGCGGGCGGGGAGGGTTCGCGAACCTGCACATTCCATTGTGATCGTCGGAGTAAGGCAATAGCCTGGGCGGGTTCTTGGCCTGTCACGGACGTATATGTTTCTAAAGCCGACCTCTCAGTAGAGGAGAGCCGGTCGAGGTCAAGGTCGAGCTCTTCGGACATGGTGGCTGATAGGTGGCAGCGATGAGCTGTCGCCGAAGTGGGTTTGGGTTGAATATACACCGCCTGCCATACCGCCCAGTGGCAGTGCGGAGGTAGGATGAATGCGGAGAAATAATAAGGTATTCAATAACAGCGGAGTTTGGATTGTTCATAGCCAGACTGTGGACTAGTCTATATATATATTATCCTAAGTATTCAGACTGATTTCAACAATTACTAACTACTACTAGTAGCCTGAGGCACTAGTAGTAATTCTAAAATATTCACACTACTAGTACAATACTGACCAGCCCTGGAGAGGGGTGATTATATCATCAGGTACCTACGGGCAGTCCAGGCAGCTCAGGGGACGGGCAGATATTAACTTGGAAGTAGTATCAAAGGTGACTATTGAGAGGGTGAAATAATAGGACCATGAAGCTGTACTGGTTTATTGTTCAAGAAGCCGCCACTGTCCAGGGTTGGCATAGTAGTACACAGTTAGGACTCCGTAGGTACAGTGACCATGGGAGATATATTTCGATAGAGCCCTACAATCAGTGGTCCACGTGCTACTGGTCCTCTTCGAGTTCCATCCTTTCATCCTCTCATCCTCCTCCCTCTCATCGATCTAGATATATCCCATCATATCCTAGGGTATATATACCATCTACATCTCTCATATTTCCATAAATTGTACCCCCTGGTCACCTCACCTCATCACCTCATCCACCTCACTTCACTCCAAGCTGATTCGATCGCCCGCCTGACCGCCTGGTCTGTGCACCTCCCCCTTCGCTCGAGGCCCCGCGTCAACTTGGTCCTTCCTGGCCATCGGCTTTATCGCTTCCGATCTCGTCTTTGGAGGGCGGATCCGTATTGGGCATCATATTCTTAACTGCGTGGTGCATCGTCTGCTATCTTTATCCGCGACCCTCCTCGTTTCTCCCCTCCCGCAATTGACCCGCTCACGACGATCCCCCCAAAAACGCGCCGGACACGGAGACGCATCAGATATCAGGGAATGCGACTCCCTTCCTGTCGACCCATTCACCTCATCTCAGTCCCCGTTTCAATGGAGATCCAGCTGCGCTGATTCCTTATCGTTCCTCGGTCCTCCCAACCGTCCCTGATGGCATCCTCTGGCAAACCTCCTTTGGATGACACCCGTCGCACGACGGGATCGCCTAAAATGAAGACCCGAGGTGAGTAGAGATGAATGGCGGTCCCTTTGAGGTAGCTAGCATTCGGTAGATCGTCATGGAAATGTTGAGATGAATCCGCCGGACTAGCATGCCGACCGTAGGATGGATTGTGCTTACTCCATTTCCACCACAGAGAATGCGAAAGACACCCTATGCCGCAATGTCACTATTTATGGCCGTTGTCGATATGAAGACAAAGGTGAATTAGGAGTTTCCCCACCTCACGATATCCGAGAGGGTTGATGTTGACCGAAGTCTGTCCCCCTTGTCTAGGTTGCGCTTTCAACCATGACCCCCAGAAAGTAAACTCGGCGTACCAATCAGATATGTACGTGTTGAATCGATCTTCTCGTTCTTGCGCAACTGGATATCGGTATACTGATTAATCTAATTTAGCAATAAGAAACGCTTCAATGTCGACTCACCTAGCTTCACCCCCTCCATCTTGTCCGGCAATGGCGTATCCGGCCCCAAGAAATCGAATCCCATCTCCCCCAAAGCTGCGAATGCCGCTCCCTTCCAACCAAGAACCGCCGCCTCACGTATGGCGTCCCCCCGTGCCGGCCCCCAAGACCCCGCTGACTGGCAAAGGCTCGAATACGAGTACCCCACGACAAGAAGTCGGGACTCCAGACTGGTCCATGGCTGAGGTGCAGGAATTTGTTCCACAGGGCTTTGAAGGTGCCCACATGGTAAGTCTAAAGTCTGAAGTCTGAAGTCTCGATTAGTCCTTCCCGAACCATTCGTGGTTGCTTTCTGCGGATCAAAAAACCCGCGGGGCTCTTGACGCTTGAAGATCCCCCCGCTTGGTAACCTTCAACCATCTCAACAATTATAACGGTGGTCCTTGAAAGACTGCTAGATATCACAAGATGGTGATGCTATCTTACCATAATCGCTCTACTCGAAGCCTCAGTACACTTGCGGATGATTTTGATCCGCTGGAGCGAAACCTTGATCCCCATAGTTTAAGACGTTGCTCTGATCTAACCCCCTTTTCTTCGCAGTCATCCATCCAAGGTAATGGAAATGGTACCATAACTCCCTCAAGTGCCTTTGATCCATTTGTCACAGCCTCCGGTGCATTGTCTGCTGGCGCGGTGGGCCCTGTCTCTGCCAACCCATATTCGCACGACGCGGCGGCTACACTTGGCGGGGCTACTTTCTTTACCAACCAGACTGGTTTCCAGCAGCCGGTATGTTGAGCATAGAGAATCTCTATGTTCTTGTACTTGACATGTAACATCATCTATAGGTCCAATATCATCTCTACGCTCCGATCGGTCCCCACAGCCAGAGCACGCTTGGCTATCAACGGAATGTCCACGACCTCTTTCTCCCCAATGACTTCCGAGAAGAGCTGCAGAAGAAAGCTGCAGCTACCTTGCAGACCCTCCCTAGTACGTTGGCTTTTCCAAAAACACGACAAGCTGGGCCAGGCTAACCTTTCTAGACACTCAGTTACCTGCACAGGTCGACTATTTCCACTCTTTGGTTCCCCTGGACTTGAGCCATCAGAAGAATGCCGCCACCTTCGGCTATCCAAGCTGGGTATACAAGGCACAGTCGGGCAAAGATGGAAATTTCTATGCTTTGCGCAGACTGGAAGGTAAGAGATCCTCAAAACTAACCGCATTTTTGACGACTGCTGATCAACCAAGGGTTCCGTTTAACCAACGAGAAAGCCATCCGATCCGTCCAAGCCTGGAAACGAGTGTGCAGTGGAAGCGTGGTCACTGTCCACGATGCGTTTACCAGCCGAAGCTTCCAGGATAGCTCCCTGATCTTCGTCACTGATTACCATCCGCTTTCTAAGACCCTAGCCGAGCAACATCTGGGCGCTGGAAATCGATTCCAGAACCGCCACAACCCACACATTACCGAGCAGATTCTGTGGGGATACATGACTCAAATCGCAAATGCCTTGAAAGCGATCCACTCCAATGGTATCGCTGCACGCATTCTTGAGCCGAGTAAAGTTCTACTTACCGGCAAGAACCGCATCCGTTTGAATGCTTGCGCAATCTTGGATGTGGTTCAATTTGATACTCAGAGGACCGTGGCCGACTTGCAGCGACAGGACTTGGTCAACTTCGGACAAATGATGGTCACTCTGGGTGCTAACTCGCCCAATGTCATGCACAACCCCGCCAAGGCTATGGAACACTTCACCCGCGCATATAGCCCGCAAATGAAGAACTCTGTTTTCTGGCTGCTGAATTCTCTGCAGATAGACCAGGAGCGGAACATCGACCTGTTCATCACTGGAATTTCGTCCCAGCTGATGTCCACATTTGACTCGGCCCTCCATCTCGATGACCAGCTCACGACTGATCTTGGCCGCGAGCTTGAAAATGGACGGCTCGTGCGTTTGATGACAAAACTGAACCTCGTCAATGAGCGACCTGAATATGAACATGACAGGCAGTGGTCGGAAAGCGGGGAGCGTTATTTCTTGAAGATCTTCCGTGACTACGTCTTCCACCAAGTGGACGCGCAAGGCGATGCAGTGGTCGACCTTGGGCATGTGTTGACTTGTTTGAACAAGCTGGATGCGGGGTCCGATGAGAAGGTCACTTTGGTCAGTCGCGATGAACAAAGCTGTTTCGTCGTGAGTTATAAAGAGATCAAGAAGGCACTGGAGTCCTCATTCCAGGCATTGATGAAGCCTACGAGAAGAATGCACTGAGCGATATATCGCTCCCTTTCAACCCGCTTCGGATATGCAATTATGATTATCACGGTTATTTTGGTTGGTATCGACGTTACCACATCCATCCCTTCTATGAACAGCTCGAGTCTGAACGGACCCGAGGGAATGGCTCCTTTTGATTGATCAACATGGTACTTTGGAAGCTTGCGTATGATCTCGCACCATCGAGTTTTGCTTGAAAACGATGGCAGCCGACCGCGCAGCCAGCATATCTTATGGAAATACAGACAGATAAAGAATGAAGAAACATCAATCTCATCCTGGTGCAAACTGATAGATGATAGACTAATAGAGCCCTCCACCCAGACCGACCCCCTGGCAACGGATTTCTGGTCACTACTTGCTCATTTATCACAGCTCCTCCCGCGGCATCCCTTTACACTCTTCGAGAATCTCCCGAAGCATCGACATCGCAAGTACTCCCTCGTTGCCTTTTCCTTTGATTTCCCTAGACGGCATCAGAACCTGATCCACGATATGCACGACGCCATCTCGCGCCAAAACATCATGAACCCCGACTCGGCTGACACCATTCACCCGCATGATAACCGAGTATCCAGGCCAAGCAACATCAACCCTCAAGGTCTGCTTCTTCAGAAGCGTCGGCAGCTTAATATGTACCGCAGAATCCTGCTCCCCAGATCTAAACTCATGCACATGTCCATGCTGATCATACAGCACGTCCGAATACAAAGTGTGGTTCGGAACAAGATGGTACTCCAGCAAGGCATGCAAGCACTTTTCGCCGCCGGCAGAGAAGAGATACTCATTTGCAAGTTGTCCCAAACGGTCAAAGGCTGCATTTGTCGGGGCGAATGTTGTACCGCCGGCTCTGGCTTCGTCGGTCAACTGGTGGATCAGACCGGTCTTTTCAAGGCCGAGGGTGAAAGCGCTGAAATGCCTCGGCAGGAGTTTGATGATTGTGCTGGCATTTGGAGGTGGAATGAGTGGCGTGTTGATGTGATGAAGAACGCCATTGCTTCCAACCTGATGCGTTGTCAGTGATTTATCAATGACTAACCCACTTTTCAGGATTAGTACTTACTATGCCACCCGCTACAACCTCACTGACTCCATTGAACAACACTCGACGTCCGTGTTTGTTCACTACCAGCCGCTGCGGCATATCCTTGCCCAGCTCCGACTGATTCAGCAGCGTGGGCAACGTTTGCTGATACTTCACGTCCCGGAGATCAAGTTGCCGGGGCAAGATATGATATCGCAGGAATTCCTTCGTGTATGAAGGCTCATGTTCATGGTGCAGGAACCAGTCCAATGCCCTGTTCGTCGGTGCCAAGAGAGTATAGTTGTCTCCGCTGCTGTTCAGTAGGGTGACCAGGTCGTCGTGGCCCTTGATGAGTTCTGCAAGCTGCGATGTTTGCTTGTTCTCGGTGATCAACTCCCAGATCGTGTGGTTTTCCGTGCAGAATCTCGGCAAAAGATTGAAGTCGTCACAGGGGCCACCTCGCTCATGACATCCTCTTTCATCTGGCCATCTCCCATATCCTGGTCTGCCACGACCACGACCGTATCCTGGAGCATTGCCGTATCCAGGGCCTTTGTCTCCCCATCCACCCCCAGGATACCCTCCGCCTCCAGGATATCCCCCTCCGCCCCCAGAACCTCCTCTACCAGGCCAACCACCGCCGCCGCCTCCTCCACCAGGGTTACCACCACCACCTCCTCCGCCAGGATATCCTCCGCCGCCTCCAGGATACCCTCCTCCACCCCCAGGATATCCTCCGCCGCCTCCAGGATACCCACCTCCGCCTCCAGGATAACCCCCCTCCGCCCCCAGAACCTCCTCCTCCTCTACCAGGCCAACCACCGCCGCCTCCTCCACCAGGATAACCACCACCTCCACCTCCTCCACCAGGGTTACCACCACCTCCTCCGCCAGGATACCCTCCTCCACCCCCAGGATATCCTCCTCCTCTACCAGGCCAACCACCGCCGCCTCCAGGATACCCTCCTCCACCCCCAGGATATCCTCCGCCGCCTCCAGGATAACCCCCTCCGCCCCCAGAACCTCCTCCTCCTCTACCAGGCCAACCACCACCACCTCCTCCGCCAGGGTTACCTCCACCTCCGCCAGGCCAGCGTCCGCCTCCTCCTCCACCAGGAGCCCCTCCTCCAGGCCAACCACCGCCGCATCCTCCACCACCAGGGTTACCACCGCCTCCGCCAGGCCAACCGCCTCCTCCTCCTCCTCCTCCTCCACCGGGCCAACCACCCCCCCCACCGGGACCTCCCCCACCAGGGCCACCGCCGCCGCCTCCACCAGGACCATCACCATAACCAGGACCACGGCCAGGATCCCCACATCCATTTCCTGGGCCGCCGCCGTATCCTGGTCTGTCCCCATAACCGGGACCTTCACCATATCCAGGGCGTTCGCCATAGTCAGGTCCTTCGCCATAACCAGGGCCCTCACCATGACCGGCACCTTCACCATATCCAGGTCCACATTCATACCTACCATGACGGGGATGATTATGGTGGTGATGACGGTGAGGCTGGCGTCGTTGTCGACTGAGATAATCTTCATCATCAAAATCGTCGTAGTCCTCATTTTCGCCATCGGGAGCTTCAAAATCCCCATCCAAACTAAGATCAAGCCCCAGGACACTCAAGGCAAGCTTTGTGGCCGATTGCTGGCCGTTTTGAGACAACTCGGCCATCTTTGACCACCAGGAATCAAGTTGTTTGTCCTCATCTTGACTGGGTTGGTCACTGCGAAGTAACCCAGAAAGTTCAGCAAGAACCTCCTGCTCAGGAATAATCAGGGCAGCACATAACGATGCTGCCACAGGTAAAATAATCAGCCGCATGATGACTTATCAGTTTGGAATAAACCATTGGAAGTAACCAAGATCTCTTCTCCAAAAAAGATCGAAACCGCGAGAAATAGGACGGCGTCCCCGGATTCTATAATCTGGACGCAATTTCCACTTTCCCCATGTTTTAAACAAGGTTGCACCAAATCCTGTCCAACGGATGCGGAAAGCTAACCAATCACCCTAAATGGCTAACGTTCAGACCCTGAGGATGTATTTCAGACCAGCCTCTTGTGTATAGTTGCACAGAGCACGACTTTTGATATACGAGAGGCAACCACGATACACGCTCCAATCAGTGCCAATACGAGGACTTGTAATCCGAGTAAGGTGACGGAATTGGGGGACACGGAATGGGATGGAACTCATCAGATCGGTCTTGTGATGTGAGTACTTTACGTGGCTCATATGCCGTACTATATCATTAACAAATTGGGAATCACGTAGCTCTCGTTGCTTCAATGCTCCCAGTTACACTTTTGAGATCATCTCAGCTTGTGTTGCACTAAATAACTACGTACTCGTAGTAGTATGCAAACTATCCGACCAGAGAAGAGAGATCAAATTAATGTCATTCATGATCATGTCCATTTCCTGGCTAGTTAATCCAATACATCAAACATCCCAATTCATCCAATGGTCATAATTAAGTTCTCTTTTCTTTGTTCGTGGGTATGCAACTTTTCTCCGTTGGATATTTTTATACTTAGTCCAGATCGGGAATTGGCAGACCATTGACGATCTTGACCTTCCGGCCGAGCTTATCCAGCGCCACCTTAGAATTGTGCGCGCGCAACTCACTGGTCTCGGCGTCGGAAACAAGAACAAAGTCGTAAGTCAAAAGGGCCTGGCCCTCAGGGACGCCATATTTCTTCGAAAGTTCAGGGCCAACCTTGCCAATATCAACGGTTAGAGAATCCTTCACGCCGAAGACAGCGTCCGAGGTCTCATAAGGGTCATTGCGGAGGTAGAGAGCACTGCATCCTTTTTGTTAGCCCAAGTTCCCAAGTACACCATTGAAGAATCGGAGCGAGAACATACGTAATCAAATGATCATAGCCCTCCTTCTCAAACATGAAATGCATATGCGAAGGGCGATACGGATGGCGATGCAACTTCTTCAACAACCTCCCAACAGGCCCATCATGCGGAATAGGATAAGGCACAGGCGTAATAGCCCTAAACCAGAACAACCCCTCCTTATCCGAGCGCATCACGCACCGCCCATCAGGCTCCTCCCGCCCAGCATACTGCACATCATAATGGCCCGAAGAATCCGTCTCCCAAATATCAATCTTCACGCCCTCAATCGGCTTCCCTTCCGTATCACGCAGCGTGCACACAACCAGCAGCGGCTCGCCCTTCGGATCGTGCGACATGGACTCGCCGGAGGGCATTTCCTCCGCGTCATGCGTGTGGAAGGGCCCCAGCACGGTGCCCTCGGTTGACCCGGGCGGTTTGGGGTGATCGATGCTGTCGACCAGCAGCGAGAGGCCCAGCACGTCGGACAGCAGGATGAATTCTTGCCGGACGTCGGTGCAGATCTGGCCTACTTCTGTCAGGAAGCGGAGGCCTGTCATCCATTCGTCGCTGCTGAGCCGGGTTTCGCGGGCGAAGTCGTGCAGGTGTGTGACCAGGCGCTCGAGGACGTATTTCATCCGCGCGTCTTCGCAGAGCGAGTTGATTGTGATTACATTTTCGGTGATGTTGTCTGCTGTTAGGTCTTTCATTGGTGGGATCTTGACGAGGGAGGGGTCCATGGTTGCGGTTGTGATTTGGTTGTGATTGTGATGGCGGGTGGTGTGGGGGAGGTATGGGTAGTGTGGTGCGTTCAGATCAAAGTAGTTCAGATCAGATCAGAAATGTGAAAATGGGATCCCCGAAGAGCTCGTCTTTTTGTAATATGCCCAGCAGCTCCGGGACTTGCGTATGCCCGGCATTGCCGACGGGATAAGATGGTGGGGTGAGTCCAAGTTGGAGCTCCCACCGGATCCAAATTTAAGGCGGGACCCCGCAGTTTCCGCCCACTCAGCGCGGCGGAATTACTACGGCGCTTGATGTATACGAGTCTTACATTTACACTTACACTTACACTCACATTCACACTGAGAATCTCCCATTCCTTGTAGTCCTTCTACCTATAGCTGATAGTATTTCTGACATACCACACTACATCTACAGCATGGATGAGAATATAACCGCTCCCCCGCGACCCACCCGGAATCAATTCCTGACATTGGTCAGCATCTTATAAGCATTGGCACTGAGGGGTGACGGGTGATGTATATCCGATGGGATCATTTCAAGGTTATATCCGAGCCAAATCCGGAGTAATTCGTAAACCGGGGTACGGAGGGAAAAGAAAGCACAAAGTTCGTTTGTAAAGGACATCAAATCATGGATATAGTATATACGCTCAAACAAGACTTTCCAGCCGACCCTTTCGCCAATCGCTCGCAACTATACAGCCAATGAGACAGAGAAAAGAAAGAAAAGAAACCACTCCTAATATGTACACTTCAAGAAAGTCAGCCACCGCAGTCAATGCAGTCAGACCATTCTAGGTTTGTAACATCCATCGCTCCCGTTCCCGTTCCCGTTCACGATCACGGTCACGGTCATGCTCCCGGCTTCGATCCGCATCGCGATCATGATGGTTGAAGCTGGGATTCTCCGCTGGGCGCTCGACAGTCCGTTCAACACGCTCACCAACCGGTTCGCCTCCTCGCTCGGCCCCCGCACCACGCTCCTTTTCCTGAACTGCAGCCGCGACTCGAGCATGATGATCAACTGTGTCGAGAATGGCCTGCATCAATCGCTGGTTGGCATCTGGGTCTTCGTCATCGGCACGTCGAGAGTTGCCAGGTTGCTGTAAGCGGCCACTGTTCTCGGTCTCGCTAACAGCCCTGCGAGGAGACTTTTCAGATGAGGGTAGTCCAATTGATGCCCCCGAGCCGGGTCCGATATGAGGAGCACCTGGCGCAGACTCTCGACGGCTATGGGAATAGCTCAGACCAGCGGGGGACTCGGTGTGACGTTCGTGTTCACGTTCGGCAGAGACCGGGTATTTCGGGGGAGAGGTCAGGCTGTGAGGAGGCATGGACGACAAACGGCCTTCCTCGATTTCTTCACGGGGCTCGCGAGGTTCACGAGGAGTGGTTAGGGTCCAGTTGGCGGCTCGTATTTCGCCCTCTTGAACGTCTCTCCACGAACACTTGGCATGTTTCTTGGTACAGCCCACGCAGGCAGTCAAATTCTTCAAACAGTCCATGTGAAGCCGGCGACATCGATCGCATGGTGGCGAGACTCGCTCACCACGCTGCAGATCCTCCATGCGAGCTACCATCTCCAGTTTGTATGGACCTCCGTCATCTTTCTCTTGAGGTGTTGTTTTGGGTGGTGGAAGCAATGAAGATGGTGTGCTTGGAATGGCCACCGGGGTAGAGGAAGCATTATTGTATAAACTGTAATCGGCCGGGTCTGATGATTGTGGTTGTGGTCGAGGCGTCTGAGAATTGACGGGAGTAGAGGCATCTTCGAAGCCGCGAGCCTGTCGGTCAGCCGTGGTGAAGAATTTCTTCATCAGTTCAGTTCGCGTGGTAGGCGAGGCGCCTTTGATTGAAGTGCCATTGATGATTGTCACGTTGTCGGTGGTTCCATGTGAGAAGATAAATTGGGAAGGGGAAGGATTGTCCTCGGCCGGTTCGGCTTCGTGACGGGTCGTATTGACGGCTACGAAGCCGGACGGCGAGGCGTGAGCATTGCCATTAGCTGAGTTGTGGCCATTGGAGTCGCGCCAAGTCTCATTGGGCACGCGAGCTTGTGATTGGGATTGAGATTGGGACTGCGATTGGGACTGCGACTGTAAATGTAGCGAGGCATCGTTTTTCCGACGACTCATGATGGCAGTGCGGCGATTCTTCAAACGGTAGCTCAGCTGACGGGCTCGAGCCGACACTGCAATGAAGTCAGAATCCCTGCATAAAATGTGAAATGTGTAGACCTGTTTGCATACCTTGATCGGCAGCCTGAATAATAGACTGTAGATTCTTCTCCAAAATCTCCAGCGCACCCAGCTCTTTCTCTTCATCCTCGATGATCGGCTGCGGGGGGGATCATCTTCTGGGGCATACCAGAGGCAACCAGTACATAGTCCTCCTCGCTGATCTCCACGCGACACTGCTTTGTATAGAATTGGCAGACGCGCACGCCATTGCGGTTTTCCAGGAGAAATTGATCCGGCTTGTTCTTCGCGAACTCGACGACATCTAACCAAGTCACGGTAGGGCTATCTTTTCCACCATGCGACTTGCTGACGCGCGGAGGACCATCGAACAAGCGCTCAAAACGCTTGATCAGGATCGGACCCAGCGGGCATGCGCCGAGATTGCCCGCGATGCTCTCGTGCCGATGCAAGACGCCGTCATACTCGCCGAGTAGGTGGACAATGGCGGGCATATTGTCGTCGACCGAGACGAGTGGGAGGTTATCGGGATATTGGCGCGCAAGATAATTGATCTGCAGATGATTCGCTTGGGTCTTTTGGATCTTGGATTGTTGCGACTGGTCGGCGGTCGGAGACCGCGGCCGTTTATTAGACGGCTCGGATGGAGGTCGGGACTCCATAATGGGAGTTTGAGGGGAGTTGAGGGACAAGAGGCTAGGTGTAGACTGGAGGGAGTCTTGGGAGGGTGGTGTGATATGCTGTGATATGCGGGCGTGGAAGGCGAATGGCCGAGAGTAGCTAATGCGCGGGACGGCAAGGACCGCTAGAAGAGCGAACGATGGCGACGGGCCATAAAGATGGGATGACAGATGTCAAGCGCAGAGGATGGGAGTGAGACAGGAGAGGGAAGGGAGAAGAAAACGTGATTAGGTTGGGGGCAGAGGCGCTGAGGGCAGGGCAGGGCGGAAGACTGGGACTGGCGGAACTCCGCTACTCCGCTGGGGAGGGATCATTTACCTTGGGTACTGTCTAGGCTACTCTTTTTTGGTTCTTTATTGCTCACTGGATCCAAGGGCTAAACTGAAACTCAGATCATAAGAGGCTATGACGCGTCCCTATCGTACCGACCGGTTGAATTAGCTCAGAAACAAGCCTCTCCAGTGGAGATTGGCGACCCCTTTTTTGACGGGTGCCTGATATGTACACAGGAGTCTGTGAATACGGAGAATGTAGCCTTGTTAGGGGGGAGTCCCGCTCTCCGCCGGGCGGACCTCTTCCTCCACTCTTCCACTGTCGTCCCTCACCGCCCGAAAATCCCTCATACGTGCCCCTTCCATCTGCCCACGGTACGTGCGCCTGGAAGCCTAGGGTTACCGCTTACTGCACCTTCGTGAATTGCCTACTCGCTATCTCCACCTCCCCCCCCTTTTTTTCTTGCTTATTCAGATTCCCTAAATGTCTGAACGAGGTTCATTCCGAGGCGGCCGCGGCGGCGGTCGGGGTGGTGGGCGCCAACAGCAACAGCAGAAAAGTGGCGGTGGTGGCGGTGCCCAAGAAAAGCCCAAGAAGGAAAACATCCTCGACTTGGGCAAGTATATGGACAAGGAGGTTCAGGTCAAATTCAATGGCGGCCGTGAGGGTGAGTAATTTAATCCTTTGTTTTTTCCTTCCTTTTCTCTTCTTTTCCTTCTCTTCATTCTCATCTTGAATTCATATAAACTGTTTATACCACATATACTAACTGCGCCCCACAGTCACCGGAACCCTCAAGGGCTTCGACCAGCTTATGAACCTCGTCCTCGACGATGTCAAGGAGTCCATGCGTGGTACTTACCCCTCCTTTAAACTTTTATTTGTCCAATACTAACTCTTTCAGATGATGAGGGCAACCAGACCACCCGCTCCCTGGGCCTCATTGTTGCCCGTGGTACTCTCATCGTCCTGATCTCGCCTGCTGATGGAAGCGAGGAGATCCCCAACCCGTTCGTGCAGCCTGAAGAGTAATCTTCTCTCTCTCTCTCTCCTCTTTCAGCTGTTTAGCCCGGGTCTTCCGCTCTTCTCTCCCTCTAGAATGTCTAGCGGGTCGTCTGCTTGACAAAAGAGGGAACAGCTTGAAGTGCGAATCGGCCCGGTGGAGTTTTCGGCCCCGATGCAGAGGGCCACAACTAGCTCTGATAAACCCGGTTTTCTACTTTTCGGCACTGACCGGTGATACTCCTGCTCCTTGGGGGCTACGAAGGGAATGAATGCTATGCGATGCCTCTTTTTTTTTTGCTCTCTTTTTCTACATTATTTTCTCTCTCCCACCTTGACGCATTGCGTCATACGGCAGATGGGTTATTCTGCCACCTCAAATAGGATGATCATTGTTTCTCATCAAAACAAAAATAAAACCCATGCTCAAGTGATAGACAGGATCTTCGGTTCATGTGATGTGAGAATGCCTAGTATGTCATGATTAGTAGTGTACTAGTAGGTATACTATCAGAGATACCTATGCTAAACATAATACTACTTCTAAGGTTGTCAACACATTAAACTTCTAGGATCCAGCAATTTTCAAAGGCCGAATAGTAGGTAGCTTTACTGAAAGGGCCACAAAGCTACTACATGAAGACCGGAGAGCAAATACACTAGGTACTCATAATAGATGCAGATAAGAATCCAAAAACTGACCCAAATGCATATCGTGAATTTGTAGAGGTATCATAGAAGATCCAACGCCGCCACGCGAATACGAAAAAGAATTAAAAGCCTGTATGTACAAACGCCACCCCCTTAATCTCGCACGATCGCCTGGTCGATTTCCCCAGACGCGAGCGGGCCCACTACTTCACCAAAGTCACCATCATCGCCCGCGGTTGCATCATCAGGCTGTGTTTGGGGTCCGCGGTCCTTGATACGCCGCAGTCCATCCCCGTCTTCGATCCACGCCCCAGCCTTCTCCATGCTATCCGTGTATTCAACGCCGGTCCGTAAATTGAGTCCGGCACTGAGTGCACGCTCAATGCGAACTTCGCGGGTCTCGGAGACGAGCATGCGGAAGACGTGGACGAAGAAGCCGCCCAGGATGTCCACGCTCCAGTCCTCGGGAACGAGTTCTAGGACTTCACAGACGTCGAACCAGCCAGCGAAGCGGGCAAGGAGATCGCTTGTTCTTTCGATACGGTCAGTCTGATCTTGTATTTGAAGGAATTCGTCGAGGAGGTGACGGAACAGGGTCGATTGTTGGGCATGGTCTGCAAGTTCGGGTTGGGCGCCGCCAGAAGATGTGGAGCTGCGAGGGCCGCCGAAAAGACAGTATCGGACTGCAGAGTCATAGTCACCTAGCCCGTGAGTGAGGAGACGTAGAGCAGCGCGGTGGTGGCCCTGCAGGCCATCCAGGATAATGCTTTCTGAGACAAGCTCATTTTGGAAGGGCTCGATGCGTTCCAGGACGGCAGGAATCGAGTAAGTGATCCCGGATGGGAGGGCAGTAGATGAAAACTGTGTGCCTGAGGTGCCGCTTAGTATCTGTAGCAGGCGCAGTCGAGACTGCCACCACGACTCTTTGGGGGTGTTGGCCGTGATGAAGTTCAGATAGGTAGGCTTAGGAGGACGCATTGCTCGATACGTAGAGTAGGAGTCGGAGAGAGAAGCTCGCGCGGCAGGATCAGACTCGAGGACTGAAAGCACCTCGTCGAGGTAATATGAGATGAGGTCATTGGCGTATTGGGTTTGCTGGTGTTCTGGGTTAGTTGATTACCGCGGTAGAGGCGTGCACGAGGTAACTCACATGTTTGGTAAAGACGAGATACTCCAGATAGAATTGAACAGCGTTGGGAGCGCGCTCTTTTAGTAGCGCAATCACGTCGATTGGCTCCAGCTGCACCCTACTGGAGTTGTCTGCAAAGACTTGGATGCCCAGACTGGGGTTTCGTCCTGCAAGCCAGGATCCATACTCCTCCACTAGCTGCACATCTTTGATCTTCACCAGGTACTTCCGCATCTGCTTCTCACTGCTAGCGCCAGTGAGTTCGCCGCCAGCATCTTTCTCCCCATCAATAATTCTGCGCCATGTCTTGAGAACATTGCGGGACTTCTTTTGGCTCTGGTATAAGCGACTCAGTATATAAAGTCGCTGGTATTGCTCTAGAAGTGCCACTGCACGGTCAAAATTGCCCTTCCAGCCGTCAACTAGCTTGTTGAGTTCCGAGCGGATTCGTGAGGATGCTCGCTGCTCTGGATCAATGTGAGCATCTTGTTCGAGAAGAAGGTGCAAGAGGGCAGCATCAGTGCTATCAAGAACATAAGTCTCATCGGTGATGCTGCCGTAACCTCTCTTCTGTTGCCACGAGAAAAGGAACCGCTTGACCATATTCAAAACGGGACTGTGCACGGCTGCGGGTCCAACTGATTGGTCATTGGTATTTGCAACCAGCTCCAAATATTGTTCTGTGACTGTTGCGAGACCAGCGTGTATCCAAATACCCTGCGGGCCTTGGAGAACTTCGCATCTGAGAAGGGGGATAAAAAGCAATGCCAGACGCGGGTCCAAGTTGCCAGCCAAAATTGCATGTTCGGTGTTCTGTATCACTGCATCTCCACGGTGGTCTGGGTGCATGGAAAGCAGATCCCCATACAACATCAGGCTCGCTTTCTGTTTGACATACCCCAAACCAATGAACTCGGACTCATTTTTAGGCTCTGCATCTTGTATAGAAAATACTAAATCAATAACCGCACCTCTTTGCAAAAGCGTGTGCCCGCTAGAATCAGTTTGCTGTGCATTTTGCAGAATACCCTCGAGTTGAATGACCAAAGGGTTCTTAACGAGTCGCCAAATTTGAGAACCAGACCACAAAATCAAACTGCTTTGAAGCTTTCCAAGCCGATGTGCGAATTTTGCTTCATCTTCGTTTCGCTGGGTTTCCCAGTCCCGGGCTGCCCCAGTTTCCCCCCTTTTGGAAGCATCCGAATCTGTCATTTCTTGTGATTCGAAGAGCTCTTTTTCCCTTTGTAGCTGTTCGATTGAGGCCTGTGTTCTGGAATCTGCCATGGACACATGTGGTGGCAGTGCAGGGTTCTTAAATCGGCTCATGCGTAGGAGGTTCCCCACTTCATCTAGCTCCAAGCGACTGGCACTGAGAGTGTGTTGAAATCCAACAGGAGATGATTCAGTCTCTGTAGAGGAAGGAATCTCCATCCACCTCTTGTGCCGTTCAAGCTCCACTGGATCATCGTCCCATCGCTGGATTTCTAACTGGGTACGGTTTGCCCCGTCGTCCTTGATATCAATGAGAGCAAGAACAAATTCTTCCCTGGCATCTTCGCTTGGCTGAAGAGCTTGATCGTCCTCGCCGGCATCAATGACAACAGACTTCGGATACCGGTGGAAGTTAATGGTACCTCGCACAACCTCGCCGTCCATGTCAACAAATATACCAACACCCGGCTCTGATTCTTCTGTTCCAGTCACGAGAAGAAACTCCGACGGGGTCGGTGACACTACGTGAGGCTGGAGTTGTTTTGAGACGGGCTGTTTCGGCAAAGGAGGCAGTGGCTTCACGCTATCCGGGGATGTTGATTGCTGATCACTTCCTGAGTTTCCTGCGTCATTCTGTTTGGGGCCATCCTCCTGGCGCTCTTCAGAGCTCGACCGTCGTGGTGTTCCCGTAGATGTGAATGGATCTGGTGTTCCGGAAGGTGATCTCTCGTGGCGGGGAGTCTGTGCATGCGGTTGCAGCATTCCCACAAATGTATTCAAACTGCTGCTTCTTCCATGCGATTGTGAGTCTGCGGGAGGTGAATTGGGGTAGGATGAGGAAGGCGATCGTTTTAGAGGGGTCGGTGTCTGTGTGATCTCCTCCACTCGACCAGACTCAAAGACTTCATTTGAAGAAGATATTGGGAAGAGAGGAATCTTCTGCTGGTACTCTACCTCGAGGAGAGAATATGAGTGAGGATCAGCAGCGCAGGCAATTGTACCTCTGCGCGCAGCTACCAGACAACCTGGAAACTTGATGCTCTTGATGCGCCGCGCCTCATCTCCAATCTGAACCAGCATGATCCGATCCTGTACCGCAATCATAATTACGGGGTTATCCCCTAAAGCATCATCTCTGTTTAGGTCCAGTCCACCAATCCAACTGCAATGATGGACCTTGGTGTTCCCGAACGCCGGGCTGAGCTCGGGCAACATGTAAAATGTAACCGATCCATTGCAGAGAACACAAGCTTTGTTGACCGAGGAGAGTATCAAGATTTGTCTGACGCCTTGTTGATCTGGGTCGGAGGGGATAGTTTGGAATGGTATAGGCAACCTCGAAGCTAAGATGAATGTAGGTTCGTTGGAATCGTCGGAAGCTGGTGGAAGGCTAACAAAATGCAAGATTTCTGCCGCAGAGGTTCCGATGTACAAGTTCTCATCTGCAGTTATTATATTAGCGAACAGATTCTTGCGGTGATAGCGGAATAGACTCGCGGCCATAGCTTACCCCAATACTCGACGCAAGTGATGTAAACGTCGGAGGTGCCCTCGGTCGTCAGGGGCACATTATCGAAGAGAGACCGCAGGACATAAGGCTGAGTCCCTGAAGGACCGACCCTACGCCTCTTTCGAGGTCCAAGTCCGTCATCAGAAGCCATGATGGCTAGGCTTGGAGTTCTCCCCGCAGGTGCCAATGGAGGCTGGGCCCATGATAGCTGAAGGCGGTCAGCCCGATGGGGGCCAGAGCTTCAGGGGCAGCCTCGGAACAAACAAAACGGTCAGAACACCTGGCCTGAAAGCCAACAAAGGTAAAAAAAAAACACTGCAATAAATACCCTATTATTTGCTGGTGATTCAATTTGAATTTTTCTTTAGATAGCTCTGATTAATTATTGATTTTATCGTATTTAAAATTGGTTTTGTGCTTCTATATTCTGCTTGATTGTGAGCCTCATACTTACGGAAGAATACTCGGCCCGCACGCCGCGTGTCCAGATCGGCCTCCGCTCCGCCTTGAAAGGAACATCCTCTAGTTGCGATCAGGTGTGGGGTGAACCGCGCTGACTTGTGAGTTGACGGACTATGGACTCCTTCGCCATCACAGAGGGTCTTGCAGCCCAGGACCAAAACCAGTCAGAACCAGTCAACACGAAACTCTCCGAGGAGACAAACAAGTTCCAACGCGCCATTGCAGCATGGCGAGGTAAAGCCACCCTCTGACCCCCGAATACGCTCTGCACTTCCTCTATAAGGCCACTACTGACTGGTCATATTTAGGAATTGACTTGGCTAGTACGATCGCGAAACTTGATTCCACCGCCTCAGATATCGTCGAGCACCAGCGGGATGCCCTCGTACAAAGAAAGGACCTGGCTCAGAAGACCAAGGACTTTAAGAAACTGGACGATGAAGCAAAAATCGCAGAGCACAAGGCACTATTGAAAGCATATCAATCATTTATTGATCTCCTCACAAACCAGGGCAAAACGTCCTCGTCATCGTTCCTCCAACTATACTCTTCCTTATCGGAGGCCCCGGATCCGTACCCACTCCTCGAAGCCTCCGTTGATTCCCTGGTCTTGTCAGAAGACACCGTGCCCAAGCTGACCTCGGAACGCGATCAATTACAATCTTCTGTTGAACGTCTCACAAGGCAGCAGGAGGAGACCGAGAAGCGTCTCCAGGAAGAGCGTGCCGCCAGAAAGAAGCTTGAAGAGAACCAAGAGGCAAGAGCCAAGGAGATCGAATCATCCTGGGAAGCTGTCTTAGCAGAAAAGACAAACAATTGGGCCGCAAAGGAGAAAAGCTTGGAAGAGAAGGTGGAGAACCAAGAGCGATTGATCAAGGAGCTCAAAGCGAGCTACGAAGTTTCTCAACGTCTGGGTGGAAATGAGGAAAACGAGGAGGCTCGAAGCGGTGCTACCGCCGCGGAGCTTGAACTCGTTTCTTCTGATCTGGAGAAAACAAGCTTGCGCCTAGCCGACGTGGAGGCTCGAAATGAGCAATTGCGACTGGAGCTAGCCCAGTCTGTGTCACACTCGAATCCCGATCAAGCGACTTTGCAAGACGATCCCGAATACCAGCGTCTGCAGTCAGAGAACTCGTCTTTACTTCGCAAATTGGATGCCGCGCGCTATGATAAGGACTCGACACGGCACTCTTGGGAGGCCAAGGTCCTTCAAGCTGAGAGAAATGCCACAAAGTCTACTGCCGAGAGAAATGAGCTGCGCTCACGCCTCGAGAAGGTTGCAGACTATGATGACATTCGTCGCGAGCTAGAGATGATCAAATCAATAGAGTTTACGGCCGGTGATGATGAGGAAACTGGTGAGGTGCCAGCGGAGGGCACAGAAAGTACCAACGGCAACGCTACAAAATCGAAAGAGAAGAATTCGTTGGAGCAGCTTTTGCTTGCTCGTAACAAGAAGTTGACCGATGACCTGGCGGTACTACGTGTGTCGAGCCGTGACTTGCAAGGCCAACTGGAGTCTCTTCGTGGCGAGCTTTCGACGACGAAAGCAGAACTGGAGAAGTCTCGGGGTCTATCTAGTACATTAGAGAATGATCTTCTTCAGGTGCAGCAGGAGGCAGCCAACACCTTCCCTTCTGGCGCAATGTCCGTTGCCGGCACCTATGCTTCTAGATACCCGCATTCGTCTCGACGTGGTGCTACTTCTCCCACTTCATCTATCATATCCGGATTTGATCAGAGTGCGGCTTCCGCCAACACTATGGATGCTATTCGTGCAGGCGAGGCTGTGGGAGGTGGTTCGGGTCTTTTGCCCATGATCCAAGCTCAACGTGACCGATTCAAGAAAAAGAATTCCGAGCTTGAAGAAGAGCTGTCCAAGACATACTCCACCGTCAAGTCTCTTCGGCAGGAGATTGCATCCCTTCAAAAGGACAATCTCGGTCTTTACGAGAAGACTCGTTATGTGTCGACATACAGCCGAGGTCAGGGGGCAGCTACCTCTGCGTCATCATATGCAAATGCACCCAGCTCGACATCCGTGTATACCTCTTCCGACACACCATCGGGACTGTCACTCGATAGATACCAATCTGCCTATGAGGCACGGATCTCCCCCTTCGCTGCATTCCGCGGCCGCGAGTCAACGCGTGCATACAAGCGTATGAATCTTCCCGAAAGAATAGTGTTCTCACTTACCCGCATAATTCTGGCCAACCGAACCAGCCGAAATCTGTTCGCAGGTTATTGCTTCGCTCTTCACTTTCTGCTCTTCGTGGTGCTCTACAAAATGAGCACCACCGAGATTGAAAAGCACAGCGCCATGAGCGCCCTCGGTGGCGCTGCAGCAGCAGCATACAGCAACAGTGGGGGTGGAACCGGCTCTGGAAGCAGTGGTCAACTGCATGGTGACGATTGGCAGCAGGAGGGTTTCACCTAAGCAGGCGAGTTGCCCTTAAAGGTGGTCTGGTGATTGCTATGGTTGTAATTGATGTTGATGTTCCTACCTTCCTTGGGGTCCGAGTGACACACCCATGTTTGATCTTGAATAGCGAGCGCTCCGGAGTCATTAATTTTCCGTTTCTTCTTTTCCTCCTGTGTTTCTACAATGACTGATCATCAACCTTCGGCGTTTTTTTGGGGGGGAATGAGCGAGCCCCCATCGGCAGTGATAGGCCCACTTACTAGCTCTGCATGTTCTATTTCGGGGGCTTCTTTTGTGGGATAGTGTGAATAGTCAATTGGGGTTTCAAGAATAACTTTTATCCCTGCATGCGTGAGATATCTTAAGTCATGGGTTGTGTACTCGGTAAGCTTCTGCAACAAGGTAAATCCTGCCGGAGCATATACCTATTTGTAGTATAGTCCCGAACGGCTGGATGCTATCAACCTCTAGGGCTTTGAAGCTGTCCATGGGAGGGCCGGAGATAAGGGAAATTGCACTTAAGCAGCCCTGGATTACCTTGGAGAGAGGTGCTAGTACCTGACATCATGCTGCTGTTTCTGCACACTACCATCTAAATTGGTCCAACCAGGCGGGTAGTTGGTATGAAGAAATCTTGGAATGCTCGATGTCTATGAGTAGATCCACAAAATGATCCATTCTGGCGGCAAGATGGAACCAAAGAAGGTTTCCTACTTACATCCTCAATGGCAATGTTTTCCGTGCAACTCCGCGGATTCATATCTTGGTCGGTTAAAGAAGCCGTGATGAGTTGAGTGGCCAATAGTGGGTCATATTAAAATCGACAAAGATAGGTAAGTATCGGGGTAGCCTTAATTATAGAGGTTAGACAGTGTAAGATGGCGTTCAACTACTACGCGCCCAAACTGTAACATGAACCAGATGAGGGAAGAGGGGGTCAAGCCACAAAGTGTGGAGGGGGCTGCCATTTTACAACCAGCCCCCCCGCAATGGTTACCCGCCTCTCTGATAATACGGTTGTGCAAGATTGCAAGATGGAGGGCTGCCCAAATAAAGAGCACGCTAATATCGAAATCTGCGACGAATACTGCTCCAGCCTCCTCCAATTATATGTCTATTGAAGGCCAAGCCAGATCTCTCCAACCGCCTTCGGTCAGACGAGGAGATACCCTCGAATGGACTTTCTGCACACTAACCCACTAGGGCAATCACAATGCACATCTAACCGCTCATCACACATCGTAAATTGCTCCCAAGGAGATACATTTATTAATAGCCCATACGGAGAATTCCCCAGATGGACTTCACATTGGTCTCCCGGCTCACCGGGTGAGCTCCTTCAACCTTGCCGCCCAGTCACAAGCCCGCTGTTTGACTTAGCGCGTTGCTCTCTCAATTTAGCCAAAGTTGTTTGGGAGATACAACGAATCGCAAGTCGTAGAGGATGGGGGCGTCAGCCCTGGGCGCGATCTGCCACCAATGAGGGTGTCCGGTTAAGCACCTATCCCTGTTAGTACCTGCAGTTGTGCATCGATCGCTTTTTATTTTTGTCCCTTGTTTCGAGTTAGACTAGGGTGTTACTATTTTGACGATGTGTTGCAAATACGATCAATATTACAATCAACGCCAGTTCTATATGTATCCAGCCTCCCTGGCCGGGTTGATCATCCTCATGTCAGATCCCTTCCCGTCCATTCCTTTCCTCTAATCCCAACCTCCCTCCCTCTTGCTTGGTCTTGTCAACAGCCAGGTGCTGCTGAAAGGCTTGTTTGTATTTCATTTTCTTTCTTCTTATTGTTCTTCTTCATTTCCTTGCTCTTGAAGATCTCAAAAACAAATCTCCGAGTCGATCTCCCACCACTCCACACTTCCTCTACAACCCCGCCATCGAACATCAACCACCATGCGTTTTCTACCAACCCTTCTCTCTCTGGTGGCGGTCTCGACTGCCGCCCCAACAAACTTCTTCGACGATGCATACGATTTCTCCGAGGGGCTTCTAGACTACTATTCCAAAGTTAGTCAGCACATCAACCGCCTGAGACACAGTAGGACCCCGGTGGGCTGCGATGCGTCCAAGATTACATTGCCATCCTATGCTTCAGGACTCACTGCACCTGATGGGCTGAGTCCAATGTATGTAGCTATTGGACGGGGTACACAGGTATGAAACGCTTGATATATCATTGTATCAAAGAGTTGATCCGCTGACACTCGACTAGAACTATACTTGCGCAGATAGCACATCCAAGAGTACTCCTGCCGCAGCGGGTGCAGTTGCGAACCTCTACAATGCCACCTGCATGGCAGCCAACTTCCCCGACCTACTGGAGCTGATTCCAAACCTCATCTGGAACAGCTCTGTTCCGTTGGACGTATCTTCATTCCCTCGGGCCAAAATCCAGCTTCCAGCCAATGTCGACTTGATAGGCCACCACTTCTTCTACGATGCGACAACCCCGGAGTTCAACCTTAACATTGCTGGAGGCGAGCAACTTGGGATTGCGATGACCAAGAAGGGCGGCTCAATTGACGCCCCGAGTACTGCCACAAAGGGCACATACGGTGCTGTCGCTTGGCTGTATCTCACAACTACCACAGGCACTGTGGGCAAGTACAAGGCAGTCTACCGTGTCGACACTGCTTCCGGCTCTCCTCCGGACACTTGCGAGGGACAACCGGCACAATTCCAGATGAAATACTCTGCGAACTATTACTTCTTTGGAAATTAGTTATGGACCTTGCTGGGCTTCGCTCTTCTGTACATAGATCACCGGTGGATGGGTGGATACGACCTTTTGAGGAAACATCAGGCTGGTCCATTTGCTTTCTTCTGTTTATATATTTTAACCTGCTCAAAGGCAGACCATGGCGTTAGTAATGGAGTATAATATCGAATCTAACAACAATACCCTTCGCATCACTGTTTTTTCTCTCTTTCCGGGCACTTTGCTTTCCCGCAGGGCTCATCGTAGACACGTGACTCGACACGTGACTTTAAAATCTCCACCCAGAGCGCACTAACCGCGTTTCGACTAGCGCCGTTCTGATTTTCTGAAAGATCCAGCAGGCGCAAAAAAATCTCGACCGTAGCAACCAGCAGCAACGGCCTTGACCCGCACGCAACAGAGAACCATCGGTCAACTCTGCACAAGCTGCTTCATTAAGTGACTTCGATCATATCGTCACCTATCACCCTTCGAGTCAACACTCTTTTCGAGACCGTTCTCTCACAAATTTCCTTCGCACCCGGATTGAGCATTCAGTAGCTCAATTCCCAATCTTTTCGACTTTTTCAACCAACTTCAACCCAAAACTTCACATCATGGGCTTTGAACCTCGAGGAAGAGGCGGCTTCGGTGGTGGACGCGGTGGTGGACGCGGTGGTAGCCGTGGTATGTTCATCAATCTTTCCGACTATACAGGCAGTCTGCATGAGGGTACACAGCTGGCTGTTATACCAGCTCAATGACCACTGCAGATCTTGTCCGTGTTTCAATTCCAGAAATATCCAGTTTGCTGATCCTGATCTCAATTTTAAAGGTGGTTTCGGCGGTGGTGATCGTGGCGGACGCGGTGGATTCGGCGGCCGTGGTGGTGGCCGCGGCGGCGGACGCGGTGGATTTGGAGACCGCGGTGGTGGCCGTGGCGGCGGCCGTGGTAGAGGTGCTCCTCGTGGCCGTGGTGCTCCTCGTGGAGGTGCTGCAGGTGCCCGGGGAGGCGCTAAGGTCGTCATTGTAAGTACATGGGGAACAATGGACTCGGAGAGAGAGGCAGTTACTGACCAACTTTTTCTCTTCACAGGAGCCCCACCGTCACGCTGGTGTCTTCGTTGCCCGCGGTGGTAAGGAGGATCTGCTCGTCACCAAGAACCTGACTCCTGGCGAGGCCGTCTATGGTGAGAAGCGGATTAGCGTTGAAAGTCCCGAAAAAGACCAAGATGGTGCTGTCACCAAGATTGAGTACCGTGTGTGGAACCCCTTCCGTTCCAAGTTGGCTGCCGGTATCCTGGGTGGTCTGGACAACATCTACATCAAGCCTGGAATGAAGGTCCTTTACATTGGTGGTGCCAGTGGTACCTCCGTCTCTCACGTTGCTGATATTGTCGGTCCCACCGGTAATGTCTATGCCGTTGAGTTCTCTCACCGTTCCGGCCGTGACCTGATTGGCATGGCTACTCACCGCACCAACGTCATCCCCATTGTTGAGGATGCCCGTCACCCCCTGAGATACAGAATGCTTGTTCCCATGGTAGACGTCATTTTCGCTGATGTGGCTCAACCTGGTTCGTTGATTCCATTCTTTAACGTGATTTCGCGTGCTAACTCAATAAATAGACCAAGCTCGTATCGTTGGCCTCAACTCCCACATGTTCCTCAAGGATCAGGGTGGTGTTCTGATCTCCATCAAGGCCAGCTGTATCGACAGTACCGCTGCCGCTGATGTTGTCTTCTCCCGTGAGGTCCAGAAGATGCGTGAGGAGAAGGTTAAGCCCAAGGAGCAGCTGACTCTTGAGCCCTTCGAGCGTGATCACTGTATCGTCGGTGGTGTCTACACTCGCTCCTCATAAACGGGGGTTTAATCTTTTGTCATGTCTTTTCTTTATTTGTTCCATTTCACTTTTCCCCCAGGCGTCTCGTGTTCCGCGATGTATCCACTGTTCTTTTCACTTGTGACTGGTTTTCTCTGTCCATGTACGATTGCTTGTGTCACAAAATTTAGGTCTCACTCTGGGAAAAATGCACACATTGAAATGATGGTGTCTTCGTAATGGCTATGAGGCCCTTTAAAGTCTGCTGTGTAACAACTGAGGTGTTTAGAAGCTGGAGGTAATAATCGTGATTTTAAATGACGAGGCACTAGCAATACTATCTCTCTCTCTCCGAAACGGAGAGGGAGAGAGACAGTCGGGACACCGTTACTAGCTACTAAGTATCACATATTGCCTACTAATTACATGATCGTGCTTTTTCTGTGGATCTTCATGGTGCATAAGCACTAGTACCTTTATATAGGGTTGCTACTACTAGTTAAGCATATGGGAGAAGGCATAGGAGGTGGGACTGGGTATGATGTACTAAATAATGGGGCTGGAAGCTTCAGGTTTCTTAATAGACTCGGCCTACAGAGGAATTGGATACCTGCAATATCGCCCTTTCTTACTGCCTAGATATCTGTAATAACCCTGATAGTTGTTACTATTGTCTATAATTATGGCGCTGGTGCCCTAGCTGAATGGCATCTACCTATGTATGGACGCCTACGAAGAGTGTTCAACAATGAGACTGAACTCGGACTATTGGGACTTTTGAACTTTTGTCAAGAAATTTTCTCGAATCTTCTTTTTTGGGAAGGAGCCTAAAGAGGATTTACAACAGACGTCTCAATAGTGACTGCCAGCGAATGAAGATGACCGTGTTGACGGCCCTCTTTCTCGCTCTTGCCCTTTTACTCTTCCCATCCACATCCTCTTTTGCTCTCCATATCTCTTTTTCTTGTCTTCACTACCCCCCCTGGCTGTCCTATCGTCTGCAGCTGAGTTCCCTCAAGCTCTCACCTCCATCACCACTGGCCTCACGTTTTCTTGGTTTGGTTATTCGGTCTGGTAAGAATTGACCCCCGCCCTCTCCTCCCAAAATCATCTACAGAGTTATCGGTACTTTCCTGCTGCCCAATCCCCCGAGGCATGAGTGATTATTCTGATCTGAATTCTTGTATCTAGTTTGCCCTAGTCCTTTTCATATCGCTCTGGTTGCTCGCCTGTGATACCTCCATCAACATGACGGGTATGGATCAAATGAGATATGCTTGCCCTTATGATCCATGTAAAGAAACGTATAGCAGAAAAGATCATCTCAAACGACATGTCGATTATGCACATCTTGGAGAGACTTTCCTTTGTGAATACACCGGATGTAGAAATATATGCGGCAGGCGAGATAACGTCGCGACAAATGTCCAGATTTGTCCATCTTTCAAGGTTTGGTCAAGAATTTCCCCTGTGAATATCCTGAGCGCGAAGAGGAATTCCCTCCGAATGCGTGTCGATTCTTCTCATCTTGGTCCCATGGATAGTATCCTAGAGAGAGGGGAATCGGGTGAAAACGCCGCTTCCGACTTGCTCCATATTGACCTGGAATCTTCGACTCGCTGCCATCGGCGTTATCAAATTGGCATATCTGACTTCAAAGAGTTTTACGGAAAGACCTGTAGAGATAGTTTCCAAGAAGTATTCGTTGCTTGGGGATCTTGGCCTTTCGACGTCCATTGCCTGAGACAGTGGCTCGATAAAAAAAAGCCACCTACAACCTCCCGGAAAACGACAAGATCGGTTTGCTCTACCAAGAGTTTAGAGCCAATTTGAAGAAGTATATTGGACACCAATTCTTCAGAAGTCATCCGTTTCCAACGAGCCTGCTTATCTTATCTACACTAGCTCTTTGGAGGTCCCGTCTTTGTGGGCTTCAACCACGATGCTTTGGCCGATGCTCGGCAATTGGCAGTTTTTTAAAGGCTGTTCTTGGACCTCTGCAAGCTCCCAGACGAAAGAGTTATTTTCAAAAAGACGTTGCCGATTTGCCTGCCAGGAATGCAGTCACCCATCACAAAGTATTTTCTGCGGCAAATGAAGAGGCATATAGAAACGGAGGAGCACATTGCATGGGGGGTAGTAAGGCTGGAGCTGGAGTTTTACTTAGTTATCGATTTCAAACAACTTCAACATTACCTTGATCTTTTTGTTCAGTTCCAAAAAAAGATTAGAGAAAATAGAAGAAAAAGAATTACCGAAATAACAAGAATATGAGAATGTTTTACCTAGATATCCGATCTAAAACTTCTTTTCCACTCTCCTAGCAACTGTTTTCCGGGGCACTTATCGGAGTTGCCCCGCGTTCCGAGTTGCCCAGGCCAGTGGTTCGGCAGTCGGATTTCTCACCGAGTTTCAATAGCCATTGCAAAAGACTCGGAATATGTGCGTGGGGGACTCCATTCATTGTATCTACAATGTCAAGCAATAAGTGTTTGCAAACTGACTTTGAGATCGCTAAGATCGGCCTATTAGTTAGTCTTTGTGTAGGTACTCTTGAGCATGCTCTTGTAGGGTATCGCGATAAACCGAATTGGAAATCCATTCAAAACCAATAGTCTCTCCCGGGACATAGTGTGATTTACGACGTATAGTAATTACTACTAGTACTAGGTTCCATCATGGGTTGAATTGGGCGACTGCCCTGCGAGGGTGCGTGGGGGGAGACTTCGCCGCAACCCCGCGGGGTCCAGGACGATGACTATATAAGGACATCGGAACGCCCCCGTGCTGCGCGATTGGAATATCTCAATATCTTCCTATTTCAATTGATTCTATCGTATTATTTACTTCTTATCCATCCTCATAAGCCTGATACTCAACCATTGCCTCACCCAATATGTCGATTCTCATCACTGGTGCAGGCGGCTACGTTGGCCAGGAATTGGCAGCAGGCCTTCTTGCTAGCACTCCATCTTCCACGACGGTGACCATCACTGATGTCGTTGAGCCCGAGGTTCCAGAGGCGGCTAAGGAGAATGCCAGCCGACTGACTTGTGTTCGTGCCGATTTGACCTCGCCCCAGGAGGTTGATGAGTTAATCAGCGCCTCTCGCAAATACGAAACTGTATACCTCTTACACGGCATCATGTCTAGTGGCGCCGAGGCCAACTTTGAGCTCGGCATCAAAGTCAATCTCGACTCTTCACGATACATCCTAGACCGACTACGCACAACCCAGCCTGGAGTGAAGGTAGTCTTTACCTCTTCACTGGCAGTCTACGGCCCAGCACCACCCGGTTTCCTGATTAACGAGAACAACTTCCCGCCGGTGCCGTCCTCTTCCTACGGATCGCAGAAGCTCATTATCGAGACCCTCGTGACCGACTACTCGCGACGTGGGTTCATCGATGGACGCAGCGTGCGCCTGCCCACAGTGACTGTCCGAGCTGGTAAGCCTACCCAGGCCGCCAGCAGCTTTGCCAGTGATATTATCCGCGAACCCTTCCACGGCAAGAAGGCCATCCTACCTGTGGGTAAAGAGACCGAGATGTGGATTTGCTCGCCGCATACCATTATCAAAAACTTGATGCATGCGCGCACCGTTCCGAAGGAAGAATTCGGAGAGTCGCGTTCCGTGAATCTGCCCGGTTTGAAGGTCAGTGTGCAGGAGATGTTAGACGCATTGGAGCAGGTCGGTGGTAAGGAGCGCCGGGCGTTGGTCGAGGAGAAGTACGATGCTGCCACAGATAAGATCGTGCAGTCTTGGACACCTCAATTTTCGAATGAGCGTGCTTATAAGCTTGGATTTTCGGCAGATATTTCCATGCTTGAAAATATCCAGCAGTTTGCGAGTAAGTTTGTATGATTGAGGCAGATTTCATGAAGGTCTCGGGAATCGGGATGGATCGGTTGTGGATGAGGAGAGCGGCGGGTATGCCAACGAAGTATATAATCTGTCGATAGTTATTGCGAGAGACAAGTCTATAAATGCTATGTTAGTTTGTATCCAAGTTAATTCCACCAAATGTAGTGCATGTATGTCATAGTGTAGTGTTGTCTCGTGGGAAGGGACTGGGCCAAGGAAGTTGTCGGGATGGAAGAGGCCTGCTTGAAATGTGAGCGATGTGATTGGTTGGTGGATTGGGTGAATAATCTGAGCCTTCCGAAAGTCCAACCTCAGGGCGACGCCAGCTCTTTTCTCCATCCCCCTACCCCCTCCTATCCACTCTACCACGTCCGCAATGGCTTCCCGCCGTTTGGCATTCAACCTGAACCAGGCTCTTAAGAGCCGTGCGGCTCTCAAGTCCATCCAGCCCGTGAAGCGCGGTTTCGCCTCGCCGGTTGCTCTGCCTTCCACCACTCAGTCCACCACCCTCTCCAATGGCTTCACCGTACGCCTCGCCAAACCTTTCAATTGCGTCGCACTCTTGCTAATCTCTTCTAGATCGCCACCGACCACTCCCCGTGGGCTCAGACTTCCACCGTCGGCGTGTGGATTGATTCCGGTAGCCGGTCAGAGACTGACAAGACCAACGGAACCGCCCACTTCCTTGAGCACCTTGCCTTCAAGGTCCGACCCCCACAGAAAGCCCCGATCAAAGCGAAATAACATCTAACCGGAATCGATTCGATAGGGTACCAACAAGCGCTCCCAGCACCAGCTGGAGCTTGAGATCGAGAACATGGGTGCTCACCTGAACGCCTACACCTCGGTACGACCGGAAAACCCAACGCATCACCCTATATCCCAGAAACACGCTAATAATCCGTGCAGCGCGAGAACACCGTCTACTACGCCAAGTCTTTCAACGCCGATGTTCCCAAGGCCGTCGACATCCTCTCCGATATCCTCCAGAACTCCAAGCTTGAGTCTTCCGCCATTGAGCGTGAGCGCGACGTCATCCTGCGCGAGCAGGAGGAGGTTGACAAGCAGCTCGAGGAGGTCGTCTTCGACCACCTTCACGCCACCGCTTACCAGGGCCAGCCCCTCGGTCGCACCATCCTCGGCCCCAAGGAGAACATCCAGACCATCACCCGGGAGAACTTGACCGACTACATCCAGACCAACTACACCGCTGACCGTATGGTCCTTGTTGGTGCTGGTGGTATCCCCCCATGAGCAGCTCGTCCGCCTCGCCGAGGAGCACTTCGGTGGTCTCCCCAGCAAGCCCCCTACCTCCGCCGCCGCCGCTCTCACCGCTGAGATGAAGCGCACCCCCGAGTTCATTGGCTCTGAGGTCCGTCTCCGTGACGACACCATTCCCTCCGCCCACATCGCTCTCGCTGTTGAGGGTGTCAGCTGGAAGGACGACGACTACTTCACTGCTCTGGTCGCCCAGGCCATCATCGGTAACTGGGACCGCGCCATGGGCCAGTCTCCCTTCCTCGGAAGCAAGCTCAGCTCTCAAGTCAGCCACCACCACCTTGCTAACAGCTTCATGAGCTTCTCCACCAGCTACAGCGACACTGGGTAAGTCTCTTCGCAAATTCATAGATGTCGTTGTGTGTTGTACTAACATTATCCAGTCTCTGGGGTATCTACCTCGTTTCCGAGAACCTGACCAACCTCGATGACCTGATCCACTTCACCCTCCGCGAGTGGTCTCGTCTGTGCAACAACGTCACCTCCGCCGAGGTTGAGCGTGCCAAGGCCCAGCTGAAGGCCTCCATCCTCCTGTCCCTGGACGGCACCACCGCCGTTGCCGAGGACATTGGTCGCCAGATCATCACCACTGGCCGCCGCCTCAGCGCCGAAGATATCGAGCGCATCGTTGGCCAGATTACCGAGAAGGATATTATGGACTTTGCCACCCGCAAGCTATGGGACCAGGACGTTGCTATGAGTGCCGTCGGCAGCATCGAGGGTATCCTTGACTACCAGCGTATCCGTAACGACATGTCTCGCAACTTGTCCTAAATTCCCCCTTCCAATTGCGAATTAAAGACAGCTATCTAAGTTTTGGGTATTTCCGAGCCTGGATAGGTGTTGTTGTTTGAATGTACTATCAATCATTGCCCTGTTTGCGTGTGAAAATAGCAATTTAATTGCCTTGGTAGACTACTATATAGTCTGTGGTCCAGGGTGACTCAGACCAAGATATTTCTTTTGTCCACCGTGATCTTATATTGTCTCAATTAAACGCTTTGAATCTCAAACCTTCCATTTCTATACCTAGGTACTCTTCTGCAAAGTCTGCCAGTGCCCAAATCCGTTCGCCCACTTGGGACAGTGATGCTCGAGGCATTGGCCTCAAAAGAGATTTTTCACTCCAATCTGAATCTCTTGGGCCACGTTGTAACGTGCCTAGTAGTTAGTACGTAGATAGTGCTACTAGCGCTAACAGGAAGTCTACTAGTCCGTACACGTGTAGATGTTTCAATCCCAAGTCTTTTTTTAGTCTTATCCCGTCCCACCCGGAACGGCTAGCCTTTTTATGACTTGGGAACTAGCTTAGGGCGTGAACCATGGGCACAAAAACCACCCCTCCTCAACCTAAGGAGATAGTGGTTCATCTTTGGTATTTGTGAAAACAGAATATGATGAGACTGCCAAGGGGATCAAAGATCGTTCTTAATTGCATTGTTTTGATTGATCAACAATTGATCTACGGTCAGAATATCAGTACCCCATTGACGAGAAAATAATTACTAATTTGTGGCAGTTTGGCATCGATATGAGGGTGAAGTTGTGCTTAAATGAATCCAACTAGCGTACTTAATCTAGCCAATGAGCAGCCGAATTCATACTTGTGATAGAAGCGATGAAGAACTGGTTCTCTCGCCAACCGGCAAACGGCGGATTTGAGCATTGGGTTCGTTCCGGCCCATAACCCACAGTGGCTTGGCCAGAGCAGCCCAAATAACGCCTAAACGCACAAAACACACCGCTAATATACCCCTTTCCTAAGAGAATGAATCGATTTTAGTCCGATGGGGGGGAATTGATAAATGCCATAATAATTCCCTGGATTCTCCTCTAGTTTGTGCTGGTGTTTCTTGATAAATCTTCTATCAGACGCCATGCTTGGCGGAACTACTGGAACTATAGTCGAGCTCCCTCAAGATCCGCAGATCGTATCGGGTCAAAGATATCGCAAACTTCTTCGCCATGTAGCTCAATCAGCAAAGTCTGTGGGTTATGTCTACCTCGTCATACGCTTGCTTTCGATATTATCAACCTCGGAGAAGACTTGGCAAATGTGGACCTTCTTTCTCCTCGAAACCTTCTTCATTCGTAAGTAGAGATGAATCGAAAGGGAATTGTGGGTTTAGTTCTAATTCAAATTGTGGGTAAAGATTTGGCTCGAAAAGAACAGTCATTGACTGTTTCGGCCACCAAGAACCCAGAGAGTCTTCCAAGAAAACGACTACGCCTTCAGGGAAATGAAAATCTGCCTCGTGTAGATGTTCTTCTACCATGCTGCGGCGAAGATGTTGATGTGATCCTACAGACAGTACAAGCGGCCTGTTCTTTAGACTATCCAATGTCCCATTTCAGAGTTCTCGTGCTTGATGATGGCCAATCGCAATTGTTGGAAAAGACAATATTGGAACTACAGAAAAAATGGCCACATCTTTCCTATAACTCTCGCGGAAGACAGTCTGGACAAGTTTTTGCCAAATCTGGAAATCTCAACTATGCTTTAACGTCTCTACAACAAGACTTCCAACCTGAATTCTGTGCGGTTCTAGATGCCGATTCTATACCAACGAGGGAGTTTTTAAGAGCCACACTGCCTCACTTACTCCTCGATCCAGAAGCGGCTCTTGTGTCTACTCGTCAATATTTCTACAATCTTCCAAATGGAGATCCACTCTCCCAATCACGAGGGCATTTTTATACTTGTCAAAATGCCAAATTGGACACCCTTGGAATTGCTATTGATTCGGGATCTGGCGCAGTCTTTAGACGACAATCGATCGTGGATGTGGGTCTTTACCCGACATATTCATTTTCGGAGGATTGGCAGCTATCTTTGTTGCTACGCGGTATGGACTACAAAACCTTCCAAGTGGATGAGGCCTTGCAATTCGGTCAGGTTCCTGCTTCTCTTGCCGGTCATATTGCTCAAAGAAAACGGTGGAACATCGGCCACGCCCAGCAGATTCCTGCAATGCTTTCTTCAAGAAGCCAGTCTTTATCTTCCCAGTTGAGATCTTCAATCGCTCGAAACGGATTTGGTATCGTGTTTGAGGAGTTTGGATGTCTCCTGGGATTTGCCGTTGTGCCTATTCTATTGCTTTGCGGACAGAAACTCGTTCCCACATCATCGCCAAAAATGGTAGCTCTGCAATTTATCCTTTCCTTAGGTCAAGTGATTTTGACCTGGGTATACGAGTTCTTGCAAGTCGCTTTCACCGGCCATCGAAGCGCACCATTTGCATTTCTAGAGAACAAGTGGCTAGCAGGATGTGAGTTGAACACTCCTTTCCGTGTGAATAATAAAACTAACAAATGTTAAATAGCAAATGTCTACGCCATACTGAGATTCTACCTTGTCTCAAAAAAGCCAAAAGGCTCATTTATTACCGGCAGCAGCGAGAACTCATTTAATCACAGCACAGAATTATCTCTGTGCATGAGACTGCATCGTGACCTGTGGGAAAACGGCATCTTTTACAGCGTCATTCTACTCACTTTTCTCACTTCCTCGATATTTTGCTCATCTATATCAGCAACAGCAAAGGAAGACTGTTTCATGCATACAATTACTACAATTGCATGGCCCCAGCTCGTGCACATATGCGTTTTGGTGTTGAAAAATCTCTCAGTGCCTGTGATTTACCTGCTTGATCCACCAAAGTATACATTGCAACCTATACCATTTGCTGATATGGGAAACATTCAACTAAAGACCGAGAAAACTGTGGTAGAAGGCGAAGCCATGCAGGTGACGTGGAAGGGCATTGATAAGGCTAGCAAGAACTGATTTGGGATCAATGATGAAACTGTGATCTGACTTGGCAGGATCTTGAGGGAAAAAAAACTCTATTTAAATAAATAGATTCCGTACCTAGGTAAAATTCATGGATTCTAGCAAAATACCAAATACTTCGGTACTAGTATGTTCTTCCATCCACCAAGACAGAGGAACCGGGACCTAAATATGCATCATTTGACCATGTGTTATCAGGCGCAGGCCAAACACGTCCTGTACTTGGTGGGATGTTATTGGACTGCAGTGTATACACACTTGCATACCAGATCCGATTCAGTAAATTGTCGCTTGAGTGAAAATAGCCCCCATATGCTCTGAGATTTGGCCATGAAGGCTGAAAAGAAATGTTGACCTCTGCCGACTCTATAGTTGCTTCGAAATTTGTGGAATTGGTGAGGGTGAATACACTCAGGTATCGGAATCCTCCGCTAAGCTTTTCAATAGGGGCTGAGTAGCTCCCTTTTGTCGGGGACTGAGATGATACTTCAAATAAGAGCGCGCCATCAGGAGTCGAGCCCCCATTAGACTCATCCGAGATAAACCCGGTAAAATTCTTGGCTTCAGTGAAGCTCAGACCAATGGAGCCATCTCCCTTAGCCGTAAAATTGATAGTGACCAATCCTCCAACCAACTGTCCAAAGTCATATATGACTAGAGAACCGTTGAACTTCAATTGGTGGTGGCTGGGGTAGTTTGACCGAAAGCCATTGTCTACGTTGAGAACTCTCTTGGGGAAAACGGCACGGGACGAAGGAGAAAAATTATTCTTCTCTCACGGACCAGGGAAAGACGGTTACAATGGACCACTGCAGGTGATATTTCCCCAGCATGCTTCGGAAACTCCCGAAAGTTCCAGGATTAGCCAAAGGATAAGAGTATGGACGCCAGTTAAATTGAGGAGTGAAACCATTTTGACAACGCATGTACGCTAGGCTTGAGCAAAACAGCAGGCTACGTACTTTATAACCAATACTAACCCACCAACACGAGCAACTACATCTTGACTCTGGGAAATCCCTAATTGATCACCCTCGGTAGCAGAAAGCCCGAGAACCCACCCCCGCGTTCATGAGGTAGAGCAGCTGTAACCTAGCGATCAGACCCCTTGTTACCTGAGGACGTTGGATCGGCGATAATACTAGTAATTTTCATTTGATTAGTTTCAGGGACCAATGCGGCGCTCTATAATTGCAGACAACCCAGTATTTCTGTCAGGGTGGCAAAATCCCAAAATTATTGGTGTTATTACTCGGGATGAACGAATGATAGCAATGTGGTGATCTTCAGAGCTATGGAGAAGAGAAGATGGAGGTGAGGGTGAGCCTGGAGATGGCTCCCGAGCAGTTTGGACACATACTATTGTAGTGCATAAATAGCTTGAGAATATCTATAATCAGGCCTCAGAAACTACTTAGTCTCTTACCTAGTAACTATCCTAACCAGTGTACTAAACTATTAGTACCAAGCAATTTTTCATAAATAGCTTCTCTAAGGGGGTAAGCTATAGTAATTCTGGGACAGTGCCAGCCTGGCAGACACACTGATTTGATTGCCGTTGCGGAGTGCCGTAGACCATTCTCGTAGGTCATCGTTTCACATACTAATTGATACCTCAGCTACTGAAAGGAGCGGATAAGAGCTTTATATTTCAATAATGATAATCGGAGTCACTTTAAGAGAAGCCACCCGGTAATATGGTTCAGTTATTTGCCACAAAGCTCGCTAAATATTTGTTTCCTTGACATTGATCGAGATTGCCTTGTTTCCAACCACTTTGGCATTCATCACTGGTTTCGATGTAGACTTTCTTGCCTGCGCCGAAAGACTCCACTCAGCCTCGATATAACCTCCGCTGGATAACGGAACCTTCCCTTTGGCCCACTCCAGACCAAGACCCTCGGCGATCTCCCAAGCAGGATTGAAAATCCATTCATACTCTATCTTTTGTGCATTCCATTCTGTTCGAATACCAAGAATGTAATTGCTAAAGATATAAGTTGGTGCACCTCCCCAAGGGTGGCTCAAGCTTGTGAATATACCGATTCCAGGACTGCCATCTTGGTAAAGGTACTCCCAGCTAGCCCCCGTGGAGTATTCCTTCTGGGTAACCATCTTGGGCCAGAAGACTTCAGATAGATTGCGAATTGCTGGTAAGACTTCGCTGGCCGAAACTCCGTACTGTATGTGTGCGATAAATAAGGATTCAAGGAGGAAGCCTTGCGTGTTTGGTGAAAGCTGGGTACTGGCTGCATTTGATGTGGCTGAGTCGTCCTTGTAGCCGATTGAAAGGAAAGTATCAGATAATCTGGCAACACTGCTGGCAACACGATCAGATGTAGCAATACCTGCTCTAATTGTGAATGCCGTTGCGAGAATAGCTGTGTCGTTGGGTTGGTTGAGGGAAAGCCCATATGCCCCAAGAGATTCATTCCAGAGCTTGTCGTTGATGGCAGCAGTAATATTACTGGAGAGATCTTTCCAGGCAGAAACCGACGACGGGTCATCCAAGGAAGTTGCCACATCGATCAATTGGTTCAGAGCAACAACGAACAGAGCTGTCGGGGCAGTGGCGTTTTGTGATCCCTGGGCTGTAAACCACGAAGAGTCAGAGCTGGCCATGAGGCCAGATGTTTGATCATAATAACGATCAACAAGGGTGGTGACTAGCAGCTTGATTCTGTTCCAATTTTCAATCAAGAAACCTCGATCATTCGTCAGGGCAAAATAATCTGTCAATACCAAGAGGAAGAAGAATTGATAATCTGTTTCACCAAATTCCGAAGGGTAGTATACCTCTCGATACTTTTGCCCAGCCCCCATATAAGCTTGTATAGGGACTAAGCCGTGGGCAGGTCCGGGAGGGTACTGCCAATCGAATTCAAATTCAATCATACCCTTGATAAAGTCATATCGACCGCTGCTAGCCGCAATTATGCGTGCAGTATGAGCAAAATCGCCAATCCAGACAGTCCGGTCCCGCTTGGCACCATCAAGACACACGGCATATTCGTTGCTAGCAATAGCATACTCTTGTAGAATGTCGGTTGATGTGAGTGAGTTCTCATAAATTACGGTGCCATTTGCCGCTGTGACTTTAACATCTCGCACATAGGCAGCTTGACTCAAGTAAGGACCAAATCCAAAATTACCATCAGTCAAGCTACCAGAGCCCCATGTAGAGTCAATGTAGTCGCGGAAATATTGATTCTCAACAAATGCAATAAGCCGATCTTCGACATATATTGCATAACCGGTTGCATTGATTGAAGTCCTGATTCGATACCACCTATCGTTCTCGATGATCATTGCCGAAACTTGATACGTGTGCGGAGCTGCTGAGTTCAGGATGGTTTGGTTGATTAGAGTGAACCCATATCCTGCTACCAAAGAGTTCCGAGGGAGCGACGTGATATTGGGGCTGATTAGCTCGTCTTGGTTGGACGTCAGCACGAAATAAGGGCCGTATCCTCCATTTGCACCTCCAGCAACCCTCCAGCCCGTGCCTCCGGTAAAAATCTTTGTGCGAAATTCCAGGGTATAATTTCCAAAGCCATTTCCGAGGGCAGACACCGCCGGAAACTGGCCTCTTATCAAGGCCCCTTGATCAGAAATTTCCCATGTAGACGGCTGGGAATATTTCTCAACGCAAGCTGCTTGGACTGCGCGTCCGCCTAAGTTCCAAACTTTCTGGTACATATCCTTAGATGTGCTGAAGCTCCCCGGTAGGGATTCGGGATTGGTTATGTTCACCGAGGGCCGCAGGCCAGCTTTTCGGATAGTGATAGGTGTATCGCCAATGAGTGAGACAGATTGCCATCTAAGACCACCCTGTATAAAATAAGACTCGATTGTCCCTGAATGAGAGATGTTGAAGGTTTCATGTCGAAACGAATTCATAAGTCCATTTGTAAAGAGCCTATAAATTTGATGAGACTCATAGAAGATTAAGTGCAGCTAATTGTAAACTTACCAAGGTCCATCGCCCTGTGGCAATTCGAGGCCAGAGTATGGTTCAGAGTATTTCAATTGTATTTGGACAGCTGAGATAGGGCTCTCAACTTCCACGAAAGGAAATCCCCCAACTTCAGTACCATAGTCAAGGGTAAGCACAGGAAAGCTGGAATTGAGGACTATATCGTTTGCATGGTAGGCACTATCCGCTTGCATAAGCGGGGTCTGACCAACGGCAAATGACTCTGGTAGGAAAGCATCGATGCTTTGGACGGAGGAGACTGAAAATGACATAATTGTCACCAAATGCCGGAATCTAATCGACATGATTCTTTCGCAACAAATGCTAGCCCGAAGGAATCATAATATTATGATAATTAAGATATTGAAGACATTACCAGCAATTTCTTTTGAGAATTTATGGTACGGCATGAGGTCCACGGATGTTTCCTTCGGGCTCTTATAACCCGAATAAATACAGCGTTGTATTCGAGGTCAAACCTCTTCCGAAGATCCGTGCGAAAACTTTGAAATGCACAAGGTTAATTCATAACTAAGGGTCTTTGAATTAGTAATAAATCTTTTTCGAAGTTTGCCCTCGGTAAGATGAGCGGCGGTGTATATTTTCAATTTCGACATTCGGGATACTAGGATTATCAAATAGATCGAAAAAAGGAGACTGGATATCCTTTAGTAATGAAGCTTTTCACGACTGATATTAGTGACGGGCAGCAGCTACCGACGTCGCCGACGGCTCAGTGGCCACGGAATTTAGGGGATGCGGGCACCAATAAGAAAGTCCTTATTATTGGGAATCATTCCGCGGATACAGTGAAGATTACTTTCTCTGTTTGATAATTAAATGTCCGGAAACCCTGATGCAAGCCAACTTGAAGTTTGAGTATGCAAGGTGACTCGGAGGCATCAAGCCATGCAGCCTCCACGCAATAAGTATAGAAATGCCGAACAGGAAATATGATGGGGACAGAGCCCTGGAGGGAAAGATAAATGAACAGGTCGAACCTGAACTGCCTTCTATATGCTTTTAACTTCTCTCTTCTCTCTTCCCTTCTCTGAACGAACCTATGCCATACAATACAATGAGCATAAATGAGAAGATAGGTAGGAAGGAATTCTCAGTTTTCAGAGATGACAGAATAGATGGAGCCTCGTGGAGGCCCACCTAGGCAGGCGAAAGCCGAAATCTGCCTTGCTTTCCTGCCTCAGGCAATACTAGTAGTTTATGCCTGAGGTTTCCGGGTATTTCTACATCCAGAATATTTTTAACTTCTTCCTGCAAAGTTAAATTGCAATAAATGACACGTATTAGCCTTACACTATAGAAATTAAGTATCAAATAGTACTTTGCTGAATATGGGTCTCTAATAGCATTAATGCCGTGCTGCCTGTTTCAGCAATGACTCGAGCTCGAGATTTCCGAGAATATTCCGAGTATCTATGGTCATGCCCCGTTGTAAATCAGGGGCTCCTAGCTGTATAACAGCATGATTAATGATACCTAGCATGAGGTAAATCAGGGGCTCCTAGCTGTATAACAGCATGATTAATGATACCTAGCATGAGGTAAATCAGTGTTCACAAATGGCTTCAAATTGACTTTCAAACAAATATTCAATTGAAGTTTGAAGGATTCACTTGAGATTGGAAGGATTCAATGTGATCAAGTATCGAATGAGCTGCCGGGGTACCAACCAAGACATTTGGTCCATTAGGGATATGGTGAGAGGAGGCTCACTTAACTTCAAGGTCCAAGCTTATCAGCCACCAGCCTTGTGCATACCACCAAGGGTTTTGATCTGAGACATCATCTTCTGTTGAAATCAGACCATTTAGATGTTCACGCCGTCCGCTCTGGACTCCCCAATCCACGCCATCTATACCTGACAGGCAATATCTGAAAGGTTCCACACTGATTTCCCATTTATTGAACTCTTTTAGTCACTACATGATTCAGGTTCATTATTTTCCCCCCCAACCGGTAAATTCGCCTGGTTGCTGATTGACTGATCAAGCCGCGGAAAAGCTCTTCTTGCCAATTCCACAGTGGGAGGAGCTAGGCATAAAACGGCAAAGAGGGTCAAAGCATAGCCTTGCCGCGATTATCTGCTGCATAACTCCGTCCTTCGAACGGTGAGAAACCGCTTGACTTTACCCGAAATGGCAAAAGGTAAGGGTTGTGACTATTCGTCAGGTGCAGATCTTACTCCCAGAGAAGTTAAGTGGTATGCTTAAATCGAGCGGGACTCGCTAGATATTCAGCTCGGCTAGCTGAAAACCGATCGGGTAACGTTGATTGCTACCCCAAATCGTGAGTATCCACTCGGACGAGCAAGGAGAGAGCCCAGGTTTCAGAGCATTTGGATTATCGGGGCCACTAAGGCCATTCGGGGACCATCCGGGGAGGTCATATCCAGAACCGGGCAGCCACCATTCCGATGAAGCTACAAATCGGCCAAAATTCAGCTCGCTTAAATGCCTTTTCGACCCAGGGCCTTGGGTGCAGATCGAGATTGAGGCCTATTGGTGGCTAGTCGGCGCCTCCGAAAAAGTTCGGGCCGGATTGGGTTAGTACAGTTACTGCTTAAAGAAGAACGTCTCCATAATTTTATTTCTCACGTTTCCCACGAACGAGGCTTATTTACTATGCATGATTGACACCACCTGGCATAACGGCCTGCGTTGGCTCTAAATTTATTTGTGATATCCTCCTTGGCTCCCAAAATAGAATAGAATAGCATCTTGTGCTCACGAGGTCTCCCGCAACTCCGTGTCTTTCTTTTACTAGTTTATTTCCTCGAAATCTAGAGTCCAACAAGAAAAGTGATGATATTTACAATTGTTTCCTCTTTTTGGACTCTTTTTTCTCTTGGCATGGCTTCGTCTCGGGGTCCACCTGGTCAGCCGCATTGGCGGAGACTAGTATACAGCAAGTGCCTGCTGTTACCAACCCGAAGATCAACCCTAATGACAGCTCCGCCACTAAGGGAAGGCTCTCCAACAAATTCCCACATTTCTTATAATCGGGACCCCTACTCAGTATTAAAAGGGACCGTTGGACCCTTCATCTGGAATTAGTCTTCCCTCTTGGTTATCTATCAGTCATCATCTCAACTACAGTGTCTATTCGTGTGCTAAATTTGAAACCTCACTCTTCTTTCCAAGATTATTTTTGCTTTTTCCACACAACATGAGCCGACCAACTCAAAAGTCACGTCGGGAGAAGGTGAACCTGTGTTTTATTACTTCAGATCCATCTTCAACCGAAGGGAAAACAAACAACCTCCACATTGTCAGGTCTCATGCTGGAAAATGGCGATGGTCAGAAGCTCGAAAGAAGAAAACAAACGTGAATCGAGACGAGCCGGGTGTGCGAGATGAAGTCGCTGTCGGGTTTTCATACAGGGACAGACACTCGAGTTCTGAAGAGCGGGAGTATTCGGATAGCTCATTCGCTATCAAGACTTCCTCTTCAAAATCCAGCACGCCCGATGATGATTTAGATCATTTATTCAGCGCACTAGAAGGGGAAGTCTCTGGAAAAGACTCAGAACATCCTGAAGCTTTCCCACTCGACACACTTGAACAAATGCATTCTCTATTCTCCGCTCAAATACAGGAGTCGAAATGGTCTGATTATTGCAATTCTGGAACGATGAATATACATGGGATTACACCCAACATTCTGGATCCCTTCCAACAATACCCTCAAACCTCACCATTACCCTCTCAACTGGTCAGTAATGCCAATAAATACTGTAAGAGCCCTCGATCCTATTGTGTATTTCGCTTACTGACTTTTCAACTGACCTTTTTTCACCCACGTTAGCTTTAAGCATGCTCTGGCCAGGACTTTTGCCCCCGTCACATACCAGTACCAACCACCCGGGAGTCAATGCATGGCTCATCAATTCTGCCACACACGATGCACTTCACAGTACTTTATTATTCGGGTCATACTCTCATAGACGGACGCTATGGCTAGTGAAGCAAAGAGGACATTTCAATGACGAGGATGCAAAGAGATTGGCAGTGTGTGAAGCAGATGCCATTATGAGAGTAAATCAGGCAATTCAGAACATTTCAGGTGCGGCTACTGATTGCATCATCCTTTGTGTTCTATGCATGGCAACAAACAAGGTGGAAGGGCCGATGTGGAATGACAGCAAGGAGCGGGTGTTTCCAGCCCCATTGACATCCCTTCAATGGCTAGATGTCTATGGCCGTTTGTCTCCGCACCCAGTTCATCAGGCCGGCCTGGTTCAATTAGTACGCTTCAGGGGAGGCTTGGAAAAGATAGAACTCCCAGGCCTAGCCGCCATCATTTCCTAGTATGTTTGCATTCTCTTCTTCCACCACTCGGAAGTTCATTCGGCGTTACTAACAAATTTCTCCTTACTTTAGCTCCAGTGTTTTGGGAGCTAGTCGGTCTCTCTCCCGTCCAAGTTTTCCCTACATCTCTCTCCAGACTGGAGGCTACCTCGATTTAAAAGACGTCATTGACCCCAATCTTGATCCTTTCGAATCTACTCATATGCCACACGAGATGCAAACAATCTTCCAGTGCCATCGTACATATGTGTCTGAAGTTGAGATGTATGAAGACGGTATGCCAATTGGAACCGATATGCTCTGTGACCATCGAAACATCATACAATGGCACATCATGTCTCTGCTTCCATCAACTCAGCTTGGCTCCTCACACGCCAGCACCTATCCTCTCTACGAAGCATGTCGGCTAGCATTGGTCATTTTCGGGGTCGGTGTGGCTTTTCCTCTCCCTCCGCAAAGCGCTCCATTGGCAACACTCAGTCGAATGTTGAAAATAGAGCTCCAGGCATATCACCAAGAAACCAAAGATGCTCCACCGTCTGCCCGCAGCCTATATGTGTGGATGCTGACGCTTGGAGGCATTGCCGCGACGGGTTCTTCAGAAAGAGAGTGGTTTGTGGACAGACTTCAGCTTCACACAGCCTGCCATGGCCTTTCAATATGGGAAGACTTTGAAACCGAGTTGAGGTCGGTTTTGTGGCTTGGTAGTGCCTGCACATTGCCTGGGAAATTAATATGGGATGAAATTATGGGACTATGATACCCTTACAAAGTTTTAGATTTCTTTGATTAGATCTTTTCTCAAGCACTATAATATAGAACGTTTTCCATTGGCACATCTCTTTCAGGCAAAATTCCTGAACCTGAATATTTACAGAATTGGGGCCGATTCCACACTGAAATTAGAACCGAAGCCATCTGCAGCCCAATCACCCATTGTATAGTCATTATACATCGACTCAAAGTCATCGTGGGCCCCGTTAAAAAAGTTCTGGCTGAAGAGCATATCAGATGATTCCAGCAAATTTCCCGGTGGTATACTAATATCCGCCGTCGATTCGCTGGATGTCGCTGACGCCATGCCAGCTGTCTTTGTATGTGCTTCACGCTTGTCATTCTTCTCAGTCTCTTGGACAGAATTTGCTTTGGCCATTAAGCGATTTATTGGTCTCCAGAGAATATTGGCCTTATCATTTCGCAAGTTCCATCTGCTGTATACTGTATTTGCACACTCCCACGCACGATCACACTCTTGGGATGGTGGGCGTGAACAGATTTCAGCCAAGACAATCACAACAGCATGCCATTGTATATGAGTCTTGGAATGCCATGCCCATTTAGAAACTTCGGGGCTGGTAATAATAACGGTCGATAATTCAAGTATTTTTATTGCTGTGAGAAACATCTTGTCTCTGTTAGCGGTAGGTAGACTCGGGCTAGACTTCTTCCTTGGTGGGTAGTAAATAGCCAGCCATATTCGAGTAATCATCAGTCGCGCCACGGTCATGCACATCTTGAAAAATGGGACACTAGGGTCGCAATGTTTAATATATTGCTCCTCTAGTTTCTCTGTCAAGTTTTTGGCCATTTGCTCTGGGTTGGTAGATGATGCTTCGTCTTCCTGGCGTTCCGAGTTGTTGGGGGACATCTCGCTCGGAGAAAAGTAGCTGGTTTTCCATGCCACGCGGAGCACTTCGCAACGAACAAGACAAAATGTCATTTCGGTAGCCTCTTCACGTTCTATGGGTGGCTCGGTCATTCCATGTACCAAGTCGCTATCATTGATGTTGAGTGGCGTTTTAGTGTCAAATGCCGAGTCTTGCACTATTGGTTGACATCCATGATGCTCTGAGGACCTGATGTCAAGAAAGCATATATGCCACCATAAACGACGTCTCAGTTCTGTCTCAAGAGGCGGTAGTCCGAAGGATGTTCCATCACGGTGCAACCCCATGGCTCTAGCAATGTGGAAAACAAGTGCAGTCAGAGACCATGTTCGACGAGAGGCATCTACATTGCGTAACGCAGATAAGAAAAGAACCACGGCTTGAAGTAATGTCACACTCTGGGTGTTGAGAAAGTCAGCTCGTGCCATGGCTTGCTGCACCGCAAACTGATAGTGCCTGAGAGCTACCTCCCGTGAAACACCTATAACGCTCTCGCATTGTGCCGATTCCATGCTGATGACAGTGGAATAGTAGATAGCAAACAGCAAGGCCTCGCTGTTTCGATCCAAAGTAGTATCGAGAGAAGATATAGCATCCCAATAATCACGCATCAGTGTCGGGGCATGAAATATGTGCACCAAGGGTAGAACTCTCTCTTTGAAAATTTCCACCAAAGTCACCGACTGCGACAGTGGCGGGTGATAAGAACGCATCGATGGAGCAATTTTCTGGAATCCCAGTATTGCGGCGTTGGAGCCCATGTCTAATGTGGAGTCCAGTACGGGTTGATTGAGGTCGTCGTTAGGATTCTCCTCATTATCAGATATTGGATCATGAAGCAAGTCTCGTAGCTCTTCAATCTGCCTCAACATCGATTAGACAACATACATAGGTACCATATCAACCAAGTATTGACGACTTACCTCGTTTGTCAAATTTGCCCATAGCTTATTGCTCACATAGTAGCTTCGCTTATCATCAATGACCAATCGACCCAGCTGTTTCTCAACCGTACTCGACTCCTTGTTCGATGCCAGTCCGACTTGGACACTTGATTCTTCTGGCTGTGTGAAAGCGGGCCGCTCCGTAGTATTTTGGCCTCTATCTCTCCCCATTTGTTTCATGATTACTTCCAGGCGGGATAACCTATCAAGTACATGAGAATCAACCGCCCTCCGTGGCCTTTTCGGGGCCCTCCCGGGTCCAGCAGGATAAGCACATTGGGATCCAGATCTGATACAACCATTGCAAGGAATCTGGCGATCGCATTTGATTTTCCGGGATCGACATTGGGCACAACTGCGAGATCGGGGGCCAGATAATTCCGTGGACAGATCTGACGACGGTCTCACCGCATCACCCATGATGTCGTTGGTATTAAATAGTGGATTGGGTAAAGGATATGCGGGAGGATCCATTTTTGTGGAGTGAAGGAGGAGATGAATACGAGGAGAAGCATGCCCATCTGCACAAGGAGATTGGGGCTTGTGGCCTTCCCAAGGGCTCGCAAGGATTGTGTGGGGGCCAAAGGAGGATAAGCTTTGGGTTCGGAAAATCCGGCCAGCTCCAATTTTGAGTCGGCTAAACTTTGTCATTGAGGGTAGGAAAGGTATGGCCTAAAGTATGGCTTGTTTAATTATTGACTAACTAGTGCTAATTAACTAGTGTTAACTATGAAGCTGAGTAGAGTATTTACTGAGTGGGTCTGCCGCGCCAAGGAAATGATTGCACTGCTCCGCTCCACCGCATTCACCTTCAACATTCCCTTGTAAGCTCTCAAAGCTTCAAGGATGGCCGCAAAGCGTCCCCGCGCGACCTTTGAGGCCGATCAGGCTGACTTGCGACCCCCATACGCTCTCTACGGCACGCCATTACCCCCATTAGACTCAGCCGCGCGCGATGATGGCTCGTACATGCCGGTTTGGAAGCAAGAGGTGACCGACGAGCGGGGGAGGAAACGCCTCCATGGCGCCTTTACTGGTGGCTTTAGTGCAGGGTAGGCTCCATAGCCATCTTCTATGAAGGATCATCTACTGACATCTACCTGTCTCTCCAGTTACTTCAACAGCGTTGGCTCAAAAGAAGGATGGACCCCGGCCACTTTCGTCTCCTCCCGCCAAAATCGCGCCCGCGATGCGAAAGATGCGAAACAACAATCCCAGCAACGACCCGAGGACTTCATGGACGAAGAGGATTTGAGGGAGCAAGAGGAGTCACGAAATTTACAAACCGCGGAGGGGTTCGCTGGATTTGGTTCCACAGACACAGATCCGACCCGACGGACAGGGCTCATGGACTTGCTCAAGACCGGTGGCGAAACAATGGGTGTTAAACTACTGAAGAGAATGGGCTGGCGTGAAGGCCAGGGAATCGGTCCCAAAGTACGACGCAAGGCAGACCTCGGCGATACCTCAGCTCGTGGCGGCGAGGGGACCGACAAGACATATCTCTTCGCACCTGAGAACCCAAGGATGGTCTCTTTTGTCCGAAAGTCCGATAACAAAGGCCTGGGTTTTGCAGGAGAGTCGCGACTGGCAGCTCAGGAAACTTCACAAGAGGAACCCGAAGAGTTAGATTCGTTCTTCGGTGGCCGTCTTGCCGACCAAACGAAATCCGCCAAATTACCCAAGGCCAAACAACCGCGCCGAGGGGGCCTCGGAGTCGGCATTCTCAATGACACTGGATCCGATGACGAAGACCCCTACTCTCTAGGGCCTCAAATCTCTTATAATAAAACCATTGGTGGGGATAAAAAGAAGAAGAAGAAAGGCAAAGCAGACGAAGCGAAACCTACAATTGGCTCCTCCAACCCCCTACTTGGCGAAAAACCTGTCTTCATTTCCAAAAAAGTTGTTGCAGCTCGAGGAGCTGGAGGTTTCAGAAAATGCCGTGATGGACGCTTACCGCTGGACGGTTTCGTCCTTGCCGATGCTCTGTCGGGCCTAGCCATTTCGGACAAGAGATACGGCCCTCCCACGATCCCTGAGGGCTGGAAGTCTGCTCAGCAACGGACATCTAACGACCAGAAAACCTCAGAGTATGTCTCGACGGCGGATGCCGCCAAATCATCCATACTCGATCCTACATCCCGAGCTGCAGTCCTAGGTGAAACCCAGCTACCTGGAAAATCCGTTTTTGATTGGATGACCCCAGAGGCTCGCGAGCGGATTGCAAAGCTCACTGGCAATGCCAATCTGCCCCCTGCTCTCGGTGAGGGTGCTCCGAAGGGCTATGAGATGTCAGACTCGCAAAAACGAAAAGACCTATGGGATCTAGTTCCAAAGCTGGACAAACAGACAGCTGTCCAGGCCTTAACTCGGGCTGTCAGCGGATGGATGCCCTACTCGGAAGACGAAGAGAAACGAGGTCGATATCGCAATTTCCTCGAAGTTCGGGCAGAGATACGCGACACTCTCCCGGTCAGGTTGCCAGGGTCCAGCACCGATGAGTGGGTCAACGAGATGCAAGAGTTTGCGCGTGCCGCGGAGGTCTTTAAACCCATGTCTAATATCATGGCGTCCCGGTTCACATCAGCTTCCTCGGGGCCTAAAGTTGCTTCAGATGCGCCCGACTCCAATGACGATCCACTGAGTCGGCCCAATGAGAAACCGGACGACCCAGCCGTGGCAGCTGCTAAGATTGGCATGTTCGGACCAATGACCCGAAGCACTACGTCCTTCTACCCATCGCGTCTTCTTTGCAAGCGATTCAATATCAAGCCCCCATCACACGTCCAACAAGATCCTGGGGAACAACCAACAGATTTTGGTTCTGGGTCACGCTTCCCGTCTGGCGGTCCTCAACCCGACACCAAGGCCAGGGAGCTGATATCACAGGACGTGATGGATATGATAATGGCGGAATCTGGCCTTCAACCTTCTCCTATCAACTCTGGAACAACAGGGCAAATCCTAGAACAAACCAGCGTCCCTGCCCCTCCTCCGGTTGTAGAGCCCGAACGTAATGATGCGCTCGAGGCTGAGCGACCGGGCGATGATGTCTTCAAGGCCATTTTTGGCAGTGACGATGATGATGATGATGAGGACGAGGACTAAAATAGATTATGATAATTGATATCCTGTATTTATAACTTACTTTTGAAACAAGTTGGAACAGAGTATAGCGCTCCACAACCGCAATCGGCCTGATGTTTTTGCAAACAGAACCTCTAGGTAGATGCAAGATATTCAACCTTAGAAACATTGCAGTAGTGCTTTCTGTACACTAGTACCAGTATCTTCTACACGTGTCGTTTCCAAATACATGGAATTCCTTCGTTCTATTCGGTGGTGCCTAGTAGTTGTTAGTCACTAATGTGTCTGGCAATAGAAGCAACGTAATGATGTGCTCACATCCGAGCAACCGGGTGCGATGATGTCTTCGCCATTTTTACCTGTGAACTTCTATCTTTTTTTTCTATAAAAATAAGTAGTACAAAAGTGCTAACTAAACCCATGTCCGATCAGTACTGTCGTACCTCTAGTAAGCACATAGTACGCTGTACGACAACTGTGCATCTGAGCGAAATAGAAGAGTGAGAAAGTGAAAAGGAAAAACGACCAAAACACAGCACGAATCGGCTTGACATCATCAAAGCTTGATTTAAAAGCTAAGCAACAGAGCAGCCCGTGGAATGTGCCTGGGGGGAGGGGGCCGGGGCGCATTTCCCTCAAAAGTTCCCCCTCTCCTCATGATCTTCGTTCCCTTGACTCCTCCGCATTTTGCTGGAGCTAGGATCATCGTCCCACCTTCCACCCCTCCTTCTCTTCGCCCTTTTGCCCCGGCTTATGGAGTGTCCATATCGCAAACAAAATGGTACGTCCCTTTCAAGTCTCGCTCTCGGACAATAATCCCCCTCGCCATCGCCCAGATCACCGCCCTATCACACGACTCATCCCTCGTCCTTAGCGAAACTATCTGGGCGCATATCCACCGCGGAAAATCATGTCGCAGAGCCTCAGCTAACATCTCCACCCGCTTCCCGATAGGGTTGCTGCGCGTCCGTGCCGTCGCGTGATGATGAATCCCAAGACGACCGGGAAATCCAGGACAGTCGATCGCAGGTTACACGCAGTACTGCCAGCGATCCCTCGGCGCATTCACAGACCGGTCGCCGCCGAGTAAGACATCCAAACCTCGCCCTGAATGAACACTACAATGAACCTGTCCGCCTACATGTTTGGTACAGCAAGCGGCGCGCTTGGAGTCGGGCTGACTTGGATCGCGAGCGTCGCGAGTTCTTCGAGACGAGAGTGACCGGTCGCCAGGAGGTATGGGCTGCGCTTTCAACGGCTATAACACTGATGCGCGCGGGTGATCTCTCTACCGCGCAGAGTATCGTCGATGCTGCGGGCGTTACTGTGCCCACGGGTGATTTCTGTGAGGGATGTTACGATGAACAAGGCGCACTGTATCGCCTGCCACAATGTATCGTCAGTGACCCGGAAAATATGGTTCAGAGCCCTTCCTCTACAGCGGACCGGTCAAGGGATGATATCGGGCAGGATGATGATACCGAAGCACTGTCGGATGGCAAACTTGCGACAGACGATGCGTCGGGTGACGAATTAATAGCCGAGGACCTGGAACGGCGCCGTGATGAGAAAGGCAAGACGAGTGAGCGAGACCTGATTAGTGTCCAGGTCCGACTGAGTGATCGCGGTGGGCCAGACCTTGTACTTTTGATAGGCAAGAGCCAGAGTGTCGGTTTCCTGGCTCGCAAAATACATCAAGAAGGAGAGGTGTGTTTCAAAATAATTGTCTTTGGCTGTTGGTCTCATTCTAATTTCTTCGCAGCTCTCCAATCTCCAACGGGTTCGAATTGCGTATCTTGGCCACATGCTCAAGGAGCATCAATCACTACCTGATCAAGGATGGCAAAATAGCCATCTTGTTAATGCCTTCGTTGTGACCCGCCCTTCGTTCTAATTACCCACTTCATCGGGCATCATGGTGGCGGAAATGGGACCGCAAAGACCTGTTATATCTTCCACACCCAAGGCAGCTGGCTTCAATTCCCACCTTGACTTCATTTAACCCGCTCTCGACATTCCTTCAGTCTCCCATCTCCAGCGTTTGGCGCACATGATCATTTTTTTCTCTCGATTTTCTTGCATAATACCCCAGTCTTCCCTTTCATCCGTTTCTCGGAAGTCACCCGGTCTCATATCTAATGCCTCCCAGCTCCTGTCTATCTACATTAGGTAATTTCACCTTTGATGTTTAACCTAGAACGAGATATTTCTTGTCAATCTGCAAAATGAATTGTCTACTCATTTCCAATGGTCAAGATTTCACCATTGTATGGCGGTAGGTTGACAACCGTTCGTACTAGTAGGAGCTAATTAGTATCCAAATCGCATAGCCTGGTAAGTCCGGCCACCTGATGCAAGGCTGCGATGGACTTTTCCACGACCCAAGGTAGCTTTGTCATTTTTCGAATCTCTGCAACCCAAAAAAAAAATCCTGCCATTGGAAATCCAGTCCTGGAGGACAAGAAAGAAGAATTGCAAAAAGCAATGCATCATCCGTGAATCGAACACGGGCCTCGTCGATGGCAACGACGAATTCTACCACTAGACCAATGATGCTAGTTGATGTAATCATGCTCCACAGTTGGCTCTAAGAACCACTTTTTCTTCTGAAATCAATCTTAATTGATGCAAATCACCCAACTCGGACTTTATGAAATAAGCAGCCCCGGATTGTTCATGGCTGGGGAAATTCGATTCTCATCATCTCTCCAGGGCTGGAAAGTTCAATTTGACAGGTTATTTAGCAAAATATTGAGCTGTTTCTAACTTGAACTTCGAGAGGTTTTTCATTGTTCAACTGCCCAGGTGGGCAGTAGTGTGGATATATACTGCTTACTAGTTCTAATAGATACCTACCTAGGTATGCCCTCTATCTTCAATCTGGATTATTACAACATTCAACCACTAGCAGCTTCAAGTCAAACAACTTGAAGGTCACCAAACTCAAACAATCTCTTCTCCTTATCATCAGCAGCCAAAGTTCCCACTGTCCACTCCCACAAATCATCCTGCTTCGCCTGATCATGGCTCACTTCGCTAGACTCGATAACCTTCATACCCTCATAGTACACCGCACTAGACCCCTCAACATCCAAACCAACCGCCAGTCTGGCAAGTGCTTTCCCAGATTCCTGCACAGTATGAACATTGGGAGACATCACAAGGCGCAAGAGCGGCAGAATGTGAGGCAAAACCCGCGACCAAAGGAATTTCTCAATGGTGCTTGCCTTCCTTGCCAATCCCGTCCCGGGCATCAAACCAGGATCAAACGCAGTGACTGTCCACTTCTTTCCGTATCGCTTGTTGATAGCCTCAAAGCGGCGACCCAGAGCGTACGTGTATAGGACGTTGGCCAACTTGGTGCTAGTATAGCGCTGGCGACCGTTTGCCTTTGCCGATTCCGGGGTAGGATGAGCAAGCTCTTCGGCAGTGTTGTAGATGGCGTCGGGCATGCCGGTATCTTGCAGGGGGTCGTGCGTTCCACTCGATACGATGACTATACGAGCGGTATCGGCGAGGTGAGGTCGCAAAAGGGATAGGAGGAGGGCGTGGCCAATGTGGCTGACGGCAAACGTCTTTTCGAAGCCATCATCGGAATATTCGACAGGGCCAGGGAATTGCAAGGCTGCGTTCAGAACCATTGATTGGATTGGCGGGAAATCACGAGATTCCCAATCCGAGGCAAATGAGCGGACCTTGGAAAGTTGTAGTAAATCGAGGGGAAGGAATTGAGCATTGTTTTGGCAGAGAGTCTTGTTGATTGTTTCGGCTGAGGAGTTTGCATCTGATCTCGCGGCAATGATGATCTGATACTCTGGATATTTGCGGGCGATGTTCAATGCACATTCGTACCCCAGACCAGAAGTGCCGCCGGTGACAAGTACAGAGCGTTCGAACTTGGTAGACATAATCAAGGATTGAATAGTAGTAACCTTGGAGTATTTAATGGAAGTACGAATGATATTGCGATTGATGAGAAGTTTGAATGCTCGAATGTAAGGTAGTCCGAGAATAATCAAACGGAAAATCCAGACGACATTGACTAGATACTTATATCCATAGATTCCATCACCCTGGTACGGAGATGTCGAGATAACCCTTAAATCCGAAGATATGATTCATATGAACGGAGTAAAGGAAGCAAAGTAAAGCATGGAATATCGCGCTAACCCGAACGGGACCGTCATTTTCATCCCAAAAGAGTAATCGACGCTCCGGTTCGGGTTAGCCTCAGCCATGTTGGTCTCCCCCCATCATGCGCCATCACCGTCAGCCTCCACTTGATTCCGATTCCTGCCCAGGAGCTCAAATTCAACATGCTCCGACAGAAGAGCTTGGAAGGAGCCCGAAATACCAAGAGATTCCAAGCCCAAAATGAGAAGGACTTGGCCCCATCGGAACTATTCCACCACCGACACGATTACGGCGTGTTGATTTGCACTACTTGTCGCTATGCAATTCAGCCTGGAGCGATCCGGCGTCATCTGAAAGACATCCACCATCTTCAGCACGAGAAGAGACGCCCTTTTATTGCATATACCAAGGATCTCAAACTGAAGAGACCAGAGGAAGTGCAGTCGCCTCTTCCGGAAGATTTCCCTGTACCACATTTACCAGCCGAGAAGGGATGGCGATGTTTGGCGCCGGGCTGCGATTACCTTTGCGCCTCAAACAAACGAATGGAAAATCACTGGCCCGCAGTTCATGCCAAAAAGGGTACTCCGGAGATTGACTGGTGTTTTGCATTGCTGCAGACCTTTTTTCGCGGTAGAATGCTACGCTACTTCACCGGCCAGAACCAACGAGAACTCCAGAGCACCCGGCAAAAATCAGGTCAAATAGCAAAATTCCAAGAGCTTTCAGTCAGCCCAGACCAGCTACTGGAAACATCGCTGGTAAAAAGTGTGCAAGAAAAGTACGACTTGGATGCCCTCGATTCCCAATTGCTGAGCCATTATTTGGACTCCTCATACAAAACCTTTGTGACCAACAAGAAATCCGAAGATGTCTGGAATGAAGTCGTACCGGGACTTGCTTGTGACAAGAAGTTTCTCCTACAAGGAATACTAGCCTGCACGGCTTTACACGTGGCACATTTAAATCCAGCCGAGCGCCAGAAATACATACTTCGAGGATGCTGCCACCAAGAGGCCGCTATTCCCGAATTCCGCCAAGCCATTGATAACCCAACGGAAGATAATTGCGACGCAATCATCGCATTTGGGTATTTCCTCGTGGTATACTCCTTGGCAACCGACCTTGAACATTCCACCAATCCTCTCCTTATAATTGATACCACCCTATCCAACACCGAGGATATCATCCCTCACTGGCTGCATTTTATCCGCACTGGCTGTCATATGCTTAAAGATGTCTGGCATAGGATTGAAAGTGGCCGCGCCAGCATCTTGGCAGCTGCCTGGGAGAGAAACTTGGAGATTAGCGATGAAGACAAACGATCTCATTTGGATTTTTTCTTGTCTATCATTCCAAAGAAAGGCACCTGGTCGGATGAAAGCACGAGGGTGTATCGCCATGCAGCGAACCTTCTGGCCGAGTCAATTGCATTTGTTGATCGAGCCAAGAAGACCATTGGTTTAACCGCGTGGAATGTACTTGGGACCTGGCCGGTGCGCATCGAGCAGGGGTTTTTTACCTTGACTTCGGAAAAGCATCCCGGGGCTCTCATTCTACTTGCACATTACTGCGTGATCTTGAATCAAATTGGGGACTGCTGGTATATTGGGGGAAGACCCGGTATGTTGATTGCATCAATTGCACGGATATTGGATAAAAGATGGCATACCTACATTAAAGGTGCTGTTGAAGAAATTTTGGGACCAAGAGGTTTAAAGGACATGTAAAGCTTATTCATATTGACAATCAGAGGAAATCGGGAGCTGATCAGTACGGTGGACGCTATCATCCGCCTTACATCAGAATAGACAAATTGTTTATTCATTAGTTCCTGATTAGAAATGGAGAAGTAATGGCGAGAGATAGTAGCAAGCAGTATCCTGACAATTTCTCTTCCCAATGACAAGATCTAAACGAGTCGGCCATTCTCTGCCTCTTTCCCTTTAGGGGTCTCTCCAGACCGCCGCTTGAACACGCGGCATAAGAAGGAAGCACTCCGGCAAACTCCCCGAACCAAAGACGTGGGATTGTAGTGCTTGACGCGGAACATGTAGTACATCATGACAGTACCAAAGATATTGAAGCCGATGTAAGCCCAGCCGATACCGAAGTTGCGCCAGCGTTCGCTGTAGACTACAAGATTCAGTTAGTTGATTTGAGAAGCAATCAAATATATTTTTTTTCAATACTCACAAATATTGCTAGCTGCCAAGTATTGATCGGCATTTGATAGCTGACAATACTGACAGCTAGTCGTGGCTTCCGGGTTGTAAAGCTGTCCACCGGCAGCAGTGACATACTGGTTCAAGTATTCACCACAACTCAAACCAGTGGGTGGATTGAAGACGCTCAGCTCAGCATCCGAGCAATGGATCTGCCGACCGTGCAAACCAGTCGAAGTGAGACCGGCGATTAGGTAGGTTAGAGGGGAAACTCGGTACATGAAAATCCAGAAACCAGGTAGCGCGCTTGGTGGTTGCATGACACCGTTGAATGTGAGAGTCATGATGAACATAAGCGTAGCGATTGTTCCACCTGTTTCGGCGTCTGGTAGTGCTGAGATCACAAATGAAGCAAAAGTCGATGTGAACATGTAGAATTGTACCACGAAGAGAAGCATGAGGCCCTGCCGATGTGGGGCTTGATTTGCTCCATAGATAGGAAAATAGTAGCAGGCCCAGGCAATCACACCAACGAAAATTTGATATGGGATCTCAACAATGACATTGGCAATGAGAAAGGCGGCCCAAGAATATGCTTTTGAAGGCCTTTCGCGAACTTCGTAGAGTGATCGCTGGACAACGAATTTGGGCATGATTCTAGCAAAAAGATCTTGGTAAGTCTCCGTACAGAAATGATCTGGGGCTCTACATACTGTTGAACCAAAGTTGAGAATATAGAAGTCAGCATGAATGCACTGAAAATAACATCTTGAAAGCCTTGCAGCGAGCTATCCGGCTTGAAGAATGTGAATCCAATGAAGAGAGAGGACATAGTGGCCAGCATGATTTTCGCCCATACGTAAGATGGCTCGCGCCAGAATCCCTGGAACGACCGATGCGTCACATACCAGAGTTGGGATGTAAATGGCATCGCATACTCACCGACTTGGTTCTCCTCTGGCGTGTTTCTCGCAGCAGATGCACGCTCATCATGAATGCGATCTATCTCAGTTTGAATACCCTTGGCTTGCTGGCTTTCATTCCAAACTAGAGCCCAATCCTTGGTGGCCTTTCCTGAAGCACCGGCACCGATAATTTCTAGCATATATTCCGCAGGCTTGATTCATGTTAGCATTCAGTAGGAATGTGGTTAAGCGAAGGTGAAAGCCTTACATTCTCCGACGAATCACAAGCTCTTGCCCCGTTGCTCTCAAAATAGTCCAAAAGAGTTCGGGATTGGTCACCAATTTCGCCAAAATAAACGGTCCTTCCTCCCTTTGCCAGAAATAATAGTCGGTCGAATTGTTGGAAGAGAAGAGCGCTGGGTTGATGGATCGTTGAAAGAACAGCTTGACCGTGCTCTGCGAGCTTCCGCAGGAAGGAGCAGATTGCCCATGAACTTTGTGAATCAAGGCCACTAGTAGGTTCGTCTAGGAATATCAACAGCGCAGGTTTCGCTGCTAGTTCAACACCGATAGTAAGGAGCTTCCTCTGTTCCACGTTCAATCCCTCGCCAGGAGTGCCCACGATTGCATCGGCAAAGTCCTGCATGCCAAGCATCTCAATAACATCCTCAACGTAGTGATACTTTTCTTTCCTCGGTACTGCCTTGGGCTGACGCAGAACTGCACTGAATCTCAAGGCCTCCCGTACTGTTGTAGTGGGTAGATGGAGGTCTTGTTGCTGGACGTAGCCTGTCTTTCTCTGAAAACTAGAGTCTAGAGGTTTACCGTTCACAAGCATATCGCCAGTAACAACCCCAATGGAGACACGCTTAGCTAGAACGTCAAGCAGTGTGGTCTTTCCAGCACCGGAAACGCCCATCAACGCTGTGAGTGTCCCAGGCTTTACCCAACCGGAGACATTGTCGAGAAGTCGGCGCTCGCCACCTTTCACTGGTATATCATAGCATACGTTCCTCCACGTGAAGATGTCATGCTGTGATGGAATAGCAGAAGTATCCCTCTCTTTCTCTTTGGGCTTTGGAGCTGCCTCCCCTGCACCGGTATCACCCTGGCCCTTTTCCAAATTGCGTAGATGGGCCGGGACATGGCCACGACGGAAGACAAGGAATTCGGCTGTCGAGGATGTCGAGGAGTTGAGTTCGGAGGCGATAAGATACAACGAAATGAAGAATATCCAAAAACCGATAAGAATACCCAGATTTCTCCACTCATGTGCGTATGAGTAGGAATATTGAGTTTGAATATAAGCGTCTCCAGAGACAGTTCTTTCTCCGGCAACAGCGCCACGAACGGAACAAATGAAAGAATCTCCAGACAAGCTTGGATACCCAGGGATGAACTGTGAGCACTCGAATTCACGACCGTGAAATTCATTTGCTACCAGGGCCTCGAAGGTGTAAAATACCGGATTGATCCAACGGATCCAGCTAAACCAAGGAACTTTCGCCATCTCGGGTGCTGTGATAACAAAACCTGTGTAAATCACGATTGCAAGAACAATTACTCCTGCCATAGACATTGCCTGGGCCAGGGTTTTTGTTGAGGCGGCGAGGGTGCGGAAAATACCGGACATCGCAAGGGTGCTGAGGAAGGTGAACAGGAAGAAGATAAAGAACTGGGAGGGCTCATATCGCTATGTCATAGTTAGTATATCACGAAGTCGTTCGAAGGTTTCCATGGCTTACCAAGCCGGCCAAGAAATAGAAGATGATGTTGAACACAATGGCAGACACAAACTTAACAGGCATATCTGCCACTATTCCTCCGAGAGCTTCAGTAAAAGGATGAACAAAAGCATAAGAAGCTTGCTTCTCGATGATAGGGCGTTGATCATAGAGCGAGTTGATCTCAGTGATACTGATCAAGGCGTTCATGAGGACGGCGAAGAAAAGCGCAGCTCCTTTGCTTTGAAATCCTGCAGTTGCGTTTGGGGTTCCGAAGTAAATCGAACCGATAATGAGAGACATGCAGATCCGCCCAATGACGGTGGTCAACGTAGACGGCTTGTCATTCCAGATGCGTTGATAAGCTCGTTTCACGCAGAGTTTGACCTGCATGGGTATAGAGATAACATATGGGCTTTTTGGTCGCACATGCTTTGCTTGTCGTAATCTTTTTGTGGCACCAAAGTCCTTTTCAGCTTCTCCGCCAACAGGATACTCTTCGCAATACTCTAAAATCTCTTTCTTGAGCCGTTGATAGTGAGGGCTTTTCTTCCAATATTGTTCAAAATCGTCGGGGGTACGTGGAACTTGATTTTCCATCCCTTCGCGAGCTTTTCGTTCTTGTGGATTTGTCACCGATGTCAAAAAATCTCCGACTGTTTGACGAGGAGGGCAGTCCCATCCCATCTCGACGAAGTACTCTTTGGCTTTATTACATGGCCCGAAAAAGATCTGTCGACCTTCATAAAGCACAATCACCTTGTTGAAAACATCGTAGATCGCTTGAGATGCCTGGTAAATTGCAACAGCGTGGCAACTCCCGGTGAGGTTTGCAGAAACCCGTAGAGATTTGGCGAATTCCAATGCGCTGGCTGAATCCAACCCTCGTGTACTATTATCCCACGCACCAACAGGAGCTCCCGCCACTAAAAAGGTTCGTTAAAATTTGTCTTGCTCAACAAAAATGATGATGGAAGGAACCTACAAGCCATTTCGGCAATACTTTTTGAATCGTTAGCGTTTGCTATCATGGCTATCATAGCCATCATGGGAGTCTATAAGATTTTGACTTACCTGACTCGCTTTCGTTCGCCTCCCGAAACACCTCGAATGTAGTCATCACCAACTGGAATAATTATGAGCGAAAGAATCGTAGACATTGAGAAGTTCATCTCACCTTTGGTATTATAAGTATGGCTCAGTCCCAACACGGCCATGGCTACCTGAGTAATATGCTTGGCATAAGCTGCGCGGCTGATTCCTTGAAGCCGGTGCTCGGGTGTCCTGGCAGCGGCAGCAAATTCGAGAGTTTGTCCGACAGTAAGATGAGGGAAATGGCGATCGACCTCTTGGTTGTAAAGAACTTCACCCTAGATGGAGGCAAAATATTTAGCAAAAATTCCAAAGACTGCAATAAGGTAAACGCACTTTAAACTCCTTATGCATCGTCTCCATGGGAATGCCGTTGTACTGGACATCGGAACTTTCCCCAACTTTCAACCCGTGCAATTGCCCGGACAAAGACTTGAGAAAGGTCGAGCACCCGCTACCAGGACGTCCAAGGACAATCAGAAGCTCGCCGCTTTGAAGAACACCATCGAAGTTTCGTAGAATCTGCTTCTGAGGTACACATTTCCCTAAGGAGATGTATTCCTGGGGTCGGAACGGAGCTAGGGGGACAGAGCCAACATTATTCTGGTACTGGAGGGCAGCACCGGAGCCGGATATGTTGAGATTTTGAAAGACGACTCCTGTGGATTTCCGCATAGATACTCCTTGCTTATCCATCATTTTGAGCACCATGCGGGCCCATTTGTAGTGGTTGAATTGACCGCTGGTCGGGTCCAGGACAGGATCACCTAGTTCAACATCTTCCAGTGTGTCCTTGCGTTCGATTCCGCCCATACTCCCGACCCCGGAATCGGTAGCTCGGTGTCGAGGAAAGTTGGAGGCAATTCGAGAAAGCTCTTCGCGATCTTCAGGTGGGATATGCTCGAATACTCTCTGCTCCTCGGGCAGGGCTTCGGAGCTCGATCGCGAAACGTGATCTGTTCCATTGAAGGAAGCATTCGTCTCGGCGATCTCATAGTCGTCGTTCTGCCCTGACATGGTCTTGAGGGTTGATTTACAGGCTCGACACCGCTGGAGCAACTTTGATTTGAAGACTGAAGAGTCTCTGGTGTCGAGGTAGTACAGCAGGTGAAGAAGTACATGTACATCGGGACCCGAAAATATGCAAAGTTCGATGATAGCCGACCTCCCCAAAGCAGTCTAAAAAATGCCCTGAACCAAAATTGATCACACTGGGGTCAGGGTATTCTGGGATCTCATTCGATGCGATTTCCAGTCATGATGTCACGATCTATCGGATGGCAGGAGACATTTTCATAATTAGACGATTGCCGAATGCGGTCATTTTTGCGGTGGGCGCAATGGCACATCGGGTATCTGCAGTGGAGTTGAGAAACAAAATACATCAGTGGTAGATCGCTTTGAAACTTGAATTTCTTCTGGAACGATTTTGGGTTGAGGTTGTCTGACTTGTCGTTGATGGACATGTAGTTGGCGCCTGAGGCAGCAACGACCGCCTTATGTGCAAACAGTGCAAACTGCTATCAGCCAAAAAAAATAATTTATCGCGGAGATCAAATTGACGCCGCTCTACCCTGACAACGCACCAGACAATGGCGGACATTCAAAAGACTCCCTTCGTGAGGGACCTCGCCTCTAGCGGTATGATGATATCCATTTCAATGTTGGCGTAATGCAGAAAAAATCGATTGCTAACGAAACGGGTTGTCTAGACCGCAAGATTCGCGACAAGGCCGTCGAATCTCTCACTCTATTCCTGAGCTCGCGCACGGATTTGGGTGTTCTTGATCTTCTGAAGCTCTGGAAGGGTCTATTCTTCTGTAAGTGTTGGCCAACTGATTATCTAAAATTGCGATTGACTTACAATGGTTCACCGCAGGCTTTTATCACTCCGACCGACCTCTCACGCAACAAGCTCTCGCCCGCGCACTCTCCTACCACCTCGTCACATCTCTTCCCCATGCTACCCTCCACAGATTCTTGCGCGCATTCTGGATCACCATCGGTCGGGATTACCACTCCATCGACCGCCTGCGCCTGGACAAGTACCTCTTCCTGATTCGTTGCTATGTCGGCGTCGCATTCCAAATTTTCGTGAAGGAGAAGAAGAGCTCGCAAAAGGGTGACGGCAAAAAGCGCAAGCGTGAAGACGCGGACAAGAAGGGCCGTGGCAAGAAGCAAAAGAAGCAAGAGAGCGAGCCCGCCGAGGAGGAGGAAACCACAGATGAAGATGGAAAGTGGGCCGATCTTTCCGCTTATATCTCTCTCATTGAGGAGGGTCCCCTTCACCCTGTGAACTTCGACCCTGATCAGGATTCTGATGATGAGGAGTCGGACTTTGTGGCGATGCCGCACGGACCGGACGGTCTGCGGTACCATATTGTCGACATTTGGGTTGACGAGTTGGAGAAAGTTCTTGAATTCGAAGATGGCGAGATCGCCGAGGACGGAGTTGCCAATCGGAAGATCAAGGGCGATATTCCCATGGAGCTCATTTTGAGACCGCTGGAGAAGCTTCGTACTGAGAGTCCCTACAAGCCTGTTCGGACACGGGCTACGGAGGCGTTGGAGGATGATCGCTTGGTTGAGTGGGGAGTTCGTGCTCCCACGGTCAATGAGGACGACGAGGTGGACAGCGACGGCGAGTGGGGTGGTTTTGACGAATAACCGATTGATCTAGGCCTGAGAGCCTCTTTTGTACAGCATTTTTATAGCGATAACTGGATGGTATTGGCAAAATGTAAAGTTATTCCAATATTTCACGTCCATGCAGATGGCTGTCTCCTCCACATTACTGGTAGCCCTCCACGGCTTTGGTACTATACTACTGCCACCGAGGGATCTTTTGAGTGACCATGATAATTATCGCATGACATAAGAAATATATTGATATCATCTATTACGATAATCCGGAACTATACAGTTGGGGCACGGAATATAGACTGCGCCAGGCTTGACGACAAAGTGGTCTTGCAAAAAAGCAAGCTCCCGCATAAAGGAAAGTAATAACAATCTCCCAAACACCAAAAAATATACATCAAAGAACCAGATCTCTTTTGCATAAGGGTATCATGAAGGGATAGCAAAAGACTGGGGAGACATTGGACAGATAAGGGCGACAATGAGTTAGCACGAAGTGGTCATGGGCAGACGAAAATCACTTCGGTCCTTCGGCTTCATAAATGTGGCCCGACTTGGTGAGCACCGTGCCAAGTCCTTGGTGGATTTCGCACTGGAATGCCTCGAACGGCACCTTCTCACCGTCAATGCTTATATGGCCGTCTTTTTCGTGAGGCACGAGGCGGAATGCCTTGGCTTTGCGAATCTTCACATCTGCCATGTCGAAAAACCCACCCGTAGGAATCTCATTCATCATTTTGATCGAGGTCATGCGACTAACAGTTCCATCGATAGTGACAATGTCCATCAGCCCGTCGCTTGGGAGGGAGGCAGGGAAAAAACTGGTTTCCTTGGACATGATAGCCATGTTACCCGCGTAGAAGTTACCAATGTGTTCGCCTGGCACGACTTCCCAGTCCTTGGGGACCTGATCTTCCACAGTGCCATACTCAAGTTCAGGTAGTGCCGGTGACTGGCTTGCAGCCTCGAGTCGGATGGGATCCGCCAAAGGGTCATATTCTTGGGATACATAGGACCTGTAATGATCCTTAATGACCCTCTTGTCACTCATCTCGACCTTGATTGCTAGATCACAAGGGTAGATCGTACGTTGCATCAGGCGAACCAAGAAGCCGTACGTGAACCGCTGAGCGCCCATCCATCGGATGTTATCAGTACCAAGGTCTGAGTCAGCGACAATGCCGAAAGACTGTGAAAGAAATGACAGCGTGCGAGTGTTTTTCTGACTGACAGAGACCAAGTCCAAGGGGGTTCGCAATGCCTTGATGATTGCCAAGGATGCCAGGGAGACACTTTCTGTGCCTAAGCAATTCCATGTCATGCCATTGCCGGAGCCACAAGGAAGCAGCGCAACTGCCATTTTGGCCAACGCCTCTCGGCCATTGGGCCGTTTACCTAAGCCGTTAAAGACTTCGTATGGTAGACCATCACCCGAGCAACATATTATCGCGTCGTACGCGTCGAGATCAAGCTGTTCGGCGATTTCAATGGCGTGTCCGCGGTGTTCGGTGGTCTGCACGTCAACCTGGCATCGCGCCGCGGCAAAAACCGGTGCTGCATATGTATTGTAGAGGTTCGCAGCGGTTCCTTTTCCACCAAAGGGGTTGATCAAGACCTTCAGGCGCCTTCTACGTTGAGAAGTACCGTAGGAGAGCTCAAGAAGTCTTTCAGTCCATGCTTCGACCGCAGGCTTTTCTTTCTCGGTTATAGGGTAGTGGAGAGTGGTCACTGAGACATCATTCTTTGTCGAATGTTGGGCGTAGGTGATGGCCAGGGACGAAGCAGCCACCTCGGCGTCAAGAACGTTGTATAGGGAAATTGCGTGGGTTGACTTCGTCTTCGTCTCTAAAGAATGCGCAAAAATCAATTAGCCCCACTGAAAAAAAAAGATATGCCATAACGATTGACTTTATCGCGATCGCCGGAGGGGCGGAGGGTCCCAGCTTAGCTTACTCTTGCATAACCCGCAGCAGCGTCGGTCCGGTTTGCTAGAGGTGCGATCATCTGTTGTAATTGTCAGCGATAAGGACCAGGGGACGTGGTTTTTCGGGGGAGCTAACCGACGACCATAAGAGAATCGGTGCTGAGTGTCAAGGTGACCGCGTTGTCGACGATCAGGGTCTGGTCATGCGCACCTGGCTGATCCGCAGCCGCGTCGAGAGATGACATTCTGAGTGATAATGATATGAATGGTCGAAGTTCAGCGCATCGTAGGGAAGTTCATTATTTGCGCAACGAGTCAAAGGTATAGGGGGTGTAAGATCTAAAGATAGCGCAGGAGAACAAAGCTGGGACCCCGGGGAAGGTGAGAGGTCAATCAACAGCCGCAGGTTCCGGTTACTGGGGCCGTTGCCACAGCGGGAGACCCTTGCGAGCCTCGGATCTACTCTACTCTACTTTGCGCGTGCTAACAACCCGTCGAAAAAAAAGCATTATTTCTATTCCACTACTCCCTGGCCTTGATAGCACAAAGTCATACACAAATTTGTCTTGAGAAAAAAAGGGGGAGCACAAAAAAAGGTGGGAGAAAAGACCAGGAGGGGGGGGGGGGAGAGATAAGATCGAGGAAAATAATAGAAAAAACATCATATAGACTGCAGCCCGCTGGAAATAAACATCACAATCGCTCTAACTTATGCTGCCGCCGCCTTGAGGCCCTTCAAAGAGCCCAGGCTGAGCGCCAGGCCTTGAGAGCGACTTCTAATCCGAACGAAACCAGTGACCGGACCGTCATCGCCCTCCTTTTCGATGCTCAAGTTTGCCAGAGCGTCCTCGCCTGGAAAATCATAATTGTTAGCATCTGAAAGAAGGTTGAAAAAAAAAGCCAAGGAAAAGTCAGTGGTCACATACCGAATACACTCCGGGCGTAAAGGTTGGCGCTCAGGAACCGGCAGTCACCCTTCAGCGACGCCTCGGGGGTCAAGCATGCCATGTTGGTGCTTTCCATCAGTTGCTTCAGGAATTCACGCAGAGTCTTGGCCTTGGAGTTGATGTTAACCTTGTTCTCCCACTCAAACTCGGTCCACATAGAACGGAACTGAGTTTCAGTGCAGTGTGCAGGTTGAATATAGTCCATGATATCGGCGTGGATGTCGTTAAGAATGACCACGTGGGTCTCGGTGGAGCTGGGGCCATCGTAGACAATGTTGCCGAAGATCACTCCAGTGTCGGTGGATGATACCTTGACCGTAGCTGAGACGTTTAAGAAGTCACGCGGGCCCAAGTTGTGGGTGGAAGGACGCTCGACAACCTTGAGATCTCCCAGGGTGGCAAACTCCACGGACAAGTTCTGCAGGGTCTCAGTGGTCTGGTTGACGAGAAGCACGTCGAGGACGATGTCAAACTGGTGGACAGTCACGTAGGCTTCGGCATAGACAGAATCGGAGAAACCGGTGAGTTGCACAACCCGGCTCAGTTTAGAAGCGGCACTCTCTACCGTAGCGTCTCCACCTGTGGCCTTGACAAGATCCAATTCGATCTCCTCGGCGCCCTCGACAGTGTTCTTCTTGGTGAATTGCCGGATGGGTATAACATCATCGATCTGCACAGCAGTCTTGGCCTTCTCCTCGGCCTCCTGAGCAGCCCGCTTCTTGTCCTCGACTTGAACCATGGCGCGGAATGCCTTACGAGTATCCTCTAGGAAGGTAGCCTCGAGGTCCTTCTTCTCCGAGAACTCAGCCAAGGATCGAACACAGGTCATAATGCGGTCAACAGAATCCTCGTCGATAGGGGCCTTGACAAATTGAGATTGGCCAACGCGCATGATGGAGATCATGATCAGCATGGCCTCGGCACGGAGAGCGTTAGTACGGGCGGCATCCTGGGAAACCTCGGAGTGGCGCATGACAAGCTTGGTGAGGGTCGAGGAGAGAACAGTGGACAGGTAGTAATCGCCATCCAGAATGAGCTGACGCAGTGGCGGCTTCTGGGCGGCCTTGACAGCCTCAAGACGAGCGGCGGCGGCGGATTGACTGGTAAGAGCACTCTCGGTGGCATATGTGCCATCAGCCAACACCTTCCGAGATCCGGTAGGCGCAGCCTTGGTACCATTCGACTGTTCCATGAGGAGGACTGTGTCTTCCGGCACCTCGTCGAGAAGCCGCTGCTCAGAAGCTAGGATAGGGATTTCACCAAGACTGGCCCGGATATTCTTCCAGGCCCCTCGAATGTCCTTCTCTTCCAAAGAGTACTCTCCAACAACCCAGAGAACGCCCCGGTAGACCTTTCCTGCTCGAACCTCGCTCAGAGTTGACACCAGACGGTTCACAATTGATCCACGCAAATCCGGGAACTTCTCAACGACCTCCTTGACGAAGGAAATAACATCCACGGCGGAGTTGTTGTTGAAGTCGGCAATAAAGTCCATCAGAAGATCGACAACACTGGCAGCAATTTCGGAGAACTTGATGGCGCAAGTGTGTATTGACTGAACCAAGAGTTGGCGGTATTCATTGTTCTAGGGATGTTGTTAGTATCAGGATACCGTGAGATCAGAATGAGACAATTACCTGTTCGTACTGCTCATCCACAGTTTTGGCGAGCTCCTTCTTGAGTAGCATGACGATTTCCTCGACGTTCTTGCTTGAAACCATCTCCAGAGCAATACCGAGAGCCTTCCTCCGAATATCAATGTCTGGGCTGGAAAGCACACGCAGAATCTCCATAGTCAAGTCATCCAGAACACCCTCGTTGCGAATTCTCAACTGGTCGACACGGTCCAGCACAATAAGCTTGACGTTGTTGTCGGCCTCTCGGATGGCGAGTTCGATCAATTTGCTGGCAGAGGCCTTTACGGCGACGGGGTTGCTGGTTAGGGCAGTGAGGGACGTGGCGGCTTCGTAGACAACGGTGCTGGTAGGAGCATCAAGGAGCTCGAGCATGAGTTTGAGATATCGCGACTGTTTCCAATTAGCAGTGAGACATGACTGATCCAGCTGCTCAACATACCTTGTTTCCTGGATTTTGCACAGCATCTTTACGCAAGAATTCCAACTCAGCCAATTGGAGTAGCTCATCGGTGTTGGGGATGGTATCGAAGGTAGTACGAAGGTATTCGAGGGCCTTCTGGTGGCTAATTGACATGAGCGCGGCAAAAGCATTGCGCTTGCAGGTGCCATCGGTCTCCGACTCGAGGAAGGTCTGTAGAAGCTCCGGGGCGTCGGGAATGAGGGTTTCGGAGTGTTGGAAGATAGAGGCAACGGCCCACACGGAGTTCTTGCGCACATAAGCATGACGGTGCTCGAGGCACTGGCGAGCCGAGGAAAGGAGGGGCTCGATCAGTTCGGGCTCACGCAGCTTGCACAGGAAGCGGAGAGTGTTACCCCGAACATATTCGTTGGGGTGTTGAAGGTCGTTCCGAATGCCGTTACTGTGAAAAGAAAGACAGGTTAATTGATTGATCATTCCCGTGAGAAAGTAGCCACGGGGATCCTTCTTACCAGACCAAGATCATTTCCTGCTTCAGCTTGCCATTCGAGTCGAGTTTAGGGCAGATCTCATAGTAGAAGTACAGCAATTTCTTGAGAGCCTTGCTCTTCGATGGCATGACAAAGCGAATGATATGCATCAGAATGGCGGGCATGGGGTCGCCATTGAGCATGATCGTGATAATGGTGCGCATTGTTTCCAACTTGGACTCATCGGTTCCCTTCTCCAGCTGAAGTTTTAGCTCTTGCACAGTTGGTTGGTCCGCCGTGTTATCCTGGTGGACCAGACTGTATGTGTTTTCGAGGAAGGACGCCATGGTGGTGGGATTGAAAGCGACGACCGGGGGAATCGAAGGGGAGCTTGCATGTTGTCAGTTCGGGGGGGATGTTTTGGACACCTCAGCGCAGCCACACGTACCAGTTAGGATCTCTCCCGGGGGGGAGGATAGACAATAAGATTGTAGGACCGAAATCAGGAACGCGCAATTAAAGTAATCCGACACCCCTCGCCAGCCTAAGAATCATCGGCGTGCTGTTTAAGATGCGCAATGGAGAGGGGGGTGGGAAGCATCAACCTGTCCCTTTGCGGGCGCCGCCCCGTTCTGTGTGCATGACTAAGCCACCTTTCCAACATTTCCCGCCCTACACCACTCAGCGTCATTCCTCGATTCTCGACTGCCAATTCTTCAACACAATGTCGACTAACGAGGTGTTTTACCTCCGATACTAGTAAGAATGATGGGTCCCAAAAGCCCAGGTCACCCTGGCTGCTAACACCCCGCCGCAGCTCAGGTCACTCTGGGCGGTTCGGGCATGAGTTCCTAGGTTGGTCTACCTACATGAGAATGAGGGTGAGGATGATTGATCTTGCTGACCAGACAATTCCAGAATTCGATTTCCGTACCCTATCCGATGGTAGCAGTGCCGCCGTCCGTTACGCGAATAACTCCAACTACCGCAATGACTCCCTCATCCGCAAAGAAAGTGAGTCCCATCCCCGGGACCAGGCCAGGAACAATCGCGACAGACAATCTGATAAGAATATACAGTGTGTGTGAGCCCGGCCATGATCCAGGAGATCAAGCGCATTATCAAGGATAGTGAAATCATGAAGTACGACCCTCAATGTTTTAATAGGAACTCCCAATGTTGGTGGGTGTAGACCGGACGAGCTGACTAGGTACCAGGGAGGACGATTCCAAGTGGCCCCAGAAGAACAAGGACGGACGCCAGGAGCTGGAGATCCGCCTTGGAAGTGAGCACATCTCGTTTGAGGTATGATATCCACCTTGAAAAGACGGTCAAGATTCTTTTTTTAATACTAACCGCGCTTACCGCGCAGACCGCGAAAATTGGCTCCCTTGTGGATGTCACTGAATCGTCGGATCCTGAGGGTCTTCGAGTGTTTTATTACCTTGTACAGGACTTGAAAGCCCTGATTTTCTCGCTTATTTCTCTGCACTTCAAGGTAGGGTTCAACAATGCAGGTTGGTTGCGCAGTGCGACGCGATGCTAACGAACGTGCTTTACAGATCAAGCCCATCTAGGTCCAAAATTCTTTGGTTGCAGATGTGTATGCGAATTTGAAACTATTCTTTTTTTAACGATACCGGGCGTTCATCGAGGAATCCTTCTAAAGGAAGTGGGTTTGTCACTTCAGTACTTTAGCTGAACCCAATGCAGATACAAATGATTATAATCCCAAAATTGGCTCTTTGATTCGCCACAATTGAGCCTTGCCACAAGTATGAGTAAGAGTGAGAATAATAGGGCATAGTGACTATATTTATGATATCTATGTGTGATATATATTTAAAGATCAATATAAAATAAGTACATTAAGTAAATCTAGACCCCCTGACTGTATAGTATACTCTAACTACCACTAGTATGTACGGTAAAGGAAATCGTTCCTGACGTACAGCTGGTTGCCTCAGGCCAAAACGCCTCCCCCGCGCTCGCATGACCCCAGTCTCAGTCACAGTCAAATGGGCCTCCCCCCCCCCCCCTCCGAGAGTACAGACCTTCTCACTCTTCTCACTCTTCCTCATTCCTCAGTTTCCTCTCTTTTTTTGCTCTCGCTTGGGCGCATTTGCTTGGAACCGATGTCCGCCATTCCCCTCCCTTGATTTCATCCCCAATGCCGACCCCAAGTAACAACCAGCCGACTTCGATCGCCGAAGTGATCTCCACTCGCACTTGTCCACCAGACCTTGATCGCATTTCGGCCTGGAGAGACTCACCAGACTCGACTGACGAGGCCAGTGACCCCTTGGATGATATTCTGTCGCCCTCGAGTGGCACTACGCCCTTCATGTTGAATCAGTCCGATGATGGAGGTGCGCTTTTAGCGCCCGAGGCGCTCAAAGTGGAGCAGAAGTTGGCTCCCAGCACGGACTTGGACATGGGCCGTGAGAGATCCGTATCTCCAACGGATCCATGCGACCGTGGTCGCTCATCGCCGGTGATGCCGACTCCGGCACTGATGCGCTATGAATTTTCTAATGTTCGGGTATGTAACCGCCCCGACCCCATCCATCAGCGACACTACTAATTGAACCATCGCTACAGCTTTTGCCAAACCATACCTCGTCGTTTCTTCGCTCCGGAAGCAGATTTGCTGGTACCCAAATGTCCGACAAACAAGTTTACAATGTTGATGTGGAAATCAAACATGTGGACATTGCAGAATCTTACCTTTGCGGCTACTTGCGCATCCAAGGTTAGTCATTTTCCCGCGGCAATGAGCCATATCACCGTATAGAGCTGTTCTGACCGTGGTTGTATTCTTCCCTCTTTAGGCTTGACTGAGGATCACCCTACTTTGACGACCTTCTTCGAGGGCGAAATGATTGGCACAAAACACAGCTTCATCACTCGAAACGAGGAATGGGGTGCCAACGAGAAGACCGACATACATCACTGGTCTCGGTTTCCGGCGTGGAAACCACTTGCTAAACAAGCCAAGAAGACTGATTTCTCACTACGCAATTTTGCCCAGCACGAGCACGTATTCATGCGGTGGAAGGAATACTTCCTCGTTCCGGACCACCGAGTTCGAACAATCTCAGGCGCCAGCTTTGAAGGATTTTACTATATCTGCTTCAACCAGATACAAGGATCCGTGAGCGGTGTATATTTCCATGCAAAGAGCGAGAGGTAAGTTACTTTGTATCGCTGATTCAAAATTCCGCTTTGTCTAACGGTATATCAGATTTCAACAGCTTGAGCTTAAGCATGTCGAGGATCGTGGATGTGCGCCAGTAGTCGAATTCCGTTAAGCTGGAACTCGGTTCCTGGCGCTTGTATTATCATCTACGCTGCGGCGACCGAGTCGCCTTTCAAACGTCCCACCTCGTATACTACCCTATCATTCCACATCTTCAACATTCAATGTCCCAGGTTGACTGCTACTTCCTGGCCCCATCTCTCCCAGAATCTCCACTGCCCCATCTCACCTCAGCCATCTACTCTCCGACTCTCCTCTGCTTAGCGAACTCCCAAGCATCTGGGGTTTGAAGCTTCCGATACTACATATACCCCATGGCCAAAGCCCCGCATACGCTCGCCACCTGATGTTTTCAAATTGTAACTCATGCCTCACGAACTCGGATCCAGGAAACGGCGTCCCTCTTATCTAGTGATAAGGCTTCCTTGTCTCGGGGAGCTTTTGTTCTTATTTTTATTTCTCTTCTCTTATTTCTATTGGTTCCTCTCTATTCTTTTTCATATATCATTTTTATTATCCGGACCGATATTTCTCTTGAACTTCCTGTTTGTGATATGTATTTTCCAGGCAGCTGATTCAAGCTGCGGCTTTCTTGGACACACTGGCATGAATTTCCAAGGTATTTTTTGATCAGCTTCATATATGCTACTAGTAGTACCTACGACCTAGGTATCGTAATTCTTACTCGTAGTAAACTCGATGAGATTCTAGAGAAGCCTACCTAATAGGTCGGCTAGTATCTAATCTTCAATGCAAGGTGAGGTCTCTAAACACAGTGACGCCACATAGTACCTACTAGGTATATGAGCAGGTCGTGTAGAGGAAGATTCTTTCAAAGGACAATGGATCAAATTCGATTAATATAGCAATTAATGGCAATGGTCCTAATAGCCAAGCAAAAAAAAAGTGAAAAAAGTGAATCGAGTACAAGTTGCCATTTTAGAGCACCAGAATGCAGATAGCCAATGCAATAGTACCAACGCCGAGCAAAAATCCAAAATGGATGGGGGGCCCCTTGACTCCCGTATGTGGAAGAATCAGAAGATGACAGATAGTAGAAGGCGTTAAATAATGAGAAAGTAGCACAGAGGGGTATCACATGCGATTCGTCTGAGGGTGTATAAGTCAAGTCGAGATCGAGCGAGTGTGGAAAAAGAAGATAACATGAAAGAAAGACATCTTCTTCAAAAAGCAAAATATCATAAAATCAAGAATGGAGAGAATGGAGAGAGAAGCAGAAGAAGATAGAAAGCCTGCGATCTTAGACCATGTAAGAGTTCTGACGGCTGGCAGAAGCGGAGCCGCTGCTATAGCTGCTAGCTTCACTTCCAGGTGTGGGGGGGTTCCACGACCACTTGCTGACGAATGGAGACGATCCACTCGGTCTGGAGGAGTTCAGCAGCAGTGGGTCGCTTGAGAGGGTCACACTCGAAGCAGCGGCTCAAGAAGTTGATACCCTGTTCGCTGAGCTGGTCACGGGTCGGCAGGGCGGGTTGGTTGCCTTGCGCGATGTTGTACATGATCGCCCACTCGTTATCTAGAGTGGACCATGGTCGACGGCCGGTGGCCATCTCGAGAATGACACAGCCAAGAGACCAAATATCCACAGCGCCCTGGTGGCTCGCGAGTTCAGGCGTGTCGCCACGGATAACCTCAGGAGACATGTACATTGGAGTTCCCGTCGTCGTCTTTTGGTTCTTGCCCCGATTTTGCATTTGATCGTTCTTGCCGGGTAAAGAGTCCTTGGTGCCACCAGGGTTGTCCATCGGGGCTACGGTTCGACCTGATCCAGCAATGATCTTGGCAGCGCCGAAATCGACGTACTTGATGATTCCGTTGTGATCAAGCAAGACATTCTCGGGTTTGATATCGCGATGGACAATGCCCGCTTGATGAAGGTAAGCCAGACCCTCAAGAAGTTGAAGAGCATAGACCATGATGACGGTTTCATCTTCAATACGACCGTGCTCCAGCAAACTGGCAAGCGACCCACCAGAGCAGTATTCCATGAAGATGTAGACCTTGTCACGGTGCACCTCGATACCATGGTATGAGACGATGTTCGGATGGTCCAGCACCTCGAGCACACCCATCTCATCGCGAATTTGCTGAGCAATCTTGGGAATTAGCTGAGGATCCTGCAGACGGATTTCCTTAACTGCCATCAAGTAGTTGCTGTCCAAATTGATAGCAACGTAGACAGAGCCGAAGGTACCACCTCCGATGAATTGGCCTTGTTGCCAGCGGAGAGTAACGTTGGTAGCAGATGATGATAGCACGGTGAGGGAACGGTCAGCCTCATCAGAGCCTTCAAGAACCCTACCAAGAGCTTGTCGTTTTGCGTCTTCTTCCACTCTCCTGTCTTCAATTTCCGTGACCCGGGCATACCACTGATCACGAATATTCCTGGACGCTTCTTCGTCACTCAGGATACGGCCTTGGCCGATTTTTCGGGCGCCAGCGCGCTCTTCCATGCGTTGCTTTTCAGCCTGGGCCGCAAGGGATGATCGAGCGCCCATAATATCGAAATGAGAGATAAGGAGAGACATGCAACCTGCTACCTTTGACCTCAGACGGTTGAACTGCTCCTCGTCTAAAGATAACAAGTGTCGACTGGAGGTGATTGCCATGGCAAATTCAAGCGCGGCGACTGCCCACTTGAAAGTTTTTCGATCGGCGGCATCACACTCATCGCAAATGAACGAAACCCAGTCAAGAGATAGATCGATCAGGCGAGCACTATTCATAGCGCGTCTATTGGCATCAACATAATTGGAAGAACGTTTACCAAATTCAGTTGCAAATGCATAGCAGGCCTGCACCAAGTCATTATTCTCCCATGTCTTTTCACGCAGCTGGCTCTTGATCACAGCCACACTATCCATGATGGCCATGGAAAGCTTGAAAGAGATCTTCTTGATCTTATTCAATTCGACGTTAACACGACCAAGGTTGGCACGCTGCTCGATCGACATGTCTAGCTGGATGCCAGTGAGCTGTGTCAACTCCAGCCTTGCGTTTTGTAGTCTTTCTTGCATTCCTTCAACGACAAGTCGAAGTTTACCAAGGCGGACATCGGTAGGCTGCTCCAGCATATCCACGTACATTTCTTTGCCACCCCATCCTAGAGGCCGTTCTGGGCGGATGACAAGTACATATGGAATGTGAGGCGAGTCAATTGTTGTGTTGTCTTCTCGGAAGGAGGTAGCGAGGATGGCTTTGATATCGGCAGGGCGATTCCACAGGGAATAATGGGCAATCAAGTAGACGCCCTTCTGGCCAACCGAACCAGGTGAAGTGACCAGAAAATGATCAGATATCAACAAGGCCTCGAAAAAATCGTATGCGATGTCTGCGGAAATATTGTATTCCGTCGCGTTTTCAAACAATTGGCAAAGAAATCTCGAGAATCGGTACAACTTGCGCTGTCGGATACGTGTCGAATCAAGTATGCTCTTATACCGCTTGTCCATGTCTGCGACTGTTTCTTTAGGCCTTGGAACCAGCTCACGTTCGAAATGAATCATGAGTCGTTGAAGAGATTTGGCAGTTAAAGCACTATTTCTGTGTGTTAATAAAGTCAAAGTATTACGAGAGTTGGGCATTTCATACCTGAATTGCTCCGCAACCTCGATATCACCACCGTCTAGTTGGCGGCCGATTTGATAAGAATAGCCCCATTCCTGCTCCAGAATCTCGGCCTCCTTGAAGGTATTTTTATTGGCGTTTAACTTCCAATTCAAAAGTCGAAAATAGTACTTCATGGCATCCAACACAACGGAATCGAAATTCTCGTCAACACAGGGTGGTAAATCCCAACCAGGCTCAGGCCGTGAGATAGCCAAATAAGTCTGCTTAATCTGAACAGCCACTTTCATTAAGATTTGGAACTGCGAGATCATCTGGTCCACCAGGATAGGAGACTGCTGAGCCGGATCTCTCATGTTCTTCGCATAAGACAGACGCATGCGGATGATCTCTTGAATCAAACGGGATGGAAAGTTGATTAATGTTAGAAGCTCCTCAATATAGGGGGGGCAGATGGCGAGCTGCAAAGGCTTCGGAGTTTTCGATCAAAGTACTTTTGGCTTTTTGGATGACGGCCCCAATGCCCTGGAGCATACTGTGCTCGCCCTGTAGGGTCTTCAGGCCGTCCTCCTTCATGATACGATCCAGAAACGATGAGTCGTCCGATAAGTCGCTCTTGTCGGATTTGAGTCTAGAAACAGCGAAATCGAGAGCATCGTTGCCTACCCAACTTTGTAAGACAGCAAGTTGGGTGTTTATCAGAGCGGTGATGTTGTGCCAGGCAAAAATCGCCGCGCGGCTAGAGTAGAACTCTTCTGAAGCAGCACGAGGATTTGCGGTCTCCATTTCCTTGGCTGTCGAGTATAGAATCTCAACCTTCTCAACCTTTTCCACGACATCCTCAACTTGCTGGCGGGGTGGTTTGCCGATTTCAGCTTCACCTTTGATTTGGAAGTTGATGATGTCGTCGATTAGGGGTGCAAGGCGAGAGCGAGCATCCTCGATCAGTTTTCGTTGGAGAGGAATGCTTCGGCCGCATGTCCTCGATCGGACTCCAAGCCATAGGGCATGGCTAAGAGCTGCCGATCTCTGCGACTCCGTGGAGCCGATGAGTCGTTGTTTCTCTTGCCTTACCACGTCACCCTTTAGCACCGACGCCAACATGGAATGCCATTCGAGTCGTTCTTGATTTTTCGGGTTCTTGAGTTCGTCTATGCTGGGGAGGTTGTCATCGGGGAGGAAAAGTTGGGTGTCGGGGTCGTAAGGATCATCTTCATAGGGAGCTTCGGAGGATGGGGAAGGATCCTCTAAGTCGGCGTCTCCGACCATAACGTTAGGAGATTGTGCGTCGTTAAAGTGGTGATACCAAGCCTGAGGATTGGCCCGAATGCGTTGCACATAGGCCTTTTCTTGAGCGCGATATTGCGCGTTCGGATCGCGTCGGGGTCCTCTCTTAGAAGAGGAGGAGCGTTGACGATCACTCTGGAGGCTGATGTATTGTGGTGGGCGCCGTTGAGGGGCGTATGTATTGGAGGGGGGTTCTTGCAGGAGCGGATGGGCGTTGTGGCCGCAGATCGCCGGGCATCGCAAGAGGGTCGGAGGCCTCAAGCACGGATGAAGCTCCAACGCTAGCCCCACGTGGACGGACTGTAGGCGTACTAGACCATGAGGACAGACTCGATGGATGGGAGGGAGGGGAGGAAGTGATGGTCGTGGCCGGTGTCTGAACTTGAGTGTCGAAGGGTTCCCCGAAGGATGTGTTGGCCATCAGTGGATACTGAGGAGGATACTCGTCAGATGAGCCCGAGCCATCCGAGTCATGGTTGGCAATGTCGGGGTGCTCCATGATGGACGAATGCTGGGGAAGCTCTCGCGCTCTCAAACGGTCAAGGTGGGGGGGGGGGGAATGCATCTAGGATGGAGACCAGCATTGGAGGTAATTGGAGTGATAGGGGAGTGTGGCGGTGTTGGGTGGCGCGACCAATGGGATTTGTTACCGGCGGGGGCCAACCCGGTCGGTAGGTGGCACCTTCACGTAGCTTCAGCTGGTCCTGGTTGGCCCTTGCGGGATCGACTATCAATACTACTAGTTCGAGACTGATCCGAGCAGGGCACGAGTCTTTGGTCACGTACGTGGCACCGAATCTGCGTCCTCCTCGATATTAATTTACATCGCTGTCCCTAGTCACAGGTGCTGATCACGCTGTCTAGACTGGGGTGCGGTGTATAGTCTCAGACTAGACCAGAACAATGTGGTTGATGAACAGCCATGCAAAGCACCGGGATATACCTAGTCAAATCGGATAATACCGGCCCAAATGATGTACTTCTACTATGTACCGTTTATTATGGCGTACTTGATGCATAATACATCGTGATATGTCCAGGTGTTCACTAATTAATTCATGGGCATACAGTGGCCCTACCACATATATTCTAAGTTTCAAATTGGAAACGCAAAAGTACATTTGACTGTCCATATATATTACACAGAAAAAAGGTAGCCTAGAATCTTGGAAAAGGTCAGAAACTGCGTAAAGCTTTCTTCTGAATTCCCATAGATCACCAGCAGTTTCAAAAAGAACTCTTTGCCTTTCCCCTCTCTTCCAAGGTTTCGCCAACTTCACGTTACAAGCATAGCAGTCCACGTCACTTTGATATAAAATCCCAGGTTTATTTAAAGCAGTACAATTACTACCAAATCTTTGGATCGTCTTCATGACCTAATAAGCACATGTTGGATTGGATGCCTTACAATATCTCATCGTATGAGCAAAGGGCTCTTGGCCCGAACGCCCTTTTGGATCTCCATACCTAGGTACTACTATATTAACTGCTTATGCTGGGTCACCGTTGGACACTACAAGGCAGCGATTCATAACTCAAGGATTCTATGATCAACATCTATAAATTTTGCTACCGAGGGTAGACTTGAACTTTCGAAGGTCAAAGGGCCTCAAAATGTTAGATTTTGGTAGGCAATCAAAAAAAAAAAAACTATGAATTACAAGTTAGTAGTACTAGGCACCTGATCTCAAATGGCTGCAGTCATGCAGGGGAAGTAGGACTATTTCGTCAATCCTGCAATCGATCTCTAGCCAAAAGCTAAAATCGAGATTCGTGGATACTGGGAAATCAAGTTGTCGATCGGTCACGGTGGAGCGCAGTAGAAATCGTGAAGTACTAGTAGTGATGGATGATGTTGATACTAAGATAACTGCGGTGATGAAGAAGACGAAGAAGAAGTTACTATCTTGACAAAAGGAATAGAATCTTGTATGCCCCAAAGTTTACGGAGTACATGTACTGTACACTGCCCCGTGCACTTGGTTCAAATTGAAAGCATTTCGAGTTTATCAAGACCTAGTTCTCACTCAAAGTCTATGAGGATTGATGAGCAGGATATGGGACCCCAGAGGGCCAAGTGCATTGGAAATTTGGAATAACTTCCTTCCCAAAAGCAAATTTGGCACGTATGTCTCGGAATGACTCTTCGACCCCAGCGGAGAAATGTCTCATCAAATAGCAAGCTAGGAGATAACTTCAATAGCAAATTCTTCTTAACTAGAAGCTGCTGCATACTGACGTCAATTTCCCAGAGCAATTCATAACAAAAAGTCACCCGAGCACCATCATTTGCCGGACAGATGCCAAGTCCCTTTTCGGGATGCCGAAGCAGCCTTCCAAATTCCCCGGCCAATGAGGGTCCCAGTGCTTATCTGGACTTGGCATCCCCGGACCGCGTGGTCAGTACGGAGTACGGGCTACCATATGGTCGACTTTCGCAGCTTGCCACCCCATGCGTTCTTCATGGCGATCGTGATTGTACGGTACCTGCGTGGTGGGTCAGCTGTCCACGCCCGATTCCAACATATTTACCGACATAAGATGCGAGGGGTAGCAATAATTGACACCAAGATGGCATGTCACTGTTTCAATGTGGCCCTGCACACTGCGAGCACTTTTTTGGAGTGATGGGGCAAAATAGCTCTGTTGTCTTCTCATTTATAATGGGGGTCTTGTCGTCAGAGGCGCCAGCTAAAATCGTCTGTACCATTTGGCCAAGAGTCGCGAGTTAATTAAGATAAATGCAGGAAATCCAACAAACGAGACGAATAATATCCGTGGCCCCTGACTGGAGTGCAAGGATGATAAGCTGGGAATGTACATAGAGTTCACAGTGGTTGAACAGGGCACTGCTGATTGGTCGCTCATCTTGCGACAGATAAGAACCTGTCCGAGTGACACTGACTAAGATATTTACCTACAGCACATTTATGATAGCCCTCGTTGTATACTTGCATTTACATTGGCTTTGAATAAAAAGCCATCCATAATAGTATTTTAACCATTACTCATGCACCTCTTTAAACAAGAAATGTCGGAAAAGCTCTTGATTTGATTATTGTTCCCAAAGAGGTAAGCGTGGTTCCCGTTTGGGCCTGTGCTCCTCTCCAGATAAGAGACACCCGTTGATTGGCTGACGCCCAACCTCATATCTACAGCCACTGACAGCGGGACAATGGACTTGCGGCCGCCAGCACATTTTCCATTCACAGAGCGGTATCGAAATCAATTGCTGTTTAATTTCCATTATTGACCTCTGTAAGTAAGCTTGTCCGTATTTTGCCATCGTCCGCGGTTTCCGAGGAGCCATATCCCCTGCTTATCACGCACTCGCTGACAGGGCCTGGGTTCCCCGAACTTCAGATGCACCTTCACAATAGTGTAAAGTAAGACTATGGATATAGAGATCTGGAGGATACACAGCATATATCTGCATTATTGAAGGCTTTCTAAATCTCCGTAGATATTGTGGTCTCGAAGTTGAGCCTCTTTGGAGTAAACTATTAAACCGCCGTAAGGTAGACCCGTAATTCCCCGGCGCATGGGTCCCATTCTCTTTGAAAACGCCCCCAAACCGTCCTTATCCATCAAAATGGCTGAAATTGGCGGGCTTGGCTCCAGCTATCAGTCAGATCGGATGAATCATAATAGAAATCACCATGACCACCGTCTTAGTTTCCACTATCTGGGGCTAAGATTGATGGTTCCGACGCTCTTCTAGCGTGTCCCCGGTGGAGACACCCCCGTTTGATGTTCCATATGTACGGAGTATTGCGTCGCTATTTAATTATCAGGCCCTGTCCCTGCAGCACTTGATAGATCAGCTTATCCTTCTCCTTTTCATAGCCCTAAATACCGGGTTTAAATCGATTGATCTCTTCTCCTCGTTGACCTTTCACATCAGCCATACATTTGACTGCCCGCCTCATATTTTCGTCTGATTTCGTTCTGGTACGCCTATCTGTGACACTGAGCCATCTCACTGGTTTCCGTCATGTCTGTCGAGTACAATGGGACCATCGCCACCGGCGGTGATTCCCTCCACGATAACCTCAACATCTACTATAATGTAAGTCACACGAAGATGGATCCTTTAAGTTCTTCCAACAGACCATCCGAACTAATTGGGATTCTAGGCCGGCGATATCTCTTGGATAATCACATCATCAGCCCTTGTGCTGCTCATGATTCCGGGTGTTGGGTATGTATTACATCGCGACGCACTTTATTCCTTAGTACATCACTGACTCTTACTGTTTAGTTTCTTCTACTCGGGTCTAGCTCGCCGCAAGTCTGCACTCTCTCTCATATGGCTTTCGATCATGTCCGTCGGCGTCGTGTCGTTCCAATGGTTCTTCTGGGGATATTCGCTAGCTTTCTCCCACACCGCTGGAAAGTTTATCGGCGATCTCTCAAACTTTGGCATGAAGGATGTTCTTGCCCAGCCATCTGTCGGAGGTACCGCCGTCCCGGATATTCTCTTCGCTATCTTCCAGGGCATGTTCGCTTGTATTACGTGAGTAAACCAATCAAGATTTGCTCCCACCCAGAATACTGACACTAGGGATTTTAGGGTTGCTCTCGCCGTCGGTGCCGTCGCTGAGCGTGGTCGTATGCTCCCCTGCATTGTCTTCATGTTCATCTGGTCGACTATCATCTACGACCCCATTGCGTGCTGGACATGGAACCCCTCCGGCTGGGTTTACCAACTAGGTGGATTGGACTTCGCTGGTGGTACTCCGGTTCACATCGCGTCGGGTTCTGCAGCTTTGGCATACTCCCTGATGCTGGGTAAGCGTCGTGGCCATGGCACTCATGAGCTCAACTACCGTCCTCACAACGTTACTCACGTCGTCATCGGTACTGTCTTCCTTTGGGTGGGCTGGTTTGGCTTCAACGCTGGCTCTGCCCTGTCCGCCAACCTTCGTGCTGCTATGGCAGCCGTTGTCACCAACCTGGCTGCTTCAGTTGGCGGTGTAACCTGGTGTCTTATGGACTATCGCCTGGAGCGCAAGTGGTCTACTGTTGGCTTCTGCTCTGGTGTGATCGCTGGCCTGGTCGCTATCACTCCCGGATCTGGATTCGTCACTCCTTGGGCTGCTGTCATCTTCGGTGTTGTGGGTGCTGTTGCCTGCAATTATGCAACCAAGTTGAAGTTCCTGCTCCGTGTTGACGACGCTCTGGACATCTTTGCTGTCCACGGTATTGGCGGCATCGTTGGTAACCTCCTCACTGGTCTCTTCGCTGCCGACTACATTGCGCACTTGGACGGTGCCACTGAGATTGATGGAGGCTGGATCAACCACAACTACATTCAATTGGGATACCAGCTCGCGGATTCCGTCTCTGGTATGGCATACTCCTTCGTTGGAACCTGCATCATTCTGTTCATCCTCAACCTGATTCCCGGTATGAGTCTGCGTGCTCCCGAGGAGGACGAGATCATGGGTATTGATGATGCCGAAATTGGCGAGTTTGCCTACGACTACGTCGAGATCAGACGTGACGTTATCAGCGGCATTGAGAGCAGCGAGACTGGCTCCAAGCGCACCGTTACTCCCACTGGCGAACACGCCATTGAAACCAAGGTCTAATATCCTTGGTGACTTGACGAACTTTTATCAAATCTTTAATAACTTCTTTCGGTGGTTTATTTTTATTATCCATCCTTTCCCTCTTTCTCTTGTTTTCTTCTCCAACTTTCAGCATTTTGGATAACATCCTATTCCTTTTTTCTTATATCTTATATGCATTGACAGATACCCAAATCAAAATCAAAATAATAACAAAAAGCCCAGAGTCACCCCCAAAATAGTATTGTAATAACATGCAATTGAAATGTAATCTTGAGACTAAAACCAAAAAGAATTTTTTTTTTTAACGCGCGATTTGAACAAAACAACGAGCAATCAAAGTACTAGTATACAGACGGACCCGAACCCCCGAAGTAGTTTCAGCCTATTACTTGGCGAATTCACTGTCTCGCTCCAGCCATGTTCCAAAGCCCTTGAGATTTGGATTGGTGCGCTTCAACTCAGGAATATCTACCTTGTAACCACTGTCATGAAACCACTTGAACATATAGCCCATGTACTTCACAGATGCCATGAATAATGAGCAGAGAAACTGGAAATTTGAAGGGAAAGGACTGCCCGTTTTCTCTTTGAAAATCCATGCCATCTGATCGTATGTCAACTCATCCCTGCCAGAGAAAGACTTTTGTTCTGGTACGCCTCCGGATGAGCAAAAGCCTCGGCCCCAAAAAATCCGATATCGTCCGTCGCTACCATCTGTAGCGGTTTGCCTTTCGGCGCCATCTTGAAGCTGGTTGCAAAGACTTTGCCAAAGAAATCCGGGGCGAGATTCTCATAGAATGCCGCCGGTCGCAGAATGAACCACTTCATGTCTGCGCTTTTGCTTTTTTCGACAAGGTGATGCTCAATGTTGTGCTTGTTTATGAAATGCGGGACCTTGGTTGGTGTTGTGTAAGAAGCATCTCCTCCCCGGTCAACAGAGCTATACACAAAGAATTGGACATTTTGTTTCAGTGAGTCGTCGATGAGAGATTTCCCTTGCAGCTCTTCTAGTGCGCTATTTCCGATTGCGACCTGCTAAGAGATAGTTAGTATATCAATGCAAAGCCATCAATGGGTTGAAAAGGTATAGATACCTGAACGCTGTAGACGCCTCAGATATCGCATTGAGTCGCTTTGCGCGCATTCTGAAAAAGAGCTGGGGCATTGTCCAAATTTCCCTCCACGATTTTCATATTTGGTGACAATTTCGTGAGCTTTTGGGCTGAAGAAGACTAAACGTTGCGAGTCATGGCCAAGATTTCCAACAGAGATGTTCTGGCAACAAGACTTCTGATGAGGGAGCCTCCTTACTTGCCCGTCACAACAGTTATGAGCACGGCTATTATTATGAAGCCTTGGAGAGAAAGCTTTTTTAATCGCGTGATGATGTGGTGGACTTGTGGAGAGGCAGAGAAATATAGCGTCTTTGGCGTTCGCAGGTAGGTAATGGTAGTAGTAATATTTGCAAGATAGTATGTATCGAACAACTCCGAGAATGGCGAGACCTGCAAAGATTTGAAGAGAAGAAAGTGAACTATGATCCCTTTTAAGGAGAAGCAGCTATACATGAGAATGCTCTAGTAGCTTATGCCAATTTGAATTTTGTGTGTTATGTCATGACCTACTCTCGAAGTTCATTTCAATGCCGTGATGAATAAGATTGGTAAGGACCCAGTCGACTAGGGCCGCCGACCGCCGAGGAGTCGCTAGCTGGCGGTAGCCACCCCTGGCACCCAGTAAAGAGCGCCTCTCTGGTTGCATTGGTCATGCATATTTTGTGAATGGCTTTAAATTGTAGCAAACTGTAACTATGATTGACAAGGGGTTCATTCAACTATAGTATAGGTAAATCCGTTTGGTAGAACTAAGACATGACAACAAAACAACCTTGGAAAGAAAATGGAAACTGTATAAGTTGTAATTAATGTGAATAAAATAGCTTTAGTGTTGAGGTTAGTCATGCCATCACTCTCTAAACAGATTTCACAAATTCATAACAGGGTTCACTGAATTTTTCATCTCTCAATTTTGACAAATTTCATCTTGATTTGACTCGCCGGCAGTTGGCATTGAGATCAAGGCCGAAAATAAGGTGCTGACCGAATGCCGTCACTCGTTGCCCGATTGGAGTTAGATTTTATAATCGTGCACGGGATCGTCAATGGTATGATTCACTAGTAATCAATCAAAATACTTAAAAGTCATCTCGTGACAACCAAATCCAGGTCCAGCACACATAAAATCCTTCTCAACCTTTAAAGCATATCGATCTCGACCAATATCAATCATGGCCAAAGTTATCACCGTCTTCGGTGCTACCGGACAACAAGGGGGCTCTGTTATCCGTATTATTCTGCAGGACGAAAACCTATCCAAAGAATTCAAGATTCGAGGAGTCAGTCGCGATCTTTCGAAGCCGCAATCCCGGGCTCTTGCAAGCCAGGGCGTGGAGCTTGTCTTGGTAAGGTTGCAACGGCTAGCTAAACGAGAGAATAAATTCAATACTAACAGCATTTAAGGCCGACATGAACTCCAAGGAATCGCTATCGAAGGCCATTTAAGGTAGTCACTCAGTGTTTCTCATCACCAATCCGGCTTGGGGGTCCGAAGGCTCCGATGCGGAGCTAATTAATGGCAAGAACGTCGCCGATGTTGCAAAGCAGACAGGCGTTAAGCACCTCATCTTCTCTTCCTTGTTGAATGTCATCAATGAAACAGGTGGCCGAACCAGCACGTCCCCCACTTTGACCACAAGGCCCAAGTCGAGCAGTATATCCGGTCTATTGGCGTGCCCGCTACCTTCGTACTTCCTGGATATCTCATGAGCAATTACACTCAATTTGGAATGCTACGTAAGGGAGACGACGACGTTTATACGTTGACGTATCCGGTTGGCAAGGATGCTCAATTCCCACTCATCGATATCACAAGCGATATGGGTAAGTACTCCTCAAAGCTTCAAAGTGTACTACGTAATGGGACAAAAGCTAACAAGAGCCTTGCCAGGTAAATACGTCGCAGCTGCCTTGAAGAATCGTTCAGCGGTTCTCAGAGTCCAATTTTTCGCTGCTGCAGACTACTATACTCCAGCACGCATTCTTGCTGAGTCTGAAGAAGTTACTGGCAAGAAAACTCGATTTTTTCAGGTCGATTCTGAAACCTATAAGACAGGACAGATGAGCCAAGAAATGCTTGAGAATCACCTCTTCATCGAGAGTCCAGGTTAGTTTATGGGCCAAAGCTTGAAGGAGAGCCATGATCTACCTGAACAGGCCGGTTATCTTCCTACAACCTGGAAAGCGTTTTTGGAACAGAATAAGTCCTCTCTGTGATATGATTATTAGTTAGTTGAATAGTTCTAGTTTCAATACTGAATTACTACGTTACCCGTGGTACGCCTTCCTTTTACCCGAGAAACCAAGACAAGCGTTGATCTTTGAATCCGGCCGTTCAACAGTAGATGAATGTCTCAAACTACTAAATAAGTGGCCACATACACTTTGATCATGTCGATCAAATGCGGCAAAGTTCGCAGAATGTTGACATGTGTGACACAAGTCTCTGTTGTACACACCTCGGGTGGCACCTGATCAGGTCTAGCCGCCCGCTACCCCACGATCGACCAGGGTTGCGTTAGTGCTCTGACGCCATTACCTGTGATCTACCCTTTTTAAGACTCTTTTCCCTCTTCTTATACTTCTTCTCTTCTTCCGGCGTGCCCATCCAAATACCATCCGCTCGTTGATATCTTTATACGCCTCTCTCTCAGCTGACCTACAATCCTCACGTGCAATGTCTGATCCGGGAGCCGAGCTTCAATCCACTCTCCGCAACCTATCCATTGGCGAGAAAGGCCCAGTGCAGGATATCGTGCGTCCTGCTGTGAAGGTAGCCTCTACCACCACACCTACCTCTGCCCCGAAACCGCGCAAACCCACAAAGAAGCCCATTGCAGACTCTTGGGAGGACGAAGACACGTCCGACGACGAGCCTGCTTCGCAAGGAGATGCCGCACCGTCTCCGTCCATTCTTTCTCCCACTCTCAGTGCAGAGGGTCCTCTAGATCCTCCACCCACGCCAATCTCGCCGCAGACTACTAACCCCTGGGTCGACACGGGACGGTCAGGCTCCCCTGCTGCGGGGAAGCGTGATCCGAATCGCCGGCCCGAAAAACAAACCGCAGTCGCTGGTCGGCTGATCGCGGGCGCCCTGGGTATACGGGCACCGAAGCGTACTGAAGAGCAGCGTGCCTACGACTGCTCTGTCAAGGAGCAGGAGATCAAACGGCGAAACCGAGAGCGTGAAGAGCAGGCCAAGGCTAAAGAGGACGAGGAGCGCCTGAAATCTTCAGTGTGGACAGAATAACTCTTTGGCTTGCTCTTTTGCCTGCTCTTTGGTGCCTCCCATCCATCTTATACTACCTTTCAACTGTATATACGTGTTTCTCTTTGGGGACTGGCCTATTGATGGAACAGGTGCCCAGGTGGTTTCTTGCTGAATCTTGCTCGGTGCAGATAATTGCTTGAGATATCCCAGACACCCGATGTCTACTATATGTTTTATGTTTAATAATGTGGAGATAGCTGGATTATCTATTAGTCGCTGCAGCCTGCAGCGACGATCGCCTTGCGGGGGAAAACTTTCAGAGGTAGAAATTTCTATCCTTTTCGGAATTCGTTACCATCCAGGAAATATGTAGATTCCCACAACCATTTCTTCCATTCCTGTAATATTCGTTTAATCGTGAAAATTGAAACCAGAGCAAGATCAAATGCCAATGCGATGTACAGCCGCATCGCCAGTCATTTTGCAGCCCAGCAAATCCATGTACGGTCCGCTGTCACATGTCCCTCGCTCAGACAGAAAAGTGTTCAGAGTCCGCCTCCGATCTGCTCCTGGTGGACCTCGAGAGTATCGCCGTCGGCCATATCAAGCTGTGAGATGTCAGTTAAGATAGACTCTTCGGCGTTCGTTGTGGTGGTCACATACGGTGTCTGGTGTGTCTTCGGGTCGCACACGAGTGCCGTCGAAAAGGAATCGCACGGTGGACATCTGCTTCCCTTGACGCTCGCAGAATGCATCCATCAGTTTCTTAAGCTGGGTCGAACGCTTAATCTTGAAGAAGACTTCGTTATTGTTATCTGTGACTTTGATGTTCAGGTGCTCAGTGGGAGCAGCACCTGCTTCCTGTTCGGCGGACATGATGATTGTAGAAGACCCTGGCGAGACAAATGTCAGAGAGAGGGGAGCTGTGAGGCGATCGTGGGGCGCTTACACGGTTGGGAAAGGTGGTGGGGGAGAAGGGTGGGTTGTAGATGCTAATTCTGAAACACGGGGTTAGCAGTCGCGTCATATATCATAGCTAACAGGAATGGGTCATCAAGCTCACCAAGCGGACGCCGGAGAGGAATTTGGAAAAGTGATGGAGGTGGGAAGGCAACAGGCGAAGCAAGGTGAGTGGTGAGGGAGGAGAGACTATCAGCGGCAGAATGGCGGCAAATTTGGGTACAAAATAGGAAGGCGGAGAATATATTTTGCGTCACCCTCAAATTCTATGCAGTTCGGTCTTTGTGTTGCACGCTTTGCCCTTACATGAGAGAGGCAGAGAGAAATATCAAAGATTGTACAACATGGTAGGGAAGGTCTAACAAAGCTACAAAGATCATTATGTTGATTTTAAACCGCCCAGGGGAACCTCAAACAAGACTTAAGCCACGAGACGCCATGTCACCCGCGTGCTGTACGTTATGTCCATTCACTGCGTTGACCTGAACAGCTTTCCAAGGTTGGAGCTTGTGGCTGACCTTTCTTCCCAGTGTGCAATTCAAGGTAATTGGTTCATGAGGCTGATAGCCACCCCAATTTCGCCATGAAGTTGGACTAACACTTAGCAGACTGTCTGACCAAAAATTCTTACAATGAGGAGAAATGCCAGACGCAAATCGACGCTCTCTACGAGTGTTGCAATGCCTTCTACCAAAAGAATGGAGACCAGGCCTCGGTCGTGAGCTGTCCAAAGGCTCAACTGTTGCGGCTTAAGATGAAACAGCGTGCCCAGGCAGCCGAGAGCCAACCCTAGAAATAAACTAGGAGGACTGGAGGGTGCTAGAGAGCTAGAGCCGGTACATGAATAGCAGATAAAATAAAATAGAGAATTCCTTAGATGGAATGTCGCAGCCCCTTTGCAGACTAAGCTCCCACATAGAAGAGAACGAGACTAATTGAAGGACTGCGATCGTTCTAAGACAATCTTGAGCACGCAAGGAGACCTCATGGGCCTGAACAGATATTGAAAACTTCCGTTCCGAGACTCTAATGAAAGCCTAATGACATTTGTGGAAAAGAAAAGAATGGGGGACGGCGGAAATTCTTTAAATACCTGGTCCCGTGCCGACCACACTAACCGCTTTGGGCCCAAGTAACCAACGCGCCCAAAATCAAAAGAGACAAACATCATTTCCCTCTCTGCTCTTGCATCAACTCCTCCACTACGGCTAGGGTATTGTTCGCCATGGCACCACTTACTAGATCCGCAAGAACGGCGGCTTCAGGTGGTCCGACTCTGCGATCAGAGGTTCGTATTCCCTTTGTTTCTTGTCTTTTCTATTTTACAACTGACTGACAAGAATTGCTCTCTAAAGACCGCTCAACCACTCCGCAAGGAACCAGAAATTATCAGCATTGACGAAGACGAAGAGGATGAATCCATGGAGGATGAAGGATCTTACGAAGATGAGGAAGAGCTAGAGAACGATGAGGACCAAGAGGATGACAACGAGGATGATGAAATGGACGAGGCCGGCCGCTTCTATGGCGACGGAGCGGCGGATTCTGGATCCGCCTTCCCTGTATTGGAACCAAACCTCAAATCTGTCATGGGGATGTCCAACAGGTCTCAAGGTCTGTAGAGCTTCCATTGATTATGCCTTGCCATAGCTCATCCGTTCTCCAGGTTCGCCTCAGCTGTTTACCGCTGCCGGCGCGCAAGAAGCATTCGACCCCCTTCGCCGCACCGCCGATCGCGTCACAAAGCAAATCGAGGCATTCGCCAAGGAACTCGACCAATTCAAACAGAAAAACTCTAGTGATGAGTTCCAGAACATCCAAGCCGCATACGAACTCGTCGACAAATACCAAAAGCTCACGAAAAATGCCATCCAAGAGACCGAAAAGCAACAAAAGCTCAAACGCGCGAAGAATTTCCGGTCGAGCGGTAGCGAGGACCCCAAGGCGGAGGAAGAATTGCGACGTCTCCAGCTGGAACTTGATACTTGGCACCTTCTTCTGAACCTGATCAGTATCGACGACCCGGATAGTCGAGCCAGCTACCAAGAAGGACGCCAAACCGCTTTCCAGAATTTGCATCGCTACTCATCCGATCGTGAAATTTGGGAGCAATTTTTGAACTCCGATCAATACGCTCTCGAGTGCGTTGTGGCTATGAAATGGCTCGAGAAGACTTCGAAGACGAGCGACAATGAGCTTGAGTTTCTTATCACCGATATGGAGGCACAGGCGGAACGTGGCCAAGGCCTGTGGGCCCATGGATGGCTCTTCACTAAAGAAGCTATCAAAGGACACAAGCGATTGCGCGCTTGGCCCCAGCCACTGGAACCCAATGATACGGCACATGCGATGTTGAAAACCGATGATCAAAAGCCTCTTGTTACCCAGCTGGACCCCGATGCGCTCCTCCGGCAAAAACACAGCCTACAGGCACAGGACGAGTTCTACGAGCGGGCTACATGGATGACCTGTTGGAAGATGCTTCGACAGGGCGAGAATTGGACTAAAATCCGCGAATGGGCCCAAAGCCGCCTTGAAAACTGGAGGGCTATTAGCCTTTGCGGTTCGAGTGTTGATGCAAACAGCACCAAGACTCGTACTCCAGTCGACGATGGATTGACACGCCTGATGAATGCACGCGCACAAGACTCCTGGCGCGCTGCTTGCTCTGCTTTGGCGCGCAATACCAACGCTGGCGATTTCGAGCGTGCTGTCTACGGCTTGCTGTGTGGCGAGAGTGACTCAGTCGTCAAAGTCTGCAGTAGCTGGGATGACTACCTCTACGTGTACTTCAACCGCATCGTTCTCTCGCGCTACCAGGGATTCTGCAAGCAGTTTCAACGAAAGTTGAGCCACTCTCCTAACAGCACAGTCGTCTTCACGCCCGAGCCAGCTGGACACGCTGATCTACAGAAGTTCTTCCAGTACTTGCGAGGCAACGAGCGAGTTGGTAGCGAGGCACGAAACCCGTTCCGCAATCTTCAAGCAGCCATTCTCAGCAAGGGATATGATTCATTCTTCTCCCTTTTGGCCCAAGCGGTTTCGCAAGTCAGCCTCAACATACACGGGGCGGCATCTATCATTCCAATGATTCCGCACTCCCAGGTGGATGATGCGTACCTCATTGCTGCAGAGGATGAGGAGGCTGTTAAGATCGCGACTCACGTTTATCTTGTCGCACGATCTCTCGGCTACTCTCGCGCCGATAATAACGAGACCGCGTCTGTTGTTGTCACTGGATTTATCGCTAACCTGGAAGCGAGAGGCCTTTTTGACCTTATCCCCCTATACGCGTCTCTTCTGCCGGAAAATATGTGTCACGGCGTCTTCGCGAAGATCTTGGTTGATATCGTGAACCCGAAGCAGAGAAAGGATCAAGTTCGCCTGAATCAAAAGTACGGCATCGATATCACCGCCGTTCTGGACGTGCAATGGAATTGGTTAAGCAGTGACGTTTCTTTGATCGAGCATTCGCCCGGTCTCACTGGCTACTCCAGAGTGGTGCGCCGGCAGGATGGCTCGCGACATCTCGTTCAGCCCAAGAAGGACTTGATTGGAACATCCATCGCAGACGAGGACGAACGTTTGATCCGCAGTCTTGAATGGCTTCGCTACGTGGGCGGCCAATGGGTCAAGATATGCAAGCTAGGAGCATGGCTCTACCGCAAATTCTTCGTTGCAGGCAAGCTATCAGCTGCTAGGGAGCTCAGTCATCGCATGCCATTGTCTGAGATCTCCCAGGAGACGTTTGGATTTGACATCCTTGAATTTCCTGCTCTAGATGTGGATCAATTCATTGCAGAGAAGAGTACACCTTCTAGCCCGAGCAAGTCCAGGAAGAACAGTGCCCATCGACGCAGCCTGTCTAGTAATAATGGTCTGGCGGTCAACAACCCTGCCAATGCCAATCAGCAATGTTCTCTCATGTTGAACTTCGAGAATCTTGCTCTTGGATTTGACAGCCTGGAGAACTTTGCCATTCTCTACGACCAGATTTCGAGGTAAGAGCGAATTCTACTAATTCACGTGGGTCACTCAAACTAACTTTGAAATTAGGACCAAACGTCGACGAGACTCCGGTACGGTGAAGGACCTGTTCGCCGAACTCAGGGACCATATCGGTTTCCTTGAGCAAAGTGTCGGTCAGATGGTGGAGGTGCCCGACTGGCCCGGTACGGCCGAGAATGGTGAGTGCTCCTTCACACCCGTGCATGGTAACAGGTCAAGAAACATTGTTTACTAATTTGTATCAAACAGCCGAGGAAGAAAAGGACTATGCACACATCCGTCGCACATATCTCCCCGAATTGATTCTGGACTACCACAACGCCGTGTACTACGCCAGCGGCACCCTTGAACAGCCAGAGCTACTTACCCAGTGCATGGTTGTGGCCACACTGGTTGCAAAAATCCCGCATTTGACGCGTAGCTTCACTGAGGCGCAGCGCATGGCTGAACTAATGGATGTCTTGGCCTTGGCGGGTAGAGCCATGATTATCACCGATCCGAAACATGATGCTGTTCAGGAAAGTGGCCAAACTCTTGCAGTGTGGAGGGTCAGTGTTCCAGAGGGCGACGACAATGCCATGTTACAGCATACCAAGTGATACGCGGCATGGTAGGCTGGGTAATGGGATTGATTGTGTAAATTAGCATGCGGCGGAGGACAAAGGGATACAATACAAACCACATGGAATATGGGACATGGGGGCGAAGATTTGCTTATTCAAGGTTTGAATGATGGCAGTGAGGAGATCTACAATGCACGGAGACCCTATCGGATCCTTGCATCTTTTTTCTCTTTCTCAATCAATGTAAATCATTCTGCAGTTCTCAATTATTAGCTCAGCCCCTCGTTTCACATCAATCTGAAGGATAACAACCACAACCACAGAAACAGGGAAACGGCCTGGTCCTCATCGGCCCCCCACGCCGCGTACAGACTGTCGTATGTAAGATTCCTAGTAACACATGCCCCCGGACGAATCGAAATAAGCCCCCTGGTCATTGTCACCCGGGAAACCACACACAACACCCTTGAGTACCCTTACTGGTACGGCTCCATGAGCTTATTTCCCAAAACTTTAGCCGGGAAGTCCTCCTCGCCTAGGGTCGTCGTATGCGCCCAAGGCTTCAGTCCATTTTCGCGATGGATTGTCGCGGCAAAGCATTGGCTCCAGTGGTATCGCGGGAAATGAGCAGACACATCCTCGATAGTGGCCGGATGGACAAGATCGGCGTACGCACCGGTGTTGTCTGTGACGCAAATTCCGAAGTTAGTGAAGGGTTCTGTACTCCGTACTCCGTATGGGACACCACTCCATAGTGTAGCTCCACCTGTCTACTCCGCCAAGGACAACGGGAAAAAAGAACAAGGGAAAAAGTCTAAAGTTCGAAGCAGATCCTACTGATGTTGATCGCGGGAAAGTCGGTCTGAAAGCCGCTTTTCCCGTCAATTATCTGTCCGAATTGATGCATCGTTGGTGCACCGTAAGTGGCGTCAATTTCCCACCCTTTCGTAGGTTTCAGGTAAAAGTACGGAGCAAAGGGGGGGTCAAACCCATAATTGAGAACGGCGCCAAAGCCAAAAAAAAAAGAGAAAGGGTTTTGAAGTGATGGTGAGAGGAGGGATTCTGCATATCCGACACGTACCGAAGATCGTCGCGAGCTGCAACAATTGTCCCACCGCAGTAATTTTGCCAACAGCGCACAGGTCCTGATGTCGGATGATCGCCTCCGCCACACTCTCCGCTTGTTCTCGCGTCGAAGCAGACTCAGAGCCGGACCCACCCCGTTGCAGAACATCAAGTGCCAGGAACCCGCCGTAGAATTCAAAGCTTAAGCGGGTCTGCGAAAGATTCTCGTCTGTGGTGCCGATGTCGTGGAGCACGCAAGCGAGGAAGTAAGTCTCGTCGGAAAAGTCCCAGTCTGCGGAGGAGGCGAAGCGGTACTTTTTGATCGCTTGGCCGAAATGATAGACACGGAGGGAGTGGTTGTATGTTGGCTCCGGGAGGTAAGTGCGGGCGTAGGTGTTGATGCGCTGAGCGAGGGGAGTAGTTGGGATGGGTGTTTCGGAGACGGGGATGGCGATGGGGGCTGTGTTTGGCTTGGGATAAGCCGGTGTGGAGGTTAGTAGAGTGGATGCTGAGGCAGGAACGGCTGTGAAGCCGAATTCTTGGATAAAGTCAGACATAGTGTTCAAGTTGGAGTTGGGGATTGCGTGATGTAAGAGTTGAGTATTCAAGGTGGTTCCAAAGATTGGTGGATAGAGAAGGATGCTCCTACTACCTAGGTAGTAACCACTGGCACTGGCAACTCTGAGATATCTGCAATTTATATACTGGACAAAGTCGATAAATGTGGAGATGAGTGTCACCATGACAGATATTTCTCCATGTGCGAGTATAAATTAAATTGCCTTCGAGTTATACAATCGACCATATAATTATCGTATACCTAGCTACATGCATAGTTAGTAGTACTGGTAGGAGTGCCTACCACCAAAGTAGAAATCTATACGACATACGACTTCAACTTGAAATTAGCATCGGATCGGAATGGTGTCAAGCTCTTAAGAACTAGTAGGGCCTGGGTTCGGAATATCTCTACCTAGATGCACGGCTAATATGTACTTAGTACTAAGTACTCACAATTGACTAGTACTAGTACATAATATGCATATATTCTCCGAGTGCAAAGCCACACTGTTCTGATTGGAAGCCAACCCGACGAAATAAAGCGCCCGCAGGCAAACGCGTCGAATGTGATAGGGGCTTGCTTAGCATGATTGTAATATGTACAGTCCTTTAGTCTCGTCGTTTGTAGCTACGGAGTACTGTGGTAGTCTATACTAGTACTACTAGTGGTAGAGTCAACATGTCATCGACTTGGTACTACTCCCACTTAGTACGGGGTTACTTCTACATACTTTCTCCTCGCCCAACTGATTTTCCCTTCAAACCCTTTCTCCTTCCAGACATTCCAAGACAAACCTTACGATTTTCCATCTTTGACCTGTTCAAAGTACAGGGAATATCCTGGATTCCCGGGTATTGAGGCCTAAATTGCCGTACTGGTGCCCTACTCTGCTGTTCAAGGTTCCCAACATCACCATTCACTACCACCACCACTACTAATATTCGATGGTACCAACCGCTGCACATAAAGTATTGGGGACGTCATCTCCACTCAACGGTCCAGCGCGCGCCAAATAATTTGTCTTCTATTGCCCCTTATTCGCCTCCCTTTGCCCTCCGGAGCCCCGGGCGGCCTTGGCACGCGAGGCAGTGCAAACACAGGAATTCGAAGCCGCAGCTGCATTTTCGCCTGTTTGCCACATCACTTCTGGTGGTGGCCGACCAAGAGAGGTGCCACGATTGCCCCATCTTCTTCTCTTTCAAATCAATTCCCCTCACAGCAGTCAAATCCCCCCCGAGGCCCAGTGTCTTTCGATCCGAGGCCACGTCCGTGAGTGACAAGTCGACCGCAAGACCGCGCTATCCACTGGGGCTGTGCATTGTGGAACCCTACCCCGAGCGGGATCCATACGAAAAGGAAAAACAATCGAGACCGGAGTGGATCTACGTCTGCAAAGGGGTCTGGTCTTGCTGCTGTCAATCTTGCGATCTTAGTGGCGCGTCTGGTTGCATGCGATTTGATTCCCTCCTTGAACGACCTTTCGACTCCTTCTCATCTCTGTCGAAAAGCCACCCCCAAAAAGAACCCCCGTCGGGCACGAAACTGCTGCATCTGCGATCCTGATTCGGCAACCAACCTGATCTACGAGAGTCGACTATTTTCCCTCCTCCCGTCAATGCAAACATCAGTGGTTGTGGATCTACCGCTCGCGTGAAATCGCGTTCGGTTTCATTTTGATCATACACCATGTCGAATACACGAGAGGATGACGAGCCTCTCCAGACCCCTACTACACCCTTGCGGAGAGAGCGGGCTCCCACGATCACTATCGACACCTCCGCCGTGAACTCGCCAAATAACGGCCAACCGCCCGTCCAATTCCTTTCCGGTTCCGAGCAAGCCTCGACGGAAAATCTTAATAATAATAATAATGGAGAATCGCCCAGCGCCAGGTGGGCAGGTCATGACGACACTGTGTCCCCTACAGATCGAAGGTCCACAGCATCGATTCGTTCAAATGCTTCTTCAGAAGCTCGAGATCGAGACCCCGAAAACCGACCTACTTCGCCTCACAATATCTCATCCCCAAAGGCCAAGCAGTCAGAATCACATTCCAACTTCTTGTCTGTCCCAGGCACGCGCTCACGGGGGAACTCCCTTGAATCGGAAGATGCCGTCAGCCAAACTTCCAGTATATATGGCGGCGATACATATGTCCCTAGCCAGTCTCACCACTCGCATTCCCAATCCGACTTGACCAAGCACACCAATATCGATGAAGAGGACGCTTTAACCCCGGACCCCGGCCGGGAAGCCGAGTTTGAAGTCGAAAACAATCGGTTTGCCTTTTCCCCGGGCCAACTCAATAAGCTTCTGAATCCGAAGAGCTTCTCTGCTTTCCGTGCACTGGGGGGACTGCGAGGTCTCGAAAAGGGGCTGCGGACGGATATCCAAAGTGGTCTCAGCACCGACGAGGCTGCGTTGGATGGGGCTGTGGGATTTGAAGATGCCGTTGGCTCGGGGTCTTTACCTAAAACAGCTTCCCCAGTTGGACAGCCACCTGTAACGCCTACAGAAACGAAGACTGACACTGATGCAAACCAAGAGTTTTCAGATCGGAAGCGAGTCTATGGCAATAACCAGCTCCCAGAGAGAAAGTTAAAGACCATCTGGGAATTGGCCTGGATAGCTTTCAATGACAAGGTGCTCATCCTGCTGACGATTGCCGCCATCGTCTCTCTGGCTGTTGGTATCCCCCAGTCAATTCACCCAGCTGATCCAGACGAGCCGGGCGTGGAATGGGTGGAAGGCCTCGCTATTCTAATCGCCATCATCATTGTTGTGACTGTTGGCGCCTCGAATGATTGGCAAAAGGAACGGCAATTTGCAAAGCTTAACAAGAAGAAAAGAAACCGACTCATCAAGGTGATGAGATCCGGCAAAACTGTGGAGATATCCATTCATGAAATTCTTGTTGGCGATGTGATGTACGTGGAAGCTGGCGATCTAATACCCGTGGATGGTATCCTCATCGATGGCCACGGTATCAAGTGCGATGAATCCTCCGCTACTGGTGAATCCGACCTTCTTCGAAAGACCCCTGGTGAAGACGTTTATCGAGCTATCGAACAGCAACAGGACCTCAAAAAGATGGACCCCTTCATCGTTTCCGGCGCTAAGGTCTCAGAAGGTGTCGGAACCTTCCTGGTCACCGCCACTGGTGTGCACTCTACTCACGGCCGAACTATGATGTCTCTTCAAGAAGAAGGCGAGACAACCCCGTTGCAGACGAAGCTTAACAAACTTGCCGAGTACATTGCTAAATTGGGTCTCGCCTCTGGTCTACTTCTTTTTGTGGTTCTTTTTATCAAGTTCCTAGCGGGACTGAGTAAGATCGAGGGTGGTGCGGATGCCAAGGGCCAAGCTTTCCTGCAGATCTTTATTGTGGCTGTCACCATCGTCGTTGTGGCGGTGCCTGAAGGTCTACCATTAGCGGTCACGCTCGCCCTGGCCTTCGCCACGACAAGAATGATCAAAGACAATAACCTCGTTCGCTTCCTCAAGGCCTGTGAAACCATGGGAAATGCCACAACAATTTGTTCCGACAAGACAGGTACCCTCACAGAAAATAGGATGAGTGCTGTTGCTGCCACATTGGGAACTTCATCGCGATTTGGAGACAAGGGACCTGCTGCTGCTGAATCAGGAGATGTTTCTGCATCGGAGTTCGTGTCTACTCTTTCGCCGTCTGTCAAGGACCTTCTACTCAAATCAATCACCCTCAATTCTACCGCCTTCGAGGGTGAGCAGGATGGAGTGAAGACTTTTATCGGCTCTAAGACTGAAACTGCCCTGCTCTCATTCGCCCGCGAGCACCTTGGAATGGGTCCTGTCAGCGAAGAGCGAGCAAATTCGAAGATTGTGCAAATGTATCCTTTCGACTCAGGCCGCAAATGTATGGCTGTCGTGTTTCAGCTTGAAAATGGGAAATACCGGATGGTGGTCAAGGGTGCGGCGGAAATCTTGATGGCGAAATCCACAAAGATCGTGCGCGATCCTACTGTCGCTCTCGAGGCTTCACCGCTGTCTGAAGAAAACCGCTCCACTCTGGATAATATCATCGTCAACTATGCGTCGCGTTCTTTGCGATGTATCGGTCTTCTCTATCGAGACTTCGATCAATGGCCGCCCCATGGAGTATCAACCTCAGGCTCTCGGGATGGCGCTGATTTTGAAGAAATCTTCAAAGACATGTCTATTTTTGGTATCTTTGGTATTCAGGACCCTGTTCGGAAAGGAGTCGCTCAAGCTGTCAACACTTGCCAGCGCGCCGGCGTCTTTGTGCGTATGGTAACTGGTGACAACATCATGACTGCAAAGGCTATCGCCGAGGAGTGTGGTATCTATACTCCCGGTGGAATCGCCATTGAAGGCCCCGAGTTTCGGAAGCTGAGTACACGACAAATGAACCAGATTATTCCTAGGCTTCAAGTAATCGCTCGATCCAGCCCTGATGACAAGAAGCTTCTCGTGAACCAGCTCAAGAAACTTGGGGAGACGGTTGCTGTTACTGGTGACGGTACCAACGATGCTCAGGCGCTCAAGAATGCCGATGTTGGCTTCGCTATGGGTATTGCTGGCACTGAAGTAGCCAAGGAAGCATCGGACATCATTTTGATGGATGACAACTTTGCGTCCATTGTCAAGGCTATGGCGTGGGGTCGCACTGTTAGTGATGCTGTGAAAAAGTTCCTCCAGTTCCAAATCACTGTCAACATTACTGCTGTGGTCCTCACTTTTGTCTCCGCAGTTGCCAGTCCCACCAGATCCTCCGTGCTCAGTGCTGTCCAGCTGTTGTGGGTGAACCTGATTATGGATACTTTCGCTGCTCTTGCACTGGCAACCGATCCCCCATCACCGTATGTTCTCGATCGCAGGCCTGAATCTAAAGCGGATCCCTTGATTACTCTCACGATGTGGAAGATGATTGTTGGTCAATCAATCTATCAACTAGTCGTGACCTTCGTTTTGAATTTTGCCGGCAAACATATCTTCCCCTGGGATGAAGGTCATATGCAGACAGTAGTGTTCAACACTTTCGTCTTCATGCAGATCTTCAACCAGTACAAGTAAGTTTGACCTTCATCTTGGTATGGCCTTTCAATATACTAACTCTCGCAGCTCCCGTCGAATCGATAATAAGCTCAACATCATGGAAGGAATATGGCGCAACAAGTGGTTCATCGGTATTCAACTCATCATCGTTGGTGGTCAGGTTTTGATTATCTTCGTGGGAGGCCAGGCCTTCTCTGTCAAACGCCTTGACCAGGGCTCACAATGGGCTGTCAGCCTGGTCCTCGGTGCGATTTCGCTACCCATCGCAGTGATCATCCGCCTCATTCCCGATGAATTCGTCAGCAAATTCGTCCCACACTTCTGGCATAGCCGCAAGCAAGGTGGGCCGGAGCTTGTTGTGTCTGATGAAGACCGCCGCTATGAATGGAACCCCGCACTGGAGGAGATTCGTGACCAGTTGGCTTTCATCAAGTCTGTCCGAGGTGGTCGTATCCGCCACATCCGCCACAAGCTGCAACACCCTCAGGAGTTTTTGCCTAGATCTCGCAGTGGCTCGCGATCACGGGAATCCTCGGTCCCGGCAACCCCCAACGGCGAGTCCGGCAGCCCGCCCCCTCAGCCTCCGACTCCCGAGTCGCGATCCCGTCGCGGTACCCGATCTCGTTCCAACTCAACCTTCGGACCTGCAGCCGCAATGGCTGGAGTGATCGCCGGTAGTATCGCCGGATGGTCCCCTATTGATCACGGTCAAGATGAAACCAATTCCATCACTTTCCCGCCCACGGGCACTTCTGGTGGAACGGATCGCCAGCCTGGCATTGAAATCCACCCTGACACCTCGGCCGATGACCGCATCGTAGGCGAATACTCTCATGACCCCAGGAATCCACCCAGTCAGAACCCGGATTTGATTCCTTTCTTCGAGCACGCGCCTCCTTCAACCTCCGATCGAGCACCCTCTAGTCGAGGCCGTCGCTCTATGTCTCAACGTTCTCGATCAAGTCAGAGTCAGTCACGAGTCTGATCTCCGACTACATACACTACCACCTACGCCCATATCGACTCGGTGGCATTTCAATGCATTAAAACAATAAGCATTTTCACGAACGGCGTTTGTGTTTCCCCTCTTTTCTCTTATATCCCATGACCACTACCACTCGAGTCTCTCTTATTTTTTTCGTTTATTCCCCAACCTGTCGGGTACAATTCTCTTTTTGTAATACTTTTTGCTTGTGTTTTGGTCCATTGCTTTTTCTTGCTTCACTCATGGGAAATATTGTGGCGCGGCGCGTTTGACAAAAAAACCCCTAGACTTGATATGCTCCTCTCTTTTTGCCTGTCATATTTGCATTGCCGGGGCTGAATAGGACAGCTTCACTGTCGTTTTCGGCAAATTTTGGCGTATTCGGGCTGATAATGCCAAAGTGTCTGTTCCATATTTGATCAATTTCATTTCTGCATATCGATCAGTCATTATTTGAAAGTAGACCTCCATCATAGATCAAGAAATTAGAGATCTCGAGGGCAATAGGACTGGTGACGTTCAGGCTGAATTTTTACCCTACCTAAGGTAATCTTGTAAAGCGCCCCCCCCACATTTTCCCGGACCAGTCACGGTGTGACTTTCTCCGCCAAAGCCATAGTCATACTTCCCCAACCCACAACCTTCAGCACTCTTCATAATCTTTCACACCTCTTACAGATCATTCAGTGAACGAACAATGGCTACTGTATCTACTCTACCGACACAGGTCGAATTGCTCCAGCGATGGGGCGGCAAAGACATTGCGGACTTGCCCAAACCCGCCGCTGTGATTGACAGAGCAATTGTCCGCGGCCATTGCGAAAGAATGAACAATACCATCCGGACCCTGGGAGTCGAATTCAGAGCTCATGTCAAAACGCACAAAGTCAGTGTCCTTTACCCAGACGAAACAGCCCTTGCAGCAATGCAGAGAAAGCTAGAAAACAAAAAGCTAACCCCCACCTAGACTCTCGAAATCGCCCAATTGCAGCTGGATAAGGAGAGCAAAGCTCCAAAATTCATCGCTTCAACGATTTTGGAGATTGAGACCTTGACCCGGTTTCTCGCTGGCCTGAAACAAGCTGGTCGCAGCCCCAACATCCTGTATGGTATTCCCCTCGTGCCATCCCACATCACCCGGCTCGCGGAATTGGCCGCGGAGATCGGCGAGGACAGCGTCACCGTGATGATCGACCACCCAGACCAGATCCAGTACCTGAAGAAATTCTCCGCCAAGACAAACTTCCCAGTCTGCGTCTTTGTCAAGGTAGATACCGGATATCACCGCGCCGGTCTGCCACCAATCTCCCTGAACAAAAACGGGCTACTGGAAAAGCTCGCCGAAGCCGAAAAAGCAGGCCACGCAAAATTACTCGGCCTCTACTCCCACTCCAGTCTCAGCTATGCCGCGACGAACGCCGACGAGGCGATGAATTATCTCATCGGCGAGATCCAGGGTTGCAAGGCCGCTCTGAACAAGTGGCTTCCTCTCCTACCAAAGAACCGGGAACTGATTATCAGCGTCGGCGCAACACCTCAAGCTATGTCCTCGCATAATTTGGTACAGGGGGGACTTGTCTGCAAAGGCGGAGGAACTTCGCGCTCTACTGCGAGAGCCCAGCGCAGAGCAGAGCGAGGCGCAGGTGAAGATCGAGTTGCACGCGGGTAATTACCCCGTTCTGGATATGCAACAAGTCTCCACGCATGCTCGCAACGGCGCCGGTGGACTTGAGGAGGAGATAGCGATATCTATTGTCGCAGAGGTCTGCAGTGTCTACAATGACGGCGAGCGAGAGAAACCCGAGGCGCTTGTTGCGGCGGGGACACTGGCGTTGGGTCGTGAGCCTTGCGCGGCTTATCCCGGATGGGGTATTCTTTCGAACTGGAGACAGACTGGCAAGGCGGAGTCTGGTGCGTCGCGGTTGATGGTTGAGCGCATTAGCCAGGAGCATTCGATTATTTCTTGGGAAAAGGCTTCGCAGGAGAGTATTCCGTTACAGGTTGGACAGGTTGTTAAGATCTACCCTAACCACTCTTGCGTGACGGGTGCGTTCTATGGGTTCTATTTCGTTATAGACTCATCCTTGGATGAGCCTTCTAGAGTGGTTGATATCTGGGTTCGTGGTCGGGGTGGTGGGGTTACGGATCCCCTAACCTTAACTAGATTCCAGTGAACTGTTGGATTAATAGATTGATAGAAAGATTTCGTGTTTAGATTTCTTGGAATAGAGATAATGAGATTAAGTGATTCTGCTCGCTGTCCATAGTTTCATGGGTATCGTCCCTTCTCTGATATTCTCTCGTCGGATTCCAAGCCCAAGGTACTGAAGCGAAGTCTTCAATTCCCCCATTGTAGAGTCTAATGCGCCGTATCCGTCGCGACGAAGGTAAAAAAGCGACACGACTGGAAGGTTTCCCTCCCGTTTATTGCCCGTGGACGAGTGTGCATCTAAGATGCATAACCCTGACCGCGGTAGATTGCTAGATGCTCTGTTAGTTTGACAGCTCTTGTAGAAGGGTGGGTGTAGACGTACGGTCCAGCTCGGCAACATAGAACACCAGCGGTGTCTTTGAGCTTTGCAGCATATTCTGCTCTTCGATCATAGCTGATATCCAACGATCGGGATCGGTAACATCATTGGCCTCCTGTGGTCGTGATTGAGATCCAGGCTCCACGTGCCAGAGACTGAGGTCGTGGGTAGAGGGATCGTAGCCGCAGAATTGCACCAACTTATCCACGAACAGCTCATAACTTAAATGTCTCTCATCAACGGTACCGTCACGGTAGAGGGCACGCTTATTCGTCACGAAGTAGGAGAGAGGAATGTGTTTTGATCTTCCGCCATCCGGGGCGACGAAGATGATCTTCTCCTGGTGAAGCATGCGGGTCGCCATATCCTTGTAGTACTTCCAGACCCGGAACGTGCTTCTCTTGCAAAGCTGGGCAATCCTGGAAAGAGAATCAAGGCATTCCTTGGGATCTCGAAGCATGAGGGCTTGAACTTGAGAAGGCATTTGTTGTTTGTGGAGGAGTATGCCTGGCTGCAGGATTTCTCGAACCCCGCGCCGATTGATGCGCATAGTCAACAACTTTGTTTCCTCCATCACTTTGAAAAGAGAGAGAATTATGGAGTCACGGACGCGGCTGTGGTAAATTCCCAGGAGCTCCCAGAGTCTTTCTTCTTTTGCGTCGTTCATGGTGGTAAAAGAATGAGGCGTGGAGGCGGGTATGGTGAGACATTGGGGAAAGGAAAGAGGGTGAGATCATTTTGAGTGGATGAAATAGAGCATCAGCTTCGTTAATGGACCCAGAAAAGGAAATTAGAGCTACCAGGTGCCTTCAGGGCAAGTGAACTACATGAGAAGGGTTGCGGGGCAGCCAACAGAAATCGAGGTTAGTCTCTAGCAGGGCAAGGGAACAAACACGGCAAAGACCGAGAAGAGATTAAATGAAAGGAATCAAACACTCAGCTGTCCATATTGAGCCCCGTTCAAGTCGTCATTATTGCTAGAAGGTTGAATTTGGTGGGACAATATCGAAACAGTGACTGAGAACACAAGATGGTTAGGATGAACGGGAAAATTGCTAGATATATGGGATAAACAAGGACTTCGGCATCTAATTATGGATGACAAAAGATGATCAAAATATACCTTTAGAACTGTTTTCAGGACTGAAAGCATACTAGTACTAGTATATGAGTTGTTTTAATGAAGGCTTTAACTTAGTCGGATGTGGCCTTTGGAGCTAATTACTAACCTAAATGAACAGACTGTTGACAGTCCTCAATACTACCCCCCAGGTGGATTCCCGCAGCTTTAAGCATTTAGATTCAAGGTTTGAAACCACGGAACTCGCCTCATGCCTAGGTAATCATGTATATGACAATCCAAAGACCTCATATTTGTGTACTAATATTCAAATTGGTTCATATATGAGCCAAATTTCGGCACTCTATCAAAACTTATACAGAATCGGAACCAACATTCACTATATATTTGGCAGTGTTTCTGAAACTTGCTTCTCGGGCAAGCTATTGCAAGATACGGACACGTCAAATATTGAATCGATATGAATAAATCTCCCTCTGATTATATACGGGGATCGATCCTTTCGTGATACAAACCTACTCGGGCCGCTTGTGTAAATACTACTACTACTACTACTACTACTACTACTACTACTACTACTACTACTACTACTACTACTACTACTACTACTACTACTACTACTACTAGTTTGTACTATTACTATTTACTGCCGTGTTCTCAGCAAAATAACTGTCAGTTACTAGTGGTATTATACTCCATTGAAATTCTCAAATTCTACGTTCAAAGTACCTACTACACACCTACTTTGTGTGGCTCACTGAAAGGTAATTTATTCTGATTTTTCAAGTGGAGTCTGGCTGATAGGGATATTTCCAGCACACAAATGACCCCCAACAAGGTAGGTAGATGGATGTCAAAAACCAGGCACCGGAAGGCTGGCTAATGGACTCAGGGATAACTGATAATGATATGCGGTTGATCATCCGGTAGATCAAATCGGCATCGGTGCAAGTAACGGCCGCGTGTCGCCGAGCATGCAGGAACAGCAGAACTTGCTTCGTCCGACCCTATGCATAACAGGAGAACATGTGGGGCAGGGAAGGAGTTTCGGAAAGCTTGTCTCCGGTTTCTTGTCATGGCTCTTTGAATGAAGTGTTCGTACTACGTAATAAAATCAGCCTTCAGGATTCTCGCTATCCATGCTGGAACAGGATTGATGACCTCCTGCCAGTTCCAGTCATTCTAGGTGGCATGCCCAAGAGGCCATGCATAAAACTGCACTCAGGCAAGAAAGCTAAAAATATGGATGAAAATAAACCATCATTCACATCAAATGAGTTCAAAGTTTAGATTCGATTAATAAAGTGTAAATATCAGCGTGACCGGGTCTGCGGGACCGAATGGTGAAGAGCCGAATGAGCTTTACCTTTTCTAGCTAGCTGCCTGATGCCATGCGTATAACCTCAAGTAAAAAGCTAGCTTTCTCCGATGTCTATATTCATCCCTTCATACGTGTCTTTGCACAGGTCATTTGGAACGAATCATTGGCGGGGGAAGGAGGAGAGACTATGAGCAGAACCCAACATTTCCTCGTCGCCTCGTTGGTTGGAAAGAAAGAGCTCCAGCAGATCAGCCGTAGCTCCTGTTTCCCCCACATCTGATCACCGTATAAAAGATGGGAGGAGCTCTTCTCCTTGCGTGGGCCACATTCCAGTGTGAGCATTTTCGGAGGTTTAGAGTATGCTGACCCACCCACTATAGGTAACGAAGCGGTGATCATGCAAAGCAGGGTCGCCTTAGCTACGAAACACCTCCTCCGATGGCTCCCGTCAGAAGGGTCTATCCCTCGCTATTTGGTATCATCATGATAACATCATGAGGTGGACTTCAAAGACCGATACAATGTCATAATTAACCTTTGACGGGAGTTGGAGGTCCCACTTCACGCAGATAGATCGACTATGATATCAAGAGCTTCTTTGCTCCACATCGGGGATCCACGGCAATGTTCCTGAGTGCATGTTTTGGTTGAGCGGGGGAGGAAGTCGACGTGTTTATTGGTTCAGGTTGCGGATGAGCTACCCAAAGAAGTCTGAGTCCTTGTTTGCTCAGGAATGTCTAGCAAAGTGGTGAGGTGCGGGTGTTACACCCAGCCCCGACACAGGGTGATGTCAGGTCCTACGCCGTAACAGGGGTGTGCACTAGGTACTAAGGTTAGTTCTCCTATATCTATCATGCCGGAGCTACCATCATCCTCGAGTTCGATTATTCTCCATTCCCGCCAATCTTTTCGGACCAGGCCTAAGAACGGCTATCAATCAACGTGGAGGGCATTTCTCTACCTAAGAATTGAGGTTATCTACCTCTGTCTCGTACAATAGCTTGTGCTGAAGGCACCTTGATCATCAACTATCATCGCCATTACCGTCATTAAACTGTACCGAGCTTCAGACATCTACTACTCCCGCCCAAGAACAATCCAAGAATGAAGCCCGAAGATATTGAAAAGGCGCATGGATCACCCTCCCTGCACAGCGTGAGCCCATTCGAAATTTATAACGACTCCTCGAGCGCAATAAATGCCGGAATCGACACCAAGCCGCAATCGAGATATCGCAGATGGATCCAAGGCCTCAAGAATGTCGAATCACAAGGCATTGAGCGCGTACTCCCCGAGGAGCGTGAGGAAATGACAGCATCTTCAACCCTGCACATGTTGCTCATGTGGTTCAGCATGGCACTGGCCACGAATAACATCATTGTCGGGTCGATGGGAACAATGGTACTGGGTCTCAGCTTCAAGGATGCAGCTTTGTGCGCTGTGTTTGGAAATCTGGTGGGAGCTTCGACAATCGGGTATATGAGCACATGGGGACCGCGGAGTGGAAACAGAACCCTGGTCAGTCTCGGGAACACAATGCATCTGCTGTATATGCTAATCCATCTGATAGATCGTTTCTCGCTATTTCATGGGATACTACCCCAGCAAAGTCTGCTGCATTCTTAATGTTTTCACCAACCTCGGATATAGTATGGTGAACTGCGTTGTCGGAGGCCAAATCCTGTCCAAGGTGACCGGCGGCCATCTCTCAGTTCTGATTGGAATTGTCGTTGTGGCGTTTTCAAGCTGGGTAATGGCAATGTTTGGAATGCGCATCTTCCAGATCTATGAGCGGTAAGCAGCCCACAAACAGTTATTGTTCCCACTGATCTGACAAAATACAGAGTTGCATGGCTTCCCCAATTGATGGTCTTGTGTGTCATGGTAGGATCTGCTGGCCCGCATTTCGACTTCAGCACTCGCACGGAGAGCTCTACGGCCGTTCTAAATGCTAAACGCATCTCGTTTTTCTCCCTGTGTCTTTCAGTTGGTCTCTCTTGGGCTCCCCTAGCCGCCGATTATTACGTTTATTACCCGTCTCATGTCAAGCGCTGGAGAACTTTTGCTGTGACTGTTCTTGGATGTGGACAAGCAATGGTGATCACTCTGGTACTGGGAGTTGGCTTGGGGACAATGGTGGCAAGCTCCCCGACATATGCTCTCAAGTATGGAACTGACCCTGGCGGCCTGCTGATGACGGCATATGATTCTCTCGGAGGATTTGGCAAATTTTGCGCCGTGATCAATGTGCTCGCCCTGATTGCCAGCAACACCCCCGGCTCATATTCCATGGGTATGAACTTTCAAATGCTCGGCGGGTTTTTTCAAAGAGTCCCACGACCGATCTTCACCACGCTCAGCACAGTCATTTATACCGCCTGTGCGATGGGCGGCCACAACTCCCTGTATGAGATATTCAAGGGCTTCTTGCCATTGATCGGGTATTGGGTTATCATATGGTTCATGATTGTGCTGGAAGAAGATGTGATATTTCGCAGGAAAAGCGGTTATGACTGGACTGCATGGAATAACCCCCAGAAGCTACCCAAGGGTATCGCTGCAGCTATCAGTTTCTTGATCGGATGGGCTGGAGCGATCCTCGGCATGGTAAGTTTCTCTAGTCTTGGCCCTATAGGCAATCGATCGAAAACTAATACGAATAACTCTTTAGAACCAATCATATTACAGTGGTATCATCGCCCAGCTCACGAATGGGTCGGATCTCGGGATCTGGATGGGAGCCGGATTTACAGTGCTGGCGTATCCTCCACTGAGGATGCTCGAATTATCGCTGTATGGCCGGTAGAAGAATGTTCAAGTCCAATTTGGCCTTCGGATGGCCGGATGTACTACTAGTACGATCGCATATGAAACCGACAACCCCGGTCCGCGGCATAGTGTAGTGATGATACCCCGCGATTTGGGCCGGTAAAGTTTGGAGTAAATATCTATCTCGCATGTTATTGGAGAGCAAAGAAATGGGGGCGGTATTATCATGTAAAAAGAAACAGAATATAAGGATGGTGGAGACGATGCACATGGCCCTAGGATAGACAATAAAACTTGAAAGCAAGTCCAAAGAAAATTATGCAGGCACTATCATGAGACCAAAGCCCTTTGTGCATCCATACCTACTTGGTACATAACCCTAGGCTGCAGATGGGGTCATGCGAATGGTGCTATCCACGATAGGTTAGCCATTGTATGACCAGATCCCTCATCCAGTGAAACAACTTACTATACCCTCCTAGACCCACAATAACTATTTTAGCGGCAAGCCCCGAGCCGAGCTAGACGATCTTGTCGGGGGGCCGAGCAATCAGAAGTAGTTAATTTCGTTACTGGAGGTTGATGCATTGCTCTAGCATATAAAAGGCGGCGTGGCGTACCCGACTGCGGTCGACTTTAAAAAGGGGATCTCTTCAACTTTCGACCTTTCCTAAGCTTACTAGCAGTAGGTATCGTCACCATGGACAACGATACCTTCCTCGTCGTTCAGCCGGTGACAGATATCGCTCGTGCAATTTTGGATTCATCCCCGCGTCAATGGATCCCTTACGCCTTACCCCTCTTGCTGGGATACCCTCTCATCGCTCGGATGCTGCGATATCGCCGCCTGCGACAGCTTCACCGGGACTACCCTTATAAAACCCGCGCAGACATGGCCAAAATGACCGATGAGCACGCCTTCCAGATCCAAAAGGCCGTCGCACAGCTCGAGTTTCCATTCATCTTCATCAAGTCGCTGCAGTTCGCTCTATTCAGAGTAAATCATACCCCCGCTATACACCCAACGACTTAGCGTCAATCAATACTGACTTTGTATGCAGACCTATGGCATTCCGACCATCTCACGACTCCTCACCAAGACTAGCCAGTTTTCTAACCCGGAGACTTCGCTCAAGCGCTACACAGACACTAGTGCCCTGGTGCAGGAAATGGTAGGGAACAGCCCAACCTCGCAGCGCGCATATATCTCCCTGGCCCGCACGCGCTTTCTGCACAGCGGATATCGTGCCTCGGGCAAAATTCTCGACGACGACATGCTGTATACGCTCGCGCTCTTCGCTCTAGAGCCCATCCGCTTCATCAACACGTACGAATGGCGTACCCTGAGCGATCTCGAGCGTTGTGCCATCGGTACTTTCTGGAAGAGTGCTGGCGATGCGCTGGATATTAGCTATTCGGCGTTACCATCGGGCGCGACGGGATTCCAGGACGGTCTGCAGTGGCTCGAGGAGATCGCTGCCTGGAGCGCCGCCTACGAAGAGAAATGTATGGTTCCTGATCAGAAGAACCGCGAGACGGCGGATCAGACTACGGCTGTTATTGTGTATATGCTCCCGAAGATTCTTCACCCTGTCGGACTGCAATTTGTCTCTTTTATGATGGATGATCGGCTACGGAAGGCCATGCTGTAAGTTTGGAGCTTATTATCAGCAAGGCTGTGACTGACTTGAATCCCAGATACGATGCTCCTGCCCCTTTCTTCTCCGCTCTCTTTTCGAGTGCTTTGACAATCCGAAAATGGACACTTCGTTATCTGATTCCTCCAAGACCGTACTCCTTGCGCTATGCATCTTTCACCGAAGAGCCGGACCAGAATGGCCGTTTCTACCTGACTAAGTGGGAGGCTGCCCCTTATTATGTCAAACCAACTTTCTGGAACCGCTGGGGGCCCGAGGCTTGGCTGACATGGGCACTGGGTCATCCTGTTCCCGGAGACCAGGGCGACAAATATTACCCATCCGGCTATGACATCCAGGATGTCGGGCCTAAGTACTTCGAAGGAAAGGGGAGGAAGCAGCTGGATGAAGCCATGGCGGAAATGAAAGAATTCAGAACGGGAAAGTGTCCCTTTCACTGAATGGTTCGCTGATCAGTGGTTGGCAATGCATGGTTGCAGTTTTGGTGCCTTTCATATGGGAGAATGTTTGCGTTATAAGCGGAGCTGTTTCAAAGTATTTCTACTTGATAACGCCAATTTTACGTCGAGAGAAGGCAGTTGAGCCAATATAAGTCAAAGGAAAAGTTTTCAATATGGACAAGTCTTTTATCTTGCTGGTCAACTAGGACCAAAGTAAAATCATTTCGTCAATTGCTTTTCCAGTATGTGCTTGCTATTCTGGCCCGGTAGTCTGTAACCACCAAGAACCGACAGACAGGAAAAATAGAGACAGAATAAAGGGTAAATTAGGAGCGCTCAAACAAAATACTTGGGTTCGCGGCCGAGGCCCGAGAAGGCCGGCCTGAAGGATAGAGAATGTAGGCTTAACAAGGGTATTACTGCGAGCAAATCTCAAAGCCGGTGATCAGTGGGAGACTGAATTTACATCTCCTCATCGAGACCAGCCTCCTCAGCGAGGTACTCCTCCTCTCCCTCGGAGATGGAGGCCTCCTGGTACTGCTGGTACTCGGAGACAAGATCGTTCATGTTGCTCTCAGCCTCAGTGAACTCCATCTCGTCCATACCCTCACCAGTGTACCAGTGCAAGAAAGCCTTGCGGCGGAACATGGCGCTGAACTGGTCGCCGATACGCTTGAACAGCTCCTGGATGGAGGTGCTGTTACCAACGAAGGTGGAGGACATGCGCAGGCCACGGGGAGGAACGGAGCACAGGGCGGTCTGGACGTTGTTGGGGATCCACTCAACGAAGTAGCTCTGGTTCTTGGTCTGTATGCTGCGCATCTGGTCCTCGACCTCCTTCATGGAGACCTTACCGCGGAACAGGGCGGAGCAGGTGAGGTAACGGCCGTTACGGAAGTCGGAGGCGGCCATCATGTTCTTGGGGTCGAACATCTGCTGGGTCAGCTCGGGAACGCTAACCTGGCGGTAGGCATTGGCGTTACGGCTGGTCAGGGGAGCGAAGCCGACCATGAAGAAGTGAAGACGAGGGAAAGGAACCATGTTGACAGCCAGCTTGCGGAGATCGGAGTTGAGCTGACCGGGGAAACGGAGGGAGGTGGTGACACCGGACATGACGGCGGAGACCAGGTGGTTCAGGTCACCGTAGGAGGGCTGGCTCAGCTTGAGGGTACGCATGCAGATATCGTACAGAGCCTAGAAGAGTGGTTTGTGAGTTTCCAGTCGTCATCCACCAATTTCAGGCGTAATATTTGCATACCTCGTTATCGATACAGAAGGTCTCGTCGGAGTGCTCAACCAGCTGGTGGACGGACAGGGTGGCGTTGTAAGGCTCGACAACGGTGTCGGAGACCTTTGGGGGAGGGGACAACGGAGAAGGTAGCCATCATACGGTCGGGGAACTCCTCACGGATCTTGGAGATCAGGAGCGTACCCATACCGGCACCGGTACCACCACCCAGGGAGTGGGTGATCTGGAAACCCTGGAGGCAGTCGGCAGCCTCGGCCTCACGGCGGACGACGTCGATGACCTGGTCGACGAGCTCGGCACCCTCGGTGTAGTGACCCTTAGCCCAGTTGTTACCAGCACCAGACTGACCGAAGACGAAGTTGTCGGGGCGGAAGAGCTTGCCGAAAGGACCGGCACGGACAGCGTCCATGGTACCGGGCTCCAGATCGACCAGAACGGCACGGGGAACATACTTGTCACCGGAAGCCTATTGAAGAGAAAAGAAGGGACCAGTCAGAATGAGAATCGTCAGTAGAATTGATGTCGAGATCTCTTACTTCGGTGAAGTAGACGTTCATGCGCTCCAGCTGGAGGTCGGAAGTACCGTTGTACCTGCCCAAAAATATCAGACCGCCATTCTCGAAAATCAAAAGGTTGTCTAAAGAACTCACTGTCCATCGCCATCAAGGCCGTGCTCACCGGCAATGGTTTGCCTGTAAAATTGGTTAGTATATTGCTTCGAGTGCCCAACAATTGATGATTCAAATTTTGCAGCACGTACCAGAAAGCGGCACCAATTTGGTTACCCTGTAACCCCACATATCATTTAGTTTTTGACTCGAGCCATCATATATCATTGTATCCTTTCAAAGGGAAAAGAAGGAGATGTGTTATTCGAAAGTGCACTTACACACTGGCCGGTCTGGAGGTGAACCTATATGTTGGGAAAAAGCTCAAGTTAGCAGGATGAACAAGTGGGGGGTCCGTTCAGGGGTAGGACAACAAAGACGCGTTGAATTTGGGGGGGAAGAGGACGTACAATCTCACGCATTGTGTATTGGGGGGGTGTTTGGTATCGGGAAAGAGGACTGGTGAAACAGTTGAAGAGGGCGACCTAAAGTCCAAGGAGATGGGAAAGGAGAAGAGATGGAGCGGTGTGTGTGCGTGGGGATCAACAACAACTTTGGCGCTTCAGGGGGGAGGGGGCAGGCCCGATTCGGCCTAGCTCTCCATCACGGGACCACGCCGCGTTCGCCCGGTGCGAACCAAAAAACCTGCCCAAAACAATTATGTAAGCCATATTACGGAACTATACGAAAAATTGGATTTGATTTTGATACTCCGTTTACTCGGGTTGTGTTGTACAGATTGATTCATGATCACAATACTATCCTACATCCATCCTACTTAGCAACGTTCTCCACTCCCTTGGAACTCTCTAACCAGGTTCCAAACTCGTCCAACCGTTGAGCCTCGTCTTCATCCTCGGCATCAATGCCCCGCTCCGCCATATCCTCGAGAGCAGCCCGTCGCTCATTGGTCTTCTTAAATTTCTCACGTCCCTCAGAGATGTAAGCTACCACCTGGATGCCGCCAAACCATCGACCATCCATACTCTTGACGCATTCCCGCGCAGATTCAGGTTCGGCGAATCGAACGCTCACCACACCTTCCGGCTCTTTGTCGTAGAGTACCACATTGGTCACTTCACCAATCTTGGAGCATTCCTCTCGGATGTCTTCCTTGATATCCAAGATTGCAGCAGTATCCTCCTACAGTAAAAATGTTAGTATGAATGTGAGTTTAAACTTGGGGGGTCCTGCCAAGAGACGTAGACATGTACGAACCTCCAATTCTTCCAAAGTAAACATGTGCTTTAAGATAACGATCTTCTCAAATCGCGAGTTCGTTTCGGGTAATGCTGAAGGCTCATCGTCGTCCCAATCAGCAAGTTTGCTATGATCGAGTTAGCAAATGAAAAGAGACCACCCAAAGCAACCGAAAAGAACTACATACCTATTCAACCTCTGAGTACGTTCAATGATCTTCTTTTTATCGCGCATATTTGTCTTCGGTGGAGCATCCTGTTGACTCTTAAATGAGAAGTCGGCGGCCTGTACTCTCATAGGACCAAGCGGCCCTTGCTGCCCGAGGCGAAAGTCCGTCTCGTCCAGCATCTGAATCGCCAAATTGACCGATTCCGGCCGGAAGTACACTACCAGTACCTCGCCCTTGAATTTTCCGTCATCATCGTTGTACATCTTGATCCGCGGGCGACCACTGTCGATTTCCTCGGCGATGACTCCGCATTTTGAAAAGACATCCCGAATCTCGTCAAGCTCGACTTCGAGTGGGATGGAGGTGACGTATACCGCCGTGTTAACGCGCTGCTTCTTGGGCTTCTGCGAATTGGGCTATAATGAGGAGAGTCCGAGGTTAGCGCTGGCCTTGAGGAACTGCGTGCAAGGCAACTTACATCGTCTTGATGCTTCCGCTTCTTTCGATCGCGAGGGTTTATTTCCTCATCCTCTACTCCTTCGACTTTATATGCTTCTTGTTGCTGGCGCAGGAGTTCCTCATCGACCTAAAGACAAGAAAGGATTAGCATCTATGCGCTAGAAATATAGAGACCCTGATGTCTGCCCTTGTCGCAACTTGCGCTCCGCGATAGGAACGGAGCAGCGCGCAGCCAGTGGTGTGCCAGACATACCGATTGAACCCATCGCTTGATGGCATTGTCGTATACAAACTCTTGTCCGTCATCGGTTTCGAGTATGTATTTATTGTCGAGCTTGGAGAAGGAGATGCGTGGGTCGCGATCGAATTCGGACGGGTCGGTAGGAAAGTTGCGCGCGGACCCGGCGTTGTCGGGGCTCGGCGAAGGCATTGTGATTGATGAGATTGATGTGATCAAGAGATGGCCGTAACTAGTGATGAGTCGAAAGTGGAATGCTGGTGGGCGATAGTGTGGGAATTTGCAATGAAGCTCGGAGCTTCCACGATGGGGCGGTTCCATTTGTGAGTGGCCGTCGCCCGTCATCATCTGATTGGTCATCCATGCCATACACTTGTGGGCACTGCATTAGTTGCCATTTCATTCTAGGAGACATTTTATCCTCTCGGTGGCTGCTCTAAATTTCTTTTTTTTGTTGAGAAACTGAACCAAAGATAAGAGGGATTATACTATGCTAATTAGCTCAACACTGTATCGCTACATCTCGGGAAAACTGATGCATTGGCCTAGTGGGAGCTAAGTATTCTACTTCTACTAGTTACAACTAGGAATACTACTAGTACGTAAATCATGTCTTGAATAGTAGAAAAATAATGTATACCATGCATGCCCAGCTTCTCTCTAGCGCTCTATCCATGTATCCATCTAATGAAACCATCTATTCTCCATCCGACCTAGGTGTTCCTCTCGTTTCTATTTAATTTTTCCAATATCAAACCTCAGGTGGTGCCCCTCCGAATCTCGCCAAAAGACAATGCGCTCAATACGCCGAGTTCCTCGCTCAAATGCGCCCAGAACGAAATATGCAACCACTTTGCCGATACGACTACCGAGAATGGCATCAGACTCGAGCTCGTTCAAGGTGAGGCTACCTAAATGTGGCACCGCCGGATGATTAGGAAGTATAAACTTTTCAAGACAGCCCTTTGTCTCGTAGTTAACGACCATTTTGACGACGATATACTGAAGTTCATCAAGGGCAAAGTATTTCTCGTAGAGTGCCTTCGCGACCTCGGAAATTGGCGGCAACTCGTAATAGGAGTCGGCAGGCTTGCGCATTACCGCGATGGCCAGATAATTGTGTTCTGCATATCCTGCAAATCGCATGTCTTTATGAGCCCAGTTGAAGGCTTGATATAGCTGCCCTTCGGGACCCTCGCTAGGATCAAAAAGAGCTTTCGGCCCCTTGGCTCGATGGCATGCCGGGGCGTTCATCTCGTAGGTGTCCATTAGATCTGAAAGGGGCATCGTGGCTCGGGAGATATAACAGCCTGGTTCATTGGGATTCTCGATCCATCGTCGT